>NC_092340.1:10256875-10898750 GCF_046630445.1 Rutidosis leptorrhynchoides | reverse complement strand
CGGGAAGGATAAGTTCTCCAAGTCGGTATAGCGGATAGTAGATAGGTAGCAAGAGCGGAATCAGGCATAACAACTACAGCAGCCTAGATTATTTACAGCAGTGCGTAGCATGGCAATAGTGACAGTATCACACCGAGGTAACATGCTAAAGGCAGATACTAGCATGCAGTAGCGAGAGTAAGCAAAGGCATACATCGAGTTTACATAGCAGTAAAGGAAACGGTAGCATGTAGTAAGTTCATACAGCAGTAGAAGTGAGCAGTGGCATGCAGTAGTAGTAAGCAGTATCATGCAGTCTTATGACACAGTAGCATGCAGCAGGTTCTGCAGAAACAAGTAAACTAGCAAGTTGTAGATTAGTCCTATTAGTGAATCCTACTCGGGTCGGTCTTAGACTCACTAATGCAACCTAATTCCCTACAACCAATGCTCTGATACCAAATGTGATGCCCCGTACTAAATCATCATGTACGGACCATCAACAACAGGATCATTACAAGGTTAAGTACTATATGCGATTTCAAAAAGAATTTGCATTCATTAATAAAAGTGACGTCATAACTAACGTCAAATGTTTTACATCAAAAGTATGCTTCACTAAGTAGAAGAAAGTAATAGGTGTATGTGACCCCAATGGTCGTTACAAATCATCGTTTCAAAAGTAATAATGTTTGAATGCAAAAGTAAGCGTTCATGCAGTGACATCTCTAAAGCAGCGGGTGTCTACAGCAAGACTAGTATAACAGCGGAAGCAACCTCAAGCACCTGAGAAATACATGCTTAAAAATGTCAACACAAAGGTTGGTGAGCTATAGTTTAAGTATAACAGTAATGTAAGTAGGCCACGAGATTTCAGTGCTACAAAGAGCGTTTCAAAACAGTAATCCAAATCAGTATGTTTAAGTATATGCTCAGCCGTGGGCACCCGGTAACTAACTTAACGTTTAAATAATAATACCCCCTGAAAGTACACTTGGTGAGTGCGTATGTTTACGAAGTATTAAACACTCATTGACTGCTAGCGCGACTAGCCCGAGTGGGGATGTCAAACCCTATGGATCCATATCTAAGATTCGCGTTCACGGTTCAAAAACCAATGATTAAACGTTACCGAGCTAAAGGGAATGTTTATGCCGTTGTATAACCCACACATATATAAGTTTAAGTACTCGTGCCTAGTATGTAAAACATAAAATCCGCATGCATTCTCAGTTCCCAAAATAAGTTAAAGTAAAAAGGGAATGCTATAACTCACAATGATAAGTAGCGGTTAAGTTGAGTCGGGAAAGGTGTGCAAGTAGTCGGTCCGAAAGTCCTCAACCTAAGTCAAATAGTACTAAGTCAGTAAGGCGTCTCAAAAGGTTTATAAGTATGTAATTAAGGTCATAAGGGTCATCATCAATCATCATCAAACGAAAGGTACAAAGTATGTTTTGTTCAAGTAAGGAGTTTAAAACGAAGGCCGACATCGGTCAGTCGCCACAGCCTCTAAACAAACCGAACAGAGGTGATACCAGTGGTAATGGCTCCATATATGAGTCCTTTAAGTGTGGTAAAATTTACAGAAGCAAACTCGTCTTCTTTTAACCGTGTTGACGGTTTAAGTGCGAGTAGGTCTGAAATTTCTGCACAACGTTAAAAGGACCTAGTGACGATCGGAGGGCCATAAATCCTAAACCGTAACTCGGATGAAGATGAGTCTTAAATGAAAAGTTATCTACACGAACTGAGATATCTGAAAATCAAGGTTACAGTAGCCCAGGTTTATTGGTCTGTTACATAATCAGCAAAACAGAAACTGTAAACATGAAACAGAAAAATAAATGGACATAGTGACGTTCGGAGGGCCATAGATTCTAAACCGTAACTCGGATTAAGACGAGTCTTATATGAAAAGTTATCTACTCGAAAAGATCTATTTGAAAATCATAATCACAACAGCCCAGGTCTACTGGTCTGTTACAGAAACAGCAGAACAGTAAGCAGAGAACATGAAAGCAGAAAAATAGTGGGTTCCGATGAGTTTGGTGCTTGATGTTCATCATGGTTCAAGATTTATGAGATCAAGACTAACTTGTAATACTTGACCATTTAAACTAACCAACATGAAATTAAAGTGCAAGAATGAAGTAATAAAATAAATAAGTAAGTAACTTAGTTCATTGTTGATCATACTTTAAAGATTCAAACCAAAGTTTGATCTTTAGAAAGTAAACTTTAGTTTGCTTCATGAACTTCAAGTATGAGCTACAACTATGAACTTTAAACTTTCAAAACATTAAATGTAGAGCATAACTAGGAAGTTTAAGCTCTTGTATGTTCTTGTTAATACAAGATAGATGAAGAATCAAACTAACAAGTTTGTTTCTTAGAAAATAATAAGTAAACAACAATAACAACTACAAGTAAGTAACAAGAAATCAAACAACAACTAAAGATGATGATGATGGAGTGTTTGGTCTACGGTTTTACAAAGAAAAGAAAGGAAGAAAAAGCTTCAAGTTTACTTACAAGAACTAGAGAAAATGAGAGAGAGTTGGAAGTGTTTTTGTGTGTGTGTTTGAATGAGAGAAAATACAAGTGAATGAGTGAGTAAGTAATGAGAAAATGAAACAAAAACTCTTCCTTCTAGCCTACAAAACCAACGGCTCCATGTGGGGGAGGGGGAAGAAAATAGTTCAATGGTCATTTGCATGTAAAAGCTAAAAAGGTTGGTTATTAGGTGGTCATGCATGGGGATTAGATAATAACTAGTTTCTTTAAGTGTTAACTAACTAGTTCATCTCTAAATAATACTTACACTTGAAAGACATGGGCTAAGTAGTTCATTAAGATGTAGGGTGGGCTTATAAGTCCACATTCAAGAGTCCATTAACATTAAATAAGGCCCAAGTTCAAGTAATTAATAAATAAGTCCAATTAAAGCCCAAGTAATTAACTAGTAACATTAGTTAATTAAAATGATTAATAAAATTAATCATGAATGCAAATAATATCTAAAATATTATTCGTGAAGTTTCGTGTGTCACAAAGATGTTCCGGGCAATTAAAAGTCAAGTACGGGCATTCATGGCAACAAGTAAATGTAATAACATACATTCGTTTAATCACACGTATTAATAATAATAATTATTAATAAACAAATGTTGAAAAATCCAGGGTCGTTACAGTTTGTTTTTGAGAACGCCATGATATTGCGGTACCTCCATTTAGGAATACATATCCATTTTGAGATTTAGCTTTATGTGGATCAGATAAATAACCTGCATCTGCATAACCAACCAAATCTTGTTTCGATTTGTTAGAATAAAATAATCCTAAATCAGTAGTTCCTCGAAGGTATCGAAATATGTGTTTGATCCCATTCCAGTGTCTTTTGGTAGGAGCTGAGCTGAACCTTGCCAACAAATTAACTGCAAAAGAAATGTCAGGTCTTGTACAATTTGTAAGATACATAAGAGCTCCAATTGCACTAAGATATGGTACTTCTGGTCCCAGGATATCTTCATGATCTTCACAGGGACGAAATGGATCAGTGTCAACATTAAGTGATCTAACAACCATAGGAGTACTTAATGGTTTTGCCTTGTCCATATTAAAACGTTTTAAAATCTTTTCAGTATATGTTTTTTGATGTACAAGTAAACCATTAGGCATATGTTCAATTTGTAAACCAAGGCAATACTTGGTTTTTCCGAGATCTTTCATTTCAAATTCTTTCTTTAGAAGTTGAATGGCTTCATGGATCTCTTTATTTGTACCTATGATATTAAGATCATCAACATAAACTGCTATGATCACATATCCAGATGTTGTTTTCTTAATAAAAACACATGGGCAAATAAGATTATTGGTATACCCTTTGCTTATCAAGTAATCACTTAATCGTTTATACCACATGAGACCCGATTGTTTCAACCCATATAAAGACCTTTGTAACTTGATTGAGTACATTTCTTTGGGTTTTGCATTGGTTGCTTCTGATACCTTAAATCCTTCAGGTATCTTCATATATATATCACTATCAAGTGATCCATAAAGATAAGCAGTCACAACATCCATGAGATGCATTTCTAAATTTTTAGAAACTGCCAGGCTGATTAAGTATCTAAAAGTAATTGCATCCATAACAGGAGAATAAGTTTCCTCATAATCAATTCCTGGTCTATGAGAAAAACCTTGAGCTACAAGTCTAGCTTTACACCTTGTAACTTCATTTTTCTCATTTTTTTTTCGCACAAAAACCCATCTATATCCCACAGGTTTCACATCTTTAGGTGTGAGAATGATAGATCCGAAAACTTTTCTTTTATTGAGCGATTCAAATTCAGCTCGTATTGCTCCTTTCCAATGATCCCAATCATGTCTATTTTGACATTCCATGACAGATTTTGGTTCTGGATCATCATCATCATTCATGATGTCATATGCAACATTATATGAAAATATCTCATCAAGATTTTTCATTTCATTTCGGTTCCATAATATTTTTGAATGTGCATAATTGATTGAAAATTCCGTATTGACATCATCAATCTCCTCTACAGAAGGAGTATTGATTTGTAGTTTTTCTTGAACACTTTCTTTTACCTCATTATCAGCTGATTTTCTTTTTCGAGGATTTTTATCTTTGGAACCAATTGGTCTCCCACGTTTCTGCCGTGGCAAAGACTCAAGAATGACATTATTGCCAGTTTTTGGAATTTCAATTCGAGCTGGAGCATTTGCTGCTGGTATATATGATTTAGTCACTCTTTTTGTATCTGTAAATGCATCAGGCAATTTATTCGCAAGTTCTTGCATATGCATTATTTTTTGAACTTCGGTCTCGCATTCTTTTGTGCGAGGATCAAGATACATTAATTGAGGTTCACACCATGAAACATCATTTTCTTTGTTTTTTATTTCTCCCCCTAATCTAGGGAATAATGTTTCATTAAAGTGACAATCAGCAAAACGTGCTGTAAAAACATCACCCGTCATGGGTTCAATATATCTTATTATTGAAGATGTTTCATATCCAACATATATTCTCATCCTTCTTTGAGGACCCATTTTAGTGCGTTGTGGTGGTGCGATAGGGACATAAACCGCACAACCAAATGTTCTAAGGTGTGAAATATTTGGCTGATGGCCAAAAGCAAGTTGCAAGGGAGAATATGTATGACTTGTGCTTGGTCTAATGCGAATCAATGATGCAGCATGCAAAATTGCATGGCCCCATACAGATACTGGGAGTTTTGTTTGCATTATCAATGGTTTAGCTATTAGCTGCAATCGTTTAATTAATGATTCAGCTAAACCATTTTGTGTATGCACATGGGCAACGGGATGTTCAACAATAATCCCAATAGACATGCAAAAGTTATTAAATGCTTGAGACGTAAACTCACCGGCATTATCTAGTCTCACCCTTTTAATAGTATAATCAGGGAAATGTGCTCTCAATTTAATAATTTGAGCAAGAAATTTTGAAAATGCCATATTTCGACTTGATAATAGACAAACATGAGACCATCTACTAGATGCATCTATTAGAACCATAAAATACCTAAATGGTCCACATGGTGGATGAATTGGTCCACATATATCACCTTGAATTCTTTCAAGAAACATTGGTGATTCTTTTTCAACCTTAAGAGGTGATGGTCTTATTATCAACTTTCCAAGTGAGCATGATGTACATGGGATAAGTGCATCATGAGGGATCCTTTGATCCGTCAATGGATGTCCATGTGTATTTTGTATTATTCTTTTCATCATTGTTGATCCTGGGTGGCCTAATCTCTCATGCCACAAACTGATCATTACAGGATCACATGATTTTTCTTTAACTACCACATTTACTTCAGGTACATTTATATGTGTATTATGTAAACCAGAATGAAGTCTTGGTAGTTTTTCAATTACACGATTCTTATCAGTGATACTTAAATATTTTTCATTTTCTGTTGTCACTGACTGATAATCATATCCATTTTGGTATATGTCAGAGAAACTTAACAAATTTCTCTTTGACATGCGAGAAAATAAGGCATTATTTATCAAAAAATTCGTACCATTTGGTAACATGAATTTAGCCTTTCCCATTCCTTTTATTAAGTCCACAGGACCTGATATAGTATGTATAGTTCCTTCCGTTACTTTCAAGTGTGTGAAATATTTTTTTAGATTTGAGTATGGTGTGAGTGGCACCAATGTCTGCAATACAAATATCTCCACCATTTGACTGATTTTTTACTCCAGCAGTATACATCATGAACTTCAAAAAAAAAAATGAGAAAACAAATAATGAGTACATAATTCATCAATATATTACATTCAAAACATGTTACAAACGATAGCACATAATAAGGAAATATGTAGTAAACTAGATATGGTGTAGATTGAAAATCTACAACCATTTATTTAACGGGAACATATAATAGGATATCTATATATATAGATATTAGAAATTTATTCATTAAAGTAGTCACAAGTTGGCTCAGTGATTTTTGTATCAAGGTCATCCACAAGATTTGCTTCTTTTCGTTTTTCCTTTAGGGATTCTTGATACCGATTAACAGAATGCTGATTTGTTCGGCAGTTTTTAGACCAGTGGCCAATTTTACCACATCGGTAACAAGAATTTTCAACATTCTTTAAAGAGCCTTCTTCAACATTGTGATTTGTGGGATTGTATGGTGTTTGGATTTTATAATTTTGTGTATTATTATTTCTTTGTCCACGACCACGACTACCACGACCACGACCACCACCACGACCATTACCATAAGGGTGATTTCGAACATAGTTATGATTTTTATTATTGTTATGGTAATTTCCATGATGATGGTTTTGGCCAATATGGCCACGACCTTGTCCACGCCCTCGTCCATGTGCATTTCTTCTTTTATTATTATTATTGTTAATAGCATTAGCTTCAGGAAATGCTAGCGCACCGGTAGGACGAGATTCTTGATTTTTCATCAGTAATTCTTTATTAACTTCTGCAACTAAGAGATAAGTTTGAAGTTTGGAAAAAGTTTTATAATTCTGCAATCTTAAATTTTCTTGCACAGTTATGTTTGTAGAATGCATTGTGGAGAAAGTTTTCTCCATCATATCAGTATCACTTATTTCTTGACCACAGAATTGAAGCTTTGAATGGATCTTGAACATGGTCGAGCTGTATTCACTTACCTTTTTGAAATCTTGGAACCTTAGATTTCTCCATTCTTCCCTCGCAGCTGGGAGTAATATTTCCTTTTGATTATCGGATCTACTCTTGATACTTTCCCATAAAACATGTGGATCTTTGATAGTGAGAAACATATGTTTTAAGGTGGTATCAATATGTTTGCGAATAAAAGCAATTGATTTTAATTTATCTTGATCGGAACAAGTATTGTTTTCTATTAAAGTTTCTAGAATACCCAATGATCCAAGATTTATTTCTACGTCCATAACCCATGATGTGTAGTTTGTTCCCGATACGTCTAAGGCATCAAACTCAAGCTTTGATAAGTTTGACATTTTCTATTTTCAGAAAGATGAACAACATAAATCATAATCATAATCATAATCAAATTTTTTCATAGACAAATAACAACATGAAATTAGAATTAGTTTAGATTCATAAGTAGCAAACAAAGGAATAATGGTATGATTACAAATAATAAAACCATAAGGGAAGGATAGAATATAGGTTCATCTAGTGGTGTACAAGCAACAAGGATGACAGCTATTATGACCAATTTTAACAACCCAACTCGTATTAAAACCGGCCCATAAATTTTTTTCCTTTTAATACGCTTTAAATAACACTTTAGGTCCCAATTGTGTTTCCATAAACATCTTTAATACAATAGAAGGTTTAATAAACCTTAAAACATTTAATACATTGATTAATTGTCCAAACAGATATACACGACCCGACTAGTTTAGTTTCCAACCAAAACCGAGCATGGTGATTTGGGACTACGCTACCCAAATCCTAATCGAATACAAAAGCAAGATCTTCTAAGCAATCTAGCCAAGATCTCTAATCCCCAAGCTTACCCGAGCTGCCAAGCATGCGAACCTATAAAAATATCAACAACGAGAGGGTAAGCTAACGCTTAGTGAGTGAAAATATACTACATACATATATATGCATAAAATGGACACGCCACACAAATAATCAAATACCGCATACCGGAGCATCCAAGCATAAAGGCAAGCTAGTCTAAGCATACCGTACGATCACTAAGCAACAAACTAACAATGTCAACAATAAAGTAAGTTCACCAATGACGATGTGAACAACGGCATTAAGCTACACCCAGAGGGTTAGCTACATCACAACAATACGACAATATATATATATATATATATATATATATATATATATATATATATATATATATATATATATATATATATATATATATCACAATAATACGACAAACGTCGATGTTCACAACATCCAAATGTATTCAAGATCTCAAGGCTAGCTCTAGGAATGGTATCGTCAACATCGAACTTAAATCCCATTCGTCCCAATTAACGTGGTATCGTCAACATCGAACTTAAAACCCACGTATGAGGTATCGTCAACATCGAACTTAAAACCCTCATCGAATGAATTAATGTGGTATCGTCAACATCGAACTTAAAACCCACATATGAGGTATCGTCAACAACGAACTTTAAACCCTCATCAACGTCACTACAATAGTCGTATGGCATCGTCAAATATAAACTTAAACTCCATACATGAGGTATCGTCAACAACGAACTTTAAGCCCTCATCAACACCACAATTAAATAACTCATATACATACGTATATAATTATTCCACTCACAAGCCCATGTGATAATGTACACACGAAGTGTGCACCTCGCCAAAGGTGGTCAACCAAAACGCACAACCGTGCCAATTGGACGTGTACCCAAGTCCATCAAATCCACCTATATGTGAAGTGAGCTCTATAATCGAGAACCACTTCACCCGACCCGCACCCATCCTACACATACATATGCACATAGGATATTAACACTCACCTTAAGCCTTGATGAATGCAACCAAGTAATCCGCAACACGCCAATGGAAAGTACCTATTCCATTAACACAAATATAAAAACACAATTAGGGTGGATTTACAAATCGACCCAAATTGTCAAATAGTGTAATTTTGACCTAAATGCACTTCCAAGCTCAAACCGCGCCAAAACTAGCCAATGATCACTAACACAAGTGACAATGGTCCTAATATACCAATTAAACCCAAGTATAGGCGTTAAATACCAATCTTGCCCAATATGACACCTTAACCCTAATTTGACCCATTTCAAAATTAGTTAACCAAAATACACCCAAAGTGGTTCCAACACTTCTATAATCACTAATACTAGTGATTACAAGCTACATACAACCCTTAAACATGGTTAAATCATTAACCAACCCAAAACCCACCAACATCAACAATAACTAGTTACAATTACCCATTTCACCTCCTAAATGGGTTTTACAACTAACTAGCTCAAAATCCTAAACTTGAATATCAAATCACAAGAAAGAAATTCGGAGTTGAGACTTACCAATACCACCAAAATGATACCGTTGATGAGTGGAACAACTTTAACACTTGAGGTTTGACCCGAAACCCTCTTCTTCTTCTCCAAAAGAAGCTTTATCTCTCTAAAACTCAATCTCTCTCTAGGGTTTGGAGTTGAGAGTGTTTTTGAGTGAAGATGAGGATAATATGAGCCTTGAATCAGTCATATGGCTCTAGAACCGGCCATAAGTGAATTTACCAAAACACCCTCAAAAGATTCCATTAAAATGGGTTAATAATGTCATTACAGTGACATTTTGTCGCGTTTCGCGACACCTTGTCGCGTTTCGTGACACCAATATGCGACACACAACACTCAAACGCGACAAAGTGGACAGAAATCACCATCAGAAGTTGTCTCGTTTAAAGCATGTTTGTCACGAAACGCGACGTACCAGAACGCGACAAACTGCACTCAAACTCGACAGTTTACCTGATGTACTCCAATTTCACTTTTAAAACATCCCAAAGTCAATCGTGGTCAATGCATTACATCCAAACTATTAAATAATCATTCTTGGACTTCAAATGACGCCCCGAGCGTCATGTTTAGAAAAACGGGGTGTTACAAATCTCCCCCACTTAGATTCGATCACGTCCTCGTGATCCTAATCACTTAATCAATCCAAACCGACACACTACGGTTCTCAACAAACGTTTCAATATGACTTTCATCACATTACTCATTAACCCAAGGACTAATCCATTAACTAAGACACACACTTGCACGCATTCTGAGTCGTGCAATAAACGCAACAACCGAAGGTTACAACAATCACTTAGAATACGCAAAATCGCCACGTATTCTTCCAATTCCCTCCGGCAATTATTCTCAAAGAGTTACCCTTAGCAACTAAATCGTCACCCGTGATTTATCAAATCACAATCCGAGCACTAAAACCTTACTCATTCCCTCGCATCGGGAAAACTCAACCAATCTCGAACCGAGATTTCAATCCCTTAGCGTACCCTTACCGAGTACAATGCTAAAAGCAACCAAGTCTCAACCTAAGGTCAACAACCCGAAATGATGAAGACCGAACCAAACAAATCCTTACGGATAACCCTTGCCACTTAACATCCCTTGTAGTGCGCAATACAACCAATACGCCACTATCCTAACATCATAAGCAACGGCTAAAACCAAAAGCGCCCAAAACGACTATGGCAACGCTAATCCTAAGGTGTACAAAATCGACTATTGTCACACCCGTAACAACATGTGAGCGAAACACGGCTATCGCATCACTAATCACACAACATGGTCCTCACGATCCCACCATCAGTGTATAAAACAACCGATAGATCACACCACACAATCCTTACGACCCCACCATCGGTGTATAAAACAACCGATAGATCACTCAACATCGGATGAAGTCAGCGGATCCCGTCAACGGTCATGCTTCACCGATATGTCACTACTCCCATGATGAAGTCAGCGGACCCCGAAGGTCATGCTTCACCAATCAACAATGCCATGATAAAGTCAGCTGACCCCGAAGGTCATGCTCCACCAATCAATAACCATGATGAAGTCAGCGGACCCTAAAGGTCATGCTTCACCAATCAACGCCCTTTTGGCCTCGAACAATGAGTAGCGTAACATCGCGCTCTGCTACACTATAGTGAACCCTAACGGATACCACTAACCATTCCCACAATCGAGCAAGAACCACCTATATCAAACATAGGTACAAAACAATAATTCTCTAGAAGAAAATCCGATATGCACATCCCTTAACCGAGGGATTTCACCTTGCTCGCCAAACACGTCCTTTATCTCTCAACGAAATTTACCACATTACCACCTCGGTGGTAACTTACATCCAAAACCATAAGTACAATTTAACTGAAATTGTACTTTACCACAAATCGACCAAAACTAGGTCCCAACGCAAACTTCCGGATCTACCAAAAGTATCATCCGAAGTCTCAAACTAAAAACCTCCTCGTGCGGGAGTGCAACTCCCCCACTTGGAACTACGTTCCATAACCACAACTCGTATAACCGTACAATGCTACCAAAGGTAGACTTTACCAACAATTAGGCTCACACGACCCATCACCATAACTTGCTCCAACCTTGAGCATACGATGGATTTTAACCTATCCTTAAACACTTCAAACAAAAAGTGTACCACGATTACACAAACTATACCCTCGCAATCATCCAATTGCTATAGTTTGTCAACTTTCACCCGATCACTCATGTACCTAAGGGTTTCACTTCGGTACCCTAAGTACAATGTAACCGCAACACAATCGGAGTTGAACACCACGCTAGTAGGTATAAAAGAGGCACCTAATGTCGCGTCATATAAACTCCATTAGCAACATACATCGAGATTCAAAACACTCGATCTCAAGGGTTTCATTCCACCCGTCGAACCTCATGGTTCATCAACTCCAACACACAAGCGAACACGCGCTTAACAATCGAACACCAAAACCCATTTCCATGGCTTGGTAGAAACATTTCCCAAATACTAAGGAATGCTTGGTTGCACCAAGTCTTACGCCCTTCGCCCGTTAATCAAACGTTACCATAGGGTACTTCCATTAGGAACGTCACCCATAACAACAATATGCACAAATCAAGGCATTTTACAACTCAAACACAAACGGCATTTAATAAATAATCAAAGGACATATTTATTAAAACGAAACGTACCTTAACGTCTCCTTGCCGCACCCGTCCCCGCTAACTTGGGACATTCTGACTTACGATGTCCTTCTTCTTGGCAATTGAAGCACACCATGCCATCACCCTTTAGCACCGAACATTCCCACGACTTGTGACCCCTCACGCCATAATTGTAACATCGAGACGTACTAGAATCTGGTATACCCGTCCGCGTACCACCCGTGCTCACACTCGGACCCTTAGTCCTCTTTCTTGGAGCACCATAAGAAACAACGCTTCTCTCACTTGAAGGTTCACCAACCTTCGATCGCGAATACGACTCGAAACCTCTAGCAGCGGCGAATAACTCCGCAAACGATTTCGCCTGAACTCTGCTAATCTTACTCTTCAAGTCATCATTCAAGGTTCGATAGAAATCTTGCATCAACAAATGATCATTCTCCAAATACTCCGGGCAAAAACGAGCCTTCGCCATAAAGGTCGTCTTGAGAGTATTCAAGTCCATAGAACCTTGTTTCAAATTTCGTAACTTGTTAAGTATTTTCGACAAATCGGCTGAAGTTCGGAACTCCTCGAAGAATTCCTTCTTAAACTCGTCCCACGATAACACCATAAACGTTTCACCACCGACAAGGTCAATCTTACCATCCAACCAATCCTTCGCCCTACCCCGCAACAAGCTAGTAGCGAGTCTCGTCTTCTTCTCGGGAGGGCATTCAATAGTGCGAAAACACCCTTCGACATCCGAGATCCAAGTTGTGCTCACTAAAGGATCCGGTTTCCCGTCATACATCGGGGGTTTAGTCCTCATGAAGCTCTTAAGACGACGCTCTATTTCACCACTACTCCGAGATTCGGAATACTTCCTATCCATTTCTTCCCGAAACGCACTCATTTGTTCCACAACGGCGGCCGCAACTCTAGCATTACACTCCGCGTCGTTCGTCTCGATCCCGTTTTCCGTCACCATTCTAAGGAATGCAAAGCGATTAGATCACGAACGTATAAAGTTATACACACAACACCGCCCCATCTTGCTAAACACTCGTTGTACATCACTTGCTAGACACGATTTATACCCGTAATAAGGTTTGCAAGTCCTTATTATGCACACACGCCATATCAACTCGTTAGTACAACGACCGCCTCGCTCGATGATATAACAAACACAAACAAAATTCTACGCGATACAAACACACGCGAGAATTATTATCACATCACAATAATATATTAATAATATCCGCATTACTAATATAAACGTTAGTCCACCTACAAACAAGGCACTAACTATAACTCATTCCAGCTCGTAATCCTACAAGTCCCGCAACAATTAAGCACACACAAAAGTCTAAGTTTAGGCACCTATCTCAAGTCGCCTAAATCCCTTAGACCATGCTCTGATACCACTTTTAACAACCCAACCCGTATTAAAACCGGCCCATAATTTTTTTTTCCTTTTAATACGCTTTAAATAACACTTTAGGTCCCAATTGTGTTTCCATAAACATCTTTAATACAATAGAAGGTTTAATAAACCTTAAAACATTTAATACATTGATTAATTGTCCAAACGGACATACACGACCCGACTAGTTTAGTTTCCAACCAAAACCGAGCATGGTGATTTGGGACTACGCTACCCAAATCCTAATCAAATACAAAAGCAAGATCTTCTAAGCAACCTAGCCAAGATCTCTAATCCCCAAGCTTACCCGAGCCGCCAAGCATGCGAACCTATAAAAATATCAACAACGAGAGGGTAAGCTAATGCTTAGTGAGTGAAAATATACTACATACATATATATGCATAAAATGGACACGCCACACAAATAATCAAATACCGCATACCGGAGCATCCAAGCATAAAGGCAAGCTAGTCTAAGCATACCGTACTGTGACGATCGCTCCAAATCCATATGGACGAACACGTCATTCATCGATTTCATTGCGAGGTATTTGACCTCTATATGATACGTTTTGTAAACATTGCATTCTTTTGAAAATGCACACCATAAATGAATATTTAAATCAAAGGTTTTCGACATATGATGATTTCTACATATAGATAATCACCGTAAATAATAGTTTAAAATAGTACTTCCGTTGACAATGCAGTCAAAATAAGATACATGGTGATGATTTGGTGAATGCAACGTTTCCTTAAAAAAATATGCCATGTAAGACTCCATGCACATAGCTTGTCTAACATATAATCAAACAGCGGAAGACTTCTAGGGAACCTGAGAATAAACATGCTAACAAGTGTCAACACAAAGGTTGGTGAGTTCATAGTTTTAATGTTTCGTATAATCTGTATATAACGGTGGATCACAAGATTTCAGTTGTTTCATCCAGAAACGTTTATCAAAATATTCTACAAAATTGAGCACCCTGGTAACTAACTTTAACTTATATATAATTTGTACCCTTTGTATAATCATCTTAATAATACACGCAAACCAACGTGTACGCTTCTCAAATAGCATACATCCGTTAAAAGGCTAGTGCTCTAGCTCGGACGGGGATATCAAGCCCTATGGATCCATATACTACTACTCGCGCCCACCAGTTCTTATAACTGGCAGTTACTAGTTACCAAAGCTAAGGGATTTTCGGTTCAAACTCAGTGTAGAATTTAGTATGTACTTGTATCCATTACGTTTAAAATAAAGTGCATGTATTCTCAGCCCAAAAATATAGATTGCAAAAGCAATTAAAAAGGGAGCAAATGAAACTCACCTTAGCAGCATATAAAGTCGTTCACCAAAATGTGATCGAAACTCGGATTACCAAATAATCGTAGATCTCAACCTAGAGAACATATGTTGGTCAATAAATGTCTATCAAGCTAGGTCAGGTCATAGTGTATCACAATCCTAATGCTCGAGATCGACATACAAAAGTTATCTAAAGTCATTTCAAAAAGTCAATTTTGACATTAGTTCAATAAAACGAGACATACCTTATATAAGGAGTCATTTACTCGGTTGGTAATATTCAAAAATCCAATTTATCAATCTTACAAATAAGTTGTTTAAATATTAATTGCAGATTCAAAAGCAATTCCAATTAACGTCAATTATAATTCAGTTGATCATATCTTTTAATCCGTTCATCGTAATTATTCGATATCTAAATGAAAAGTTATTGATTTTTCACCAGCTTTCCAAAAACATGTATATCATATACCTTTTACCAGTAATATATGTATTTAATTCGTGATCTATTATAAACTATTTAACGACGAAATTTAGCATACACGTATGTATAAATATATATACTCGAGCACTAGACATGGATACACAATTAATATATAAAAGATAAAATATGAGTGCTTACGTATCAATATTGAGATTCAATATTGTAGGATAGTACGTAGAAGTAACGGAGATGATAAACACTAGGTTTGATTCATAAATATACCCCCGAACATTACCCATAATTTCCTTAGCTCTACCCCGCTTGAAAACCATTTTGAAAGTGACACGCTCAAGACCTCGTCGTAGTATTTTATGTATAATACTAATTAATAATATTAATAATAATAAGATTAATAATAATATTAATCTTAATAATAATAATAATAATAATAATAATAATAATAATAATAATAATAATAATAATAATATAAATATAATAGAGAAAGAGATCGATGTACACTGGAACCAGAATTCGCGTTTTATAGTATGTGGCCTGCAACAGTACCCCATGCGATCGCATGAGTTTTCAGTGTTTTTGCCATGCGATCGCATGGCCGCCTTATCCGTTTTTGTTTGCTAGTTCGTCGACATCAAATAGTGTTTTAATGTAGCAAATAGTGTACTGTAGCAAATAGTGTGTTACTGTAGCAAATAGTGTTTTACTGTAGCAAATAGTGTTTTACTGTAGCAAAGTCATTTTACTGTAGCAAATAGTGTTTTACTGTAGGAAAGTTGTTTTTACTTGTACATATATATATATACATACATATAATTGTTCATGAATCGTCGAGAGCAGTCAAATGTAATGAAACAGTTCTAAAATTTTGAGATTCAACTTCATAGACTTTGCTTATCGTGTCGGAAACGTTAAATCATTTAAAGATAAAGTTTAAATTTGGTCAAAAATTTCCGGGTTGTCACAGTACCTACCCGTTAAAGAAATTTCGTCCCGAAATTTGAGTGAGGTCGTCATGGCTGACAATAAAAATGTTTTCATGACGAATATGAGTTGGTAAATAGAATTTTATCACCAATGAATAATACGGATAAAACAATCCGATTATTCGAAGCGTATGTGAGAAGTTATCGTAATAGAGTGAAATGAAGAATAGAGATTCGTCTTATCTCTTGATGTAGTAACGATTGATTTTCGGAATTTAAGGAATAGAAAATCTTCATAATTTAAATAAGATTTGATTCTTCAGAATTTAAGGAAATTAGGATTTCCTTTGATTAAATGCGTAATCTGCCTCGTATCATTCATTCTTCTTTCTTATTTCATACTTACAAAAGATTTGTGAAAATGCTTCATCCAGTTCTGATTCTTGATATTTTTTTGGCTATCATATCATTCATTCTTCTTTTTCATCTGCCATCAGAGGAAGTTATTTTCTTCTACCATTACCTTGGGGTTATAGTGTTTTTCATTCTCCCGTGTCTTTATATTGCTATACGCATTGATATACACGGTTTGTAAATTTCGGGGTTGTTATCGGGCTTATATTCTCCTTTATATTTCAGAGCTTCATGCTTTTGTTTTCTCTTCCCGACTTTAAGTCAAGCGAATAATGGTTCAGAATTCGTAGGTATGAAATTTTGGATAAACAATACTAACGTTCTAAGAAAGAAATTATAATGGCACGATCTTGATTTGTCAAATTACCAGAATATCTGGAAAAGACCGAATCATCAAGAAAAATATTTTCTTGATATGTTTAGAGATTAGAATGTAAGAGTCGTGTAACATGGCACATGATGAGGGTGGAATCTGTGAACCCTTATCACGTTTCATTAGAAACTCAGCATGACTTACTATAATATAATCACGTTGATCAAGTGTCATTATATTATACTAATTCATGCTTCAGTTTCCAACACTACTTCAAAACATTAATTTTTTTTTGAATTTTTCAGATGTTAGAAACTAAAATAGTTTCTTTTATGTTATAACACAGATAGCGCGAAGAGATGAATGATTTCAAATAAGAATGGTTATGAAAATATCTTCAGAAATATCGAGGATATTTATAATGAAAGATATGATGATATCTTATAATATTTAAGATAATGATGATGAAGAAGAATATTGTCCGCAAAGGTTTTAGAGTAAAGAGCAAGGTATTTACTAAGGATTTCAGCAGACACTGAATCATTTGGATTCTTTGAAGCCTCCTTCATACTTTGCTCAATCCGTTTTCCAGTTCCAAACACCATACTATTCTTTATCATTAAACTTTTGACTGTTAAGGTCGTTTACAGTTTTTGCTGCTTCATCAGCATTGTTCCAATTTCAGAGAACTAGTTCATAGTTTGGGATGTTTTTCAGAAACTTCACATTCGAAGTATGCAAGTCTAGAAGATAGACATTATATGTATATATAACTGTTGACGTAGAATTGCTGCGATATTCGAAATACTGTTTGCTAATTCCCGGTAGTTGATATGGCAATTATTGTTACAAGATGTGGATGAGTACATGATACAGTTTCAATGAGTATAAGGATTTTTCGGAAGGTCAAATATCAATGAAGTTGTTGGTAAATTTACTGCTAATGTGGTGGAACATGAAAGGTTCCCCAGTAACGAAAACGTATATGCCAAAATTACAAGTCTGAAAGGTCGTCGTTGACTGGTTGAATGGTTGATAATACTGGATACTTTGAAAAGGAATTGCAAGGTTATTTTTGGTAAAAACAATGCTAAAGGATCTTGCATAGTTTTGAAGTCAAAGTATAGCTTTGAAAGATGTAGAGATCTAAGAATGATGTCACCGGTTCAGAGTTATGGCTTAGATTCTGATCCGTCGATATCAGAATATGTGATTGAATTTGTATGAAATGATTGTGTATCATTGTGAAGATAGTGAGTATAGTTAATGATTTTTGAATCAAAATTGAAGAATGTACAGTGTAACATATTAATTATGAACTTAAATATTTCTCGAGTAGTACCTACCCGTTAAAGATTTCACAATTAATACTTTGTACAAAAGAATTTTTATTACCGTCTTTATGAAAATATATGTATGTATATTTTCTTCAAATGTAATACAGATTTAATGAGTTAATATCATATTAAGCTCATTTGATTTTCGGCTTGACTTAGAAATGATTAATCTTTAAAATATTAAAGATTGCATAATCTTTGCGGAGTATTTCGCTAATGAAATCAATACTTCATTATTTATTCTTATTGATATTCCTTGGTGAAGGATGTTGGTACTCGTGGAATTTTTGTGAACCTTATAAGGCACAGATGATGTTTTCTGAAAAGTTTCGAGTACATCGAAAATGAAAATGTAAAATCAATTATGTAATTGAATAATACACTTGGTTTATTAGGAAATGGAATTCATTGAGTTGAAACAGAGATTGTAGTTAATGAAGGTTAAGTTGTTAACGAAAGATGTACATTATAGCATATTAGTAATATGAATTAACCGAGTAGTATTTACCCTTTTTCAATTTATACATAATAGCTTAGTACGAAAAGAT
The DNA here is from genome assembly GCF_046630445.1 of Rutidosis leptorrhynchoides. NCBI lineage: Eukaryota > Viridiplantae > Streptophyta > Magnoliopsida > Asterales > Asteraceae > Rutidosis > Rutidosis leptorrhynchoides. The sequence goes on along the minus strand of NC_092340.1, from coordinate 10,879,831 downwards.
TTATTTTGATTTCAAAATTCATATATATTAAATATACATCAAATTTCTTCAGGGAAAATAAGTTAATACTTCATCGGTTATTGTTGCTGGTATTTCTTGGTAACTACGATGCGTATGACGTTGATGTTCAAGGTACATATTGTGATGTTGAGGCTTGCGGTGCGGATGTTGTTGGTGGTGGTAATGGTACTGTTGGTGTTGTTGTCGGTGGTACTGTTGATGCCGGAGATTCTGCTGGTGCTTGTAACCTTTGCACCATATTCTCCAAAGCCACTACTCGAGCGCGATTCTCGTTGACTTCTTCTACTACACCAGGATGATTGGCGGTTCGGACGAGTGGATGAATAAGATCTAGAATTTGAGAGAGTATATGATCATGACGAGATATTCTGGAGATAAGAGAGAAAATGGTATTACGAACAGGTTCGCCGGTAAGTGCTTCAGGTTCTTCGCCAAGAGGGCAATGTGGTGGATGGAAGGGATCGCCTTCTTCTTGTCTCCAATAATTAAGTAGGCTACAAACCCATCCCCAATTCATCCAGAATAGATGATGGCTAATTGGTTGATCCATTCCGGTTACACTGTCTTCGAAATTCAGGTGAATATCCATATCGGAATAGCTGTCAGAGTTTAAGGAATTTGAACTAGATACGGGATCCATCTTGTATAATTAGGGAGATGATTTTTTTTTATATGAATTAGATTATAGAATTTAGTTTGGTATTCTTCAATACATAATTTACATATGTATATATAATACCAAATTCCATAAATCACGGAGAAATTTTCGGAAGATGTCAGGAAAAGTTTACAGTAACAGATACGCTAAGATATGAATTTTGTCTATACACTATTCATGCAATCAATGCAGTAAAACGTGTCTAGACTATGAATGATAAGCAGGTAATTTCCGACCAAAAATGATAAGCAAAACTTTTGACATGCAGACACGGTCGAAGTCCAGACTTACTAATGCATCCTAACAACTATCAGTTAGACACACTCATGCAAGACCTGGTTCGCTAGGACCAACGCTCTGATACCAACTGTGACGATCGCTCCAAATCCATATGGACGAACACGTCATTCATCGATTTCATTGCGAGGTATTTGACCTCTATATGATACGTTTTGTAAACATTGCATTCTTTTGAAAAGGCACACCATAAATGAATATTTAAATCAAAGGTTTTCGACATCTGATGATTTCTACATATAGACAATCACCGTAAATAATAGTTTATAATAGTACTTCTGTTGACAATGCAGTTAAAATAAGATACATGGTGATGATTTGGTGAATGCAACGTTTTCTTAAAAAAAATATGCCATGTAAGACTCCATGCACATAGCTTGTCTAACATATAATCAAACAGCGGAAGACTTCTAGGGAACATGAGAATAAACATGCTAACAAGTGTCAACACAAAGGTTGGTGAGTTCATAGTTTTAATGTTTCGTATAATCTGTATATAAAGGTGGATCACAAGATTTCAGTTGTTTCATCCAGAAACGTTTATCAAAATATTCTACGAAATTGAGCACCCTGGTAACTAAACTTTAACGTATATGTAATTTGTACCCTTTGTATAATCATCTTAATAATACACGCAAACCAACGTGTACGCTTCTCAAATAGCATACATCCGTTAAAAGGCTAGTGCTCTAGCTCGGACGGGGATATCATGCCCTATGGATCCATATACTACTACTCGCGCCCACCAGTTCTTATAACTGGCAATTACTAGTTACCAAAGCTAAGGAATTTTCGGTTCAAACTCAGTGTAGAATTTAGTATGTACTTGTATCCATTGCGTTTAAAATAAAGTGCATGTATTCTCAGCCCAAAAATATAGATTGCAAAAGCAATTAAAAAGGGAGCAAATGAAACTCACCTTAGCAGCATATAAAGTCGTTCACCAAAATGTGATCGAAACTCGGATTACCAAATAATCGTAGATCTCAACCTAGAGAACATATGTTGGTCAATAAATGTCTATCAAGCTAGGTCAGGTCATAGTGTATCATAATCCTAATGCTCGAGATCGACATACAAAAGTTATCTAAAGTCGTTTCAAAAAGTCAATTTTGACATTAGTTCAATAAAACGAGACATACCTTATATAAGGAGTCATTTACTCGGTTGGTAATATTCAAAAATCCAATTTATCAATCTTACAAATAAGTTGTTTAAATATTAATTGCAGATTCAAAAGCAATTCCAATTAACGTCAATTATAATTCAGTTGATCATATCTTTTAATCCGTTCATCGTAATTATTCGATATCTAAATGAAAAGTTATTGATTTTTCACCAGCTTTCCAAAAACATGTATATCATATACCTTTTACCAGTAATATATGTATTTAATTCGTGATCTATTATAAACTATTTAACGACGAAATTTAGCATACACGTATGTATAAATATATATACTCGAGCACTAGACATGGATACACAATTAATATATAAAAGATAAAATATGAGTGCTTACGTATCAATATTGAGATTCAATATTGTAGGATAGTACGTAGAAGTAACGGAGATGATAAACACTAGGTTTGATTCATAAATATACCCCCGAACATTACCCATAATTTCCTTAGCTCTATCCCGCTTTAAAACCATTTTGAAAGTGACACGCTCAAGACCTCGTCGTAGTATTTTATGTATAATACTAATTAATAATATTAATAATAATAAGATTAATAATAATATTAATCTTAATAATAATAATAATAATAATAATAATAATAATAATAATAATAATAATAATAATAATAATAATAATAATAATAATATAAATATAATAGAGAAAGAGATCGATGTACACTGGAACCAGAATTCGCGTTTTATAGTATGTGGCCTGCAACAGTACCCCATGCGATCGCATGAGTTTTCAGTGTTTTTGCCATGCGATCGCATGGCCGCCTTATCCGTTTTTGTTTGCTAGTTCGTCGACATCAAATAGTGTTTTAATGTAGCAAATAGTGTACTGTAGCAAATAGTGTTTACTGTAGCAAATAGTGTTTTACTGCAGCAAATAGTGTTTTACTGTAGCAAAGTCATTTTACTGTAGCAAATAGTGTTTTACTGTAGGAAAGTTGTTTTTACTTGTACATATATATATATACATACATATAATTGTTCATGAATCGTCGAGAGCAGTCAAATGTAATGAAACAGTTCTAAAATTTTGAGATTCAACTTCATAGACTTTGCTTATCGTGTCGGAAACGTTAAATCATTTAAAGATAAAGTTTAAATTTGGTCAAAAATTTCCGGGTTGTCACACGTACGATCACTAAGCAACAAACTAACAATGTCAACAATAAGGTAAGTTCACCAACGACGATGTGAACAACGGCATTAAGCTACACCCAGAGGGTTAGCTACATCACAACAATATGACAATATATATATATATATATATATATATATATATATATATATATATATATATATATATATATATATATATATATATATATATATATATATATATATATATATATATATATATATATATATTACAATAATACGACAAACGTCGATGTTCACAACATCCAAATGTATTCAAGATCTCAAGGCTAGCTCTACGAATGGTATCGTCAACATCGAACTTAAATCCCATTCGTCCCAATTAACGTGGTATCGTCAACATCGAACTTAAAACCCAAGTATGAGGTATCGTCAACATCGAACTTAAAACCCTCATCGAATGAATTTATGTGGTATCGTCAACATCGAACTTAAAACCCACATATGAGGTATCGTCAACAACTAACTTTAAACCCTCATCAACGTCACTACAATAGTCGTATGGCATCGTCAACATCGAACTTAAATTCCATACATGAGGTATCGTCAACAACGAACTTTAAGCCCTCATCAACACCACAATTAAATAACTCATATACATACGTATATAATTATTCCACTCACAAGCCCATGTGATAATGTACACACGAAGTGTCCACCTCGCCAAAGGTGGTCAATCAAAACGCACAACCGTGCCAATTGGACGTGTACCCAAGTCCATCAAATCCACATATATGTGAAGTGAGCTCTATAACCGAGAACCACTTCACCCGACCCGCACCCATCCTACACATACATATGCACATAGGATATTAACACTCACCTTAAGCCTTGATGAATGCAACCAAGTAATCCGCAACACACCAATGGAAAGTACCTATTCCATTAACACAAATACAACAACACAATTAGGGTGAATTTACAAATCGACCCAAATTGTCAAATAGTGCAATTTCGACCCAAATGCACTTCCAAGCTCAAACCGCGCCAAAACTAGCCAATGATCACTAACACAAGTGACAATGGTCCTAATATACCAATTAAACCCAAGCATAGGCGTTAAATACCAATCTTGCCCAATATGACACCTTAACCCTAATTTGACCCATTTCAAAATTAGTTAACCAAAATACACCCAAAGTGGTTCCAACACTTCTATAATCACTAATACTAGTGATTACAAGCTACATACAAGCCTTAAGCATGGTTAAATCATTAACCAACCCAAAACCCACCAACATCAACAATAACTAGTTACAATTACCCATTTCTCCTCCTAAATGGGTTTTACAACTAACTAGCTCAAAACCCTAAACTTGAATATCAAATCACAAGAAAGAAATTCAGAGTTGAGACTTACCAATACCACCAAAATGATGCCGTTGACGAGTGGAACAACTTTAACACTTGAGGTTTGACCCGAAACCCTCTTCTTCTTCTCCAAAAGAAGCTTTATCTCTCTAAAACTCAATCTCTCTCTAGGGTTTGGAGTTGAGAGTGTTTTTGAATGAAGATGAGGATAATATGAGCCTTAAATCAGTCTTATGGCTCTAGAACCGGCCATAAGTGAATTTACCAAAACACCCTCAAAAGATTCCATTAAAATGGGTTAATAATGTCATTACAGCGACATTTGTCGCGTTTCGCGACACCAATACGCGACACACAACACTCAAACGTGACAAAGTGGACAGAAATCACCATCAGAAGTTGTCTCGTTTCAAGCATGTTTGTCACGGAACGCGACGCACCAGAACGCGACAAACTGCACTCAAACTCGACAGTTTACCCGATGTACTCCAATTTCACTTTTAAAACATCCCAAAGTCAATCGTGGTCAATGCATTACATCCAAACTATTAAATAATCATTCTTGGACTTCAAATGACGCCCCGAGCGTCATGTTTAGAAAAACGGGGTGTTACACCAATATGTATATATGATCGTTGTAACGTCGTCAATCGACGTTAACAACCATTATGTATATATGACCGTTGTAACGTCGTTAATTAATGTTAACGATCGTTATGTTGCCGTTGTATTAAAATAATTTTAATAAAAGAATTTTATTAGTATAAATATGATTACTATAAAATATATTTATTATAAATACGTTTAGTATAAATACGAAGATTAAGAGAATAAACATATTATGCATAAATAATAAATTTAAGAATAAACATTAGTATGCATGAAATAAATAATGATTAATTGCATAAGTAATCATAAATGTTAGATAACATAAATATAAATGTTAGTGAAGTTAATAAGAGTTAGATTACAGAAAATATAATTCAGGCGGTATAACCGACCATATATAACTTAAATAACATAAATATAAATGTTAGTGAAGTTAATAAAAGTAAGATTACAGAAATATAATTCATGCGGTATAACCGACCATATGTAACTTAAATAACATAAATATAAATGTTAGTGAAGTTAATAAAAGTTAGATTACAGAAATATAATTCAGGCGGTATAACCGACCATATATAACTTAAATAACATAAATATAAATGTTAGTGAAGTTAATAAAAGCTAGATTACAGAAATATAATTCAGGCGGTATAACCGACCATATATAACTTAAATAACTTAAATATAAATGTTAGTGAAGTTAATAAAAGTTAGATTACAGAAATATAATTCAGGCGGTATAACCGACCATATATAACTTAAATAACATAAATATAAATGTTAGTAAAGTTAATAAAAGTTAAACAATTTCTTACCTTGATTAGTGACGTGTGCTTGCTTAGATAAACCTTGATTATACGGAGCACTTCGTGCTGATAACGTGTTATAATTCAGTAGTCTTATAACTACCTTTAGTGGCCTGGTTCTTGACTGTAGACTAATAAGTATATAGAGAGAATATGAGAGAAGTATGTGTTTTATATATGTTTGAAGTGTGTGAATTATGAACTCATAACACACATATTTATACTCAAAAAAATCTACTCTACAATATCTATAATAATAATAAAATTATCATCCAATATTGACTTTTATAACATTATAAAGATTTTATTGTTAGATTTAGTTATCAAGATGTTGAATCAACTTGATTTGATTGCCAATTTAGAGAAAAAGAAATAGTAGAAGGAAGTTGAAAATTAAAGAACCTTTATGGTCAATTCTTGTCCCTTGGCACTTATTTTTAAAGTAACCTCAACTTAATTAAAAGGTAGCTAATCATCATAAAGATGTTAATTAAATCTGATATTACTCATGGATGTAACCTTTAAATTTAGATAGTCAAATTTGTTTACTCTTCTGGTTTGTTCAAATATGGATTGACAATTAGTCAAGGAAAGTCTTGATAATATAAATGAAAAAGTATACTTTTTTGAATAACTCACATAGAGATATTGATGAGACTTAATGAAGGGAAACAAGAAACATCAAAACTATCAATAACATATACTACCGTATAGCCTGCATTAAGGGCTAATTATTATTCTGTCTTAGCTGCAAAGTATCTGATTTAAGAAGTAAAGAAAAATTAAAAGATCATTTCAGGAAACAAATCAAACTTTTTAGAAGAAAAAAAAAAAAAACAGAAAAGATTAAAACTTTAAACAATATCATTTACATTTACATTCGGGCTAAAATTAGATGTGAAACAGGACAATAGTTGAACAAACAAAGAAATCTTGAAAATTTGAACTTCTGCCTATAAAAAGATTAGAACTTTATAAACAATGATTCGATATATAGTAATTAATTAATTAATATTAATGCCAATGATACAATATTCCTGGATATTTGTTATCATATGCAATATTCCTGCAAAATCTTGGACTAAATATCTGATCTGTAGAGGAAAAGAGTAGCAAAAAGAATACAATTTAATGCTACAAAATCTGAATAAAAAAACATTACAGTGTGGATGCATCCACAAAGACCTCATTAAGCATGTCATCATCATCATTGCCAAAAATCTCTGTTTCTTTCTCCTCAATGTTACCAAGTTGTCGTTTTTTGAGCTTTGCGTGAGCTGCAACGAATATCATTTTTTTGATCCGTTCGAGACCGATTCTTGATTGAAGTTGACTTTGACCCGATGCCCATTTCATGAAAGACCAATTGCACTTGAACCCACAAGATGTTGCATTAAGAAACAAAAGTCTCGCGGCAATTTTTCCAAGTACCGTAAAATCTTTCAAAATCGTTTCCCAAACGAGCCGACTACTTTGTGGGTTTGCGATTTTCATTTTTCCAGTAAACGGGTCACGTTGTTTGACTTGAACCGCTCGTGCATATAACGGGTCAAGTCCTTCTGACCTCCATTTCATGAGCTCCATCAACGCAATGTGAGCTTCTTCTCGTGAAACTAAACGCGTAATCAGATTATCAACATCTTTGACTTGTTCATAAGTCAAACATTTAAAAGGCGGGAGGTATTTTCCGCTTGCATCCCTTATTAAATAAACAGGATCAAGTATAAACGCGGTTGACCATGCAGGATGATAGTTTTTCTTGAATCGTTTTTCGATAATTTTCTCAACAACCCCCTCATGAATGTTGAATTTGACGCACCACCCCTTCATTTTCGCACGCAAATCCTCCCATAACGGAAGACATTGTCCTACTAACGGTCTCTCAACCTCAATTTCTTCAACCATGGTCCTAATCAACTTAATTAAAGCGTTAATCGCCTCAATATTACTCCAAAACGCCATATTTTGAATCAATTCTCCAACTTCTCTAGCAAAAGAATCTTCCATTGATACAACTTTAAACGAATCATCCATTACTACTAAATGCAAAACCCGAGCACTTGCTATTGTATTTTCGAACATTAAATTGACATTCAAAATGTTTTGTAAGTTTTCACAATAAAAAAGGGGAGGAACAACAGAAAAACTCGACTCTTGTGACCGAAACTTGTTTAAAATACTCCTAGCTTGAGAATTATTATTAAAAAAACTAGTAATTTTCAAGCAATTATTAATAACATTCTTGAAAAGAGGTAAATCTTTACTAAAATCCTTGATCAAATTACTAACACCTTGAACTTGACAAGATAAATTAACCATCCAACGATTTCGAATTTCCAAATTCCTCAAGCTTTTCGCTTTATACTTATCTGCAACTATGCCAACACATTTTTGAGCAACATTACATGTACCTGTAACAGTTTCCCACATGATCTCTTCGGCGTATGTATCCGGAACCGTTACTGAACTACCGGGAAAAAAAGATTTTCGAAACAATGTGGTGCCATTAGGAAGATTAATCATGAACTTAATCAACCCCTGATCATCATTATTCCCAAAAGTCTTGTTTTTCCACCCATCAGAAACAAGTTGATAAAATTCAGCATCTTTTAACTTAACTTCTGATTCCAATTTTGCTTCTTCATATTTAGAATCAAGCCTAGAAAACAAGATTTCTTGTTTCGAAATATCAGGCAGACCAACTTGGTTCAAAAAAGCTTTAAACTTGGGATGATCTAGACATGAAAATGAGACAGAACCAAAAGATTCATAAAACCAATCAGTTAACAAATTAAGAGCTGAATCAATCTGTGTTTGACTTAAAAGTGGACCAGGTGGTAATGGCTTTGGACTTTTTAGCTTTTTCACACTATCTTCCAACATTGCCAATGGACCTAAATCATCTTTCCCTCCAGATAACAACAATTGATGCTGCTGCTGATGATGATGTTGATGATGATGATAATGAAGCTGTTGATGATGATGATGATGATGGTGATCATTTAGGCCCTCTGCAAACCGTTTGTTGTGAGAAGAATTAGGGGAACAGATTAATGGTGGTAATGAAGAAGATGATGAAGAGGGTTTTAACAGTGAGTTAAAATTAGGGCAAGTTCCTTTTTTGAGATGCTCGGAAGCAGTTCTTGATGGATTTGAAGCTGAAAAAACAGAGTCACAAAGATTGCACTTAAGTTTAACTGATTTTGGATCATTTGTATCTGTGTTTCTAACTAAAATGGGTTCAAGGTGTGCCCAATACCATGCTCCTTTCCCTTTAATAGCCTTAGCTCTAACGGTTGTTAGCCCTTCATATCTCTTGTTTACAGCTCTAACTGCCATGTCTTCTGTAGCAACCACCACCAGTTGGTTATCATGATTTTGTGCTTCTTTAGCATCAGCCATTATGTATACCTATACCTATACCTATATGTATATGTATCTATACTAGGCACACACAGAAGAAACACTTTGCTGGTTTCAAATAATAAAAACACAAAGCTTTCAACTTGGGTTTACTTCAGTCGTTACGATACAGGCTTACAGAAAGTTAGTTTTGGTTTATATGTACGCCACCTGTTCGATGAAATGCTTATGTGAAAAAGTAAAGAAATAAGAATGATGATGAGGAGGAAGGAAGGTCAGAGAGGAAATAGAATATAGCAGTAGCAGGTGTGTATGTGAGTATGATATATGATGATGATACCAGTGGGAGATATGTAAGAGAAGGAAGTGGTAGTTAGGCAAAACTTGTTATTAAAAGATTAATAGATCGGTCGTATTTTGGAATGCGTAATCAGTAATTCGAGGATTAATCGGGATGTTTTCTTTTACATTTAAATTTAAATTTAAATAATAAATAATATAATCAAAATTATATGTACTAATAAATATACATTTAAAATATAAATATAAACTTTAACATAATTGTTTAAAATCGTTATTTCAATCAAGATCTTTAAAATTTAAATCTATATTTATGTTAAAATGTTGATTAATTTTGACTTTGATTAAAAAATTCAATTTTGATTCATTAACTGATGTTGACTAATTGCCTTAAAAAAAAAAACTCATGTTGACTAATTAATTGAGCAGATTTTAGAAAGGTAAAATTTCATTATTCGTCCTTAAACTTTACATTAAATTTGACTCCTCGTTCTTTTTCTTTTTTTTGTGCATCCCTCGTCCCTAATGTATTACAATTCTACATCTCTCGTCATTTTTCTTGACTCCTCGTCCTTTTTCTTCCTGTCAATTCTACATCTCTCGTCCCTAAAAAGGACGAGTGATGTAGAATTGTGATACATTAGGGACGAAGGATGCACACAAAAAAAAAAAACTAAGAGTCAAATTTGATATAAAGTTCAAAGACAAAGAATGAAATTTTGTCTTTTAGAAAATGAAAATGAATCGTTCTTAAAAAGAATTAATAGAAAGATTAATGAGAGTGTAGTTGTAAATTCCCTATGTACCCATAAAGTGCGTCAGATGGAATCAACCAATCAGACTTTATAGGTTCATTATTTTTAAGTGTGTGGGGTTCAAAATTTCTAAGTTGTGGGGTCACAATATAAACTAGCCAAAGAATTGACTCATGCCATCAAAGAATAGTCAACATTGGTGATTCATACGTGTCAGGTGACGTATGTATATTTTCACTTCTTGTTTTTAAACGTGACAAATTTTCGTAACAGGGATTTGTAGTTTTTTATTGCATGTTGATCCTCCTGGCTGTTGAGTTAAAAACATTACTCGTAGTTTTTAGTTTCTAAATTTTCTCATACAGAAACTAGTAACTCAAAAAAGTTCGGTATTTTTGCTTGAAGAGCCGCTCAAAACAAGATCCCGGTTAGAATGGAAATCAACAATCGAAGTATCGACTTGTATTCGGTTAGATGTTATGTTTGTGACGATGATCTTGAATCCGTTTATCATGTGCTAATTTCGTGTAAAACCGCCAAAGTAGTTTGGGATAAAGTAAGACAATGGTGGCATCTAAACCAACTAAATTTTCAAAATTTACATGACTTTTCAAAAGCTCAAACCTGGGGATAAAAACGTCAACCGGTTTATCGTTATGGCAAGCCGTGGTATAGACTATCGGGTACGCGGTTTGGAAAAATAGAAACGAACGAGTCTTCGGTAACAAAATCACAACAAGTGTAAATCTATTCACCGAAATCCAATAAAAAAGCTTCGAATGGATATCATGTACATGGAAGAAAGAAAATCTCGAGTGGCTAAAATGGCTCACAAACCTGACCGTATTTGATTTTAATCCATCTAATATAGAAGGAATTAGTTGAGTACATTGACAACAAGTGATGACAAACAACTACTTCGTGAACTGCGGGTTTTTGTTCTATTCTCAATAACACTCTCACGTTGGGCTAATTGAGGTATGGTCGAGAAACTTTGTCGTTGAAAATCAGCACGTTATTTTGCACCACATCTCAGCTTGTTTTTACAAATTTCGTTCACTGCGAGGAGATTGTTGAGATTTGAACCTTTTTCCTTGCAATTCCTACTTACTTTTCGAGTTTACAATTTAATGTTGTTCTCCTCTTGTACAACTTATAGCTCAGTTTAGTTGTAGATTATATGGTTTGTCTCAAAAATTCGAGTCTGTTTATCATGTGCTTATATTTATATTAGGATCTGAGTTTTAATAGACCCTCTTCTTGTAACATTTTAATATATTTAATAAATTTTCTGTTTGCCTTTAAAAAAAAGAAAGAAAAAAGATTTAAAGTCATAGCATCATAATTCTTTAGTCATTTGAATTACCTTTTAATTTATAAATGATACTCCGTATAAAAATGGGGCTCGTGCTCAAGTGCTTTTATTTGTGTCGGTATCTATCTTGGTTGATCTTTTATCATTCTTTGTTTTTCATACATGTTTCAGATGATCGAGCCCAAATCCATTACTAAGAGTTAAATTAGGATCGAGTGCAATGAATTTGATGTTGTTGTAATGTTTTGGATACCTCATGATCGTTTTTTATTCTTAAACAATCGTTTAGAATCATCAATGGCGGTGGAGGTTTAAAACCGAAAACGAATCCTTATGGGTCAAGGTAATTAGAAGTATATATGGTTTTAACGGTGGCTTGTTGGTGGAAAGTGATTCATCTCACTCTCCATTAACGGTGGCTTGTTGGTGGAAAGTGATTCATCACACTCTCCATTATCAAGTGATTGACGTAATTTTATCTTGACGGGTACTTTCATTGAGGAGTTAGATGTTCCATTCAAATACTCTTTCATCAGATAAATTGGTGACAGGGGTAATACCTCCTTTTGGCACGAGCATTAGGTGGGAAGTGACAAGCTATGCACCCTTTTCCCTCGGCTGTACAAACTTGAAAGCTCGAGAGATGCAAGTGTCAAAGATCGAGTAAAGAAGGTAAATAAATGGGTTATCACGAGTTGGTGTTGGTCCCGAAGCCCTTCAGGTAGAACAGAGATCGAATTGAGTAATTTAATCAACCTATTAGGTTCGGTCTAGTTTGACAACAACAATAATGATACGTGGAAGTGGATGCTAGCCTCAAATGGAATTTTCACAGTCAAAAAGCTTTCGGGAGCAATTGATTCGATGGTGTTAGTCACATACAGTTCTCAAGATTCTAAACTACGTAACAATCTTGTCCTGAAAAAAGTTGAAATCTTTATTTGGCGATCTCAGAAAAAAAGATTGCCGGTAAAGTTGGAACTTGACAAGTGAGGGATTGATTTACATAGTGTGAGATGCCCTTTATGCGATGACGACCTTGATTCGGTAGATCATTCGTTGATTTTTTGCAAGCACGTGATGGAATTTGGGATCGAGTTTAAATGTTGGGGGTTCAGGAATTGCTCATATTTCAACCTTACGAACATTATCAATGACAAAGGACCCACTCCTATGTCGAGATACGGGTGCAAAATTTGGCAAGCTATTAAGTGGATCTCGTGTATCTTATATGGAAAAATCGGAACAAAACGGTGTTTCATGGTAAATCTTGGAATTCCCCGACGGCCGTAAGTGAGATACAAAATTTGTCGTTCGAGTGGATCACCTCTAAAGCAAAGGAAGAAGTTTTGAGTGGCTATCATGGCTTACAGAGCCGAATTTTTATCTCAATATGTCATGATTATGTATATTCCTTCTCGTGTTGTATGTAGGTTGCTTTCTATGCAACCATGTAGTTTATAGAGTGTAGGTCCCGTTTTTCGCGTTGTAGTTGGCCTTTATTTGGGTCACTATGTTCTTGTAACTTTCGCGTTTTTAATAAAATTTGCCTTTAAAAAAATCATCAATCATCACGTCCCGATCTTGAATCTTTGAATTACCTTGAATTGACTTGTACTAACTTGAATACTTGAAATGACGATAATTTTGTCACACCCCCAAATAGGACCTGGGGTATTTGTGACTAATTATATCAAATCACATATGTATAAACGAGAACGACTCTATATGAGACGTTTTATTGAGTTTTGGAGTGGAAGATAAATAGATTACATTGTATTTAGAGCATTAAATGTCTTTAAGTGATATGATATATAATGAAGACTCCAAGCATAGCAAGCAATCATCATCAAAGCAGTAGATATACAGCGGAAGCAATATTTAAGTACCTGAGAATAAACATGCTTAAAAAGTCAACACGAGGTTGAGTGAGTTCATAGGTTTGTCATAAATAATAATTTCAGTAATAGATCACAAGATTTAATAAAAGACGATGTATCATGTATATCAAAAGTATGCCATGAGCGTATAATATCAAAACTAAACGATTTTACCCCAAGACAATACATATGTAATTGTCGAGATCATTATTATACCACCAATTGACCTGAGGTCAACAGTGCGGGACGTTACTCCCAATAGCGCTATTTATAATAATTCCGTTTGCCTCTTCATTATCTAGCAATTAATGATATTACAAAGCAGGGTTTTGCATGTTTCATATGAACACAATAACATGTTACATATCAACACAATAAAAGTACTCATGTTGGTCGCATAATAGTTTGCACTTGTGTCTATTCGTTATAAAAATATTGCATTTATTCTCAGCCCATAAATATATAAAAAGGGAGCAGATGAACTCACGATACGATATGATAGTTTGTAGTAAATATGCATGATGGCACTGAACAAGTGCGGAGTTGACCTCGGATTCACGAACCTATATCATTTGTATATATATTAACACATATACTCGTAATCGAATAAGTTTATATTATTAATGATATAGTTGTTATATTTAATAATTTATAGATTTCATTAACAACTTAATATATTTATTTTATATAACTTGTATAAATAATCAATGTTTAAAATATTAATATAGTTTCGTTATATATGTTAAATATATTTTTATATAACTTGGTAAAATAATACTGATAAATGATAAGTCGTATTATCTTTGTAATAATAATAATATCAGTAGTTATAATAATAATGATACTCATTTAAAAATGATAATAATAATAATAATAATAATAATAATAATAATAATAATAATAAGTAAGAAGTTGTAATGTCTTTATAATGATAATAATAACAATAATTTTAATTGTAATAACCATTAATAATAATAATAATAATAATAATAATAATAATAATAATAATAATAATAATAATTAGTAGTAGTAGTAGTAGTTTTTAATAAAAATGATAGGTTTAATAATATTGATAATGAAAATAATAGTTTTGATAATAATACTTATTTTAACATTAATAATAATAGTAATAGTTAATAATAATAACAATGATAATTAAAAATAAAAATAATGATAATAATAGTAATGATAATACTTATAATAATAATAGCGATGATATATGTTAATAATCTTTGTAATACTAATACTATCAATAGTCTTTGTATTATTAATAATCTTGTAATAATAATAATTTAAATAATGATACTTATAATACTAATAATAATTATAATTTTAATACTTAATAATAATAATAATAATAATAATAATAATAATAATAATAATAATAATAATAATAATAATAATAATAATAATAAATGGAAACTACCTTATAAGCTTTTCTAAAAAAATTTGCCATGGACGGGACTCGAACCCGATACCTCTCGCTTAAACCCAACAACCTCAAACCATCTTGTTGTATCTATTTTTCTGATTTTAATTCCATTCCCATAATATATAACTCGTATTGTTTTCTGTTTCCACTTCTTCTTCACAAATCGACCAAAGTAATAACAACGAGTTTCAATCTTGATTTATGACTTGGAATAGAAACGACTAGATGTGTCTAACTTGAATTAACAGAGAATGAAAATTAAAAAATAAAAATAAAAAAATCAAGAGCAGTTGCTGCTGCCGTCGATTAAAGGAAAAAAAAAATTAATGATTTTGATTTTGTGAACATTTTAGACAAACCTTATAACACAAATTATGTTTAAAATTACTCCTAAAAACTTTAAGAACCTTCAATTTCAACAGAAACATCATACAGCAATCGAATTTCATGAAGAACAATATGGTTGACTTTTTAAATTCAAAACTTTGACTTAAGAATTCGAATTCGTTTTGAAGAATTGAGAGATGATATTTTGCAGATAGTTTGAGTGAACGATTCCTAACAAGACTATAATATTATATTTTGAAATGGAATTCGTTTATGAAGTTTTTGAAAAATTGAACAAGAACGGAGATATATCAAGCTTATTTTTTTTATTTAATCTGATAAATTTGATATTTGATACTGTGAAATCGATTGGTTTATATAAAAACAAATTGAGATTGATTGATACTTCCTGTGGATGTCAACTGGAACCCATGATCACATACAAACAATTAGGCAGTCTATTGGGATAGATATAATAAGATATGATGTGTCTATACTCCATTTATGCAATAATGGCAGTATGACGTGTCGAGATTTAAAAATGATAAGTATGTAATCAGATAAACTTTCGATTAAAGACTTTCAATTCGCAATGGCCTATTCAGTTCTAGGGGCTTGAGCTATCAGATCGGTAATCTAAACCCTTCCATTCTAGAGTTTCGTAGACGTCACTCGTCAAGAAAATTCAATGATAAAAAATAACGAGAAAGCAAAGATTTTGAAAGTAATGAATATGAATAGTAGAGATTTCAAGAATCATGGATAACATTTCATGTAATACATATGTAATACACAAAACCATGATAGATGATAAAGGAATGTCGAGAATTTCAGAATTCATGTTGTCGCATTTAAATGTGGTGGCGGAATTGGATAGTACTTAAAAGAGTAAGCAGAATTCCTAAATTGGCTCGACATTCTAAGATAAGTAAAGTTTCTAAAGTATAGTGTAGCATTTAACAATTAAAGGCACTACGGTCAAGGAAAGTTATAGTCCTACATTGCTAAGGTACCTAATTGTATAAGGCACACATAAAATGCAATCCTGGTTCTCTACAACAATACTGCTCTGATACCAAACTGTCACACCCCCAAATAGGGCCTGGGGTATTTGTGACTAATTATATTAAATCACAGATGTATAAACGAGAAGGACTCTATATGAGACGTTTTATTGAGTTTTGCAGCGGAAGATAAATAGATTACATTGTATTTAGAGCATTAAATGTCTTTAATTGATATGATATGTAATGAAGACTCCAAGCATAGCAAGCAATCATCATCAAAGCAGTAGATATACAGCGGAAGCAATATTTATGTACCTGAGAATAAACATGCTTAAAAAGTCAACACGAGATTGAGTGAGTTCATAGGTTTATCATAAATAATGATTTCAGTAATAGATCACAAGATTTAATAAAAGACGATCTATCATGTATATCAAAAGTATGTCATGAGCGTATAATATCAAAACTAAACGATTTTAGCCCGAGACAATACATATGTAATTGTCGAGATCATTATTATACCACCAATTGACCTGAGGTCAACAGTGCGGGACGTTACTCCCAATAGCGCTATTTATAATAATTTTGTTTGCCTCTTCATTATCTAGCAATTAATGATATTACAAAGCAGGGTTTTGCATGTTTCATATGAACACAATAACATGTTACATATCAACACAATAAAAGTACTCATGTTGGTCGCACAATAGGTTGCACTTGTGTCTATCCGTTATAAAAATATTGCATTTATTCTCAGCCCAAAAATATATAAAAAGGGAGCAGATGAACTCACGATACGATATGATAGTTTGTAGTAAATATGCATGATGGAACTGAACAAGTGCGGAGTTGACTTCGGATTCACGAACCTATATCATTTGTATATATATTAACACATATACTCGTAATCGAATAAGTTTATATTATTAATGATATAGTTGTTATATTTAATAATTTATAGATTTCATTAACAACTTAATATATTTATTTTATATACCTTGTATAAATAATCAATGTTTAAAATATTAATATAGTTTCGTTATATATGTTAAATATATTTTTATATATCTTGGTAAAATAATACTGATAAATGATAAGTCGTATTATCTTTGTAATAATAATAATATCAATAGTTATAATAATAATGATACTCATTTGAAAATGATGATGATAATAATAATAAGTAAGAAGTTGTAATGTCTTTATAATGATAATAATAATAATAATTTTAATTGTAATAACCATTTTTAATAATAATAATAGTAATAATAATAATAATAATAATAATAATAATAATAATAATAATAATAATAATAATAATGATAATTATAATAATAATAATAATAATAATAATAATAATAATAATAATAATAATAATAATAATAATAGTAGTAGTTTTTAATAAAAATGATAGGTTTAATAATATTGATAATGAAAATAATAGTTTTGATAATAATACTTATTTTAACATTAATAATAATAGTAATACTTAATAATAATAACAATGATAATTAAAAATAAAAATAATGATAATAATAGTAACGATAATACTTATAATAATAATAGTGATGATATATGTTAATAATCTTTGTAATACTAATACTATCAATAGTCTTTATATTATTAATAATCTTGTAATAATAATAATTTAAATAATGATACTTATAATACTAATAATAATTATAATTCTAATACTTAATAATAATAATAATAATAATAATAATAATAATAATAATAATAATAATAATAATAATAATAATAATAATAATAATAATAATAATAATAATAATAATAATAATAATAAATGGAAACTACCTTATAAGCTTTTCTAAAAAAAAATTGCGATGGATGGGACTAGAACCCGAGACCTCTCGCTTAAACCTAACAACCTCAAACCATCCTGCTGTATCTATTTTTCTGATTTTAATTCCATTCCCATAATATATAACTCGTATTGTTTTCTGTTTCCACTTCTTCTTCACAAATCGACCAAAGTAATAACAACGAGTTTCAATCTTGATTTATGACTTGGAATAGAAACGACTAGATGTGTTTAACTTGAATTAACAGAGAATGAAAATGAAAAAATAAAAATAAAAAAATCAAGAGCAGCTGCTGCTGCCGTCGGTTAAAGGAAAAAAAAAATTAATGATTTTGATTTTGTGAACATTTTAGACAAACCTTATAACACAAATTGTGTTTAAAATTACTCCTAAAAACTTTAAGAACCTTCAATTTCAACAGAAACATCATACAGCAATCGAATTTCATGAAGAACAATATGGTTGACTTTTTAAATTCAAAACTTTGACTTAAGAATTCGAATTCGTTTTGAAGAATTGAGAGATGATATTTTGCAGATAGTTTGGGTGAACGATTCCTAACAAGACTGCAATATTAGATTTTGAAATGGAATTCGTTTATGAAGTTTTTGAAAAATTGAACAAGAACAGAGATATATCGAGCTTATTTTTTTTTATTTAATCTGATAAATTTGATAATTGATACTGTGAAATCGATTGGTTTATATAAAAAAATGAGATTGATTGATACTTCCTGTGGATGTCAACTGGAACCCATGATCACATACAAACAATTAGGCAGTCACGATTGAATTTTTTTTTAAAAAGAAACAGATACACCTAATAATACCTAATAATACCTAATTACTTTTATAAAAATACAGTAAAGGCAGATAAGATTTAAAAGAAAAAATATAAAAATGGCGACCTAAAACAGTCTGTATCATCTTTTTTTTATATTTTAATAATAAATTTATAATAATAATATTAATAATAAATATTAATCATAATAATTATAATTATAATGATGATAATAATTAATAATAATAATAATAGTAATAGTAATATCAAGTATAATAATGATATTAATAATAAAAATAATAATAATATAAATAAGTTGTATTAATGTAACAACAATAATAATAATAATACTAATAATAATAATATTAGTAATGATAATACTCTTAATAATAATAATGATAATAATATGAATTATGTTAATAATAATAATAATAATAATAGATAATAATAATATTACTAAAATTCAAAATAATATCAATATTAAGAATGATATTTAAAAATGATAATAATCATAATAATATTATAACAGATTGTGGTTATTAAATCTGATGTTAACATTATTATTAATGTTAATAATAATGATGAAAGTGATATTATGATATTTTTATTTATAATTAAATTTAATATGTACATATTATTAATCATATAATATATAATAACATTTATTGATTATTTAATATTTACACATTTTATATGTATATTTAAATATATACATTTTTTATTTACAGTTATTTGTTCGTTAATCGTCAGAATTACTTAAAAATTTCGGGTTGTCATAAATATGCTCTCAAAGAATCAAGGCTCAACAACCCTCAAATTAAAAACAAAGACCTCTATTAATAGTTTTTCAATATATGCGGACCGCGCGCAATTATTAGCAAAACCTGCGGATAATCCGCCAACTAAAGCGTATATATATATATATATATATATATATATATATATATATATATATATATATATATATATATATATATATATATATATATATATATATATATATATATATATATATATATATATATATATATCATTGTCGCAGCTTATGTGTGCGCATAAAGTGCGTTCATATGCGTGACTACGCATATGATCATCTGACTTCTTATCCACGCGGTAATTGAATACTAAGAAATTTAAACGTAATGTGTAATATGTGTTTTTTTCGTATATAAAATGAAAAATATAATTAAGTATTTTTTTTTAATGTTTACTTTCCTTATAACATTGAGTTGTAGCTCAATTGATAGTGGTCTGCCCATCTTAGCGATAGGTCAGGAGTTCGACTCCGCTGAGCTGCAACATTTTTTTTTTTTTTTTTGAAAGGCAAGCCCCCCAAAGGATAACATTGCACTCAATGTTATCCTTGACTTGAAGTATCCACCCAGGTCGTCTGTCGCTTAGTGCGGGGGCAGCGGAGAGAGGGGTTTTACCGGCCATGCCCTCAGATTGATCCGGGTTTTCTCCAGGGCATTAGTTTGGGCTGGTTATAAAATTACGGGAGATGAACGCGTTAGTGGTTAACTCCTTCCAGGATGATCCTAACTAAATTGATGTCCAAATAAAAAAAAAAGGTTTACTTTCCTTATTTAGGTTTACTTCCTTCTTTCCATTTAATAGTTTAATACGAAGTAGTCAATTTTTCGTTTCTACTCACATAGATAGATAAAAAAAATTAAAATAATAAGGTGAATTGATATATTCTTAATGTATTTATATTTATATTTTATTTTATATGTAAATCAAATGATCGGTAAAATTAATTAATAAAACACTGAAGTAAACAAAAAATACGTTACTTCTAAAATTATAAAAAATGGGATGGAAAAAGTATGAATTAAATACTGAAGTATGAATTCATTACGAAGTAAAATGATAGTTAGATTCTCATTCTGAATCTGAAGCCTGATATAAGTCTTTGACAAGTATATCCCTGAATGCAGGGGCGTTTTTATGAAGGGACCGGGGCACCCGACTCCAGTCGATTTTGAAATTTTAATAAAAAAATTTTGAATTTTTCGACTTTGCCTCGGTGATTTTTTTTTTACCTCAAAACTTATATATTTTGACTCAAAACCTTCAAATTTTACTTAAAATTCTCTAAATTTTGCTCAAAAACCGTCAAACTTTTCCAAAAAACCTCAAAATCTTGCCTTAAAACCTCTATTTTTTTTTGCCGAAAACCTTCATTTTTTCCCAAAAAAGTTGCTACGCTTTAATTTTTTTTTCCTCCCCCAGTGAAAAAAATCCTGATTCCGCCGATCATAATTAGACAAAATATATATAACTATCATGCCGTACTATTACAATTATAGTAGGAAATCGTACGTATAAGTTTGCTAGAGGTCTATTAATACCACACTACGTACCATGTGACAAATATATGAAGTAGCAACGTTTTTCTTTTGTTTTTATAATTGAACATACCCAATTAAAATCTAACAGTAATAGATAAGCTCGCTCATAAAATATGAATACGATATTGACATTTGTTACGATTACATTTGTTTTTCAATTCGTAACGATAATAGAGTATTATCGCAACTTTAGTTGTGTATCTATATACAATGTATATGAAGAGTGGTTGATATATAAAGTAACAAACAAGTGTCACAATACACGATCCTATATAAAATTTTAGATTTGATTTCCGTATAAATAATATAATATAATAGTACTATATTATATATTATATCATAATATACATATGAATGAATGGATGGTATAGGGACTAGTGGGGACATACCAATAAAAGCCTTCTTTGGTGGACGAAAATAAAGAAACTAAAAACAATTTGATTTTTTTTCAAAAACAAAACAATTACTGAGTATTATTTTTTTTTTTTTTTTTGGGTAAAAGGTTTCCCCGGCGAGCTTTTATTAAAGATAATAAAAGAATAAGAAAATTACATCACAAAAGAAGCACGAGTGTTACAAGCATGCCTTGTAACCTCACTAAAACCAACCTCTACAAAACACCAGACATTTGGACACAGAAAGAAAAAAATAACTGAATAATTTAGAGTGCGTTTGATAAATCCGATTGATTAAATACTGAATAATTTATAATCTGAATGATTCAAAAGTTCCGAATGACAATAAGCTGTTTGATAATCATTTTGAATATATAATATGAATGATTTAAATCAAGTTGTTATCGTTTAACATAAACAAAAATTTCAATATACTTATTTGATAAGTGTTCTGGATACGATTTAAGAAGAGTACTTCACAATATTTAGTCTCTTAATGGTTAAGTGAGTGTTTCAACTCTGAATGGTTTAACACTGAATGTTGAACCATTCAACACCATATGTCATTAAGATGTGAGAAATAAACGCACTGAATGTTGAATGGTTCAGCATTCAGTGCTAAACCATTCCATTAAGAGGTAAACAAACGCACCATTATACGAGTTTCCACTCTTCACCATTATTATCAAGGTTGCAAAATTCGCTATTCGGGGTTTAATCGGTTGGGACTTTGAAAGGATTAATCGGCAGTTTGAGGATTAATCGAGAATTAATCGGATTGTACTTTATACATTAAATATTAAATTTTAAAAATTATATGTGTAAATATAGAAAAAAATTATAAATACAAACATAAACTTTAATATAATTATCTAAATTTGTTCATTTTATTCAAAAACTATAAATTTCTTGTTTAAATTCATGTTAAAATGCTGACTAATTTTGACTTTGACCGAATTTGGAAACCAAATCCAATTTTGACCCACCAATTGACGTTGACCGATTAATTAAACGGATTTTGAAAAATCGGAACGAATTGCTCTTAAAAACGATTAATCGGGGATTAATCGGCGAGTAATCGGGTTTTTTACAACACTGATTATTATTATATACATGTATATATCCCAACTTCAGTGGTATTTAATAATTAGGGTAATCAAGTTTTTTTTTTGTTTTTTTTTTTTTTTTGCTAATCTTTTTTATAATTATTTTTTTACATTTTTTTTTCATTTACCTTTTCTCCTTTCTTTTTTCATTCCTTTCATTAACCTTTTTTAAACGTTTAATTTACCAATCGTTAGCCGTTTTTCAAAACGTTAAAATAGCTGACCGTTAACCGATCAAAATCACCCCGCAATGAAGTTATTATTTTACAACTTTTTTTACTTTTCCTTTTCCTTTTTCATTCCTTTATTATTTACACCACCTGGTTACGAGTCTCGTCACTTAGGGGGCTAGTTACCCAGAGGTTTTACTCGTTAGTGAAAACTCAATGTGATTGTCAGTAATGCAATTTTCTTTCAAAACATGAAAAAATAAATAAATAAATAAATAATCGCCTTTGTATAACTGAAATACCTTTAAAGCATTTTTTTTTTCATTGTTTATTACTCCGTATTAGACTAGAAAACTAATGAGATGGTTAGTGGTATTTTAGTTATTTCTAGTGTTAGGTGGATTATTTACGAGACAAAATTGACTTTTTGGAACTAGTAACGTGAAAAATAATTTTTTTTTTTTCAAAATGAAAAAAATAACAACCTAACAAGTACAAAAAGGAGTTGAGGTTACTTTTGTCGATCTACAAAAACTACATGAATTATTCATATTATTTACTTTTTTTAAGTAGCTATGAAAAATGAAAATGCCTATATTTAGTGAGGCAATGATCTAGAAGAAATACAAGATATATAACCCTTTTCACTTAAATGTGCATTACGATTATTTTTTTTACTTATAGTGAAGAAATGTGTTAAGACCACAAAATGTGGTGGTGTGAATTTTGCACAACTGATACATCGTAAGAAAGTGGTACGCATCATATAAATACAAATTCCATCCTCTCAGCCTATTGTAACTTAAGTCTTTGATGAACTATAGCTCTTAATTATTTCACATTAGTGCTAGTGCTTTTTATACACATCATATCTTCCGATCCTCAATATCGTCATTAATATTTCATATTCATATTCATACATCTACACTTAGATACGTGCACGGTATATTAAGTCATATTCAGATTCATAATCAAACATTAATGAATTCATAATTTATATTAAACATTTGATATCAGAGCATACGTCGACAAATCTACACAATCCAAATCAAGTAATCCGCGATTTGAATGAAGATTAAAGCTATTGTTCGTTATTTTTGACTTTTTGTGAAAGTCAATACAATCAAGGCGGGGGAGCAATCTGTACGACAAGTGTTTGAATTAGAGGATGTAGAATGATTCTTATTGATCAAAGAAACTATCTCAGTTGTTAGGAGTTAATTAGAAGATTATATTACCCCTTAATTCCTTTTGACTTTTTCTGAAAAAGTCAAATGTTCAATCGACCAAATTACGAGTTTTTAGCCTATGATATTCAGCAAAGCAGCTCGGGATTTTGATTTAGAGTAGTTTTTGTGTTTAAGTTTCAAGTGAATTAAAAAAAAAAGCAAACTTGAACGGACTGAATCTTGAATTGAAAAATATTTAAAATTTTAAACATGTGGTTGACATGTTGGAAATATATTGTTTTCCGTAATATGTTTAAGGCTCATGAGTGATAAAACATAATTAATCAAAACATAATTCAGAAGAAGAAAACATAATTAATGAAAACAAGTTTAAGATCACTATGCTCTAAACAACCAACCACCCACAATACCTTATCGTTTGGAGCACAAAGTTTAAACCTTAATTTTTATAACCAGCTGTTTTATAAGACGTAATTATATTTAGAATATCAAATTTACATAAATTACAATAAAAATGGAAAAGGAGCTGCACCTTTACCTTTAGGTCCATGAATGAAAGTGAAACCAGCACTTATTACAGTATAAAACAACTGGTCAGTACATACTTAATAATAGTGAGAATTAAATTGGGTTTACAAATAAGTAACCAACCAAGATTATCATTGAGGATCAAAGTTAAAGGCAGAGTCAAATGAACATATTGGATATCGACACATAATGATAACTGCGATGTAACTGTACACACCAACTGCTCTGCTAACATCTGCACTTCATATTAATGGGAAGGCATTTATCATCTTCATATTAAACTGTTATCCGTACACCCCAAGTTGTCTTTTTGGATGCCTTCGTTGACAATGTCAAAGCCTAGTTCAATACAACAGAATGAAATAAAAGAAGATGTGAAAAACAATTTGTGTGAAATTATCGATAGGTCCAGTTTTGACTTCACATTGGTTCCACCTTATCATAGTATGATGGCCACCCAGTTCGACTATCAAAATTGGTGGATGACCGTCTAAGAAATGAACAAATCGTGTCATATATATAACAAAAGTACGCATCAATTAATATCAATCGTTACCACTAAGTACACAATTTCAGAATTAATGGATCAATACGGGTGTGGTTAAATATATAAATATACTGTAAAGTCATAGATTTGATATGTCTGGTTAATTATATTATAACTATAACTATTAGTATTTATGTATATTCAAATTCAAATAAAATCAATGTGTTTGTGTAATATGTTATTAACAAACATGGATCTTATAAGAAATAGTAGAAGATAATAAGATGAGTTGAATACCTTTCCTCACATACCAGTTTTTAATACAGTAATTTGACTAAACGTTCCTAACATCTTAGACGAGTTAATAAAAAAGATGCTAAACAAAACCAGATAAAAGTGGATTAAGTTGTTTACCTAACTTGATTCGACTGTCTCGTCATGGTGGTGCTTGAGCACAGATGGTTCCATCTCAGTGGACATCAAATAATCATATATGAATGAGAAGATTATGATTGTCCTTAATATGAGATAGATATGATCAAGTGGAGTCTAATTATATATTAGATTAGATTATACAATCAAGTAAAAACTTAATAAAAAGTTATTATACTATCATAATGTTTATGTAATTTATACTATGTATATTTTTAACTCTAAATTATATTATCCTCTAATTTTACGAGATTGAATTTAAATTCTGTCACCTGATATTATCTAATATTATACTATATCATAAATTATGTTCAAAAATTATATATTTGATCCTTGGTGACATCGTTTTGAATTCATATCATAAGAGTTTAATAAAAAAATTAAAATTTCTTTTACCCTCCCTCCACATAAAAACTTATTTCTCACAAATCAAACCCTAACCCTAAAAAACTCTTTTCGGACGATGCCACCGCCCATAAATAATCCCCATAATCAATATGTTCTCCTGCACAAGAAAGATTACCCATAGATGAATTACACGCTAGACGTTCTCGAACTATATCGACTCACTGTTGTAAAACGAAACTTGTACCAATTAAGTATGGCATAAGTTAGAGTTTATAAAGGAGTACAATGTTCGTCCAAATATACAAAACCATAGATATTCACTTGGCCAGGTGACCGACTTTTTCAATAATCAAGTTTATGATTTCAGGTTCAACGAGGTGCGAATTTTGCACCTCGAAAAACCTGAACCCATAAACTCGATAGTTGAAAAAAGTCAAAGTCACATGACAAAGTGAATACCCACATTTTGTATTCATACGAACTTTGTACCACTAAATGAACTGTAAATTGCGCCTTAGTAAAATGGTACAAATTTCAATTTAAAACAATAAGTCTACACAGTTCGAGGACATATTTCTCTTTAAACGAGTATTTCATCTATGAGGAATACTCCTTGTGGAGGACGAACATGTTGATTATGAGAATTATCCATGGGTAGTGGCGACAACCGGAGATAGGGTGGTGGTGGTGGCGGCTGTGGATAGAGTTTTTAGTCTTTGAATTTGATTTGAGAGAAAATGAGATAAGAAATGAGCTTTTTATGTGGGTGCGAGGAAATAATATGAATTTAAAACGATGTCACCAAGTATCAAATATACCATTCTCATAAATATATCATTCTCCACCACCCTGTTGCTTAAACATACACGATACCATCAATAACCTTAAAAGACAATCCTTTAAAATGAATTAGTGGATCTTATTCACTCTTATCATCCTCTTCCCGGTATTGTTTATTTAATATATAAGCAAATCTCTAACAATGATACCATGTTCCAGCGCGCATAAACATGAAATCTCAAACAAATAGCGCATCCACCACAAAATGAACAGTAAACCCGTTGGTATGGGTTTTTAAACACCTCATAAACTCTAACAAATGGTTGTCACTTGAAATCGGAATGTCGAGATCATTAAACACAACAAAGTACAAAACAATAATTCTATTTTCCCACCTTGGGATAATTATATTTTTCTCTTAATTATTTTCGATAAAATCATTTTGAATTGCCATCGCCATGCACCTCAGGACCTCTGGTAATAAAATATTCAAAACCCATCAGGTTTAATCAACAACTTGAGCATAGATTATTTTATCTCTAGTGAGATGATCTAATCTTTCTAACAGAGTGATACCGAAAACCAAAACCTGCAGTATCAATATGATTAGCGTCATCTTCTTGTAATGCTTCATCCAAAAAGGAAATCGTCAAAAGGGATTTCGATTTCTACAATATTGATAATATTTAAAATTGTGACGAAAAAAATCATTATATGCTTTGTTCTCTGAAAACAAAATTGTTATGGTGCATATTTAACACAGATATTACTTCTGCTAGACTACGTGTAATATTTTAATGACAATCTAAAAACCTAAACCCATGAACTTGATCGTTATAAAACTCAAAATGAACTTGATCCCAACATGTTGTCTGCATTACACTATACTTATTTACATGCTTTATTGCATTATACCGTTATATGTTTGTATTATAATATATCGCATTAAATTACACGTATTTACATGCTACATGTCTTTATGCTTACATAGTATACCTATTTGTTTTATATTGCATATTATACCTACATGCTTCATACCTACATGTTTACATATACATATTATACTTGCATGGTTTGTTATACTTGCATATTTGACACTTACTTATTTTACTTATATGTTCTATTACTTTACTTTGTTACATGCTATATTTATGTATACATTTCCCATGGTAAGGTTTCTATATTATCTTTTCTACCTGCATTTAGCTACTTCACTTAACAGAGTTCATGGTTCTTTCTGGCCGTAGGTCCTTAGGAAGCAGTCTCTCTGCTCTCTAGTATAGGGAGGGACGACTTCTTCTACCCGCGAACCGATATGTATCCTTGGGTTGAGAAATGACTTCCCTTTTACTCTAGGGTAGAGGAAAGACTGTCTACATCTAACCTCCCTCATACTCCACTTTGGTGGAATTGGGTATTGTTGTTGTTGTTGTTGTTGTTGACCATAAAACCTACGTCAGAATCCAATACATTGGATGTTCAGTTTGTCTGGTCACTTTGGGTTTCATAATAATTGTTACAATACATAAGACATACGTATACACATTTAATGTTAGTAGGTAGTCGGTGCAATTAATGTAGTTAGTTGAGACGGTGCAATTAATGTAGTTAGTTGGGTTGGTGCATTTATTGGGTAGTCAGGTCTTGTATCTCGGGTCTATATATATCCTCGTTGTATGTTGTAAATATGTATCAATGAAGAGAGATGAAATTACAGAGAGTTTAGATGTTTTTAGATGTTAAATTACATATTTAGATGTTTTTAGATGTTAAATTACATGGTATCAGAGCGTACCTGTGATTGATTGAGTCTGTAAGTCACCACCGCTACCACCATAGCCACCCATCGCCACTGTCTCTGAAATGTTCTGAAATTAAACACTTCAAAGTCACTTTCAAATCTCACCACCCCCGCCAAACATTCCAAAAGTCCCCGAATTGTATACCTGAAGAATACGAATAGTTTCCGACCACCGTAAGCCACCTCACGCGCCACCTGTCTCCGCCTGTCTCCGTCCATTCGCCGGCGCGTGAGGATGTTCATCGCCATTTTTTTTTGCTGTCCGATCATCAGCTTGTGATTCCGATCATCTTCCTGGTATATCAGTTTGTTTGGATGCCGAAAATTTTTCGAATCTAAGGTACTGTTTAAAGTCAGAAAGTTTTTAAGTGTTTTCTTGTTATGTGATTATCCACTATGTGTGGGTGTGGCTGATAGTTATAAGATCAGTCTACTTTACAGCCTTTAAATAAAAATAAAAATAATAATAAAATATTAAATAAACACCAAGTGGGTTTTGTGGGGAAAAAAAAAGGAAATAAATATTTTGTCACTAAAAGACGCATGATGGATTAATAGTGCAGGTACACAATAATTTGTATGGTTACTGGGTGAGTTTTTCATTAAGACCATTATTTCACTATTTTGCTTCATATTGTGAATTTAGAGTAGTCGTTTTCATTAGCAAGGCCTTGAAAAGTTGGAAGATTTAAAAAAAAAAAAAAAGGTTGGTTTTTAGTGGCTGCTATCTTTGCTTCCAGTTTGATGCATATTATCGATACGGATATGGATATGTTGGATGTTTATGGATTTGGTGGAATTTTGATTTGGTTATTTTTCAAGCTTATATTATATCCGTACATACTTGCTCCTTTTTATATATGGTCATTACAAGTAATCATGGGTGATGAAAATAAACTCTCATCACAAGTGAAATGTTCTTCCACATTTACTATCTCTGCGGAGGAATATAAAGAATACGTTCAATTGAAAGGATCAGTAAAACTAGCGACACCATTTGCTGCTTTTGCTGAATCAGGTAAGTTTAATACATGCCTACTATCATCGGCCTCTAAATGGGTCATCGATTCTGGTGCTTCAGATCACATGACAGGTAATCATCATCTTTTCTCCGATTTTAAATCACAACCATCTCATGTCACAATTGCAAATGGTACTACCTCTCATGTCCTTGGTTTTGGTACAGTCAATCTTACCCCATCTATTTCGTTGTCATCGGTTTTAAGTCTACCTAACTTCTCATTTAATTTGTTGTCCGTTAGCAAAATTACTCGAGATTTGAATTGTGTTGCTTTACTCTATCCTGATTGTTGTGTCTTCCAGGATCTATCGACAAAGCAGATTATTGGTAAAGGAAGGGTATCTGATGGCCTATACATACTTGAACCTGAAATTAAAATACCACGCTCTTGCGTATGCTCTAAGTCATCATCCCCTTATGAGATGCATTGTAGGTTGGGACGTCCTTCTCTTCAGAGTATGAAGAAATTATGTCCTGAATTTTCTAATTTATCGTCTCTATATTGTGAGTCATGTCAGTTTGCTAAACACCATCGAATCCACTTACCTCCCAGAGTCAATAAACGAGCTTCAGCTCCATTTGAATTGGTTCACTCTGATGTTTGGGGACCATGTTCAATTACTTCCAAACCCGGTTTTAAGTACTTTGTTACCTTCATTGATGATTATTCTCGTGTTACCTGGCTTTACTTGATGAAAAGTCATTCCGAAGTATTTACTCACTTTTGCTCATTTGTTACTGAAATAAAAACGCAATTTCAGGTTTCGGTTCAAACTTTGAGAAGTGATAATGCTAAAGAATTTCTTTCTGAATTATTTTTGTCATATATGCTTCAGAATGGTATCCTTCACGAGTCATCTTGTGTTGACACACCAGCCCAAAATGGGGTTGCGGAACGAAAGAATCGACATCTTCTTGAAGTAGCTCGAGCACTTTTATTTCAAATGAATGTTCCAAAACCATTTTGGGCTGACGCTGTTTCAACTGCATGTTTCCTTATAAATCGAATGCCATCCGCTGTCCTTAATGGTGATATTCCATATTCAGTCTTGTTTCCCACGAAATCTTTATTTCTGATTGAGCCAAAGATTTTTGGTAGTACTTGTTTTGTTCGGGACACTCAACCTCACCTCACTAAATTAGATCCTAAGTCCATCAAATGTGTGTTTCTTAGATATTCTCGTCTTCAGAAAGGTTACAGATGTTTTTCCCCTACTCTTCAACGTTATGTTGTTTCTCGAGATGTCACATTTGAAGAAAAGTTACCTTTCTTTCAGATGTCCACCTCTCGCAATCATCAGGAAAGTGATGACTTATTGGCATATGTTGTACCTACACCAGTTCCCACACCAGATCCCACACCAGAGCCCACACCAGATCCCACACCAGATCCCACACCAGAGCCCACACCATCAGAACAAATGGACCATTTTTAATATATATACAGTCGACGTCCCCGTGCTACATCAGTGCCCGCTCCTGAGCCACAATCATCATCGGTAGATCCTCCCGGTGAGTCACCGAGTAATGTTTCTAGTGATATTCATGATACTCAATCTTCCGATTCTGATTCTGATATACCGATTGCTCTTCGAAAAGGTAAACGTAAGTGTACTTATCCTATTGCTTCCTTTGTCTCTTATGATAAATTGTCTGTCTCTTCTCGTGCTTTTGTTGCCACTTTAGACTCTGTCTCCATTCCAAAAACTGTTGGTGAAGCTTTGGCTCATTCTGGATGGCGTGCTGCTATGATTGAGGAAATGAATTCACTAGATCATAATGGCACTTGGGCATTAGTTAATGATAATGCTAAAAACGAACATATATTTCATAGCATTATTCCTCAAGAAAGACAAGCTTTTAGTTGCAATTGTTCTATTTACAAGTGATATTCGTTTAAATAATAAAAGGTGAAGACAAAAGACAGATTCGACGAATTGAAGACGCAAACGACCAAAAAGCTCAAAAGAACAAAAGACAATCAAAGAGGTTCCAATTATTGATAAGAAACGTCTCGAAATTACAAGAGTACAAGATTCAAAACGCAAAGTACAAAATATAAAATTGTACGCAAGGACGTTCGAAAATCCGGAACCGGGACCAGAGTCAACTCTCAACGCTCGACGCAACGGACTAAAAATTACAAGTTAACTATGTATATAAATATAATATAATATATAATTAATTATATTAATTATATATATATTATATATATATATTATAAACCGTCGGCAGAGAAAGACTCCAAGGGTGTGAGCTGTAAATTCATTCTCCGCGACTCGCGGAGTTTGAAGAGGATTTTGCCGCGAGTCGCGGAGCCCCAATTTCAGAAACTTCCTATAAAGCCAACCGAATTCTGATCAAAATTTATAATCTATTTTCTCTCTTCTCTCATATATACGATATATATATATATATAATTTATATTTTAATTTTAATTATAATTATAATTCTAATAATAAGGGTATGTTAGCGAATATTGTAAGGGTGTAAGTCGAAATTCTGTCCGTGTAACGCTACGCTATTTTTAATCATTGTAAGTTATGTTCAACCTTTTTACATTAATGTCTCGTAGCTAAGTTATTATTATGCTTATTTAAAACGAAGTAATCATGATGTTGGGCTAATTACTAAAATTGGGTAATTGGGCTTTGTACCATAATTGAGGTTTGGACAAAAGAACGACACTTGTGGAAATTAGACTATGGGCTATTAATGGACTTTATATTTGTTTAACTAAATGATAGTTTGTTAATGTTAATATAAAGATTTACAATTGGGCGTCCCTATAAATTACCATATACACTCGATCGGACACGATGGGCGGGGTATTTATATGTACGAATAATCGTTCATTTAACCGGACACGGGAATGGATTAATAGCCACTAGAATAATTAAAACAGGGGTGAAATTACATTCAAGGGTAATTGGTGTAATTGTTAACAAAGTAGTAAAACCTTGGTTTACACGCAGTCGATAACCTGGTGTATTCATTAAACAAAGTATTAAAACCTTGTTACAATTCGAATCCCCAATTAGTTGGAATATTTAACTTCGGGTATAATAATAATTTGACGAGGACACTCGCACTTTATATTTATGACTGATGGACTGTTATGGACAAAAACCAGACGGACATATTAAATAATCCAGGACAAAGGACAATTAACCCATGGGCATAAAACTAAAATCAACACGTCAAACATCATGATTACGGAAGTTTAAATAAGCATAATTCTTTTATTTCATATTTAATTTCCTTTATTTTATATTTAATTACACTTCTAATTATCGCACTTTTATTTATTGTTATTTAATCGCACTTTTAATTATCGTACTTTTTAATTATCGCAATTTTATTTTATCGCACTTTTATTATTCGCAATTTCATTATCGTTATTTACTTTACGCTTTAATTTAAGTCTTGTATTTATTTTATATTTTACATTAGGTCTTAACTGCGACTAAAGTCTTAAAATCGACAAACCGGTCATTAAACGGTAAAAACCCCCCTTTATAATAATAATATTACTTATATATATATTT
Organism: Rutidosis leptorrhynchoides; assembly: GCF_046630445.1. Classification (NCBI taxonomy): domain Eukaryota; kingdom Viridiplantae; phylum Streptophyta; class Magnoliopsida; order Asterales; family Asteraceae; genus Rutidosis; species Rutidosis leptorrhynchoides. The sequence goes on along the minus strand of NC_092340.1, from coordinate 10,846,641 downwards.
GTATTTTTATAAAAGTAAACTAATATAGCGTTGAGCTTTGTTTAAAGATTTTCCTGTGGAACGAACCGGACTTACTAAAAACTACACTACTGTACGATTAGGTACACTGCCTATAAGTGTTGTAGCAAGGTTTAAGTATATCCATTCTATAAATAAATAAATATCTTGTGTAAAATTGTATCGTATTTAATAGTGTTTTCTGCGAAAATTAATAACTATTTTATATACACCTCGCATAACATCAAGTATTTTTGGCGCCGCTGCCGGGGAACTCTCTTAAACGCCGGAAGCGCAACGCTAATATAAAAAAAAAAAAAAAAGATTTTTTTTGTTTACTTTTATAAAAATTCGTTTTTGTAAAAATACGTTTTAATTATTCGAAAATATAAAAAGAAAAAAAACAAAAATATAAGTATTTTTTAGTATTTTTTTTTTAAATATTTAAGTTTTATAAGTTTCTTTATTCTTATTTTAATTTATAAAAATATAAGTTTTATTAAATATCTTTTATATATAGAAAAATCAGAAAATAGAAAATAAAAATAAATAAAAAAACGCGTAAAAATTTCAAACTGCTCCAGATCTGAAATTTTGAACCCCGCGACTCGCGGGGTTTGATGCAATAAATGCCGCGACTCGCGGAGACTTTCTGACAGGCGACAAAAAACCCTAATCGAGCATTAATTACGGGTTTTAATTAATTATTATTATTATTTAACCCTAATAATTATTATTATTATTATTAGTTTTATTTTAAGATTTTCTTTTTATTTAATTTGTTTTATTTAGTATTAATTAGTTTTATTAAATTGTAAAATTAGTAGTTTTATTAAATAAATAATATAAAAATAATATTTTTATAAAAATTGTACTTTTTACAACTTTTTGTATATTTTTATACTTTGTCCCTTTTTAATCGTTGTAGCATAATATTTGTATTTTTCTCTCATAATTAATTTTAAATTTAGTTTTTGCCATAGTTATTTTTACTCCTAGATTTTTAGGCTTTGCCGTAGAATTCCTTAAGTGCTTTTTCTTTAGACTAAGATTTAGGTGCTTTAGAATTTTGCGACGCCTTTTTAAGTTTTAGTTTCTTTTTAAGTTATTTCCATTTGGGATTTAGTTTTTCCTGTAAGCTTTAATATTTTTAGACGACTTTTATTATGTACCAATTATCATTCCAATTAGTAATTTCAATTTGCGATTATAATTTTAAGTTAGTTGTAGTAATAAGATTAGGTTAGTTAAGTATTTTTAAGTTTTTATAAGTTTCTTTTATTTTTCCGTCACCTTTTATTTTTCAACCATTTTTTCTTTTTCGACCTTTTGCGACGAACTCTTTTTCTCTCTTATTTCTCGCCATTCTAGTTTTTAGGATTTAGAATTTTTTCTACTTCTTATCTAAATTTCTTAAAATTACGAAAATTTATTTTAAGTGGTTAAATTGATAGACATCAAAATTTTCTGGTTCGTAGTAATAGTTGGATTTGTACGTGGACCGGGTTATTGGAGCCAAACAGTCCTCAATTATATTGAGACCAAACGAATCCTGCCCCTCTGCTGCATCTTTTGGCTATTCGAAACGTGGGCAAAATCAGAAAAGTCTATTGGTTGGATAACTTATTATAATTTTTCTTTCCTTTTAAAAACTAATAGGATATTCAGTGAATGCACCGAGCAAGACGTTCATCACCTTTTGTACGTTCACCACCTGTAACTAGATCAAGACATTTAGCAAATATAACCGCCGTTGATTTTTCTTTAGAATCGTCATCCAGTCGACCAAGTACTTCAGTTCAAATTTCCGATAATCCATTTTTTGAACCCAACATCACAATTGAGAATCCGGAGAATATTCAGGAACGGTTCATAGATCCTGAACCATTAAACTTTCCTCCAGAACCACCAATCATTCAAACAGAGATTGTTGAGGAACGAACCATTAAATCAGAATCATCTAGTGATACCGATTCAACAAATTCAATTATGGAGAATCTGGAACCTTTAAGTATGGAAGACCGAATGAGAGCTAAACGCACTGGTCAAGGTCACGCAATTACTCATCCAGACATTAATGCGCCAGATTATGAAATCAAAGGACAAATTCTACACATGGTGACTAATCAATGCCAATTTAGTGGTGCACCGAAGGAAGATCCAAATGAACATCTACGTACCTTTAATAGGATCTGCACACTATTTAAAATCCGAGAAGTGGAGGATGAACAGATATATCTCATGTTATTTCCCTGGACTTTAAAGGGAGAAGCCAAAGATTGGTTGGAATCGTTACCTGAAGGGGCGATTGATACATGGGACGTTTTAGTTGACAAATTTCTTAAACAATTCTTTCCTGCATCTAAAGCCGTAAGACTTCAAGCAGAAATTGTTACGTTCACACAGAAGCCAAATGAAACTCTATATGAGGCGTGGACAAGATATGGAAAGTTGTTAAGAGGATGTCCGCAACATGGTTTAGACACCTGTCAAATAGTACAAATATTCTACCAAGGATGCGACATCACTACAAGAAAAGACATAGATATAGCAGCTGGTGGTTCTATTATGAAGAAAACCGAAACTGATGCTTACAAAATTATTGATAACACTGCTTCCCACTCACATGAGTGGCACCAAGAAAAAGATATCATTAGATCATCTAAAGCAGCTAGAGCCGATTCTAGCCATGACTTAGATTCCATTTCCGCAAAGATAGATGCTGTGGAGAGACGAATGGAAAAGATGACTAAAGATATTCACTCAATACGAATTAGTTGTGAGCAGTGTGGAGGACCACATTTGACAAAAGATTGTCTCAGTATTGAATTAACAATGGAACAAAGAGAGAATATTTCATACATAAACCAAAGGCCTGGAAATAATTATCAGAATAATTATCAACCGCCAAGACCGATTTACAATCAAAACCAGAATTATAACCGAAATATTCCATACAACAACCAACAAGGTCCTAGCAATCAACAAGTATCCAATAATACTTATAATCAGCAAAGACCGAATTTTCAAAACAAACCACCACAACAAACCGATGATAAAAAACCAAATTTAGAAGACATGATGACGAAGCTAGTTGAAACTCAAACGCAGTTTTTCACATCTCAAAAACAAACTAATGAACAAAATGCTCAAGCATTTAGAAATCAACAAGCTTCTATTCAAAATCTGGAACAAGAAGTGAGTAACCTAGCAAGGTTAATAGGTGAAAGAAAACCGGGAAGTCTACCTAGTGATACAAATGCTAACCCCCGGAATGAAACAGCTAAAGCCATTACCACAAGAAGTGGTACAACACTTAAACCACCTGAAATACCTGTAACTTCTGATGAAACTATTCCTACTCCACAAGAACCACAACCTGATCAAGATAAGGAAAAAGAACCGGTAGTTGAGAAGGTTAATGAAGATAACAAAGTTAAGGATAAACCTTATGTTAAACCATACCAACCACCACTTCCTTACCCGAGTAAAATGAAGAAAGAGAAACTTGAAGCCGAGCAATCCAAATTTTTGGATATGTTTAAACAGATAAATGTAAATCTTCCTTTCATTGATGTGATTTCAGGAATGCCAAGATATGCTAAATTCTTGAAAGATCTAATCTCAAATAGAAAGAAAATGGAAGAACTCTCGGCTGTTACTATGAATGCTAATTGTTCAGCAGTGCTGTTGAATAAGATACCAGAAAAATTATCTGATCCAGGAAGTTTCACAATTCCATGTTTTCTGGGTAGTCTTAGTTCAATAGAAGCATTGGCAGACTTAGGTGCTAGTATAAATCTAATGCCTTATTCACTATACGCTAAACTAGACCTTGGAGAATTGAAACCAACCAGAATAAGCATACAACTAGCCGATAGATCAATAAAATATCCTAGAGGGATAATGGAGAACATGCTAGTTAAAGTTGGTACTTTAGTATTTCCAGTAGATTTTGTTGTTTTGGACATGGAAGAAGATTCTCAAGTTCCTCTCATATTAGGAAGACCATTCTTAAACACGGCTAAAGCAATGATAGACGTGTTCGGTAAGAAATTGACCCTAAGTATAGAGGATGAGAGTGTTACCTTTTCAGTTGATAGAGCAATGCAACAACCATAATCTGCAGATGATACATGTTATTATATTCAAACTATAGATGCACATGCAGAATTATTAGAAGAATTTCCAGAATTACAAGGAACAGGAGAATGTTCTTTAGGAGAAGGTAATGAACCAATTGATGAAGCTGAAATGTTAGCTACACTTATAGCTAATGGATATGAACCAACAACAGAAGAAATTCAAATGCTAAAAGAAGAAGACAGATATCGATATAAATCATCGATAGAAGAACCTCCGAAATTAGAGTTAAAGCCACTTCCAAACCATTTGGAATACGCTTATTTACATGGTGAATCTGAATTACCTGTAATAATATCGTCTTCTCTTACTGAAAATGAGAAATCACAACTCATTTCTGTGTTGAAAGCTCATAAACCAGCCATTGCATGGAAGATTCATGATATTAAAGGAATAAGTCCTTCGTATTGCACACATAAAATCCTTATGGAAGAAGGTCATAAAACGTATGTGCAACGCCAATGAAGACTAAATCCTAATATGCAAGATGTAGTTAAGAAAGAGATTATTAAACTGCTAGATGCAGGTTTGATATATCCAATTTCTGATAGTCCATGGGTAAGCCCAGTTCAATGCGTGCCTAAGAAGGGTGGCATGACTGTCATTACAAATGAGAAAAATGAGCTTATTCCTACTAGGACTGTAACAGGATGGCGTGTATGTATTGATTATAGAAAATTAAATGACGCCACCAGAAAAGATCACTTTCCCTTACCTTTCATAGATCAAATGTTGGAAAGATTAGCCGGAAATAGTTACTTTTGTTTTCTAGATGGATTTTCCGGATATTTTCAAATTCCAATAGCACCCAAAGATCAAGAGAAAACCACATTCACGTGCCCTTATGGTACTTTTGCTTACAAACGCATGCCATTTGGACTTTGCAACGCCCCTGCAACCTTTCAAAGGTGTATGATGGCGATTTTTCACGACATGATAGAAGAATGCATGGAAGTATTCATGGATGACTTTTCAGTCTTCGGTGATACATTTAAATCATGTCTAGTTAATCTGGAACGAATGCTAATTAGATGCGAACAATCAAATCTAGTACTTAATTGGGAGAAATGCCATTTCATGGTTAAAGAAGGCATCGTTCTTGGACATAAAATTTCAAAAGAAGGAATTGAAGTGGATAGAGCTAAAGTAGATGTAATTGCTAAACTTCCACATCCCACCAATGTTAGAGAAGTTAGGAGTTTTCTAGGGCATGCCGGTTTTTACCGACGTTTCATAAAAGATTTTTCTAAAATTGCCACTCCTATGAATAAACTCCTAGAAAAGGATGCGCCATTCATCTTTTCAGATGAGTGTATCAAATCTTTTAATATTCTTAAAGAGAAACTCACTAATGCACCGATCATGATAACACCAAATTGAAATCTACAATTTGAACTAATGTGCGATGCAAGTGATTTTGCAATGGGAGCCGTTTTAGGACAAAGGATTGAAAAACGATTTCAACCTATATATTATGCTAGTAAGACGTTACAAGGAGCACAAACGAACTATACAACTACTGAAAAAGAACTCCTTGCTATTGTCTTTGCTTTTGACAAATTTCGATCATATCTCGTTCTAGCAAAAACGGTGGTCTATACCGACCATTCTGCTCTTAGATACCTATTTTCAAAACAAGATGCTAAACCAAGATTAATCCGTTGGATCTTACTCTTACAAGAGTTTGATATTGAAATCCGAGATAAAAGAGGAGCAGAAAATCTCGCCGCTGATCATCTTTCTCGTCTTGAAAATCCTGAGTTGGAAGTTCTAAATGAATCGGCCATACAAGACAACTTTCCTGATGAATATCTATTGAAGATAGATTATAAAGAAATCCCATGGTTTGCAGACTATGCAAACTACTTAGTTTGTGGATTCCTTGAAAAAGGATTATCGTACCAAAGACGAAAGAAATTCTTCAGTGATATAAAACACTATTTTTGGGAAGATCCACATCTGTTTAAAAGTTGTCCCGATGGAATAATACACCGATGTGTATTTGGAGATGAAGCTAGTAAAATTTTAAACCATTGTCACACAGGACCAACAGGAGGGCATTATGGGCCTCAACTAACAGCAAGAAAAGTTTATGAAGCTGGATTCTATTGGCCTACAATTTACAAAGACACACACCTTCTTTGCAAATCCTGTGATGCATGTCAAAGGGCCGGAAAAATAAGTCAACGTGATGAAATGCCACAAAATGTCATCCAAGTATGTGAAGTATTTGACATTTGGGGTATTGACTTTATGGGTCCATTTCCAAAATCTCTTAATAATCTATATATACTCGTAGCCATTGATTATGTATCTAAATGGGCGGAAGCACAAGCTCTCCCAACTAACGATGCACGAGTTGTAGTCAACTTTTTAAAACGTCTTTTTGCAAGGTTTGGAACACCGAAAGCTTTAATAAGTGATCGGGGTACTCATTTCTGTAATAATCAACTTGAGAAAGTTCTTAAAAGATATGGAGTAACTCATAAAATCTCCACCGCATATCATCCACAAACAAGTGGACAAGTTGAAAATACCAACCGAGCTTTAAAACGTATTCTAGAGAAAACCGTAGGATCAAATCCGAAGGAATGGTCCATTAAATTGGAGGATGCACTCTGGGCTTTTAGAACAGCCTACAAAACTCCAATTGGAACCACACCTTTTAGACTTGTTTATGGAAAAGCATGTCATCTTCCAGTAGAAATTGAACACAAAGCATTTTGGGCTTTGAAGACATGTAATCTTGATTTACATGAAGCTGGACGTCTACGATTAAGTCAACTAAACGAATTAGAAGAATTAAGACATAAAGCATACGAAAATTCGTTAATCTATAAGGAAAGAACGAAGAAATGGCATGATAAAAGAATCAGAAGTTCAAAAGAATTTAAAGAAGGAGACAGAGTTCTTCTTTTCAATTCACGATTCAAGCTATTTCCTGGAAAATTGAAATCAAGATGGTCTGGACCATTCATAGTCAAAAGAGTTTTCCCATACGGAACGATAGAATTAATAAATTCAAATGGGATTGAATTTAAAGTTAATGGTCACAGAGTTAAACATTACATACATGGTCCGATGGAAGTCGACAACGAAGTTAATCACAATTTCGACACCACAGCTAACTAAGTATGGGGAGAATCAAGTCTTTAAAGGATAATATGTATTTCTGTTAGAGTTAGATTGTCTGTTTTCGTGTAGTTCTCGAAAATGGAACCCGAATGGTCTTTCCCTAGCAGACCCTAAAGAACTAGTCTTCTCCCCTCATTCTGAATTTTTATTTTTTTTAGGTTTTTACAAAATGAAGACTGCCTGTGAACTAAACCATGGTCTAATGCTACACGCTTTGATCACTAAACGTAATAATGACATACTACCGAGTGAAATAGTATCAGTAATCAGAGAAAGAATGGACGGAGTTAGAAAAGAATCCAGATGCGAAGATAATAAGTTACAATTTGGTAAAGGAAAATCAAAATCCGCAGCGAAAAGAAGAGCACGACACCTAGAACGATGTCACAAATGCGGAAAATGGTCACATGGAGGTAAATGTTCCAATAATCAAACCTATTCAAATACCGAATTTGTTACTTTATGCAGAGACGGACCGTTCATATGTTTAGAAGAAAAGACACTGAATGCTCGAGGTTACGCCTATGTAGCCATGGAAAACCAATTAAACCGACTATCTTATGAATGGGATAGATCATATAACTAAGAGATCTATTCAACAGGTATGTCTGTACAGTTTTTTATTTTTTTTATTTTTAACCTTTTGATAATAAACGCTAATTTGTTCGCTAAAAAGTATTAAATTGGTATTGAATAAAATTAGGTTTGGCGACCGAAATTATTGATATCATTCAAAAATTTATTACATCACTGCGAAATTTAACGTTTATTCTTAAGGTATAAATATCTTTAATCAATCAACACAAAATATTTCAAAAATTCGTCATGAGTTAAATTAGATCTTGGAACCGAAATTACTTTACCGAAAAGAGGGGCGCATATTTTTGATAATATTTGATTGATTAAAGTGGGATAAAAAGACAAAAAGATTTTTTATTTTTACCATGTTTTTAAAATTAATATTTAAATCTTAAATTAATATTGTAAACTTTGTAAAAACAATATATTTAAAATTGTAAATATTTGAAAAATTAATATAAGTTTGATATGAATTTATAAATTTTTAAATTAAGTTTGGTGTGAATTTTTAAAATATAAATTTTTAATTTTATGCATTTCAAATTTTAAGTTTGGTATGAATTTTTAATATTAATTTTGAATTTTATATTTAAGTTGTGTGAATTTAAAAACAAAAATTTACTTTATCTCATTAAGTTAAAAATATGATTTTTAAAATTCGTCGTAAGTTGAAGACTAGGTCTTTGAACCGAAATTGCTTTACCCGAGGAAGGGACGAGAACTTTTATTATCATTATTTTTAATCTTATTAAATTAAAGTATGCCAAAAACATTAAAAAACCCAAAAATCTTAGCTTTTAAAACAATCGCTACAAAAAGACAAATTTTAAAATTTTGTCGAAGGACAGACTAGGACATCGATCCGAAACGACCTCGTCCTAAATAACAAGGGAAACAAAATTTTAAAATTAATTACTTAATTGTTTTAATAAGTTAATGATTATAAAAAAAAAATAAAAAAAAAAATACCAAACTCCGCGACTCGCGGAGTTTGGAGGGTAAATCCCCGCGACTCGCGGAGGGACCAATTTACAGAAAAAAAATATACCCGCAGAACAGATCAGTCCCCAACCCAAAACAAAAACATACTGCGAAAATAGCTGCGAAAAAACCCGAAAACCACCCCCAAAAATCCCAATTTTTAACCGTTAATCACCAAATTTTTTGCTAAAATCATGTTGAGAAGGATGCTATCTAAGAATTACTCAAGAAAAACGGTAAATTTCTACACCTAAACACCATTTAATTCGAAATTTGGTGTTCTTGAGCTATTTTGATTTTGATGCTTTTTAGTGTAATTAGACTTAAATTGTTTATGTATTATGCTTGTATAACCTAGATTGATGCTGTTTAACATGATTAGAAGCCTTAAACTTCAAATTTTGAGTAATCCAGGGTTTGTGTTCTTGAGCAATTTGGGGCTTTTTGATATAAACAGGTTATGGCCGATTTTTGTCATGAATTGTTGCTAAATTGAGTAGTGTAACATGTCTAGGTAGTTAAATGATCCAAACTTTGAGCCTAAACATGATTTTGAGAATTAAAGTGGACTTTTTCAAGTCTAAAATTCATGAACTTGATTTTTGAAAGATAATGCCATTTGAGACTTGTTTAATTGCTAGTAATGATTATTTTGACATGTTATTTGAGTTGAATGCTTATGAACTTAGCGAACATTTTCGTATATGCTATTTGAAAAAGTGTAGATTTGATAAAAATGTGAAAATGAGCTTAAGTTTGATATAAATTGATAATGTCATTGTAATTATTTTGATTGATGATTTTGCTGACACTAATGCATATTTGGATGCACAAAAATTGTGTTTGATGTGTTTTGCAGAATGAAAGGGGTGAATCTTCATCCCAAGCCCGCAATGCTCCTGCTGAGAATTTGGAACAACAGGAGGTGGATAACTACTACAAGCAGGATATACCTCATCCAGTCATGACCTTTTCCGATATGCACTTGGAAGAGTTGCACCCGAACCTGAGATTTGACAGACTTTGGATAGATTATCCAAAATATCAACGGGGTTTGCATACTCTTCATTCTAAGGTTGTTGAGGTACCGAGGGTCATAGAATGGGGACCCTTAGAAGCTGTAGAATTGGCCGGGCCAATTAGGGAATTACTTGTACAGAGGTATGGTAATTCTTCTTTTAATGACTGGATATGTTTATTCACCATACGTAGACCTGTATATAAAGTATGGTGTGAAGAATTGTTATGTAGTATAGAGTTGAATGATCGGGTATCTAGTTTAACCGATCGTTCTTTTATTAGATTTTTGTTAGGCGGTTCGATGCGCCACATGTCTTTACTGGACATGGCTCAGGCTTTACGTATATATACGCCTGAGGAGTTAGCGTCTGCCGATTGTAGAGGATTGATATTAAACGGTAGAAAGATAGATGAAAATTTTGATACACACGGTGTGTGGAGTCAAATGACAAGCCATCACCGTTTCAAAGGGGGAAATTACTCTTATTTGGATATAGATAGAGCCGAATTAAGAGTGATACATAGGTTTTTAGCTAATTCGATTACACAAAGGGGTAAGAACAAAGAAAAAGTAAATGAACAAGATTTGTTTTACCATATGTGTATTCGAGACCCACAAAGCGCTGTAAGTATACCATATTGTGTGGGTTATTATTTATCAGCTATGGTTCGGGGGATGCGACCACATAGCATAATAGGAGGTGGTATTTTTATTACTTTGATTGGTGAATATCTCGGTGTGGATATAAGTCGGGGGGGATTATTAGTAGAAGAACCAGAACCCCGCGATACTATAGGTTTAAATGTATACCATGGTGCGAAAGTTTTGAAGAGGCGAAATAACGCCGCAGTACGATACCATGGTAGACATCCACAGGTGGAGAGAAACCAATAACAAGGTAATGTAGGAGGGGGGAATGAGATGCAAGAAATGCATAGGTTTATAGCTTCTCAGGAATACGAAAATGCTAGACAGAGAGCATTTGAAGATTGGCAAGTTCATCAGAACCAGATCATAGCTCATTGCCAACATATAGGTAGAAACTATATTCCTACACCGAAACCCATCTTCCCTCCTTGGTCTATAGAGATGCAGCCACCATATCCTACGTATGACCCTGCCGAAGCATTCTATAGCACTTATGGTTATGCCTGGAACCCCTATTGGTACCAATATCATCCTTAGTTTGCTTATTTTTTTTTTTTTTTTTTTTTGTAATTTGTAATTATTAATATGTTTAATACTTTTGTTAATATTGTAATCATTTTTATAATTATCTAACTTTTATTCTTAGATTTTAATAATTTTTGAATGTGGGGTAATATACCAAACTTCAAAAATATGTATATATGTTTGCAGTTTATCTTATGTACACAACAGGGTAAAACAACGCATTTTCAAAGACTGGCATTAAGTTCAGCAAAAGCAACTAATTTTGACGACAAGATGCAAAATATATGTAAAATAACAACAAGACGGAATGAACAAATGACGTGCACCATTTATCATTCAGCAAACAAACGCCAATATATTTGGAAACTTTGGTAAAAATTTAATCATTTTCACACTAATCACCCTCAATAATTTAAATTGTTACTGATTTCTTGCAAATGAGGGCATTGCAAGATCTTAAGTGTGGGAAGGGGTTAAATTCTTTCGGATTTTAAAATTTTTATCTTAAACACTTGGTTACCATTAAAAATACTAGTAAAGCAGTAGTTGTATTAGAATCTAGTGCTCTCTAATAAAAAAGAACAGCCCTAGTCTTATATACTGACTACCCAATTCTAGTAAAATTTTTCAAAATTTTTAATTAAATGAATTCAAAATCATGTTTATACATATTTATGAACGATAAAACTAGGTTTTAACACCGAAATTATTGTTACCTCGGAAAGGACATAAATTGAGAAACAAACTAAAATGTTAAAATTCATTTAAAATGGAATAGAGGACGATAAAAAGGAAAATAAAAGCCAAGTGTGGGAAAATTTACCAAGTTATCTTAAACATATGTCACATATATCTGTAACAAATAACTGAAAATACTTTTGCTTTGGACTAAACTAAACTGTTTTACCCGATGAAAGAAAAGAAGAGATGGATCTACACGATGAATCAATTCCATCATTAAAAGGAAGTAAAGTCTTCCGAAAAAGACACGCGCTTCTTGATTTAGGTCATGAAGTTGTCGTCCAGACCAGCTGTAGGTTGACGAAAAATCTAGAAAAGTCATCACTAAAATCAGCAGGAAATCCACGGACCTCAGCATTAAACAGGGTCGCCAAGTGGTCGGATTTATCCTAACCATGAGAAGGATTTATCTCGTACAATGGGGGGGCACCATGCAAATTAGCTGGATAAGACTAATGAATCAGATCCCCAGAAAGGATAATCTCCTTAAAGATAAAAAAATCAGCTTTTAAGACTGATATTACTCAATCCTAGAGATTGACCTTAAAGATTGAGAATTCAAACTCATGGAATTCAATGATATCTAAACTCGAGCTTGAACGAGAAAATATTTTGATCAAAATTACAAACCGATTTGTTTTCTGAAAACCCAATTTTCAATGCGTTCATTACCATTGAACGTAAAATCCTAGGAATTCACCTGGAATTCATTAGGTCACCTGAACTAAATCGGGTGTCAACCGTAAGAACGGTGGTTGCATAGTGGTCAAAGACAGGACCTTGTGCCATACCGAAAAATTATAAGGGTGAGCTTTACTACTGCTCCTACCAAGGATAGTAATTGCGTTCGACACGTTATAGACTATAATCAAAAGCATGTCACGGGACATTGCCTTAACAGTTGCTTGTTCAACGCTTTCCTTTACAACCGGACGGTAGTTTGCCGAAAGGTAATATACGGAACAAGTAAACTGGACGTGTTGCTTTCCTAATACAAGGTTAGCAAGTGGGTGACACAAAACCATAAGTTTTGAGCTAAAATTTTCAATTCTGAACCCCACCAAACCCACAAAAATATTTTGCAAACACCGGTAAAGGGTTATCCCGGAAAACTTATCTAGGGTAAAAACTAGATTTAAAAGATCAAATGTTTTCATAAAGATCCAATTTCCTTAATGGATCTAAATTTTTATAGTCATGTGGGACTGTAAACCATATCGTTACTACCATTGTTTATACCGCCGTATAGAAATCACTGATGTACAAAGTGTGAAGAATAAAGAAGTGATTCTAGTATTTCAAGACGATATTGCTTGAGGACAAGCAACGCTCAAGTGTGGGAATATTTGATAATGCTAAAAACGAACATATATTTCATAGCATTATTCCTCAAGAAAGACAAGCTTTTAGTTGCAATTGTTCTATTTACAAGTGATATTCATTTAAATAATAAAAGGTGAAGACAAAAGACAGATTCGACGAATTGAAGACGCAAACGACCAAAAAGCTCAAAAGAACAAAAGACAATCAAAGAGGTTCCAATTATTGATAAGAAACGTCTCGAAATTACAAGAGTACAAGATTCAAAATGCAAAGTACAAAATATAAAATTGTACGCAAGGACGTTCGAAAATCCGGAACCGGGACCAGAGTCAACTCTCAACGCTCGACGCAACGGACTAAAAATTACAAGTTAACTATGTATATAAATATAATATAATATATAATTAATTATATTAATTATATATATATATTATATATATATATTATAAACCGTCGGCAGAGAAAGACTCCAAGGGTGTGAGCTGTAAATTCATTCTCCGCGACTCGCGGAGTTTGAAGAGGATTTTGCCGCGAATCGCGGAGCCCCAATTTCAGAAACTTCCTATAAAGCCAACCGAATTCTGATCAAAATTTATAATCTATTTTCTCTCTTCTCTCATATATACGATATATATATATATATATATAATTTATATTTTAATTTTAATTTTAATTATAATTCTAATAATAAGGGTATGTTAGCGAATATTGTAAGGGTGTAAGTCGAAATTCTGTCCGTGTAACGCTACGCTATTTTTAATCATTGTAAGTTATGTTCAACCTTTTTACATTAATGTCTCGTAGCTAAGTTATTATTATGCTTATTTAAAACGAAGTAATCATGATGTTGGGCTAATTACTAAAATTGGGTAATTGGGCTTTGTACCATAATTGGGGTTTGGACAAAAGAACGACACTTGTGGAAATTAGACTATGGGCTATTAATGGGCTTTATATTTGTTTAACTAAATGATAGTTTGTTAATGTTAATATAAAGATTTACAATTGGGCGTCCCTATAAATTACCATATACACTCGATCGGACACGATGGGCGGGGTATTTATATGTACGAATAATCGTTCATTTAACCGGACACGGGAATAGATTAATAGCCACTAGAATAATTAAAACAGGGGTGAAATTACATTCAAGGGTAATTGGTGTAATTGTTAACAAAGTAGTAAAACCTTGGTTTACACGCAGTCGATAACCTGGTGTATTCATTAAACAAAGTATTAAAACCTTGTTACAATTCGAATCCCCAATTAGTTGGAATATTTAACTTCGGGTATAATAATAATTTGACGAGGACACTCGCACTTTATATTTATGACTGATGGACTGTTATGGACAAAAACCAGACGGACATATTAAATAATCCAGGACAAAGGACAATTAACCCATGGGCATAAAACTAAAATCAACACGTCAAACATCATGATTACGGAAGTTTAAATAAGCATAATTCTTTTATTTCATATTTAATTTCCTTTATTTTATATTTAATTGCACTTCTAATTATCGCACTTTTATTTATTGTTATTTAATCGCACTTTTAATTATCGTACTTTTTAATTATCGCAATTTTATTTTATCGCACTTTTATTATTCGCAATTTCATTATCGTTATTTACTTTACGCTTTAATTTAAGTCTTGTATTTATTTTATATTTTACATTAGGTCTTAACTGCGACTAAAGTCTTAAAATCGACAAACCGGTCATTAAACGGTAAAAACCCCCCTTTATAATAATAATATTACTTATATATATATATTTGTATTTTTATAAAAGTAAACTAATATAGCGTTGAGCTTTGTTTAAAGATTTCCCTGTGGAACGAACCGGACTTACTAAAAACTACACTACTGTACGATTAGGTACACTGCCTATAAGTGTTGTAGCAAGGTTTAAGTATATCCATTCTATAAATAAATAAATATCTTGTGTAAAATTGTATCGTATTTAATAGTGTTTTCTGCGAAAATTAATAACTATTTTATATACACCTCGCATAACATCAGTTAACTTACCTGGTTCTAAAAAGGCAATTGGTTGTAAGTGGGTCTTCAAGGTAAAGGTTAATCCTGATGGTTCTTTGGCACAGTTAAAAGCTCGTTTAATTGCTAAGGGATATGCTCAAACATATGGGGTGGATTATTCTGAGACCTTTTCTCCTGTTGCTAAACTCACATCTATCAGATTATTCATTTCTTTAGCTGCTACATATTAATGGACACTTCACCAACTTGATGTGAAGAATGCATTTTTACATGGAGATTTGCAAGAAGAAGTCTATATGGAGCAACCACTTGGGTTTGTTGCTCAGGGGGAGTCTGGTAAAGTATGCAAATTACGAAAAGCAATTTACGGTTTGAAGCAATCTCCTCGTGCCTGGTTCGGAAAATTCAATGCGGTAGTTAGAAACTTTGGCCTAAGAAGAAGTGCATATGATCACTCCGTATTCTTCGCTTCATCAAACTCCGGGTGCATCTTGCTTGTTGTTTATGTGGATGACATTGTAATTACTGGGAGTGATAAAGAAGGAATTCATAGGTTAAAAACATTCTTAAGTACTCAATTTCAAACAAAGGACCTTGGTCCTTTGAAATATTTTCTCGGTATTGAAGTCTCTCGAAATAAAAGAGGTATTTTCTTATCTCAGAGAAAGTATTGTCTTGACGGGCTCAGTGATTCTGGGATGATTAACGCAAAAACTTGTGAAACACCAATGATACCTAGTATAAAGTTAAAAACTGACGAAGGAGAACTTCTTATGAACCCAGAAAAATATAGAAGGATTGTCGGCAAGCTAAATTATCTTACATTCACCCGTCCTGATATTGCTTTCCCGGTGAGTGTTGTTAGTCAGTTCTTGTCATCTCCGAGAACCTCACATTGGGATGCTGTCACTCACATCTTAAAGTACTTAAAAGGTACACCTGGTCGTGGTCTTTTATACCAAAATCATGGTCATCACACTATCGAGGGATTTTCTGATGCTGATTATAATGGTGATCCTGCAACTAAACGGTCTATAACTGGTTATTGTGTCTTCGTTGGAGAAAATCTTGTATCTTGGAAGAGTAAGAAACAAAATGTGGTATCTCGTTCAAGTGCGGAATCTGAGTATCGAGCCATGGCCCAGACAACCTGTGAACTTATTTGGGTTCGTAACCTTCTTAGCGAGATTGGTTTTGCTCAGTCCGAACCAATGAATTTGTGGTGTGATAATAAAGCAGCCATTCATATTGCAAGCAACCCCGTCTTCCATGAAAGTGTGAAGACCCGTCCTAATCCATCCGGACGAAGTCCATATCGATTATAAACGATTCCCAACAGTTGATTACATCGCGAGGTATTTGACCTCTATATGATACATTTTACAAACATTGCATTCGTTTTGAAAAGACAAACTTCCTTACATCGAAAATTGACGATATGCATACCATTTCATAATATATCTAATTATAATTATCTTAATAATAATCTTGATGAACTCGACGACTCGAATGCAACATCTTTTGAAATATGTCACGAATGACTCCAAGTAATATGTTTAAGGTGAGCAAATGCACAGCGGAAGATTTCTTTCATACCTGAGAATAAACATGCTTTAAAGTGTCAACCAAAAGGTTGGTGAGTTCATTAGTTTAACATAAATAATCATTTCCATCATTTTAATAGACTACAAGATTTTCATTTCTCATAAACACACGTCCCATACATAGAGACAAAAATATCATTCATATGAATTGAACACCTGGTAACCGACATTCACAATATACATATAAGAATATCCCCATCATTCCGGGATCCTCCATCGGACATGATATAAATTTCGAAGTACTAAAGCATCCGGTACTTTGGATGGGGCTTGTTGGGCCCGATAGATTTATCTTTAGAGTTCGCGTCAATTAGGGTGTCTGTTCCCTAATTCTTAGATTACCAGACTTAATAAAAAGGGGCATATTCGATTTAGATAATTCAACCATAGAATGTAGTTTCGATTACTTGTGTCTATTTCGTAAAACATTTATAAAAGCAGCGCATGTATTCTCAGTCCCAAAAATATATATTTGCAAAAGCATTTAAAAAGGGAATAATGAAACTCACGCATATAAATATTGTAAAATAGTTAATAAAGCATTTGCATGTATTCTCAGCCCAAAAACGTAAAGAGTAAAAAGGGCAAATGAAACTCACCTAATGTATTTTGTAGTAAAAATACACATGACGACATTGAACAATTGTAGGGTTGACCTCGGATTCACGAACCTATATTATTTGTATATACGTTAAAATGTATATTGAAAATTCACATAGTTTCATTTATTAGTTACATAATATTTATTTATATTTGTAGTTATATAGAATTTATTCTAATCTTCATCAAAACATATTCTTTAGTTATATATATATCATATCTTAACTTATATGATATACATATATTTATTTCATATATATATCATTATAATATTTAATATCTATACTTTTAGTTATATTAATATTTATATATCTTTAGATACACATTTAGTATTATATTTAAAAATCAACATTGTATAAGTATTTCAAATGTTAACCTGTTTGATGTGTTAATATATGAGATATTGTTTTACTTTTAGTATCCGTAATAAGCATCTTTTACAAAACTAATATTTATTTATTTTTAATAAAAATAGTTTTTATAATAATAAGTTACTGATAATAACAACTTTATTAATAATGAAAATATTAATACTATTAATAATTTTGTCAATGATAATACTTAGTTTAATAATAGTAATAATAATAATACTAATGTTTACAAAACTAATACTAGTACCAATATTGATGAAAATAATAATAATTTGTACCATTTTCATAATAATAACAATAATAATAATAATAACGATCCTATTATGTTAATATCAATAATCACTTTACTTAATACAATTAAAGACAGTAATATTAGTAATAATATCAATCATACTTGTGATCATATTCAAGATAATAATAATAAATGATACTAATACTTTTATTAGTAACAATTATAATAACAATGATAATAACAATAACAATAATAATAATAATAATAATAATAATAATAATAATAATAATAATAATAATAATAATAATAATAATAATAATAATAATAATAATAATAATAATAATAATAATAATAATAATAATAATAATATAAATGAAACTACCTCATAAATAAAAGTTCCAAAAAA
The DNA here is from genome assembly GCF_046630445.1 of Rutidosis leptorrhynchoides. Lineage (NCBI taxonomy): Eukaryota > Viridiplantae > Streptophyta > Magnoliopsida > Asterales > Asteraceae > Rutidosis > Rutidosis leptorrhynchoides. The sequence continues at coordinate 10,828,332 of NC_092340.1, read as the reverse complement.
AACTGCTCAACACCCAGCTCGAACCCATGACCCCTTATTTATACCAAACACACTGTAACCATTCTTCTGCTTTTGTTTTTCTGTTTAATTATTATTCTGATATTTATTTATCCCATTAATAATCTGTTTTCATATCTTCTTCCTCTTCATTGCTAAGATCGACCAGAGGTATCATCATTGACAACCACAAATTAACTAAATGATTTATGTAATTTAACTAACACAGAAACGATTTGCAAATGAATTAAATTATTTAAAACAGCCAAAAAAAAAAAAAAAAAAAGAGAAAGAACCGCTGCTTCTGTTTCATGAAAAAAAAAAATTTGAAGTTCAAACTTGGAAATCGAATTCTAAACCTTTTTAGGTTACGAATCCTACATGAAAAAAATTATAAATCACTCTTGGAAAGTGTTGAAATCATCAATTAGACTTAAAACATAAACATGAATTCGAATGTAATCTTTGTTCACAGGTTTGACTTTTTAAAATTCAAGTTTGACTCGAAAATTCTCAATCAAGAAAACGATTTGGAATCTAAGAATTTACAGACAGTTTCAGTGAAAAAATCCTAATAAGACTGCATTATTACTTTTTGGAATTTCGTTTGAAATCGAAATATGGTTAAAAAGCTTCAATAACAGAGAATAAAAAAAAAATTGGGTTCAGCTTTCTTTTCTGTTTCAATTGATCTCGAAAAAAAAATGCAGCTTCAATTAACGATTGGTAAATGATATTATAAGTTGTAGGGTATATCTTAACAACTCGCATGCTCATTTTATATCAAATTGTGTTGACAGATTTTCTGTATCAGACAAGGGAAAGAAAAAAAATAAAAAATAAAAAATAAATAAATAAATAAACAACAAAAAGAAGGAATCAATTGTTAACTTGTTCTTGGATTATTATACTGATTAGTCGTGATTGGTACTATCTTTAGAGAAAGAAAAATAAAGTTTACACAGTATGATTGCTACATCAAACAGATTTTGGATTCCAATCAATACATATATAATTTTTATATAAATAATATTAATAATTAATAATGTTAATAATAATTAAAATACTTAATAATAATAATAATGATCTTAATAAATTTATTAGTAATTTATAATATTGATAATAATAATATGATAATATAATAACAATAATACAATAGTAATAATAGTAATATTATTATTAATGATAAGGATAATAATAATCCATGAAATTTATAGAAACAATATTATCAATAATAATAGTAATTATTATAATATTAATATTACTAATGATAGTAATAATATTAGTAATAGTAATACTATAACACTTTATATACATATATAAACTTCATATTTATGCGTTGTATGTGATAATACAAATTTTAATATTAATATTAATATTTATTTTAATGACAATAAGGAAAGTAATAATAACAATATTAATATAATAACTTATATTTCAACTTGTAATTACCTTGCATGTTTTGATATCACACTCTATTAAATTTAGTAACTTATATATAACATAAATTGAATATTGAATGTTTATACATCGTATGTAATATGTGTTTGCATTTTATTTATCATACAATATATGTAAATATAATGTTTTATCTATATAAGTACTATATATTTAATTATCATATTATTTCATCATAAATATTATAAACTTACATCATGTAATAATTATATTTTACAATACATCTAAAGTATAATTATAATACGTATATATTTATATAAATTTATCCTAATAGCACCCTTCTTTTCTTGTATATTATTTTATATATTTAATTCAAATAATTATATTGTATTTTATTAATCCAATTTATTATCTACACTTATATATATAAATATATATATATATGTGTATATATATATACATATTTATTAATAACAATTGTTCGTGAAACGTCGGGGACGGTCAAAAGTTAAATGAATCCATGTAAACAGTATATATAATTTTGAGACTCAACATTACAGACTTTGCTTATCGTGTCGGAAACATATAAAGATTAAAGTTTAAATTTGGTCGGAAATTCCCGGGTCATCACAGAAAGGACCAAACATATTGAAGTTGACTGTCATTTTACTCGAGAAAAGTTAGAAGAAGGAATTATTCAAACACCTCATATCAAAAGTAATGAACAGTTGGCTGACTTATTCACCAAAGCATTACCTAGAAATTGCATCTGTCAGTTTTTTGACAAGCTGGGCATGATCAATATCTACGCTCCAGCTTGAGGGAGAGTGTTACAATACATAAGACATACGTATACACATTTAATGTTAGTAGGTAGTCGGTGCAATTAATGTAGTTAGTTGAGACGGTGCAATTAATGTAGTTAGTTGGGTTGGTGCATTTATTGGGTAGTCAGGTCTTATATCTCGGGTCTATATATATCCTCGTTGTATGTTGTAAATATGTATCAATGAAGAGAGATGAAATTACAGAGAGTTTAGATGTTAAATTACATATTTAGATGTTTTTAGATGTTAAATTACAATAATCAAGTTCGTGGAATTAGATTTCAAGAGGGTTCTCAAAATCTAACACGTACGTACTTAGATATGCACCATAGCAATCTTGTTTTCAGAGAACAAGCATATAATAACTTTTTTCTAATGGTTCTAAATAGTATCAATATTGAAGAAATCGAGATCCCTCTCAATGATTTCTTTCCTAATGAAGCATTACAAGATAAAGACGCTAATCATATTTCATCCTGCAGGTTACAGTTATCAACATCACTTTGTTAGGGTGATTAAAAATTATTACAGAGATAAAATAATCTATGTTCAAGTTGTTGATCAAAATTTGGTGGTTTTAAATATTTTATTGCCGGAGGTCCTTTGGTCCAAATGGAGATGGCAATTTAAAATGCTTTTATTGCAAATAATTAACAGAAAAATATTATTATCCCTGGGCGGGAAAATGGAATTATTGGTTTTTACGATGTTGTGTTTAGTAATCTCGACATTCTGATTTCCAAGTGACAACCCTTTGTTAGAGTTTGATGAGGAGGTGTTTTGTAATTCGTACCAACGCGATTTTTTTGTGGATGCGCTATTTGTTTGAGATTTCATGTTTACACGTTGGAACATGATATAATTGTTAGAAATTTGATTGTATATCAAATAATTAACTTCTTTTCTTTTTATCTCTGCCTATATAACCTACTATTAGTGTTCAATCTACTCACGATAGCGCTTGATCAAGGATGCAGTAAACTCTTCATCTGGTAGCCCTATTAATAAAACAAAACAAGTATCCATCCATCCATCATGAGCAAAGTGTGTGATTTCAGGTTATATACGATTTGAGCAAACAAGTTATGTCTAAAATAATATAATCAGCCAACTAACTTTATAAATCAATCAAGATTTAAAAATAATAATAACAAAAAAAGAAGTCTAACAATTACACCATAACCAGAAGCAGCAGCACATACCGGTTTCGGGGTTGAAAACCATGAATTCCACCAAACGTGGGTCTAAATTGGCCCATTTTTTAAACAAATCGTCTTCAAATTTGGGTGTAAAATCATAAGAACGGGGATTTAGTTTACTTGCAACAAGTTGCTTCTTCTGACGTATTTCTTATAGTAACCGGCGTGAAGCCACACATTTGGGGACAACCAGTTCTTTTCAAGTGGCTTTTCAACCTAGCAAAGAAAGCTGCTTCGCCTGAACCAACAATAAGAATTAGTAATTTAATAATAATAACACATACCTCTTTTGATTAAGCAAAAAAAATAAGCTCTTCTATAAGTAACTAAGTAAGTAAGTAGATTGGAGTGAAACTTGTTAAAGTGTTTCTTTATTATGAGGTTTTTGGATTGCTAAATGTATAACTTGTTAAAGATCTATCTTTTATAGTACGTACGCATTTTCGGAGTTTCCTTAATAGGCTTCAGATCTTCCTCTTCGTTTCTAAGTATAGCCAACTTTGATTCCAGCAGCTCTGGATCGTTTATTCGAAGATCTTCGATTATCTGTAATGTCTCTTCTTCCTACATTCTGAATGCTGTCTCCGTCAAAATATCACTATTTTCCATCTTTTTGTTTCTTTCTGGAAAAATATTAGATAATTAACCCTTTTTATTTATTTACTTATTAGTAATAGTAATAGTAACTTGATGATTTATAATAAGTCATAAGCCCAAACAGAATGATGCCTAATTAGGCTGAGGATATTTTGTAACACCGGCCATTTTTTTTTTAAACACAGCGGAAGACTTTTATATTAAAATCACAACATTAAATACATCACAGCATAAATCTACATAATTAAGTTTAAGTTTACACGACGGTGTTACTTATTACAAAATACATGTTGCAAAAGTCCACATCAGAGTTCACACGTCAAACATGTCTTCAACACTAGCACCCATCCAAACTAGCAGAACTTAAACCTGCAAGGGTGGAAATGTGAGGGATTAGCATAACGCTAAGTGAATGGAATCTATCTACAGATATCGCATAAGCACCACACATGCGAACAATATCACTAACATGCTAACAACCAACTAACATACAACATAAAGACAATATGAGGATCGGCGGCTTGTACGAGCACACGACTCCTAGTTGATCGAGCTAGAGTCTACCGATAGTCCTTACTACACGATTCACAACATAGTTATTCGGACGCAGGGGATGCGTCATTCAATACTATACTCCACAATCGGTAGTCCTTGGACCCAACCTCCTCAGACCCGGTTGACCTCACACGAACTCTAACCTCCTCACGCCTGGTTACGAGTCCCCAGCCTCCTCAGGCCCGACTGGTGCCAAACACAGTGCGCACATAATATCACATAATTACAATAAACATGTAATAAACTTACTAGCATGGCAACCAATATCTAAACATGGCAATAACATTATAGCAAAGCATGGTAATAGAATAAATCACACTAGCATGACATGCTACTTAAAATCTATCCGGAGATAGACCCACTCACCGATTACCAGCTACAGCTCAGTTATCTTACTTCTGAGCTTCTTCCTTGTTCTTATCACCTGAGAACAACACAAACGAAGTCAATATACATATCTCAATCAATATTATAACCAAATCATACTATAAACTAGGTCATAACATCATTTCATAAGTCCACAACGTAACTCCTTTCACTATTGTCAAACAAGTACGTGGAAAACGGGACACACACGCGAAAACCTATTTTCCCGCCCCAAAAACAGTTTGATCCAGCTTCTTAAAAGTTAGTCATTGAAAAGTACTCCTCAATACGATTCCAACGATATTTAATTCATCAAAAATGGAGTTACGGTTTGAAAGTTATGACCAAAACAAATTTCTCAAATTGCTGAAAAGACACACTACCCAACTCGGTAGTGTGTGTCATAGACACTCGACCGAGTGTGTAGACACAAGGCCGAATGAGTAGAGACACTTGACCGACTGTCTTTTTAAAAGACACACTACCGAGTGTGTATACACACGACCCACTTCAAAAGACACTCGACCGAGTGTGTACACACACGGCCCACTTCCAAAAGACACTCGACCGAGTGTGTTCTTGAGCTGCTGAAAATTGGAAAAGTGACGGGTTTGAGCCAAAAATCACCAAATCTCGACCATATACTCGTTTTAAACCTCAAAACTCATCACATCTTGTTTATGAAACCTCTTGGGACATAAACCCACAAACATTACATCAAAACAACAACAAATTAAACAATTTTGACCCAAAATCACACTTTTGTAAAACCTAGCACAAAAACTCCATTTTTACACAAATTCAAACATGAAAACACATGATTCTTACCTTGTTTGAATCAGTAAAACACAAAGAATCGATTTCTAACACAAATTAGACTTCAAATCGAGATTTGGAGAATTAGGGTTCAAGAGGTGAAGAAATTAGGTACGTGAGTGATTTTGGGAATTTTCTAGAGAGAGAGAAGAACATGGGAGAAATAAAGCAGCCAATACACTTATTTAGGGTTAAAACCCCATATTCCACAACACACGGGTATTTATCAGTTATCTAAAATCTTTCGTACCTCGTTAGGTGGCCCTAACGGAGTCCAAATTAAATAAACAAACCTGTTCTGTGACCCTTGTCACAAACTGGTCTTAACTAAATAATAAAATAATACTATTCACATAATTAAAAATAAAAGCCTATAAAACATATAATAAAATCCTAAGGGCAAAATAGTCCACTTACAATTAGCCCAGGTTTCAGTCTGTTACATATTTGCAACTTAAATTCTTAGCTACCACTAAGTCTTAATTAAGCTAACAACAAAATCGGAAGAAAAAAAATTAATAAAATAAATAAATCAATCTAAATTCCTAAAAGAAATATTTTAATCGAAAAAAAAATCCTGCTTAATAATGTTCAATTAAAAAGATTTACTATATGGATACAGCAATACATCAGGATTATCTTTTATCTTAAAAATATACTAGCTAAACTACCAATTATAATTTCTGTACAACAATTAATCAGTATTCAGTAAAGTAAATTTCATGACAAAACCCTAAATCCGATAAACAAATTCAACAACGAAAATCAATGGAAGAATAGATTAATAAAAAAGAAAAAAAATAAACATGTAAATTTACCTTTGATTCAAATAAGTTAATAGTCCAACTAAAATAAATCTAATCCGAACAATAAAGTCTTTTATCAATCAAATAGTATAACACTACACCATGATGAAACAACCACCAAATACGATACACAAATATACATCAATTTTTCAAACCAAACCCACCAAAAGGTGAATACCTAGAAACGAATTTATTTAGATAATATACAGAGGTGTCTTCGAGCATAGGCAAGATAGACAACCGTCTAGGGTCCAAAAATTTAGAAGGTCCAAAATTTTTGAATATGTTAATATTTTTCTCAATATATTTTAATATTTAATTAAATCAAATAAAAAATTGTCAATTAAATAGTTAAATACAATGTAGGTAATTAAATAGAAAAATTGGAGTATTATTTTTTTATACGTAGTAAAATATTTTAACGTATATGTGGACCCATTTTAATTTTTTTCTAGAGCCTTTAAAATGTTGAACGGCCCCCATAATATATTTAAAGTATTCATGACCAAACCCTAAAACCGATAAACAAGATGAAATATTTAAAAGCAATAATAAATTATTCAGTGAAACAATAGATAGATAAAAAATACATGTATATTTTTCTTCGCAGGTCCTGGATATTGGATGTAGAATGAATGAGAGAGAAGACCGAATCTTTATTTATTTATTTTCTCAAATCAAAATGGATATATTACATGGATAGCCAGCCCACCCCATATTTCGTCTTCTACACTTGACTTAAGAACCCATGTGTGGCCCATGTGAAGCTCTATTCTAAATGGCCCACAACATAACATACAATTCCTTGAGTCAAATTCATTTGAAGCCCAATTGAGATGATACATCCTTCAATTTTATCCAACTAGTTAAAAGACCTGCAAATTTGCACCTTCTAGTACATGAAATTATTTGTTAAAGTGTTTAGAAAAGGTATTAATATATGTTAGTCGACACATATATGAATTGCTTATTGTGTCGATCTAGATATTTTCATATGGACTAGATGTATAACAAACAAAGAATTCCATACATTCATGTTGTTGTAATAAACAATGATGACATAAAAAACAATTCATTGGAGTGAATGGAACGGACATGTTGATCGGTCCATAATTTATGTCCGGAATGATGTTTTATGACAAGGTTTATATGTGATTAACACGTGATGTCGTTTTATGACGTTTAATTCATCTCAAACGACATCACGTGATTGCACTTAACGAACATTTCAACATAAAATAGACGGAGGGGCCACCATAGCAACATGTGTAAAATTAATGGACCACTGGAGCTAAAAAAAAATAATGACATGGATGTGGCATGCAATTTGATGTATAAGTGAGGAAACACCGGCACAAAAAAGACATTAAACAACCTAATTCTTGTTTTCTTTTTGATTTGCATGCATACAATAAGCCACTTTTATTATCACCGATCGATTGTGTTATTTACGTTTCTTTGTTGTGTTTCTTTTCTTTGTTTCAAGATTTGTCATCACTTCGACCGAAGTTTTCTAAAAAAATGATTTGTTTGTCGGGGAAGAAAGTTGACGGTGCAATCAACATCAACTCTCCGATGGATACATCGGATTACACAAAAGAATTGCTCGTTAATGAAACCTTTACTGTGTAAGAGATGATGAATTTTCTCTATATCAAAAACAAAGTTTCATTGACTTATTGATAAAGAAACCTGAGAAAAACACAAGTATATGCTTTGGATGCGATGCTATGGTGAAATGCTGGCTAACCCCGACCATGGAAAATGATATACAAACTAGCTTTAAATACGCCAATGCTACTGCTGAACTCTGGGTGCCGAGCGATTTGGGAAAGAAATTATACATGAAGCATACGAGTTGAAGCAGAAACTCTCGATGACACATCAAGATGGAACAACTATTTATGTTAACTAGTAATGTGGTCCGCGCGTTGCCGCGGATTTTGTATACGATATTTTTGGGTATTTGGTAAACGATATTTTTCTATTACTTCTAAATATTTGGGTGAAGAGTGGTTGACTTGCTAAATATTGTACAATTGCACAGCTCATGATAAAAAGAGGCGACGCGTGTTTAATAAAATGGTAGCAGCCACATTTGAGATATTAAAGTTTAAGAACTCTAAAGAAACAACTCAGTCGATAAAATTAAATATACCTTAAGCGGTTAATATCTGTGATTGACATATAACTTACTATAATACTCTGAATAAACATTTGATGACCCATTTTGATATACTTTGTGTCAATTTCGACCCATTTGTTAACAACCCTACTAAATAAACCACAATAATCCTTAAAATTAACCAAATGATAAGAAATAATTTACACACAATACATTAATTGACCACCGCTGACCTTAATAGTAACAACACTAACTACAAAAATTTTTCTTCTAAGACAATTAAAACCTAACCATCAGAAACAGACGACATAACAACCTCAACATAATTATAGAATCACTTTTTCGTAGGCATTATCAATCACTTTTCATACCAAAACACAAATTAATGACATATAAAACAACAAACATCAACAAATAAAAACACGCTATAAAAATTGTAAATACCTTTTGTTAGCTTCATGCTTGTTTAGTAATCCACAGGGACCATGTATCATCTTATCTGAGACGACTTTAAAGCTCTAGGGGTCTTTTTTCTGGTATAGTAATTCAGCGGAGATAAATCGAGCATCATCTTTCGGTTCAGCTGCCTGCGTTTAAGATTTAATCCACAATAATTATAATTCACATAAAAACAATCAACTAAATAATAAAACAACAATCTAAGTATCTAAAAGTATTTACATACATGCTTTCACATGGCTAAAGGGTATCTCCTCTTTTAAAATTGTTATCAGTTGCTTGACTTTTAACTCGAAACACGAACCACAATCTGTTGATGTTAAATATGGAAATCTACTAATATATCTCTTTATATCAGGCCATTTAAGGTTATGTAAACGTTATAAAATACCGGGGATTCTCATGAACACAACATATAGTACGTATACCATGGTCCTCCAATGAAAGAAGCTGTAGCATTGTCCGTGTACCGACATTTGACCCAAATATTCTTCTCTATTGATGACATCATGTAAACCCGACAAATATTCGTTTCTAATGTTTTGTTGCTTGTTCCTTATGTAATATACAGAAAGATTAAAAAAAAAAATTATAACTACTATAGCAAGTTATAAAAAAAAAAATACCTGAAGACATAATAGGATGTAAACCATGGTGATCATTACCAGCACATTATCTAGAAACAACAGATACCAATATCACCTCCTCATTGGATATGCAGTGAGCCACAAAAAACCGAATAATCGTAGGTGCAATGTGCAATGGAATACACTAAAATTAAAGAAAAAATTCACCCAAAAAAATGGAGAGAATTGTTCTTGCTCCTCCAATTCAGGCAGCAACTGCAATTTACAAAACAAACAATAACTGCAGTAAGCAAATATATATTTCTGCAAGATGTAGAATATGTAACTTAATTCTATAACCAATTTATAGAACCACAAATAAGGGCATACATATTTCAAATATTGAAACAACAATTAAATAAACGAAAGCATGAGAAAGGAAGGATACCTGATTTATATGGTCAAATAGGTAAACCAACTTGGGTTACAAATGCAGGAAAAAGTTCAGCACAAACACCATTGTTTGAATCCTGTAGTTGCAGTAAATCAGAGCACTTACAATTGACATAATATAATCTAACTATTGACAATGCAAAATAACTCATATATAAAGTAAATACCTTTAAATCACTATCTTCGATTTCATCTTCAAATTAACACCCAAACTAATGATGTAGGTCATCATCATTCTTGGTAACATCACCGTGGTCAAGCTGAAATATGTCATTCCATCTACGCCTGGCCTCCTTCATCAAGAAATCCAAAACAACAGGGTTAATCGACAATAAGAAATTGAAAGTTAGATGAGAATCGCACATGTAAAAAGCAACAAAATAATAAACGGGTTAAATCGAGACCGCCGAGATAATGATTCACCGACGAAATAAGAGAAACACAAAAGAGGTGAAAACCCTAGATTATCGGTTCTGACCGGAATAGATCCATCGGCGGACAACAACCGCTGCCACCACCGTTCTCTGCCACCTGTAAACAAATTCCGGTTGTGGTGTTTGAGATCGAAATCAAAATTACAATGATAGTGGTTGCGATGTCGATGTTGACGGTGGTGGCGATGGAAATGGTAAGGGAGATGGTGGCGGCGGAGACGCTAACGGAGATGGTGGCGATGGAAAAGTCGCCAGAATCTTCTGTCCTGAACCGTAAAAAATATATATATATAACAGATGGATACACAAATAGTCTATTTAGAAAAGTTACCTGCTTTATAACTTCTAAAAAGTCCTTCTCTTTTAACACATGAACAAACTCCTTCACTTTCATCTAGAAAACCTGGGCAACTATATATGCACGATCAGTAGATAGATATGTAAACATATAAATATTAACAAATAATTTAGTGGATGAAATTAAATCTAGGTATAATAACTCGAGAAAATGTTGCGGTAGTGGCTTATGAAGTAATTTTTTTAGAATATAATTGTAAGTTTTCGTAAAGTAGTTATAGTACAGATTCAATTGTTCTTATCTTACAAAAGTTTCATTTGTTATGCATGATGAGAGTTTTGTTGCACATGATCCAAGGTACAATATTCTTTCAGACCAAGAGCCATAGTTGCAGCTCACGTAATGAATTAGTTGCTTAGACCTCCATATGGGTCGTCTACGAAGCCGTACTCGTTATCAAGCGTTGTGGCGGACCTGAATGACAACAAATTAATCAAACTAAGCTTGAACACCAAACCATGATACTAAAATGGGGCAACATTTCTACTTGAATTTTGCAAAGAAAGTCGGGTATAGTCAGGTCTAATGTTGATCTCATTATATGCCAAGCTAATACAATGGAACCAAATTGCTTCATTGCAAATTCTTATCAAGTATGTCGTAGCCAGAATAACTATATGTCAAAAGTGCATAAGCAAAGAAAGAACTGTGCAAAGTTATCTATACATTGCTCTTAAGGTAATACACATGCTTCAAGTTTGGCCAAATTTAAAAAACAGAACACATATGCTAAAAGAGCATGTCATATAAATATAAAACTTGTACAACTATCTAAATGAAGAACTTGTATAGATAAGTACATGACCATATGAACAATCTATTCATAATACAAATTTATTTTTTCATTTATTAATACTTCAAAAGATAAGAGACTAAATCATATATATACACACAACTTAAAAAGTTTCATATGAATGTTCAACTAATTGTTTTAGCCACTAAATAAACAAAAAAAATTTGTTCATGGCTTACATCAAACACTTTGAATGCTCAAGGCAATCCGAAAATTTACCCCACATTTGATATCGTATGAGAATCAAACACAACCTGTAAACAAAGAAAGCAAAAAACATCACAACAATACACACCAAACAGGTACACGCAAATGTATACTGGGAAAAAAGAACCAATTTTGTAATGACCAAAATCAATCTGAAAAAAAAAGAAAAGAAAAACGATGTCGAGTAGCATAAAAAATGACACAGCAAAAAATACCGAAAAAGAGGAATGAACGTTCACATGAATTTAATAAGAAAAAAAAACCCTAATTGCTTACCAATTACGGAGAACCCATAGACGATCAAACACTTTGAAGATAAGGTTACACCCAATTTGCCAATCGCTTCCATTCCAAAAACCAACAAACCCTAAAAAGAAGCAACTGAAGTTATCAAAGAACCCATTGAATTTGTTGATGAAGATGAGGATCCCGTATGATGGTGATGATGACGGATCTGCATGAGGCGGAGCTGCGTAACATGAACTGAGATGAGGAAGATGTTGATGAGGATGGGGAAGATGGTGTTGACGATGATGATAGCGGATGGTGGTTAGGATGGTAAAAAAAACTCGTAGAGGTGGTAGTTGATGGGTTTGAGAGAGTTGTGTAGATAGGAGGAAGAGATGGTAAAAGAACATCGTAATCGTAATACTGTATAGAAAGCAGTTTACTAATATAAAAAGCAAAATAGTGATTACACTTTGTACTTCAAGCTTACTTCATAAGGTCCTAAAACATGTCAGTCATGAGTAACTTCACTTAATGAATAATATACTCTGCACTTAAGAGCAACATAAGCAATTTCAACGATAACTTCGTCATTAGTAGCATACCAAGATACTTAAATCAAAATATACTTTATATCCAAATTAGTGTGAAGAAACAACGCCAAACTCGTACAAAGCGGCTGGAGAACATAACTCACGTACCAATTTAGGGTTATGCTTAAAACCAAATACCACCCCGTTTGTGAACCAACAATTTTTTAGTGAGGCCCAACCCAACTTCCAACAACTATAAGGATTGCATCTAGTGAGGCCCAATCCAATCTTTTGGTGATTCTCTAAGAAAAAAAAAATATGGGAGTTAATACCCACACACCACTTTTTAATCCATACACACCTAATGAAATGCCCCGTTCATATCGATTATAAATGATTCACAATAGTTGATTTCATTGCGAGGTACTTGACCTCTATATGATACATTTTACAAACATTGCATTTTTTTTAAAATGACAAACTTTAATTACATCGAAAGTTGACGGCACGCATATCACTTCATAATATATCCAACTATAATTGATTTAATAATAATCTTGATGAACTCAACGACTCGAATGCAACGTCTTTTGAAATATGTCATGAATGACTCCAAGTAATTTCTCTAAAATGAGCAAATGCACAGCGAAAGATTTCTTTCATACCTGAGAATAAACATGCTTTAAAGTGTCAACCAAAAGGTTGGTGAGTTCATTAGTTTATCATAATCGATCATTTTCATCATTTTAATAGACCACAAGATTTTCATTTCTATTTCTCATAAATATACGTCCCATACATAGAGACAAAAATCATTCATATGGATTGAACACCAGGTAACCGACATTAACAAGATGCATATAAGAATATCCCCTATCATTCCGGGACATCCATCGGACATGATAAAACAACATCGAAGTACTAAAGCATCCGGTACTTTGGATGGGGTTTGTTAGGCCCAATAGATCTATCTTTAGGATTCACGTCAATTAGTAGATCGGTTTACTAATTCTTAGGCTACCAAGCAAAGGGGGCATATTCGGCTTCGATCATTCAACCATATAATGTAGTTTCGATTACTTGTGTCTATTTCGTAAAACATTTATAAAAGCGCATGTATTCTCAGTCCCAAAAATATATATTGCAAAAGTATTTAAAAGGGGAGTAATGAAACTCACAAAGTTGTATTTTGTAGTAAAAATACATATGACGATATTGAACAATGCATGGTTGACCTCTGATTCACGAACCTATATCATTTATATATATATTAACACATATAATTGAAATTGAACAAATTTATGTATTATTCTTAGTGATATAATTATTATATTTAATAATTATAGGTTTCATTAATAATTTAGTTAGATATATTTACTTTATTTACTTTAGATAAATAATTATTATTTGTTATAAAAATACAATTATAGTTATGTTATATGTATTAAATATATTTTTATTTAATTAATATATGTTATAATATTAATATTAGGAATAATATTAATATAATGATACTTATAATAATAATAATAATGATAATACTAATAATAATGTTAATATTGATAATAAAAATAATAATGATAATAAAATATATAAAAATTTTAATAATGATAGTAATAATAAAATAAAAAGGTTGTATTATTTTTACAATAAAAACACTAGTTTTGATAAAAAATTTTAATACTAATAATACTTACTGATAATACTTGTTAATAAATATATTAATATTAATAATAGTAATAATAGTATTAATGATAATAATAATTATAAAAATGATAGCAATAATGATAATGATAATAAAGTGTATTATTTTTATAATAATAATACTTATACTACTTATAATAATAATAATAATAATAATAATAATAATAATAATAATAATAATATTTTATTTAGATCATGGCTTATTTATAGTTTTACTTATTTTTTTTATATCTATATATAATTATAAACTTTACAATATTTTTATACTAATAATAATAATACTTAATAATTATGATTATATTAATAATAACAAAATAACAAGGTAATAATAATGGTTATAATAATAATAATAGTAATAGTAATAATAATAATAATAATAATAATAGAATACAACCTTTGAAGACAAGCCTAAAAATAAAATAAAAATCTTAGCACGGGTTCGAACCCACGACCTCTCGTTTATCACCAACACACTTAACCACTGCTCCACTTACTCATTTCCGTTTTATTATCGAATTAAAAACCTATAATTCATATCATCGTCCTCTTTATCATTATTGTATCTCAGTGCAACAGTAAGACGGGAGTTGGGTCACGGCCCAATAACATGATCACGGCCCAATAACACTTTCACGGCCCAACAATCAACATGTTAACAACAACCGAATAGAAAGTCCAGTTGTTGTGGGTTTCGTTTTCAAAACAGAAAAATGGGAACAACTAACGAGCAGTACTTGAAGTAGGTTACTCGATGACGTCTCAATCAGAAACAGGAATAGGAATTTATCGAGTACACTATTCTTCATCTTCTTCATTGAATCATTATCATCAACTCATGCCATCATCATAATATCGATCATCATCTTCACGTACATCATCATCTATCCATCATCCTTAGATCGATCATCATTTTATCTTCTATCACAGGTTTATCATGTTATCGTACATCTTCCTACTCGTCATCAACATATCTTCATCATCATTTTTGTTATGGTTCACGACTATTTTAACAAAAAAGTTTGTACAGCAGTACATTCGAATATTTAACAAGAGTAGCATCATGAGACGGGTCTTGGCCAAATCAACATAAACAATAATTTTGGCCCATGTAGAACAGGGCAGCCCAACCAAGATAAATAAGAAATATGGCCCAAGACTGAAAATTGGACCACGATTGAATAGAAGTGAAAGTCGGTCCACCAACAGGAAAATTTAAATGAGATTTCATGCTGAGTGTTGTCGGCCAGAAAGCAAGAAAAAAAAATATTCGAACTTTACACCTCACCAATACACTAGCGGTACTTATTATCTTCATCATTATTTCATTATCATCGAAATCATCATCAATCCCTCTCTTCCCTTGTTCTCAGTTTCATAAAAGCAGAAAAGAAATATCGTAGTAGTTTTTCAATGGGATTTAATAGTGAAGGTTTTGTGGTGTTCGAATATAAAAAAAAAACGAAACCGAATCAATTAGCGACGAGATGATGGTCTTGGTGATGCTTTACGAAGAAGGAGAAGAGGGAGAAATAAATAGTGGTTTGTGTTTTGTTGTGTTATCCATTGTGGAAGATAAAAAAAAAATCGAAGTAGAGATGGTTTGTGGTGGTTTTAAATAAAGTGAAGGAAACGGAAAACTTGGTGATTGATGGTGTGGTTAAGGGTTGTTATGGTGGTCACGAGGTGGTGTTTAATCGCAGAAGAAGTTCACAAATGGTGGTGGTTTGAGATTTCATTAGAAACAGAAAATAAAATAACGATAACAGTTGCTTGTTTGATGTGTTTGGGTGACGATTTACAGCAGCTTTGCTGCTGTAGCAGGTGGCTGTGGTGATGATTATATGGATGGTTCGATGGTGATCTTTTCAACAAAAGTGGTGGCGATGGAGGTTTGAGTGATGTTGGCCGACGGTGGTGATGGTTTTACTTTAAACCGAGAAGAAAAAAAAAATATAGCTAAGAAGTAATCGAGTAGCAAGTTCATGGGTGTTCCAGGTTATATATCGAGCAGTACAGTTCTGGGTTCGAATATAATAACACCTAAGTGATATTGTTAGTTGTTTTGTTAGTAGGTAGTGGGGATCGACGGCTGATGGTGGTTGTAGTTCAACGGAGATGATGGAATGTTCAAGTTATAAGAATATGTATGTGTATGTAACTAATTTTGGTGTTGGTGTTTAGTGATTGTTGTTATTTGTTCACGAAGAGAGAAAGAAAAGATATATGATGGTCGGATGGTTTAAGTTGGAGTTGAGTCTTCGATGGATCTTTGGGTTAATATCTTCATCTCATTTACATGTAGATATATATGTGATTTATATAGAATATATTGACAAGAATAAGTATAATACTCCAATCATAACTTGCAAGTGGTATTGCAAACAAACATGCATAGTACAAAGATATTTCAATTAGTCATAGTGATTTATTTGAAGTTTTATCAATCATACTGTACTACGATTCCACCTAATTGATAACCATAATAATGACAACATAAAGTAAAAATAAAATACTAATAATAATCAAAGAGGATCACTTGTGAATATCAGATGTCTCTATATTACCGACGGTTTTTAATTACGGAGTGCTATTTTGCACCGTTGTAAATCAGTGGCAGATAAAAGTCTTTGGAACAATCTCATATTTTTAAATTAAATGTCTTTATTTAATTTAATCATTATGGTATAGAATTGGATCACTAACTATTAAATAAAAATTACATTAATTATTCACTCTCAACCCCAAGTAAAATATGAAAAGTTTTAGTTCCTAAATACATTTTTAATAAGCCTAAAATTTATATTACTCATTTACGGATCAATGTTATTTTAAAATAATAATAATTCGAATTAAACTTCCCTAAATAATAATCGAAACGTCCAACGAGTATTACAATCATTAAATATTTATTTTTAATATACTTTTATTTATATATATAAATATATTTTAAATAATAATTACTATAATATCCTATTTTTATTTTTATTAATTTTTAATAACAACAACATATAATACTTCAAATTATATTTCGAATTATTATTTATATATATACACACACACATAACTATTTACAATTAATTGTTCGTGAATCGTCGAGAGCAGTCGAAGGTCAAATGAATATATTAAACACAGTTCAAAGTTTTTTTAAGATTTCAACATTACAGACTCTGCTTATCGTATCGAAAACATATAAAGATCAAGTTTAAATTTGATCGAAAATTTCCGGGTCGTCACACCTAATTTACTAATATGTCCTTACTTACAATAATAGTGGTTCAAGTCACTAGATAGATTTAAGAATATATTTGTAACTTTTATGGTAAAAAATGTGTATGGATCAAAAACTTGTGTGTGAGTATCACCTCCCAAAAAAAATATATCTACCCCAAAAATATAGGGATTGCATCAAGTAGGGTTTGGGCCGAGTCTAGATAATTTAGGCCGGAACCCGATTACAAACATTGCCTGAAGCCTGAAACCGGGACTCAGACTCGTCAGTTCTTCATTTACTTATTATATGTCGGGTTATCGAGTTTCCCTATGAGTAAACGGTGATCCTCGTTACTTACTAACTCTCGAGTTCATGAATTCTCCTTCGAGTATCGAATATGTGCGTTGTTAGTAATTCACATTGACTATTCACATATTTCTATTTTTGTTTTGAAAAGAGCATCAAGAGTGGGAGGCTATTTATGGCGTTGAACCTTCCGGGACGTCGGGAATCGACGAATCCGCACTCTTCACCGTCATCTCCGGTCTCCGTTCCATCGTCATTGTTCTTCGTTCCGCCTACGACGTCATCACAACAATGTTTCCTTTTCTCGAATGACATTTCTTCGTTTATTCTTTTTGGACCGGGACTTGTTTTTTTATTTTCTTTTGTGGAAATTATTATGGCTCGAAAAAATGCATGTTTCCCCATTTTTCTCGAACATGTCAAGTTTTTCTGGACGATTATCTCGGACGACATGTCATTCGGAAAACTCTATAGGGACGATATGTCGTCCAAGTTAATCATCCATAAAAGATCTTCTTGTAGCGTATAAATCTCGAAACTTTATTAGAATATCAAAAATAATAAATATGTACCGTAGATGTTTTTCCATCGTCTCAAAATAAATGGGACAATTTCAACATTCCTCATTGTTAACTTTTGAAAAGTATTTTAAAACACCAAGATCTTTGATTACAAATTATGAAGGTGAAAAGGTTTTGATCATTTTAACTTCCTCAACATCACTTTCAGTAACAACAATGTCATCAATAAATATATCAATATAAACAAGTAACCCAATAAGACAAACACTCTCATATTAAACACAGAGAGAACAAAACCAAACCCAAGAAGAGCATTTGTTAGCTTCTCATTTCATTTTTTAGGAGCTTGTTTTAGCTCATAGAGAAGGTAGGAGCCATGTAGACATCTAGATCAAGATCACCATACAAAAGTGCATTGTTTATACCAAGTTGATATTAACTCTGACCCTTTTGAACTTCAATACTGATTAGGCATTTAACTCTTATCATCTTAACATCAGGCGATAATGGTTCATCAAAATCAATTCCATCCCTTTAATAAAACCCTTTAGCAAACCTATCTTGCTTTAAACTTATCTACTGCACCATTAGACTTGAATTTCACTTTATATATCCATTTACATCCAATTGATTTTCTACCTTAAGTCAAATTAGTGAAATTCAAATTCCATTTCTATGAAGAACCTCCATTTCAGAATTCACAACATCAAAATCAAAATTCCATTTACACCAAATTGGTTTTCTACATAACCTTATACCAGGTATACTATTTGAAGTTAAGCAATACTTAATCCGCAAAGAACCTAAACTCTTCTACAACAGCAGCCTCAACCATCAATCTTGATCTACAACCAAAATCATCAACTTCGATTTACCATCAGCTCTTCAGTAGTTCAATTAAACTACAAACAAAACAATAAACCAAATATAGAATTCAATACAAATAAACTAAGAATTAGATTGATCCAGTTCCTCTTCAAAAATATGAACCAGCATTCTCATCGAATACATAATGAGCATGTAGCCATGTGTCATATCACATGGTCTGATGTTCTAACAACACTTGAATTATCTATCTAGGATTTAAATAACACAATTATTCAATTGTTGAACACAAGTAGAGGGTAGAGAAACAAGATCCTAGCAATCCACTAAGACAACCATTAACCCTGACCATGACGTTAGAGGCAAATGGTGTACTTTTGGTGATGTGGCAAGGTTAGTATTTGACCTTCGTTAACCCTAAGGTCAAGTTTTTGGTCAAATATTGGTAAGGTGATGTGGTAAAATCTAATTGAAAACGGGGTGGAAAAAATAAATTAATTAAATAAATATATTTAATACTATTTTCTGATTGGGTAGTGAAAATGTCAAGCACCCGTCAAATATTCGACTAACATCCCTAGTGCAGGACCTGATGGTTTAATTGAACATAAAGAGAATAATTAGAAGAATGGAATGAAATTTACTGTAAACACAAAAGCTCACTGCTTATTTTATTGAACTGAATGAAAATTGATACATGAAAAACTTGGCCTTTGTATTCTTTTTATACTAGCTGAAAAGGTCCTTATTAATTAAACAATCATACAATAACTAGGACTCTAGGTCTTCCACTTTCCAGCCATGACTTTCTAGCTCCCTCCTTTGCCAATTAAACTGGATCAGAAACCATTGAGCCCATGATCAATTTGCAGCCCAACTAACAACCCATTCTACAGCTGCTTATTCCTTCTCACTACTACAAAAATGAGATTGCAAACCCCTTATGCAGACCGGTTTCTTGGATGATGGATTAAAACCGGTTCCAATAAATAATGGAAACCGGTTTTTAAAATGACGGAAATTTGGAACCGGTATTTTTAAAAAACCGGTCTCCAAAGTACACCTTCTAAACCTGTATATTTAGAAAATCGGTTCACACCTTTGAAACCCCTTTTTTATGCAAACCGGTTCCAATTTTCCTTCAAGTGTCACCCTTTGAAACCCCTTTTTTATGCAAACCGGTTCCAATTTTCCTTCAAGTGTCACCCTTTGAAACACCTTATCAAACTCTGCATCTGTATATATCGATGTACCCCCAAAAGTTTCCAACACTCTCAAATTTTTAAACACTTTCAAATTTCAAAACATTTTCAAACCCAAACACTTGTGCGTTTCTAAATCTGCATCTGTATATTTCGATCTCTTCTTTCAATTCGAGTTCATCAATTCATTCGAGGTAAACAGGTTATTTAAGTTCATCAATTCATTCAGATTCATAAATTCATTGTTTTATTTTGCTTATTTATAAACAGGTTAATTCGATTCGTGTAAAAAGGTTCAATTACTAAAGTCTTTGTTTTATTTTGCTTATTTATTTTCGATTCGAGTATTTTGATTTGAGTATGGATGAAGATGGAAACGAACGATGCAGAAACTAAACGAACAGATGACTGGTTCAGTTACACTAGAAGAAAAGGATGAAGATGGATGAAGATGCTGCAATTAAAAAAAAATAGAATTCAAACCGGTTTTATGTAAAAACCGGTCTCAACTTTCGAAACCGGTTATAAAACCGGTCTGGACTTTGCAAACCCCTATGGATACAAACCGGTTATAAAACCGGTTTGGAAGTCTCTAAAAACCGGTTTGAAAAGCCCTTTTTTGTAGTAGTGTCTCCTGTAAACCTGACCATAGTGCCCATAAGTTGCACCTGCATCAGTCCCTTTGTGTAAAACTTTGACGCCCCGTTAATAGCGTCAGGGGCGTCAAAGCCCATTCCACCTCATCTGACGGACAAATCTAACGCCATTAATGGTGGTGTAATGTAACTCCAAATCCATAGAATATAAACACTAATAATAGTTATACAATGAGATCTTGACATCAAAATCACATTATATCATACATCTATCATTTCACAGCAACAGCTTTATGAGTTAAATCTTATCCTAACGATCTGCAGTCGACAAATCAAAAACCAATAATGAATAAGAAAGGCCGGAATGAAATACATGATACATGATCAACTCGAAACCTGACTATATGATGAGCGGGACTCTATAAATACTAACCCATGCAAAGATACGTTAAGTTCGGTATTGATAATAGCACCAAAATAGCAGCAGAAACTAATTTTAACTGTAAACTAGGTGATAAACTGATGATGAATGGTGAATAAAGAAATAATAATATGAAGAACAGAGAATGATAAATGGATAAGAAGGGTAGCATAGCCTGATCCTTATCAGCTATCCACATTTCTAACTTCGTGCATAGACGATAATGGAGTATAGTTTACATACGGTTCATCGACATCTTCTTTATCGATTGTTTGTGGAGACATAGGAGTGCAGATGGCTGATGATATGCTTTCGAATCTTGGCTTTTTGGGTTTCTGCTGCTCATGTTGATTATCAAGAACAAAAGTGTCAATCACAACTTAATTATATATGTAAAGAAATTTTTTAATCTCATGTGGTAATTATAAATCTCAAGAATTTATTAGAATATTAAAAAATATTAAGTTAGAAGTTTGTTCTATCACTTTCTCATAATAAATGGGACAATTCAACATTGTCTCATAATAAATGGGACAATTCTAACAAGATTCCTGTTTGTTTTTTAAGGAACAGGAAGACTATATATATTTGACCAACAAAATTGCGATAATTCATCTGATTGTTACTCTAGAGGTGGCAATACTGACCTATTTAAAAGAAAACATGGTAGCGTGCCTTGTCATTTAATTTAAAACACGCCACTAAAACAAATTGACACGAAAAGGGTAAAATAGATATAACCAAAAGTCTGTTTTTACAACAAAATGAGTAGATCTTTGTAGAATATTTAGTTTTACATCGAAACGAGTTACATTATATCTTGGTAGATCCGACCCGACCCAACCTCATGTACTTAAAAGTGTTTTCATTCCTTAGACCATTAACCGTGATAGTTGCAACAATTTCATCAGACTGTAACCAGTCTAAGAGTATATCTCGTTTGAACTAGGGCAATAATAATATTTAAATGACTCAAACATTTACATATTTGAATTTCTCCTATGAAATTGCTAAATGTTTTTGTAATTTTTTGTAAGTCTAAGAGTATGCCAGCAAGTCCTCCACCTAAAACACGTCCATCTGGGCCCGCTAAAGAAACTATCTGAGTTGTTAGGACGAGTTTATATCAAGATTAAATCACACCTCGAGTCCTTTGACTTTAAGGCTTCAACACATGTACGACATTAATCTCTATAAGCTCATAGCTTTTGTTCTACTCTGGCACGAATCGTTCTTTGATCAAAAAGCTTCATATGCACTTTGTATACATTAGAAGCTGCATATAAACTAAACCTGATACGATTCCATCTTGGAGCTTACCAATCGCTATGTAAAGAAAGCAAAATCGTGAAGTCACTTTGTTCTACTCAGGCCCGACCGAGAAAAATGTCACTCGATAGTAACTTCATTTAATATATAATATACTCCGCATTTAAGAGCAACATACGCACTTTAAATGGTAAATTCATCATTAATAGCATCGGGAATCAATACACTTGAATCAAAATATACTTTATATACAGATTAGTGTGATGTAAAATCAAGTGGTAAAACAAATATAAACTTTAAAAACCACATCACAAACTTCATAATCATCAATCAAACCTTCTCTTTAACCATCTACTACCATATAATCAATCAGGAATCAATAAACTTAAAACAGAAATACTTTATATCCAAATCAAAAGATAAATTAATGTGAAGTAAAATAAAGTGGTAAAATAAAAAAAGTGAACTATAAAACTACATCAAAAACTTCATAATCATCAATCAAATCTTCTCTTAAATCATCTACCATAAAGTCAATCATCTCTGCACAAAAATATCAATGCAAATTGCATTTTCTCAGGAACTAGATCATAATTCAAAAACTATAATCATGAATAAGTACAACCTATGAATTAAACATTCATACTATAACAAAGTAGGAGATTCGATTTCAGTTTGTACAACAAACTCCATAACTCTAATTTAGAGTCATATTAAAATGTTGACCAATATTGACTTTGACCTATTTTAACCGATTAAATTCAATTGACCAACTAAACCCAATTTCAACCTATTGACCGACTTTGACTGATTATCAGATTTTAGAAAATCACTAATCAAAACTTTTCTGTCATTTACCAGACTTGCTTGTTTAACAACATTTTCATTACCGATGTTCCCATACGGTTTACAAAATCAATTTAAAGATAAACATCGAGTATAACTGATTGAAAAAACGTTCCTAACATCTAGACGAATTATTAATTACTTTAAAAAGTTAAACCAACCCTGATAAAACTCACTTGATTTGCTTGTTTTCTCAGTCCGGCGTCACTTGAGCACTGGCGTTCTTTGCACGTCATCTTCATCTAATAAATAAAAAGGAAATATTAATTATTTAATTATAATATATTAATACAATTGATGATGTGCGGAGCCCATCGGGCCGAGTAATTGGGCTTGGTCCATGGGCCGCGGTCAAGTCTTCCTCCTAAACCCTAATTCTCTCTTATAAATAGAGGGGTAATCTAATCATTTAGGGTACACAATTCTCACTAAGGTTTTACCTACGACTCCTCGTAGGGTTTTCCCCTTCGCCGCCGATCGGCGCCCTCCATCGGCCGGCGGTCAGCCATAACCACCCTCCCGAGATCATCATCTCGGCTAGGGTTATCACGGTAACTGGACCGGAGGTTAGAGCGGTTGATCCAAAAAACCCCCCCTCTAATGCTCTCAAGTATGTTTCTAGCCCTAGGCGGAAATATGCTTGATCAAGTGGTGATTTCATTGAGAGATGCTACAAACAGTCTCTGTGTTCCTATCATCAAAAGAATCAACCGATCATATCTGATCCGCATCTGTAAGTTCTCCTTTAAATTCATTAAATTGAATAATACAAACTGATGTATATGCATTTGCACAGAAATCAACGACAAAAGTTTATGTTCATGGTTAGATAAAAAATATATATAATCATACCCAACATGTGCTGGTATAACATTAAATATATATTCGTTTAATAAATTCATCGATAAAGGAAGTCTCCTGATAATTCGATACTTTTGTTGATTATATATTGGTTAACTTCTTAGTATCATTCATGATGGTTGGCATGCATAAGCATACATCAATTACTGTGTCATACAATTCAACCGACACCAAAAATCGTGATAAGGGATTGTTTATTATTTTATGTGATTTAAAGAATCATGTTTATGTTTATAAGTAATCAAATTGTGATCTTTGAAAACAGGACCAAATATATGTTATAATATCTCGATATTATATTCTTTCTTATATTACAATTAATAAATCTGAGTCGGTGCTTTCCTCGACTGTATATACGTCGGATTTTTGTTTTTGTCTTTTCTTTTGTTGATTACTAACAAGGATTGGGAAAAGTACAAGCGTACAAGCCTTGGTACAACAAACAAACGGACCGGCACGGGATCATTAGCCTTCGCACACTTTACGAATTGTTCGTGGACGAGTTAAATCTAACTCGTTTCGTAAGTTTTCATATTCATATTAGTTGATAACAATTACTCGTATATACATGTTTACGTACAGACGAATATGTTTTTTAACAAATGGACAAAGTTTCTGATTTAGATGAGATATTCACTCCAAAGGAAACGGAACTTGATTCGGATTATTTTGGAAACGATGTGATTAAGTTGGGAATAATACAACTATGTCATCCCATATCGTTTTTACTTCGGCTTTAAGAATCTATTTAAAAAATGAATATCTACTACAGATCTAATACTAAAATAGATGGTTGATATTGACCAAAATAATGTGTACACGTTATCACTAAAAGAGATATTTGTTTCAAATATTAGTCGGGCATTATCCACTAAAAGAATCGCCATGAGTATCGAGCATTTATTTGACTTATTATTAACAGATTGTGGAGTATGTACATAATTTCTATTACAGGGTCAAATTTATCACCATTTATTTTTTATCTCGTGAAGCTTTTTATGCGACGATATTTCGCAAATCTTTAATCACGAGGATTAATTCACGCATGGCCAATGTATTGGGTAGAACTGCGATGCCAACCCGCTTTTACGGTACAATTACACAATGTCTTTTCACGGTGCCACTGTGTGGCGTTAATCGTGAAGCATCTCCAGTTACCTTATCCGCAGATAATTTGTGATATGCACATTGCACCATGGCGGCTCTGCGTAAGGCCATGGTTGCAAGATTTTTTGTGCGGTTTGCAACACTTTGTATGTGTTGCGCGCACTTTTCCTTTGCACCATGGCGGCTCCGCGTAAGGCCATGGTTGCAAGAATTTTTGTGCGGTTCGCAACACTTTGCATGTGTTGTGCTCACTTTAAAGGTGGTGTCAACTTAATGTTGGATTTCAACACCACAAAATACTTTCGAAGTATTGAAATGGGGCCTAGCATGGTACTACATTATCAATTGGAAAGACGTGTTAAATTTTCATGTGCGGCCATATAACCTATATTTGGTGGGCCCGTTTGTACAATATGCGTTCTCGGAATATCTCCCTTTTGAGGAGCGTCATTATGCCTCTGGACAGCCCCGGGTCGCTCCCGGTTCATGCTCCGTGGTGTCGTCATTGACTGTATACTAGTTTGTCAGAAGAGCTGACGCACTTCATTACCCTGTTTTACGGTGAAGGCATAGATATGTGATGTAAAATATTCCGTAGCACACTTCAGCAATACACGATATCTTTCCGTAGTTCCTTTGCGCTTCGGACGCCATTTATGGGCATTAATTCCGAGTAGTACCATCCCCAATTCTCGTGATTCATTTGTGCATTTCAGTTTATTCATTCTTCGCGCACTTTGCCTTAGTCCATGGCGGCTCTGCGTAAGCCCATGGCTGCATTTTACGTGCGATGAGCAACATATCGCCTATGTATTGCGCGCACTTTGTCTAAGTCCATGGCGGCTCTGCGTAAGAACATGGTTGCAGTTTATGTGCGGTACGCAACACAAGGCATATGTGTTGCGCGCATTTTTCCTTTGCACCATGGCGGCTCTGCGTAAGGCCATGGTTGCAAGATGATTTTTTGTGCGGTCCGCAACACTTTGCATGTGTTGCGCGCACTTTTCCTTTGCACCATGGCGGCTCCGCGTAAAGCCATGGTTACAAGATTTTTTGTGCGGTCCGCAACACTTTGCATGTGTTGCGCGCACTTTTCCTTTGCACCATAGCGGCTCTGCATAAGGCCATGGTTGCAACAATTTTTGTGCGGTCCGCAACACTTTGCATGTGTTGCGCGCACTTTTCCTTTGCACCATGGCGGCTTCGCGTAAGGCCATAGTTGCAACAATTTTTGTGCGGTCCGCAACACTTTGCATGTGTTGCGCACACTTTTCCTTTGCACCATGGTGGCTCCGCGTAAGGCCATGGTTGCAAGATTTTTTGTGCGGTTCACAACACTTTGCATGTGTTGCGCGCACTTTTCCTTTGCACCATGGCGGCTCCGCGTAAGGCCATGGTTGCAAGATTATTTGTGCGGTTCGCAACACTTTGCGTGTGTTGCGCGCACTTTTCCTTTGCACCATGGCGGCTTCGCGTAAGGCCATGGTTGCAAGATTATTTGTGCGGTGCGCAACACTTTGCATGTGTTGCGCGCACTTTTCCTTTGCACCATGGCGGCTTCGCTTAAGGCCATGGTTGCAACAATTTTTGTGCGGTTCGCAACACTTTGCGTGTGTTGCGCGCACTTTTCCTTTGCACCATGGCGGCTTCGCGTAAGGCCATGGTTGCAAGAATTTTTGTGCGGTTCGCAACACTTTGCATGTGTTGCGCGCACTTTAAAGGTGGTGTCAACTTAATGTTGGATTTCAACACCACTAAATACTTAGTAGTATTGAAATGGAGGCTACCAGGATATATGGCTTTAACTGATAGGGATGATTTGTTTCCTTTGGCGACGACCCTAAGCCGAAAACACTTTTATGCATTTTGTATTGCGCCATAGGAGCTCCGCATAAGCCCATGGCCGCAGGATTTTCATGCGACGTACAACATGCAACACTTTGCATATGTGTTGCACACTTTGCTTTTCGCCATGTCGGCTCTGTATAAGCCTACGACGGCACTTCATTTGTGCATTTCGCACATTGCGTAAGACCATGGTGGCTCCGCATAAACCCATGGCCGCACCTCATTTGGCATGCGACGATTTTAAAGAGATGTAATATTTAGCTAGTTGGACTTGATCACCCCAAATTATTAGCTTAGGCATAATACACCTCTTCTTCGTGCAACTTCCTGCCTACTTGCCTACAACCGTTTTTAGGGTTGGTTTTTGGGTTTTAACCGTATGATTAAATATACGGATTTTTCCCGGTTCGTCACATGATTACGATCATTCGACGGGAGGACACAACATTACGTAGATTATACTTTATCGAATCGATAGAGTAGCTACATAAACCATTCATTCATTTGTGGTTAAGGTTAACAGGTCAGTCTCTCACGACGGTAACCTACAACCTTCACGAGTCCATCGATCAACGAACGTTATCGATGGTGGACTTAACATTTAACCACCCCATCGATATCATCATATCGATCTGGGTTATTCACGGTATCCGGACAAGAGAGTTAAATTCTAAGATCCTTAAACCCCACATTACTCGCAATCCCGCTAGGATTGTCTACGGTTTACGAACCGAAGAGTGGAATTCTGTTGTCCTCAAAATTCTATTGTTCATGGCAAGATTAAACGCGTTGGGGAAATAAAAACTTTCATATGCCAATAATTCTCTCGCACATATTTTATCAGTTTATTGTGCGGTTCCTGCCTACTTAAGGGGTGTCCTGTAGCCCCCGCGTGGCAGAAGCATGTTTGGTTACAAGGCTAGAATATAACGGTAGGTGAAGAGAATTGGGTTTCCCCTAGCCAAGCGCCACGCAGACTAGAAGGCTGCCAAGTCGACTTAAAATACGAGCATTGGTTTGCTTGTGCATATTAAATTATCCTAAGTATTGGTTTACTTGGGGAAACTCTTAAGTATAAAAACATTGGTTTGTTTTTAGTTAGCATTGCCTTACCACACAACTAAGTGCACCCATAGTACGTGACAGAGCAAATGATGCTGTAACTTATGAGTATAAACTTTTTTCGTGCGGACTCGCATAAGGGCTTTTTGTTGAAATATTGGTTTATTTTACGCACCGCCCGAACTTGTGCATAAGTTTTGGTTAACTTATGCGCACATTGTGTGAATTTTCTTAATTCGCGATCACATGCAATTACAGTCAAATGCACAAATGTCCATGATTACGCTGCGTAAGTGCATGGTTACTTGCTACCCCTCACAAATATGTGGTAGGGATGACTCAATATGACTCTGAGATCGGACTCCGTGAGTTTGAAATGCCTTGTATACAACTACGAGTTCTGATCAGCTTCTTGTTACATGATGTCACTTTAACGTGGTCTTATTTATAGTTCGCCATGACATGCTTTCACATTTCATACCGAACTGGGGGGAGTGATGGTATACTATCAGTATCCCTTCAGTTTTGTTTTTGCTACATCGCTGCTTTGTGCATTGTGGATGGTAGTGGAAGTTAGCATGCTCACATCGTTACATTGCGTTAAGCCCAAGGATGCATCGCGAGTAGTGCGGTTAACATACATGCATCACATTTGGTCGTATCACGCATGATTGCAATACGCGGGGCTGTGTCGTGCATAGTTATGATGTGTAGGCCGTACTGTGCAGGGTTCCACCCTACGGATCCCCGCTCGCCTCATGACTGCATGACATGCGGAATTATTACATCGCATCATCACATTACTATGTGGATTCGTTATGCATTTGACTTCGTAGTCGGTGCGGGTTATGTGATGAGTTATTTGCGGTGGCATATTTGTAACTTCGATATGACATTAATATGTCACACCGAACTTGGGGGACTTGATGATGTGCGGAGCCCATCGGGCCGAGTAATTGGGCTTGGTCCATGGGCCGCGGTCAAGTCTTCCTCCTAAACCCTAATTCTCTCTTATAAATAGAGGGGTAATCTAATCATTTAGGGTACACAATTCTCACTAAGGTTTTACCTACGACTCCTCGTAGGGTTTTCCCCTTCGCCGCCGATCGGCGCCCTCCATCGGCCGGCGGTCAGCCATAACCACCCTCCCGAGATCATCATCTCGGCTAGGGTTATCACGGTAACGGGACCGGAGGTTAGAACGGTTGATCCAAAAAACCCCCCCTCTAATGCTCTCAAGTATGTTTCTAGCCCTAGGCGGAAATATGCTTGATCAACAATACATACCATAATAATAATAATAATAAGCCAAATGTAATATGTATAAAAAAAAGGAGTAATTATGAAAACCAATTAATCTCTATACAAGAATGGATTGAAATATTTACCAGAAGTTGAAGTTGCCATAGCAGCAGTTACACCTGAGTCACGTTGATCTGCCACCCCTATTCTTATTAAATAAACAAAACAAGTAAATACTAGAAGTAGTGATGCATGAATAAATAAAAATAATTTATTACATAGTAATAATTATTTACTTAACAATCCAAAAGTAAAATGATGTATAAAGGTGTCAATCTGTCTTATGGTTTGTTGATTAAAAAAAAAAAAAAGAGTTTTAATATGGTAGGTATTGTATGTATGTTAGAATCTCTCTTCTGAGCAAAATAAAAATTGTTAAAAAAAGGTTTTCGGATTGCTAAATGTAATGAAATTACAATACGCAAATCCACATATTTTGAATTAATAATTAGCTATAATCTTACGTAGAGTTTAATAATTCGTGACTCCATTTCCGTTACAACATAAATAAAATCAAAGATTTGAAAAATAAGAGTACTTACAACCATTCTTTTTTAGGGTCTCGTAATTCTTATCCCAATTTTTGTTGTTCAACTCAGCCAATTCCTCTTTAATTTTAGCCATCTCCAATATGAACTGCTCCGGATTGTTTTCACGAAGATCGATTAACCATTTATATCCCCCGCGGGGAGGAGGGACGGGAAAACGAGGCGGTGGCGGTAATTCTATTTGACAGAATTTTTCTGTCTCTTTAAACCTTCCGAACTTAATTTTCATCTTTTTGTTTGTTTCTAACATTGAAATTAAAAAGGAAAAGGATGATGCATAAAACTATTTAATCCCAAAAATACATACACAAATATACATCAATTTTTCAAACCAAACTCTCCAAAATTAAATACCTAGACATAAAACAAATTTAGAGAATATATATACAGTATTCTCGACCAATACCTAAATCCGAAAGACAAGATGAATTATTCAACAACAATAATAATACATCAATTTCAATGAAAGAATATATGTAAAAAAAAATACCTGTAGAAATTGCTTTGAGCTTGGATGGGTATGTTTCACAAAACTTGCTGTTAGTTGTTAGTTGGTAGCTAGTAGCTTGGACTTTTTTGATGTATTTAATTGTTTGCAAAGTAGCTGGTGTTAAAAATAAGTAAAATAGACATTAGAAAAATAGTTAAATATTATCATCTGAATTTAATAAAACATAGCAATAAAATTACATCATCACTCATCACTAGTCCTAATGATTATAATCACTAAAAAAATTATGAATCCAAGTGCGTAAATACCATCCAAATCAGATAACAGCAATAAGAATAAATAAAAAAAAAAAAACATGCAGATGATTGTTACACCAAACACAGTTGTGAATCCAGTGCCAAATGATTTTTCATATTTTATAATGCATAATATAATATAATATAATATAATAATATAATATGATAGAATTCTTCCCCTCCATATAGAAAATTCTAAATAAAAAAATCAACAACAAAATAATGTGTTATGCTAAATGCCTAATTAATCTACATAAAAACTAAAAACTTCAAGCATCTACAACCTTCACTCATTCAACAAAGTGACTAAACTATCATGTAATTCGACAAACAAACATAGTACATTAAAAGTGTTAATTATTCTCCACTTAAAATAACTTAATAGCCGTCGTTAAGTCGTTTCTTCATAATTTGTTTGAACTTTATTAACTTGAAAGTAATATAATACTGATGTTAAATCTACAATAGATAACTTGCGGTTTAATTAGCAGCCTCTACAATTACCATATGGTATCATTATACATTAACTTAACTATAAAATTGTACATACATACCGTGAATGATGCAATCGACTGTGGAAGAAGAGGAGTGAGTGGTCGAACTGTATGATGCAATCAACGTGTGCAGAGCAATCCCAGGATTGATTGAGCCGTATGATGCAATTAATAGTTTTCGATTCTATTCTATTGGGCAACTTTTTTAATCCATATAAATTACACCTACAAAAAGGGTAGCCAGCTTCAGGCCCAGCCCACCGACTTTTAATTTCTAAACCTGACTTAAGAACCCATGTGGCCCAACACTATTTCTTAAGTCAAACGTGAAACCAAACGGATATGTAGCATATTATACAAATACAAATATATATAACAAACCAAGGTTGTTCTGTCGATTCCCGTGCTAATTTTGTAGGTTTTAATGTCGTTTTGATCTTGCAGTTCTCATTTATATGATGTCAGTTTATGTTAATAAAAGTTTTATTGGACTGAAGTTTTAGTTTAACTCGTTAGTGACTTAAGAGACTCTATGGGACACATGCCCTTTATTTGAGTGTCTACGTGTTTAATTAACTATTTAATTGTTTAAAATTGAATTGGTTATTACACAGTAAAAAAGTTATCCTTTGTTCTACATCCAGATGCATTATATCATCCGGTCTTCAAATTAGCTTCTGAAGAAGATTCGGAATTCTTGTCTTCTGTTTTGATATTCCGAGTTTCTTTGTCCTGATTGCTATTCTTATATGCATCTTGTTAATGTCGGTTACAAGGTGTTCAATCCATAAAATGATTATTTTTGTCTCTATGCATGGGACGTATGTTTACGAAAAATGAAAATATGAAATCTTGTGGTCTATTATTACGATTGATAAATATATAGGTTAAACCTATAACTCACCAACATTTTTGTTGACGTTTTAAGCATGTTTATTCTCAGGTAATTGTTAAGAGCTTCTGCTATTGCATACTAAACTAAGGACAAGATTTGGAGTCCATGCTTGTATAATATTGTTTGAAAACTGCATTCGAAGACATATATTGTTGTGTAATATTATTGTAAACCAATATGTAATTGTCGTGTGAGAACGCTATATTTTGATTATCATTATTTGATAATTGTCGTAATATTTTAAACCTTTATTGATAAAATAAAGGTTATGGTTGTTTTAAAAATCGAATGCAGTCTTTGAAAAACGTCTCATATAGAGGTCAAAACTTCGCAACGAAAACAATTAATATGGAACGTTTATAATCAATATGAATGGAAAATTTCAAATATAAACACTAATAATAATTATACAATGAGATCTTGACCTCAAAATCACATTATATCATACATCTATCATTTCACAACAACAGCTTTATGAGTTAAATCTTATCCTAACGATCTGCATATTAAAATGTTAGTGTAAAGTGTCACTAAAAGTGAAATGCAATATTTAAGTGCCACTAAAAGTGAACCTATGTCTTGTACGAATTTTGAAGATTTCGGTATGCGTGATTCGCCTGAATGCGGCGCATCACTTCACTGATGCGGCGCATCTCTTCACCAAAAATGCCCCGACAGTTTTAGATGCGGAGCTTCACTTGGATGCTGCGTGTCAGAAGGAGAGGATGCGGCGCATCCTCTATAGATGCGGCGCATCTATGTCTGTATCCAGTTGGTCACTCACTAACTTTCCCACTCCGGGTTTTCTAGCTTTTCTTTTGCTTTTCTTGTTTAATGGGCACCTTGTCTCAATGATTTATGGCTTTAATGAGTGTAGTAGGTGTGTGCTAATCATCTTGTTTCTACTTTGAACTTGTATTTAAAGGAGTGTTGTAACCATAAGAAATTCATTCCAAAAACTTCAAGTTTTCAATCTATTGTCTATATTGTTTCTTATCTTTCTATTTACAGCAAATAAGCTAGTTGTTTTATGGTATCTAGAGCTTGGTTCTAAGATAAACTATTGTGTGCAAATACTCAAAGTTTACTCAAAGTTCCTAACTAGTTATCTTGCTATCAAAAATGGAAGGCTCAAATGGAAACAATGGTGGTATGGTCAATGGAATGGAGAAACTTGTAGGCAACAACTACAAGTATTGGAAGATGTGTATGGAGGCTTTTCTTCAAGGTCATGATCTATGGGAACTTGTGTCCGGAGGTGAAGCCATAATTCCCATAGAAACTCTAGAGAATGTTGAGTCAAGAATAAAATGGAAGGTACGATGTGGAAAGGCTCTCTTTGCATTGAGAACTTCAATTAGCAAAGAGTTCATTGAACACATTCGTGATATTACTTCTCCAAAAGAAGTATGGGATACTCTTGAGAAAC
The DNA here is from genome assembly GCF_046630445.1 of Rutidosis leptorrhynchoides. NCBI lineage: Eukaryota > Viridiplantae > Streptophyta > Magnoliopsida > Asterales > Asteraceae > Rutidosis > Rutidosis leptorrhynchoides. Next base: position 10,794,421 of record NC_092340.1, on the reverse strand, counting down.
TCTTTTCTAAGAAAAATACCGCAAGGTTGCAATTCTTGGAAAACGAGTTAGCAATCTCAAGACAAGAAGGTATGAGTGTTTCCGAATATTTCTTACTTGTCAAAAATCTATGTTCTGAAATTTCAGAGATTGATGACAAAGAGAAAATTAGTGAAGCTCTTTTGCGAAGATATCTAATTCGCGGTTTGAAGAAAGAGTATGTCCCGTTCATAACCTCTATTCAGGGGTGGGCTACTCAACCTTCGGTTGAAGAATTGGAGAATTTACTCTCTAATCAAGAAGCTTTGGTCAAGCAAATGGCTAAAGGATTTGAAAATGACGCAGTTTTGTTTTCAAAGGGAAAGAATCACAAGAAAGGTTCTTCAAGCAAAGAAAAGGAAGAAGAGCAAACTAGTTACAAAGATAACTATGAGAAGAAACCTCCTACATGTTACAAGTGTGGGAAGGTTGGTCGAATCAAGAGATATTGTCGTTCCAAAGTCACAAAAGCAAACGTGGCTTGTTCAAATAATGATGATGATGATGTCAAATGGGAGCAATGTTTTACCGTTGATACGGTTGTCAAGAAGAATCAATGGATTGTTGATTCGGGTTTCTCTCATCATGTGACAGGTGATGGAACTCTTCTTCATCCGGTGAAAAAGGAAGGTAATGCTATTATTGATGTTAATGATGTTACATTTACTTTGGAAGATGTTTATCTTGTTCCTAAATTAACCAAGAACTTAGTTTCGGTACCTCAAATTACCGAATCCGGGAAGTATGTTCTTTTTGGTCCAACGGATGTGAAAGTCCTTGAGAATGTCAAGGAGATTGTGGGTGATGTTCTTTTCACGGGAGAAAAGAAAGGTTCTTTGTTTGTGTTGTCCGCAGGTGAAGCTTTTGTGTAGAAAACAAGCCAAACCGACAACGGAGCTATTTGGCATGCAAGACTAGGCCATGTGGGATATCAAATGTTGCAAGATATTCTCACATAAGCTAGTTGATGGAATTCCTAAACTCAAGAATGTTCGTGAAGAGGTGATATGCCAAGGATGTCAATATGGAAAGTCGCACCGGCTTCCATATAAGAAGTCAACAAACTGAAAACAAGGTTTACTTAACTTGATTCATACGGATTTGATGGGGCCAACAAGAACACCAAGTTATAGCGGTCATTGCAATGTCATGGTGTTAATCGATGACTATTCTCGGTTCACTTGGGTGAAGTTTTTAAAGGAGAAGAGTGAAGCCTTATCAAAGTTCATAGAGTTCAAAGAAGCGGTCGAATCCGAATTTGGAAGAAAGGTAAAAGCTCTTAGGAGTGATAACGGTGGAGAATTCATGTCAAATGATTTCTTTACTTATTGTAAAGCTAATCGTATTTCTCGCCAAATGACTTGTCCGGACACCCCTAAACAAAATGGTGTTGCGGAAAGAAAGATTGCTTACCTTGTTTCAATATGCTTATCTTGGTTACATGACAAAGGGTTGCCTAGGGAGCTATGGGCAGAAGCACTTCAATGTGCTTGTCATGTGTCTAATCGGTTACCATCTTGGCCAGGTACACAAAAATCATCTTTTGAGCTAGCTTATGGTCAAAAGCCAAATGTAAGCTATTTTAGGGTGTTTGGTTCTATTTGTTATGTTCATGTTCCTAAAGCTAACCGAACCAAACTTGACCCAAAAGCTCGAAAGTGTATTTTTGTTGGTTATGATTCTCACAGGAAAGGTTGGAGGTGTATGGATCAAGAAACAAAGAAGTTTACCACTTCAAGAGATGTGGTATTTGATGAAGTGTCTTCTCAATTTTCTGAATCAAGCAAAAATGGTGAAGAAAATAGAGATTACAAATTTATGTTTCCTAGTATTGATACTCAAGAAGAAAGTGAGAATGATGGTGGTTCTCAAACTTAAGAAGAGGCACCTAGTGAAGAAGTACCAACTCAAGTTAGAAGGTCAACAAGAGAAAAGAGACAACCAAAACATCTAAGTGACTATGAGATGAACACGGTCACAACTTGTTTCTTTTCAGGTGGCTTAACAGAAGAACCAACATGTTATGAAGAAACTAAAGATTCTCCGGATTGGAGAAAAGCAATGCAAGAGGAGATTGATGCATTGGAAAAGAATGAAACTTGGGAGCTTGTCAAGAAGTAAACCGGTTACTTGCAAATGGGTCTACCGTTTGAAGAAGAACTCGGATGGAACCATTAACAGGTTCAAGGCTCGGTTGGTGGCTCGTGGCTTTTGTCAAATTTATGGGCTTGATTATGAGGAAACTTTTAGCCCCGTGGCTAAAATGGTAACGGTGAGAACAATAATCTCACTAGCGGCTTACAAAGGGTGGAAATTGTGGCAACTTGATGTGAAGAATGCTTTTCTCTATGGAGAGCTTGATCGTGAGGTGTTCATGGAACAACCTATTGGGTTCATTTCAAATCAATTTCCAGAATATGTGTGACGGTTGAAGAAAGATCTTTATGGCTTGAAACAAGCTCCGAGAGCTTGGTATGGTAAGGTTGCACAATACCTTGTCTTTTGTGGTTTTAAGATTTCTGATGCGGATTCTAGTTTGTTTGTAAAGAAAGAATCAGGTTTCCATGTTTTGGTGTTATTATATGTTGATGACATGATTATCACCGGAGGAAATGAGTCAGAAATCTCTCGTTTAAGTGATGATCTTTTGGTTCGTTTTGAAATGAAGAATCTGGGGGAGATTGGATGTTTTCTTGGCTTGGAAGTTGATAAATTAGAAAACGGGTACTTTATCTCTCAAAGGGGTTATGCAAGAAGTCTCTTGGAACGTTTCAACATGGGGGAGTCAAAGCCTATGACTACTCCAATGGAACCAAACCTCAAAATGAAGAAAGATCAAGGAAAAGATGTAATGACCTAGAATTTTCCGACCAAATTATACTTATGAGATTAATATTTACATAAATTAAACCATACCAACATGATAAGCAATCCAAATTGTTGAGACTTGTGTTTTTGAAAAGAGTTTTACACAACGTTTGATCGTCCAATATGACCGATGATATCACGAACTATATAACATACGATAATTATACGTTTGTGTATATATATGTATTTATATATATTTAACATGATCTAAGGATGGTTTAACATCTCATTGTATACTAATGACAATGAGTTATAAGTATATTTTGAAACTACTAACTTAAGTTTTCAAAACGATAACTATACGTAACATTCTTTGATATATATACTTATAATCTATAATGCTTATACATGTATCGTATATATAATGTATTTAATCACTTTTTAAGGACTTAAATACATAAAACAATATAAGTATATTCACAAAAGATAGCTATATTTGAATTCTCGTTCCGTTTCCTCAAGATTTCTTTACGTATATCTAGGGTATATGTACCCGTATCATACCCAGCTTCTATACGTATTTACTATTGGTATATACACATAAAATCAACATCCTAATCAACATTGTTACTGCCCTAGATATGAGGTAACTAGAATTTGTCAAGTAGTATGAATTATTAGTAAGAAAACAAAATTAGGAATCCTTTTCTTTCTTTATAAACTAAAAACATTTTTATAAATGAACACCATTTCTTCACTCCATTTTCTCATACCTACACCCTCATTTCTCTCTCAAAATACTCCTAACTTCATACTTAATCATCTCCAAGCATTTTCCCCATAATTTAGCTTCAATTACAAGCCTTAAACACCATAAGAAAACTCTTTCAAGAACATATCAAAATAACCACCCATTTGAAGAAGTTTACTTCCAACCTTTTGATCTAACTCCACAATTCTTTGATTCCAAGATTATTTCTTATATTTTGCAGTAACTTTGTCCAAGTAACTTGAGGTAGTAACCTTGTTCATAATCTTATTCAATTCATATTCATATAGCTATCTTATTTTGTGGTATAAAATTTTAACAACAAGAACATAGTTTGAATGATTTCAAACTTGTTCGCAAACTAAATAGATCCTTCTAACTTGACTTTTAAAATACTTCAAGACCTGTAATATATCATAATGATATGCTAACCTAACAAGATATAACTTGGTTTTACAAAGAACATCTTAAAAACTGAATCTACGTCGTCGGAGTGCAACCGGGGGCTGTTTTGGGTTGGATAATTAAAAACCATCTTGTACTTTGAATTGGAAGTTCATGTTCTGGAAAAATGATATTTCTTATGAATATGTTAACACATAAAAATTTCATGGTTTAACTCAAAGTGTAAGTATTTTTAGAAAAATGATCATTAAATGTTGTTTTTATGATGGAAAATGATCACTTTCATAAGTTTCACCAAAGTTTGACCTATAACCTATGATTTTGAATACAAACTAAGGTATTTTCAGTTCATATTCTTAAAATTTGACTCAATCCAAGGAAGTGTCAAGTTGAACCAACAAAAACGGAGTTGTAATGAAGAAACTACGACTAAAACAAGATTGGGTATCCGAAGCTAGTTTAGCTACGAAAATATTTGGAGAAAAAGTAAATTAATCATATCTTTTCTAATTAATATGATATTTTATATATAATTACTTATGATTTGATTTTATATATTTCAGGACCACCCGTAAACGACACGAGAAGATTAATCATAAGACCTCATGATTGTACGCAACACGTCATTTGACAACACAGTACTTTATGTACGCAACACGTCATTTGACAACATGGTACCATGGGTCGAGATTAATTCTGATCAATACGAATACGATGGAGTCTTTATTTATTTTATTTAAGCAACTAATTGTGGACCACTAACATCGGACTGCTAACTACGGACTAAGAAAATATTAAAAGTATTAAAAGTATATATATATATATATATATATATATATATATATATATATATATATATGTAACGATTACTTAAAAAGAAAATATGTTGATATATTATATATATGGTTAGGTTCGTGATATCTATCGGAGACCAAGTCGAATTAAATACCTTCATGGCAAAAGTGAGTTTCATTTGCTCCCTTTTTAATTGCTTTTGCAATATATATTTTTGGGCTGAGAATACATGCGCTGCTTTTATAAATGTTTACAAAATAGACACAAGTACTTAAAAATATATTCTACGTTGAGTTGTACCACTGGCATATTTCCCTGTAGCTTGGTAACTATTATTTACATGGGTATTGTAAACGCGAATCCTGTTGATAGATCTATCGGGCCTGACAACCCCAACCGGACTGGACGACCAGTATTCAACGGTTGCACAGTACTTCATTTTGGTGACTACACTTGGTACGGTGTAGTGAGATTTCATAATAAAGGGAATATGCGACGTTGATTAAATGTTAAGTATGGTTACCAAGTGCTCAACCACTTAGAATGCTTTACATACATTTGCGAGTGTATTATGTTTATGATTATGAAATCTTGTGGTCTATTAACATATTGAAATGATTGTTATGATAAACCTATGAACTCACCAACCTTTTGGTTGACACTTTAAAGCATGTTTATTCTCAGGGTCGAATTAAGTCTTCCGCTGTGCATTTGCTCAATATAAGGACATTACTTGGAGCCGATCATCGCAATGGGACCAAATGTTGATGACTTCGTCCAGGTGGATTAGGACGGGTCCTTTCAGTTGGTATCAGAGCGGTGGTCGTAGCGAACCAGGTCTTGCATTAGTGTGTCTAACTAGTAGTTGTTAGGATGCATTAATGAGTCTGGACTTCGACCGTGTCTACATGTCAAAAGTTTTGCTTATCATTTCTAGTCGGAAAACATCTGCTTATCATCCTTAGGAAATTACCTGCTCATTCATAAGTCTAGACACGTTTTACTGCATTTACTGCATTGATAGTGTATAGACGAATTCTTATCTTAGCATATCTGTTATTACGAACTTTGACTGATATCTTTTCAAAGATTCTCCGTAATTTACGGGATTTTGGTATTATATATACATATGTAAATTATGTATTGAAGAGTACCAAATCTAACTCCTATAATCTATTCCATACCAAAAATTCATTTTCCCCATTATACAAGATGGATTCCGCATCTAGTTCAAATTCTTCAGATTCCGACAGTTATGCCGATATGGATTTCCATTCGGGCTCCGAAAGCAGCGTCACCGGAATGGATCAACCAATTTCCCATCATCTATTCTGGATGAATTGGGGATGGGTTCGTAATATACTAAATCACTGGAGACAAGAAGAAGGTGATCCATTCCATCCACCAAATTGCCCTCTTGGCGATGAACCTGAAGCACTTACCGGCGAACCTATTCGAAACACCATTTTCTCTCTCATTTCTAGAGTATCTCGTCACGATTATATACTATCCCATATTACAAATCTTATTCATTCGTTCGCTCCAACCGCCAATCATCCCGGTGTACTAGCAGAAGTTAACGAACTTCGCGCTCGCGTGACGGCTTTGGAGAACATGGTGCGAAGGTTGCAAACACCAGCAGCAGCACCAGCAGCATAATCAGCACCACCATCAATAACATCAATAATACCATCATCACCACTAACAAACAACATCCGCATCACACGTCTCGACATCATAATCTGTCCCACAAACATCAACATCATACGCACCATAGATACCAAGGAGTACCAACAATAATGAACGATAAAGTATTGATCCATAACTTCATTGATATTCTACGAAGAATATGTGGTTTCAAAAAGTTTTAGAGATTTCTTATTCTAGCTCAAACCGAAAAGCAAATGAGATTAATATCATATTAACTCATTAAATTCATGATTTCATCTGAAGAAAATATATATGTATATATGTTTTCATAAAGATTGTAATTAAAAGTTCTTTTGTGCAAAATATTAATGGTGAAAATTTTTTTTAACGGGTAGGTAATACCCGAGGAATAATTAGATTTCATCTTAATAAGTTACATTGTACATTCGTCGAAGCTGATTCAACAGTCATTTACTATCCTACTTACAACCACCGATATACGTATCCGTTCACCGCAGAATAACTATTTTCATTCAATTTCATATTTGGATTTTGACTTCCCAAAATTCAACAAGTGGCATATGAAGAAAACATATGACAAAATAAAATCTGTTAGAAACAAACAAATTAAATATGAAAATTTTGTTAAGAATCCACGCTAACTGTTCCAGCTAACTGTTCCTAGCTAACTGATTACATTTTATTTATCGCAGTTTATTTATCGCAATTTAATTATCGTACTTTTATTTATCGTCATTTAATTTCTGTAATTATTTTACGCACTTTAAATATCGGGACACGTATACAATGTTTTGACATATCATATCGACGCATCTATATATATTATTTGAAATCACCATAGACACTCTATATGCAGTAATGATCGAGTTCTCTATACAGGGTTGAGGTTGATTCTACAATAATATATATAGTTTGAGTTGTGATCGAGTCTGAGAGGTATACGGGTCACGACACGTATTAATTAATTCGTATATTATATATTAAACTATATATGAATTATTGGACTGTTACTGTGGACTATCGACTGTGGACTAATGACATTGGACAATTAAAATGAATTAAAATATTGATTATAACATATGAAACTAAACATTTCTTTAAGATTGCCACTTGATTTCATCTTAAACCTCATTGTATCTCGACGATTACAATCAGCGTTCGAATCTATCATGATTCTTAAAAACACCTCAATCGAGAGGATAAACCAACCGCACTTCATCTACGGAAGAAAAGATTGATGCATATAGTTATGCACCTGAAAAACTCTCAGAAACTGAGTAAACGTTTGACACGTATCTGTTCTAGTTCCTTTGACATTGTTATTACCGAAGTTCGTTTTGCAATCCCTTTCCAAAGTAGCTAATTTTGTCACAGCTCCAGCAAGTCAACTCCGACTTTTCATCCGAAACAACTTTATTATAACCGCGATATATATGCGTACTCTTTATTGTTACTGGGGAACCTTTTATATTCCACAATATTACCATCAGCGATTAATCATTCTAAAAACACAATTCTCCTGAAACTACCTCGGTTTGATAACCGATGACTCAGATTAGTTAACTTTGAAAATGCTGACGAAGCAGCATGTTGTAGATGATCTTAATGGCCAAAAGTTTGATGATAAAGAAAGGAGTGTTAGGAACGCTCGATAGAAAATTTAGTACCGAAAAGTGGATTATGTGAAACTATGAAGAAAGCCGTGGACAAATCACAAAGAATAAGTTTGCCTTCAAAGAATCCAAATGATTCTGTGCCTGCTGAAATCATTAGCAAACATCTTATTTCTCATTCTAAACCTTCACATACAAATCTTCTTCATCATCCATTGATATTAGAAATTCTAAGATATTCTCGTATGTTCTATTATAAATATCCTCCATATTTCTGGCGATATTTTCACAACTATTCTTATCTGAGATCATTTATCTCTCCGTAATATCTGCAACATAAAAGAAACTGTGTTAGTTTCTAAATTCTGAAACCTTCGAGTTTAAAATATGAATGTTTTGAAGTAGTGTTGGGAACTGAAGCATGGATTAGTATAATATAATGACACTTGATCAACGTCATTATATTACAGTAAGTCATGCTGAGTTTCTAATGAAGCATGATGATTCACAGTACCGTCATCATGTGCCATTTACACGACTCTTACATTCTATCTAATCTCTAAACATATCAAGAGAATATTTTTCTGGATGACTCGGTCTTCTCCAGGGTATTCTGGTAATTTAACAAATCAAAATCGTTCTATTACCATTTTCTTCTTAGAGCATTAGCTATGTTCATTCTGAATTTCATATCTACGAATTCCGGACCATTACTCGCTTGACTCGAAGTCGGGAAGAGAAAACGAAAGCATGAAGCTCCGAAAAATAATGAAGAATATAAACTTCGATAATAACCCCGAAATTACAAACCGTGTATATTGATGCAGATAGCAATATAGAGACACGGGAGAATTAGAAACACTATAAATACAAGAGTATAGTAGAAGTAAATAGATTCTTCTGGTGGTAGATGAAAAAGAAGAATGACAGATATAAAAGTTAGGAGTATATCAAGAATCAGGACTGGATGGAGCATATTGATGAATGCTTTAAAGTAAGAATCAAGGGAGAAAGAATAGAAGGCGTGAGTCGTGGAAAATAAGAAAACGAAGGGGTGAATTTATAGTGAAATATCCGACAGAGCAATCGAAACAGATTATTGCATATAATCAAAGAAGATTCTAATTTCATTAATCACCAAAGAACCAAATCTTATTACGTAAGATTCTCTTTAAATCCCTTAAATCCCGGAAATCATTCATAACTACGTCATCGGTTAAGACGAATATATTTTACTCATCTCACTCTTTTACGATAGTCTCATTTATATTCTTCGCATAATCGGATCATTTTATCTACATTACTCAATGATGATAAAACTCCATTATCACCTTATATTTTTCATGAAAACCTTCTTATTGTTATCCATAACAACCTCTATCAAATTTCGGGGACGAAATTTCTTTAACGGGTAGGTACTGTAATGACCCAGAATTTTCCGACCAAATTATACTTATGAGATTAATATTTACATAAATTAAACCATACCAACATGATAAGCAATCCAAATTGTTGAGACTTGTGTTTTTGAAAAGAGTTTTACACAACGTTTGACCGTCCAATATGACCGATGATATCACGAACTATATAACATACAATAATTATACGTTTGTGTATATATATGTATTTATATATATTTAACATGATCTAAGGATGGTTTAACATCTCATTGTGTACTAATGACAATGAGTTATAAGTATATTTTGAAACTACTAACTTAAGTTTTTAAAACGATAACTATACGTAACATTCTTTGATATATATACTTATAATCTATAATGCTTATACATGTATCGTATATATAATGTATTTAATCACTTTTAAGGACTTAAATACATAAAACAATATAAGTATATTCACAAAAGATAGCTATATTTGAATTCTCGTTCCGTTTCCTCAAGATTTCTTTACGTATATCTAGGGTATATGTACCCGTATCATACCCAGCTTCTATACGTATTTACTATTGGTATATACACATCAAATCAACATCCTAATCAACATTATTACTGCCCTAGATATGAGGTAACTAGAATTTGTCAAGTAGTATGAATTATTAGTAAGAAAACAAAATTAGGAATCCTTTTCTTTCTTTATAAACTAAAAACGTTTTTATTAATGAACACCATTTCTTCACTCCATTTTCTCATACCTACACCCTCATTTCTCTCTCAAAATACTCCTAACTTCATACTTAATCATCTCCAAGAATTTTCCCCATCATTTAGCTTCAATTACAAGCCTTAAACACCATAAGAAAACTCTTTCAAGAACATATCAAAATAACCACCCATTTGAAGAAGTTTACTTCCAACCTTTTGATCTAACTCCACAACTCTTTGATTCCAAGATTATTTCTTATCTTTTGCAGTAACTTTGTCCAAGTAACTTGAGGTAGTAACCTTGTTCATAATCTTATTCAATTCTGTAACATCCCGCCTTTTTCCGTTTACTTTTCCGTTATACTAATATAAAGTCCGTTATATGTTTATAACATCTCCCGTTGATACGCGTTTTAAATTATCTCGTTTAGGTAATTCCCGCACCCGAGCGAAAGTTGAGGGACTAAACTTGACAAGGGATCAAACCCTTGACTAGGTCAAAGGGTCAACCCCTTTCACCCATTCATTTCCACCTCCATCTCTCTCTCTTTCTCTCTAGCAAGAACACACACCCAATTATCCAAATTCATTCATTCATCATCTAAATCCGGATTAAGGAGCTAGCAACCAAGTAAATTACATATTCGTGATCCTCTCTTCATCCTCTTCATTTTGGTACCAACTTCATCTCGTTTGGGTAACATTTCTAAAACTCTAGATTTCTCTAAATTCGTGTTTTTGACTTGAAATGGTGTTAGTTGGTGTCTATGGCTCATTGTGATGTCGTGTATATAATTTGTATGCTCGATCTCGTTGTTTTAGTGTAACTAGCATGAACTTGAATTTTGGTGTGTTGTTCTTGAATTTTGGATGATCATATGTTGTTAGATGTTAAAAGTTCATGTTCTAATTGTGTTTCTAGTATCATTAGCTTCATTTTGATGTATAGATTGATTTAAGAAACTTCATAAACGCGATTATTGATTTTGTGAACTTTTGGTTAGGGTTGACAACTCTTAAAACGAACTTTTGATGCGTTGAATGCTTGTTAATGTTATTGATAAGTGTTTAGTTGTGTTACATGTTTCATTACCTTCAAAACGGCATATCATATGTATAAATTGGATTCCCGAAACTTAAATTTCAATTGATAAACTTGAAACTTGAAAATAAACCTCTATTGATCACTTGACGGGATTTCGGTTATAGTATATGATGTTTTTGCTTGATGAAAAGTGCTTAGTTGCGTTCCTTGTCGAAAGAGCTTTCCGATGATATAAAATACATGTTCTAATTGTTTGCGGATCATAAAATGTGATTGTTTGTGTTTTGGTTCGTCCATTTGAGGAATACAGCAAACAGGGCCTGGGAAAAGATCAGGACGCCGTCTAGCATCACGGGACGCCGTCCCAATCTTCATATTGGGACGCCGTCTAGCAACCTGGGACGCCGTCCCAACCTTCATATTGGGACGCCGTCTAGCAACTTGGGACCCCGTCCCGTTTGCCTAAAACTGGCTGTTCGCTTTGGTCATTTGACATGAAAATGTTTGCTATGCTACGGACCTCCGATTAACATGAAACTTGGCCAACATGCTCATATATGATTATATAACTTAGAAAAATTGTCGGATATCCAACCCGACCCCGTTGACTTTTCTGTTGACTTTGACCCGACCAAGTTGACTTTTAATCAAACTTAACCAAATAATTGTGCAATCGTTCTAACATGTTTTTTTTTATACTTGTATCTTGCATGAAACATGACAATTTGATTCACATGCTATTATGATCGAGTCTTAACGAGCCATAGGACTAATTGAACATCTTTGACCTATCGTGTTTACCGTTATTGATACGACCTATTTGTTTAGGTCAAGACTAGCATTGTTCTTTGCACACGTTTACTTGTTGAAGTACTTTACTACTCGTGCACTCAAGGTGAGATCATAGTCCCACTTTTACTCTTTTTGAACTTACATTTGGGATGAGAAAACATAAACATTTCTTTACTAAGTGAACACAAGTACAGGAAAACAAACATTCTACATACGAGTTTAGAACAAAATCCTCAATTCGATTATCATTAGTTACACTTGCCGGGTGTAAGCGAGAACTTATGTTGTATGGATCCATATGGGTTTGACAAACCCTCATTCAAACGGTTCGCTACCGTTTACGAATGAAATATATTTTCGAGAAACAGTGTATGTTCTAGCACTAAGTGATGGGGTTCAATGGAAGGAAATGTTAAGCATTGATAATTGGGTGCTCGTGAAACAAACTTTTGGAATGTATTACTATTATTTCATTGATGCAAATCTTGTGGTTCACTTGTACTTACTTACTTAAACCTATGATTTCACCAACGTTTTCGTTGACAGATTTCTATGTTTTTCTCAGGTCCTTGAACGATACACGATACATGCTTCCGCTCATTATTTGATACTTGCATTGGATGTCGAGTATATGTGCATTTCATAGAGCGTCTTTTGACTTTACTTTAAACCGTGTCGCCTAGATTTCATTCGTATTATAACGTTGTAACTTAACTATTGGTTGAACAATTCTTGTAAACTTTGGGAACAATCTTTATTTTGAAATGAAGGCGACATATTTTGGTCAAACTTTGTCTTAAAGACTTATGACCACGTAACGGGACCTAAATAGACGGCGCCGTCAAACATGATTTGGTCGGGTCGCTACAGATGGTATCAGAGCGTTGGTTGTAGGGATTTAGAGTTCATTGGTGTCGACCCCGAGTCATAGGGTACATTGGTGAGTCTAGACTACAACCGGCATATAGACTTGAAGTAGGAATTACTTGACTACTTGTGCATTTATACTCGAACGCTTCTACTCATATCTACTCTTAGTTCATCTTAATCTCACGTTGTTTAATTTGATTGACACGCCACCTTGACTATATGAAATGATGTCGAATGCACATATGAATCAGGGTAATATAATTTCCGGGATTATATTACGGTGACTCATATGAACGTTCCGACATTATGACATAAAGAATTTAAGGCGAGTCGAGGAAAAACTTCTCTTTATCTTTATTCTATATCACGGTTAGTATTATTGAGAATACTAATCAATGATATTCTTGTGTCTTGAAGGAACAATGGCTCCTCGTCGTGTACGCCGCAATGAAACTCCCGAACAAGCTCTTGAACGGATGATAGCTACCGCCGTAGATGCGGCCATGGCCGGTCACTCATCCAACAACAATAATAATAACAACCACAACAACAACAACAACAACAATGGAGCCGGAAACTCAAACGAGGGATGCTCCTATAAAGCTTTCATGGGGTGCAAACCTCACACTTTTGATGGAACCGGGGGACCGGTCGTGCTCACCCGATGGTTTGAGCAAACGGAAGCCGTCTTTAGCATAAGCGGTTGTCGGGACCAAGACAAGGTCAAATACTCCACTCACACTTTCTCCGGAATTGCTCTAACATGGTGGAACACCTATGTTCAATCGGTGGGTACCGATGAAGCTCATGCCCTCTCTTGGGCCGATCTAAAGGAAAAGATGATTGTTGAATATTTTCCGCGCGAAGAAACCCGAAAACTTGAGGAAGAACTAAGAGCTTTGAAAGCGGTCGGAAACGATCTTAAAGCTTATAATCAACGCTTCGCCGAACTATCCTTGATGTGTCCTAATCTTGTTAACCCCGAATCTCAAAGGATTGAGCTCTACATGCTCGGTCTTCCAAAAAGCATCAAACAAGGGGTGATGTCATCCAAACCCACTACTCATCAAGCCGCTATGAACATGGCTCGCCAACTAATTGAAACGGTTGACGAAATCGTAGTTTCGGCACCTAAGGCCGAGGATAAATCGGGCGGCAACAAAAGAAAGTGGGAACCCTCCCAATCAAGCAACAACAACTTTGCTAAGAAGCCTTACACCTCCGACGGCAAGAAAGGTTATGCCGGGAACCTACCTCTTTGCAACAAATGCAACAAACATCACTTTGGCGAATGTAGTAAGATAATTTGCCACCGGTGCCAAGGAGTTGGTCATAAGGCCAACGATTGTAAAAGTGCCACTCCCGTCGCTCGAAAGTGGCCCAATGCACCAAAGACGGGCACTTGTTACGAATGTGGCCAAACGGGTCATTATAGAAATGCATGCCCAAAGAAGAAAGATAACCCCAATACGCGCGGCCGAGCTTTCAACATCAACACCGAGGAAGCCCGGGATGACACTGAACTAGTCACGGGTACGTTTCTTCTCAACAACTCTTATGTTACTTGCTTATTCGATTCGGGTGCCGATAAATGTTTTGTATCCAAGACTTTGACTCATTCTTTTAGCACTCCACCTCTTCCATTAGATACCACTTATACCATTGAAGTGGCTAACGGAAAACTATTAAGTGCCGACACATATTACCGGGGGTGTACGTTAAACATTTTGGGTAGGGAATTTGAAATTGACTTGATACCCATGGAATTAGGAAGCTTTGATGTAATAATCGGTATGAATTGGTTAGTCAAAACGAAATCTCACATTCTTTGTGATCTTAACGCAATCCGAATTCCTATCGAGAATGGTGAACCTTTGATTGTTTATGGCGATAAGAGTTGCACCGGACTCAACCTCGTTTCGTGTATTAAAGTTAGAAAACTACTCCGTAAGGGTTGTTTTGCGATCCTTGCTCACGTTAAGAAAGTCGAGTCCGATGAGAAGCACATCGATGATGTGCCAATTGTTAGTGACTATTCCGATGTATTTCCCGACGAGTTGCCGGGTCTTCCGCCTCATCGACCGGTTGAATTCCAAATCGATCTTATTCCGGGAGCCGCACCCGTAGCACGTGCACCATATAGACTCGCCCCATCCGAAATGCAAGAATTGCAAAGTCAAATCCAAGAACTACTTGATCGAGGTTTTATCCAACCTAGCCATTCACCTTGGGGCGCTCCGATTTTGTTTGTTAAAAAGAAAGACGGATCCCTACGAATGTGCATTGATTATCGTGAACTAAATAAATTGACGGTTAAGAACCGATATCCTCTTCCTCGCATCGATGACCTCTTTGATCAACTACAAGGGTCTTGTGTATATTCAAAAATCGATCTCCGCTCGGGTTATCATCAATTGAGGGTTAAGGGGGAAGATGTCTCCAAAACCGCTTTCCGAACTCGTTATGGTAGTTATGAATTCCTTGTCATGCCATTTGGTCTCACTAACGCACCGGCGGTGTTCATGGACCTTATGAACCGCGTGTGCAAACCGTATCTCGATAAATTCGTTATTGTGTTCATCGATGACATATTGATCTATTCTAAAAATGAAGAAGAGCACGAACAACATCTCCGACTTGTGCTTGAACTTTTAAGACAAGAACAACTCTATGCCAAATTCTCCAAGTGTGAATTTTGGTTAAAGGAAGTTCAATTTCTTGGTCATGTTGTAAGTGACCAAGGTATTAAGGTCGACCCAACGAAAATCGAAGCCATTAGCAAATGGGAGACTCCTACTACTCCTACTCACATTCGTCAATTTTTGGGTCTCGCCGGGTACTATCGTAGATTCATCGAAAATTTCTCTCTGGTTGCACGTCCTCTAACCGCATTGACTCACAAGGGAAAGAAATTCATTTGGGCGACCGAACATGAATCCGCATTCCAAATCTTGAAAACGAAGCTAACCACCGCTCCTATCTTGTCACTTCCCGAAGGCAATGATGACTTTGTTGTATATTGTGATGCCTCGAAACATGGTTTTGGGTGTGTATTGATGCAACGAACGAAAGTCATTGCCTATGCTTCTCGACAACTCAAAATTCATGAACGAAACTATACGACACATGATCTCGAACTCGGAGCCGTTGTCTTTGCACTTAAAATGCGGAGACACTATCTTTATGGAACCAAGAGTACTATCTTTACCGACCACAAAAGTCTCCAACACATTTTCGATCAAAAGCAACTAAACATGAGACAACGAAGGTGGATTGAAACCTTAAACGATTACGATTGCGAGCTTCGTTACCATCCCGGGAAGGCAAATGTAGTAGCCGATGCCTTAAGTCGAAAAGAAAGAGCGGTGCCTCTCCGTGTCCGAGCTTTAAACATCACCATTCACACCAACCTAAATAGCCAAATGTAGTAGTCCGTTGGAACGCCAAAAGGGGACCCGAGTTTACTTGGGAAAGACAAGACCAAATGCAAAGGAAGTATCCTCATATATTCGTGAATTCGGAAACGCAAGATCTCGAGGAAGAAAACAACGACTACTACGCCTACTTAAATTTCGGGACGAAATTTCTTTTAAGGAGTAGGTAATGTAACATCCCGCCTTTTTCCGTTTACTTTTCCGTTATACTAATAT
Source organism: Rutidosis leptorrhynchoides (assembly GCF_046630445.1). Classification (NCBI taxonomy): domain Eukaryota; kingdom Viridiplantae; phylum Streptophyta; class Magnoliopsida; order Asterales; family Asteraceae; genus Rutidosis; species Rutidosis leptorrhynchoides. The sequence goes on along the minus strand of NC_092340.1, from coordinate 10,777,883 downwards.
AAAGTCCGTTATATGTTTATAACATCTCCCGTTGATACGCGTTTTAAATTATCTCGTTTAGGTAATTCCCGCACCCGAGCGAAAGTTGAGGGACTAAACTTGACAAGGGATCAAACCCTTGACTAGGTCAAAGGGTCAACCCCTTTCACCCATTCATTTCCACCTCCATCTCTCTCTCTTTCTCTCTAGCAAGAACACACACCCAATTATCCAAATTCATTCATTCATCATCTAAATCCGGATTAAGGAGCTAGCAACCAAGTAAATTACATATTCGTGATCCTCTCTTCATCCTCTTCATTTTGGTACCAACTTCATCTCGTTTGGGTAACATTTCTAAAACTCTAGATTTCTCTAAATTCGTGTTTTTGACTTGAAATGGTGTTAGTTGGTGTCTATGGCTCATTGTGATGTCGTGTATATAATTTGTATGCTCGATCTCGTTGTTTTAGTGTAACTAGCATGAACTTGAATTTTGGTGTGTTGTTCTTGAATTTTGGATGATCATATGTTGTTAGATGTTAAAAGTTCATGTTCTAATTGTGTTCCTAGTATCATTAGCTTCATTTTGATGTATAGATTGATTTAAGAAACTTCATAAACGCGATTATTGATTTTGTGAACTTTTGGTTAGGGTTGACAACTCTTAAAACGAACTTTTGATGCGTTGAATGCTTGTTAATGTTATTGATAAGTGTTTAGTTGTGTTACATGTTTCATTACCTTCAAAACGGCATATCATATGTATAAATTGGATTCCCGAAACTTAAATTTCAATTGATAAACTTGAAACTTGAAAATAAACCTCTATTGATCACTTGACGGGATTTCGGTTATAGTATATGATGTTTTTGCTTGATGAAAAGTGCTTAGTTGCGTTCCTTGTCGAAAGAGCTTTCCGATGATATAAAATACATGTTCTAATTGTTTGCGGATCATAAAATGTGATTGTTTGTGTTTTGGTTCGTCCATTTGAGGAATACAGCAAACAGGGCCTGGGAAAAGATCAGGACGCCGTCTAGCATCACGGGACGCCGTCCCAATCTTCATATTGGGACGCCGTCTAGCAACCTGGGACGCCGTCCCAACCTTCATATTGGGACGCCGTCTAGCAACTTGGGACGCCGTCCCGTTTGCCTAAAACTGGCTGTTCGCTTTGGTCATTTGACATGAAAATGTTTGCTATGCTACGGACCTTCGATTAACATGAAACTTGGCCAACATGCTCATATATGATTATATAACTTAGAAAAATTGTCGGATATCCAACCCGACCCCGTTGACTTTTCTGTTGACTTTGACCCGACCAAGTTGACTTTTAATCAAACTTAACCAAATAATTGTGCAATCGTTCTAACATGTTTTTTTTTATACTTGTATCTTGCATGAAACATGACAATTTGATTCACATGCTATTATGATCGAGTCTTAACGAGCCATAGGACTAATTGAACATCTTTGACCTATCGTGTTTACCGTTATTGATACGACCTATTTGTTTAGGTCAAGACTAGCATTGTTCTTTGCACACGTTTACTTGTTGAAGTACTTTACTACTCGTGCACTCAAGGTGAGATCATAGTCCCACTTTTACTCTTTTTGAACTTACATTTGGGATGAGAAAACATAAACATTTCTTTACTAAGTGAACACAAGTACAGGAAAACAAACATTCTACATACGAGTTTAGAACAAAATCCTCAATTCGATTATCATTAGTTACACTTGCCGGGTGTAAGCGAGAACTTATGTTGTATGGATCCATATGGGTTTGACAAACCCTCATTCAAACGGTTCGCTACCGTTTACGAATGAAATATATTTTCGAGAAACAGTGTATGTTCTAGCACTAAGTGATGGGGTTCAATGGAAGGAAATGTTAAGCATTGATAATTGGGTGCTCGTGAAACAAACTTTTGGAATGTATTACTATTATTTCATTGATGCAAATCTTGTGGTTCACTTGTACTTACTTACTTAAACCTATGATTTCACCAACGTTTTCGTTGACAGATTTCTATGTTTTTCTCAGGTCCTTGAACGATACACGATACATGCTTCCGCTCATTATTTGATACTTGCATTGGATGTCGAGTATATGTGCATTTCATAGAGCGTCTTTTGACTTTACTTTAAACCGTGTCGCCTAGATTTCATTCGTATTATAACGTTGTAACTTAACTATTGGTTGAACAATTCTTGTAAACTTTGGGAACAATCTTTATTTTGAAATGAAGGCGACATATTTTGGTCAAACTTTGTCTTAAAGACTTATGACCACGTAACGGGACCTAAATAGACGGCGCCGTCAAACATGATTTGGTCGGGTCGCTACAAATTCATATTCATATAGCTATCTTATTTTGTGGTATAAAATTTTAACAACAAGAACAAAGTTTGAATGATTTCAAACTTGTTCGCAAACTAAATAGATCCTTCTAACTTGACTTTTAAAACACTTCAAGACCTGTAATATATCATAATGATATGCTAACTTAACAAGATATAACTTGGTTTTACAAAGAACATCTTAGAAACTGAATCTACGTCGTCGGAGTGTAACCGGGGGCTGTTTTGGGTTGGATAATTAAAAACCATCTTGTACTTTGAATTGGAAGTTCATGTTCTGGAAAAATGATATTTCTTATGAATATGTTAACACATAAAAATTTCATGGTTTAACTCAAAGTGTAAGTATTTTTAGAAAAATGATCATTAAATATTGTTTTTATGATGGAAAATGATCACTTTCATAAGTTTCACCAAAGTTTGACCTATAACCTATGATTTCGAATACAAACTAAGGTATTTTCAGTTCATATTCTTAAAATTTGACTCAATCCAAGGAAGTGGCAAGTTGAACCAACAAAAACGGAGTTGTAATGAAGAAACTACGACTAAAACAAGATTGGGTATCCGAAGCTAGTTTAGCTATGAAAATATTTGGAGAAAAAGTAAATTAATCATATCTTTTCTAATTAATATGATATTTTATATATAATTACTTATAATTTGATTTTATATATTTCAGGACCACCCGTAAACAACACGAGAAGATTAATCATAAGACCTCATGATTGTACGCAACACGTCATTTGACAACATGGTACCATGGGTCGAGATTAATTCTGATCAATACGAATACGATGGGGTCTTTATTTATTTTATTTAAGCAACTAATTGTGGACCACTAATATCGGACTGCTAACTACGGACTAAGAAAATATTAAAAGTATTAAAAGTATTAAAAGTATATATATATATATATATATATATATATATATATATATATATATATATATATATATATATATATATATATATATATATATATATATATATATATGTAACAATTACTTAAAAAGAAAATATGTTGATATATTATATATATGGTTAAGTTCGTGAAATCTATCGGAGACCAAGTCAAATTAAATACCTTCAAGGCAAAAGTGAGTTTCATTTGCTCCCTTTTTAATTGCTTTTGCAATATATATTTTTGGGCTGAGAATACATGCGCTGCTTTTATAAATGTTTACAAAATAGACACAAGTACTTAAAAATATATTCTACGTTGAGTTGTACCACTGGCATATTTCCCTGTAGCTTGGTAACTATTATTTACATGGGTATTGTAAACGCGAATCCTGTTGATAGATCTATCGGGCCTGACAACCCCAACCGGACTGGACGACCAGTATTCAACGGTTGCACAGTACTTCGTTTTGGTGACTACACTTGGTACGGTGTAGTGAGATTTCATAATAAAGGGAATATGCGACGTTGATTAAATGTTAAGTATGGTTACCAAGTGCTCAACCACTTAGAATGCTTTACATACACTTGCGAGTGTATTATGTTTATGATTATGAAATCTTGTGGTCTATTAACATATTGAAATGATTGTTATGATAAACCTATGAACTCACCAACCTTTTGGTTGACACTTTAAAGCATGTTTATTCTCAGGTACGAATTAAGTCTTCCGCTGTGCATTTGCTCAATATAAGGACATTACTTGGAGCCGATCATCGTAATGGGACCAAATGTTGATGACTTCGTCCAGGTGGATTAGGACGGGTCCTTTCAAAAGAGCTCAAGGATGTGAAGTTGTTCCGACAAATGGTTGGAAGTTTGATCTATCTAACCATCACAAGGCCAGAAATTGCTTACTCGGTTGGCATTGTTTCACAATTTATGCAATATCCAACTAATGTTCATCTTGATGCAACAAAAAGGATCCTTCATTATGTGAAAGGATCAATAGGTCATGGCTTGTGGTATAAGAAGTGTGATAATGTTTTGTTAAATGGTTTCGTGGATGCAGATTGGATGGGAGACGCAAATGATCGCCATTCAACTTCGGGTTACTGTTTTAACATGGGTTCCGCGGTTATTTCATGGTGTAGTAAGAAGCAAGATGTTGTTGCTTTGTCTAGCACGAAGCGGAATACATAGCTGCAACAATGGCGGCTCAAGAATGTATTTGGTTAAGAAGATTGATTGGTGACATACTTGAAAAAGTAGATTATGTTGTCAAACTGAGATGTGACAACGAAAGTGCAATCAAGCTTGCTTCGAATCTAGTTTTTCATGCACGTACTAAGAATATTGAAATGAGATATCATTTTATTCGTGAAAAGGTTCTTAGCGGGGAGATCGAGCTAGCAAATGTAAGGACTAATGCTCAAGTAGCCGACATCTTTACTAAAGCTCTAATGAAGGCCAAGTTCATGGAATTTCGGATGGCATTGGGAATTGTTGATCGGGATTTTACACTAAGGGGGAGTATTAAAATGTTAGTGCAAAGTGTCACTAAAAGTGAAATGCAATATTTAAGTGCCACTAAAAGTGAACCTATGTCTTGTACGAATTTTGAAGATTTCGGTATGTGTGATTCACCTGAATGCGGCGCATCACTTCAATTTGAGCTCCCCCTCAACCTGATGCTCCCCCTCAATTTGAGCTCTCTTAGATTGCTCCCCCTCAATGCCTTCAACATTCAATCTTTTTCTTTTCTCCCCCTTTTTGACATCATCTAAAGGCAGAGATGATATGACCTACCAAATTTTAGTCTGTTGATTTTTGAGGGAACAAATATCAGAAGCAAACCCAGTAAAGCATTGTCTCAATTCATCAACACCAACCATTCGTTTTTCCAGCTCAGCCAACCTGTGATTAATTTCTGTAACAGACCATGAACCACCTGCACTAGTCAACCCCTGCATATTCCCAACCAACCTCCTTACCTCCAACAGCTCATCTTTTGATACAAAATTATAATTAAAGTTAAGATTATTAATCTTAGACTGCACACCAGAGAGCTTGTCATCAAACTCCTTAGTCAACTTGGTCAAAGCCTGATGTAGGCCAACCATGGTGGCTGGTGCCTCAGTCTGAGAAGTAGTGCCAGAAGATAAGGGTAGGGTTGGTATGTCCTCACAGCCTTCCTGTTGTAAAGAAAGTTGATCCTTAGACATAGAAGATTTTGAGGCCTGTATCTCACCCTGTAACATGAGTGTGATATTGGCAGCCTGTGCAAGTAAGTGTAAGGATGGAATATTTAGAGTGAGTAGTGGCAGACTTAAGTCTGGGGTAGCAGTTGGCTTGGTCATTGCAGCTGGTTTTTGGATTTGGTTATTTGAGTCCATGATTGAGACTTCTTCAAATAAGTCAACTGAGTGGGTTTCTTCAGTGACTGTAATGAGGGTATCCAAGTTTACTATCCTATCAGGTTTAGGTTGGGTCAAAGCACTGCCTTCACCAACCTCTAGCAGAGGTGATGAAGTAGTACTAGAAGCACCTTGCCTAGTGAATTTTTGAGGTGAATTCACAAGTGCTGTAACATCTAGGGTTTTAAGTATGGTGGTATTCTCTAACTGGTGAGTTTATAAGGTTGGTTGAGTGGATAATTTGCTCAGCAGCAATGGGTGAAGATGGGTTAGAGTGAGGTGGGATTTCCTCACCCATGTCTTCAGCCTGCTCTATTTGTGGAACATCACCAAAAAAGGCTCTCGTTACTGGTTTTAGCCCCATTAAGGCTCTAGTGTGCGGTTCATCCGCGGGTTACAAGCTTGTGTATTCAAAGTTGTTCCCTGTTTCGAAACAACCACACGTCGAGTAAAATTACCGAGCCAACTAAACCCGGTGTCGGTGTAGGGCGGAAAAGATACTCGAGAATGGCAATTTGTACAATCAATTCAATTCAATTCTGGGGTAACAACTCAGACTTCGATTGCTCAGAATCTGCAGGTTGGTCTGCACGGCCAAGATTGATCCAATGCATTATAGCAAAAATTTATCAAAAAGATTGACACAATCATTATCAAATTAATACTCCTGACAAAAATTTTCAAAAAGTTACAATTAACTCCCTTCATTAATACCAAATTTGACCCTTTTATTTTAGGAAATAGAATAAAGGAAAAAAAATTTTTAACCTAAAAACGAAATTTAAAAAAAAACTTTATTTGACTAAAGAAGGAAACAAATTTATGCACAAAAATACACTTGAGTAAACATTCCCAGACTCTGAACAATATTACGTCACCCAGACTCTAAGAAAATAATTTAAACTCAAGAAATATCATCACTGGACAACATTTCAATAGATGGATTTAACATTCCAAGTTATCCAAGAAGATAGAAATGCCTTTCCTCAGGAAGTGCTTTAGTGAAAATATCTGCCAATTGATCCTTAGTGCCAATATGCTTTAAAAACACTTTGCCCTTTTCAACACAATCCCTTATAAAATGATGCCTGATTTCAATATGCTTGGTTCTGGAGTGAAACACTGGATTCTCAGTAATAGCAATTGCACTTTCATTATCACACATTATTGGAGTTTTGGTCAATGATAACCCAAAATCCAAAAGTTGATGTTGCATCCAAAGTAACTGAGCACAACAACTTCCTGCAGCAACATATTCAGCTTCTGCTGTGGAAGTGGCCACAAAGTTTTGCTTTTTACTAGTCCAGCTGACCAAATTTCCACCTAGCAATTGACATCCACCAGAAGTGCTTTTTTTGTCTAACTTACAACCTGCATAGTCTGCATCTGTGTAACCAATTAGATCAAATCTTGAGTCTTTAGCATACCAAAGACCCAGGTTAGGGGTACCTTTCAAGTACCTAAAAATTCTTTTCACAGCTTTAAAATGAGACTCCCTAGGATCTGATTGGTAACGTGCACAAAGACATGTAGCAAACATTATATCAGGTCTACTAGCAGTTAAGTATAGCAAAGATCCAATCATACCTCTATAGGTTGATTGACAAGTGAGTTTTCCAGATTCATCTTTATCAAGCTTTTCAGAAACACTCATTGGAGTTCTTAAAGTAGAACAATTTTTAAAACCAAATCTAGTTAACATGTCAGAAATGTAGTTACTTTGGTTAATAAAAATGCCTTCAGAACTCTGTTTAATTTGCAACCCAAGAAAATAGTTTAAAGTACATAAATTGCTCATTCTATACTCTTCAGACATAATGTCAGAAAACCATTTTCTTAAGTGTGGATTAGTAGACCCAAAAATAATGTCATCAACATAGATTTGAACAAGTAACACATCACCTTTCTCCTTTTTGATAAATAAAGTCTTGTCAATGGCTCCTCTGAAAAAATTCTTTTCTAGAAGAAATGTTGACAAGGTATCATACCAGGCTCTGGGAGCTTGCTTCAGACCATACAATGCTTTCTTCAATATGTAAACATGCTTAGGAAATTTCTTACTTACAAAACCAGGAGGTTGTTTCACATACACTTCTTCTTGCAATTTACCATTCAGAAAAGCACTCTTCACATCCATTTGAAACACCTTAAAATCTTTGTGTGCAGCTGATGTGCGAAATCAGGTATATAAATTATTGTATGGAAAAATACCGGTTAAAAAGACTGTTACACACTAACGGGCAGTGTACCCGATCGTGTAGTAGTATAAATAATGGTTTAGTTCCGTGTATCGTTCCAAGGACAGTTGTATTAGCCAAACTAGAATTAGAAACTATATTATGATTGACTAAGTAAATGAAACTTAAAGGTACAAGATATTATGTTTTTGTGGCTATTTAACGATTTAGCCAAATCAGAGAAGGTTAAAAAGTAAAAACAATATTTTTGGTCTTTTAAGTTTATATAATGAAAATAAGTGCAAAGAAAGCAAGTAAGATAGTTTGATTTGGATCAAAGAGATGAAATGTTCATCTAGATATTTTACCATCGGTATTGGATGTAAGTTTTGCTATTAAGGCCCGATTGAATGATTATGTGTGTAAGTTATCTAATAGGTTTACTAAGAGTTCTCTTAAATAAACACGCAAACACAATTACAAGATCAAGGGTTCCCTTTTCTCTAAAGTTCTCGTGTTTGTAATCAAATAACTATGAAATATGCTAATCACCTAAATCGACCCGCCAAGAGTTCTCTTTAGCGAGTACTCAAACTAGAAGTACTAAGTGAGGGTTCCATATTACCTAGACCTTTTCGTTTGTGACTAGTTGATTAGCAAGATCAAAGACTTAAATAACAATTGTCTTTGCGTTCGCTCTACACAATTCATTCCTATATCGTTTAATCGTATTGATCTAGTTTACCCCCTTGGTCCGGTTTAGTAAACAATAAATATAAGACAAGTTGATTGTAAATCAATATGATACATCAACAAGAGTTCTCTTTATCAACAACATATCAATTAACTAGATACAAATGATTTAACATCAATAAGCATGGTTCTTTAATTCAAGCTTCAATCTTTCACACATAGTACATACAATCAATAAGATTACATCCAATACCTCGGTTATTAATCTAGACAAACATTATAGAAACTAGCCAACAATCATGGTAACAGACAACATAACAATCAGATTATCAATGGAAATCATTACTTTAGAACAAGAAATAACCTACAAGAACAATGAGTTCTTGGATGAAGAAGGTTTTGATCTTTGATGCCTTGATGTTGAGCCTCTTCCAAGAGCTTGGAGTTCTCCAATATTGCTCCCAAAATTCGTCTCTGTACTCTCTCGTTTGTAACTGCTAAACTGGTCTTCAATCAGTAGCTTTTTAAAGTGGAGAAAGTAGGTCAGAAAGTCAAAAGTAGGCTGAAACCTACTCCTGGACGGCGTCATGACTTTTGGACGGCGTCCCATTGTTAAGGCTTGGACGGCGTCCCAGTTTTAAAAGCTGGACGGCGTCCCACGTGTTTGGATGACATCCCGTTGTACTGAGTTTTACTGTCTCGTTTTCTTGCAATCTTTCTTCAAATGCACGAAGTCCCAATCATTTGAAACCTTGTTTTACCATTTTAGAGCGCTAATTTGACCTTAACTTGTATCGGGATCAACCACGGTCATAAATCATCAAAACTCTTTATAAATCACTCTCCGATACAAATTTGCATATCTTGGCCTATCACTTGTAGAAACGCTTTCAGCATCCTTGATTCGAGAGTATTTTACACGATATTGCGATAGATATATATAATGTTATTGAGCAATATCAAAACACCCCACACTTAAACCTTGCTTGTCCTCAAGCAATTCATTCTTACAAAGTAGAAAACTATCAAACACATTTACACAATATAGATTACACACATCACACAAGTCACGCGAAACACATGAAACACACACGTTTATATGAAATGCAAACTCACGCTATATTAACACACGCTTTAAGTATAACACACACATATATTGTAATCACACTCACGCTATATACATAATGAAAACACACACACACACACATTTTTGGGAGATTAGAGCCAAGTATCCGAAAAATTTGATCCTAGGGAAATCAGGACCTTGATGAAAACGTTTTACGGTTTTGAAAATATCATGCTAGTTTTAATACTAGGCACGTTTTCCGATTTTAGTCGGATTTTCTGAATTTTGAAAAATGAGTGCGGGTTTCCCGCTATTGGTCAAGCCAATCCCTCCCACAGTACCTAACATCGTTAGATGTTGGTAAGAAAATAATGCGTTTAGGAGGATACACATTATGTCCAGATATCATCGATAATCATGAGGTAATCATCTAATCCGTTAAGTCAACCGTAAAGATTGAGGTTCATCAGGCTTAAAAGCTGATATCTTACCTTTCCGGAGGGTATCCACTGGGAATCTGATCAATTCACTGACATTTTGTGTATCATGGTGCGCTTCCCATTTGGCCAGCAATTCTCCCTCATTGAGAAAAGCTTTAACTACCAGTTTCCCTGTTTGATGTTGAGGCCTGGTAGATTTCCAGTCGATTTTAGCAATGACTTTTCAAGATTTTTCGTCACCCTACAACTGGTCTGGACTACAACTTCTGAAACAAATCAGCAAGTGTGTCGTTCGGAAGACTTTACTTCCTTGAGGATGGAATGGATACATCCTATGGGTAATAATAAAGTGGTCGGACGCAACATTGTCCTTGTTAGGAGAAACAATGAGGATCGTCCTGTTTTAGTTTTCGATCTGGCGCAGGGTCCGCTTTCCGACCATGCTATGCAATCACTGCTCTCTCACGGTTTACACTCGTTTTGGTACAAGTAACCTACAAGTTAGCTTTACTAAACTAGTAGGATTTTCATTCAAATAATTGAATGATAGTACAACTTCAAAGACTATTAATAATTTAAAACATAACTCAACATTTCTTTTCTAGATTTAGAATTCAATGTATGTAGAATGGTTTTGGACAATTTTCGTTTCTAAGGCTACCTGAAAAATTAAAATTTTTGATCATAAACGCCTTAAATTTTTGTAAAATGAATTCCTGATAAATTTCTATCTCCCACCCCACACTTAAGATCATGCAAGGCCCTCATTGCATGAAATCAGAAAAATGATTAAATTTAGAGGGCAAAGTGATAGGGTGTTTTTAGAAATTTTCAAAATTTTGACCTGTAAATCGTGGAACATGTAGACGAATGCCGCTGAACTTACTGCCAGCATAAGAGCATCGTCCATTCCTCGATTATCAACATACATACATCATAATATCAAATGTTGCTGAACTTAATGCCAATCTTTGAAGTTCAACCATGCTGCACAAAATAACAAACTACACAAATAACAATCAGATTATCAATGGAAATCATTGCTTTAGAACAAGAAATAACATACAAGAACAATGAGTTCTTGGATGAAGAAGGTTTTGATCTTTGATGCCTTGATGTTGAGCCTCTTCCAAGAGCTTGGAGTTCTCCAATATTGCTCCCAAAATTTGTCTCTGTACTCTCTCGTTCGTAACTGCTCAACTGGTTTTCAATCAGTAGCTTTTTAAAGTGGAGAAAGTAGGTCAGAAAGTCAAAAGTAGGCTGAAACCTACTTCTGGACGGCGTCCTGGCTTTTGTACGGTGTCCCATTATTAAGGCTTGGACATCGTCCCAACTATTTGGACGGCGTCCCAGTTTGAAAAGCTGGACGGCGTCCCACGTGTTTAGACGGCGTCCCGTTGTACTGAGTTTTACTGTCTCGTTTTTTTGCATTCTTTCTTCAAATGCACGAAGTCCCAATCATTTGAAACCTTGTTTTACTATTTTAGAGCACTAATTTGACCTTAACTTGTATCGGGATCAACCACGGTCATAAATCATCAAAAATCTTTATAAATCACTCTCCGATACAAATTTGCATATCTTGGCCTATCACTTGTAGAAACGCTTTCAGCATCCTTGATTCGAGAGTATTTTACACGATATTGCGATAGATATATATAATGTTATTGAGCAATATCAGCAGCATATGCCAGAAACAGTCTAATAGCTTCAATTCTAGCAACAGGAGCAAAAGTCTCATCATAATCTATTCCTTCTTCTTATCTATACCCTTGAGCCACTAACCCTGCTTTATTTCTAATCACAATACCATCTTTTTCAACCTTGTTTCTGTAAACGCATTTAGTGCCAATTGCAGTTTTACCATCAGGTTTTGGAACCAACTCCCATACATCATTCCTTTCAAATTCTGTCAACTCTTCAGTCATAGCCTCAACCCAATCATTGTCAGACAATGTTTCATATACATCTTTAGGCTCAATTAGTGAAAGAAAACAAGAAAAGAAGCAGTAGTTTGCAATAGCAAAGTCAGACACAGGTGTCTGAGAAGAAGAGCTAGGTTTAGGCAAACCAGTAGGATCCACAACATAATCCTCAAGATGATTTGGAGGAACTATATTTCTAGATGATTTTCTAGTAGGAACAGCAGGATCCAAGGTGGTATTTGATGACTGATCACCCTCTTGAATAACAACAGACTCATCTTCTTGTGGAACTTCTTCTGTATGAGAATTATCTGCAGAATCATTTTTCAACCCGGACAAATTAGGTTCATCTGACTCAGACTCTGAAACCAGAGTCTGAACACTGTTTCCAGAAATTAAATTTGACAATTCACCAAGTGCAGATTGCTCAGTGCTGGATGACTGATCCATTTCTATAGAACTTTCATCAAAAGAAACATTAATGGATTCTTCAATCTTCATTCTCCTCTGATTATATACTCTATAAGCTTTAGATACAGAAGAATATCCCATGAACATACCTTCATCAGATTTTGGCCTCATCTTTTCAAGCTGATCTCTTTGATTTAAAATATAGCATTTACACCCAAATACATGAAAGTAATGAATAGTAGGCACCTTTTTCTGGTATAACTCATAGGGAGTTTTGCCATGTTTCTTCACAATCAAGGACCTATTTTGAGTATAACATGCTGTATTAACTGCCTCTGCCCAGAACCTTAGAGCAACATTTGATTGACATAACATGGTTCTGGCTGCTTCAATAAGGGTTCTATTTCTTCTTTCAGTAACTCCATTTTGTTGTGGAGTTCTAACAGCAGAGAAATTTTGACCAATTCCAGACTCTTCACAAAAGTCAATTAATGTAACATTTTTGAACTCAGTACCATGATCACTTCTCAACTGTTTAACAAGAACACCCTTTTTCACCTGCTCTCTCTTGATCAAATTGATGATTTCTTCAGGAGCATCGCTTTTTGCAGCTAAGAAAATAATCCATGTAAATCTAGAATACTCATCAACAATCACCAGAGTATATCTTTTTCCACCCAAACTACTAGTGTTCATTGGACCAAATAGATTCATGTGAAGCATGTGAAGTGGATCACTTATAGTAGCTAGGGTTTTTGAGAAAAACTTTGCTTTGGTCTGTTTACCCATAATACATGCAGAACAAGGTTTATCTTTCTTAAAAGGTTGTTGTGGAAAACCTCTTACAAGCTTCTTTTTGGAAAGCTCATTAATGTTTTTGAAATTAAGATGAGAAAGTCTTTTGTGCCAAAGCCAATTAAGTTCAGGAACAGTCTGAGAGTACAAACATGTTTCTATTCCAGCATCAACAGAATCTAAATCCAGCATATACACATTTTGAAATCTCCAGGCTACAAGTGTTGGTCTTCCTTTAGGATCATAAATAATACCAGCTTTCTTTCTTAATCTGATCTCACAATCTTCATCAGCAATTTGACTCACACTTAGCAGATTATGCTTCAACCCTTCAACTAAAGCAACTTTCTTAAATGAAACACTTCCAGCTTTAACAGTACCATAACCAATAGTCCTTGCAACAGAATTATCACCATATCTTACAGAAAGACCTTTTTCTTCAACAAACCCTACAAGATGCTCTTTGCATCCAGTCATGTGTCTTGAGCAACCACTATCCAAATACCACATGTTACCCTGTTACACAAGACATAAAGCAAAAGAAAATGGTTAGTTTTTAAGGGGAACCCACTTTTCAGTGGGTTCAGTTGGAGTGCTCTTCACTCTCCAAACAAAAGCTTTGTTTCCAATCCAAATCAACTTGCCCTTAACAGATTTTAAGACACTTTTATTTTCACAAACTTTGGTTTTCCATTCTTTCTCAATTTTCTTAGGAAAACAAAATGTTCTCTTAACTGAAGGTTTTTCTTGACTCTTGATTTTTTCATTGAGTTTTAAAATTTTCCTTTTGAGTTTTTGAATAGTCTTAGCTTGTTTTGACTTTGACCTTCTTTTAGTTAACCTTTTTGGATCTGGACAAGTGTCAGTGACTGAGGATGATTCAGAATTGCTCTTGCAACTTGACTCTTGGGTGTCAGACTCTAGGTCAGAACATACACTATTATTTTGAGAGACTAAACTATTAGAGTCTGAAGGTTTCAAAAGTTCAGACTCTAGTGGATTTCTGCTTTCAAGTATTATAGTCTCAGAAGGTTCAACAGGATCTAAAGATCTTACAAAAGCATTAGTTAAAATCTTTTTGTCACCATCAAATTTTACAAATGTGTTTGGTAAAATGTCAGGTTTAAATACACTTGGATCAACTTCCACATTATTATTTAATATGTAGTTTTCACCTAGTATAGCTTTGACATCATTTGGAATTTGTTTGGCAATAGCATCAGAATTCTTTTTGGAAGATACACACCAGGATTTACAAATTGATTCATAATGTTTTGACCTTTTAATTGATCTTCCTAATTCAATATTTAATCTTTTAGTTTCTTCTGTGTATGCTATTTTATAGGTGTCAAGTTCAACCTCACATTTTTTTAAGTCTTTAATTTCAGCATCTTTGTCTTTGATGACATTTTTAAGATCAAAAATTTGTGTTCTTAACCTATCAATATGTTCTAAACACCACTTAAAGTCAAGCAACAAGTACTGAAACATTCTCACTTTTTCATTATCAAGATAATTCACAAAGTTTTGTACCCTATAGGCAGAAGCTTTATTGCAAGTAGAGTCCTTATCCATCATCTCAACAGCTTTCAGATCTTCTTCAAACTTGCTAGAACCACCATCCCTTTCAATTACAGCCATATCTGGAATAGTAATAGTACTGATAAGAAAAATATGGATCGTTTTAAAGATCACCGAGATAGGATTTACACCTTTCCCGCTCTGATACCAGTTAATAGTTCACAGTATTTGATCTATGAACAACAGACTCTCAATTGAATAATAAATATGAATTATAAGAACAATAATTGAGAGAACACGATATGAAGAAATATGAAAGATAATAATAATCGTGCAAAGATAGATCACAAGGCTAAACTGTAGCCTCTATTTATACAGTTTTAACACCAAATCTGAAGATTTGGTTTCCTAAACAACTTCACTAATATTAAGGAAAAGATAAACTCTAAACTTAACAAATATTCAAATCACTTCAAAAGTTTATCTTCTGGAGAAAAGGCAGAATCAAAACGTATCTTCTAAATTTTTAAACATATCTCCAAAATCCTCCTTATCTTAGCCACCAAGAAAACCAAAACGTTGACTTCACCAAACATCAGAGTCTGCAACTTCAGACTCTACAACTTCAGACTCTAAAAACCTGAAAATGTTTTTGACTCATCAGATTATTTTTCCAACATAAACTAAGAATTAGATTGATCCGGTTCCTCTTCAAAAATATGAACCAGCATTCTCATCGAATACATAATGAGCATGTAGCCATGTGTCATATCACATGGTCTGATGTGCTAACAACACTTGAATTATTTATCTAGGATTTAAATAACACAATTATTCAATTGTTGAACACAAGTAAAGGGTAGAGAAACAAGATCCTAGCAATCCACTAAGACAACCATTAACCCTGACCGTGACGATAGAGCAGGGCCGTCTCAACAATTCGAAGGCCCAAGACGAAAATAAAAATGGACCCTTGTACACGAAAATCCCATAAACATGAGTAAATATGTGTGGCTTGAGAACTAGGCTTGAAAAGAGGGAAAAAAAAGAGGCCCTACAATTATATAGACTAATACTCATAAGTTAACTTACTATTTTTTTTAAATTAAATTTATTAACCACATTATTTTTATTTACTTATATATATATATATATATATATATATATATATATATATATATATATATATATATATATATATATATATATATATATATATATATATATAAAATTTTGGGCCCTTCAAAAATCTTGGGCCCTAGGCGATCGCCTATCTTGCCTATGTTCAAAGACGCCATTGCGTTAGAGGCAAATGGTGTACTTTTGGTGATGTGGCAAGGTTAGTATTTGACCTTCGTTAACCCTAAGGTCAAGTTTTTGGTCAAATATTGGTAAGGTGATGTGGTAAAATCTAATTGAAAACGGGGTGGAAAAAATAAATTAAATTAATAAATATATTTAATACTATTTTCTGATTGGGTAGTGAAAATGTCAAGCACCCGTCAAATATTCGACTAACGTCCCTAGTGCAGGACCTGATGGTTTAATTGAACATAAAGAGAATAATTAGAAGAATGGAATGAAATTTACTGTAAACACAAAAGCTCACTGCTTATTTTATTGAACTGAATGAAAATTGATACATGAAAAACTTGGCCTTTGTATTCTTTTTATACTAGCTGAAAAGGTCCTTATTAATTAAACAATCATACAATAACTAGGACTCTAGGTCTTCCACTTTCCAGCCATGACTTTTTAGCTCCCTCCTTTGCCAATTAAACTGGATCAGAAACCATTGAGCCCATGATCAATTTGCAGCCCAACTATCAACCCATTCTGCAGCTGCTTATTCCTTCTCCCGTAAACCTGACCATAGTGCCCATAAGTTGCACCTGCATTAGTCCCTTTGTGTAAAACTTTGACGCCCCGTTAATGGCGTCAGGGGCGTCAAAGCCCATTCCACCTCATCTGACGGACAAATCTGACGCCATTAATGGTGGTATAATGTAACTCCAAATCCATAGAATATAAACCCTAATAATAGTTATACAATGAGATCTTGACATCAAAATCACATTATATCATACATCTATCATTTCATAGCAACAGCTTTATGAGTTAAATCTTATCCTAACGATCTGCAGTCGACAAATCAAAAACCAATAATGAATAAGAAAGGCCGGAATGAAATACATGATACATGATCAACTCGAAACCTGACTATATGATGAGCGAGACTCTATAAATACTAACCCATGCAAAGATACGTTAAGTTCGGTATTGATAATAGCACCAAAATAGCAGCAGAAACTAATTTTAACTGTAAACTAGGTGATAAACTGATGATGAATGGTGAATAAAGAAATAATAATATGAAGAACAGAGAATGATAAATGGATAAGAAGGGTAGCATAGCCTGATTCTTATCAGCTACCCACATTTCTAACTTCGTGCATAGACGATAATGGAGTATAGTTTACATACGGTTCATCGACATCTTCTTTATCGATTGGTTGTGGAGACATAGGAGTGCAGATGGCTGATGATATGCTTTCGAATCTTGGCTTTTTGGGTTTCTGCTGCTCATGTTGATTATCAAGAACAAAAGTGTCAATCACAACTTAATTATATATGTAAAGAAATTTTTTAATCTCATGTGGTAATTATAAATCTCAAGAATTTATTAGAATATTAAAAAATATTAAGTTAGAAGTTTGTTCTATCACTTTCTCATAATAAATGGGACAATTCAACATTGTCTCATAATAAATGGGACAATTCTAACAAGATTCCTGTTTGTTTTTTAAGGAACAGGAAGACTATATATATTTGACCAACAAAATTGCGATAATTCATCTGATTGTTACTCTAGAGGTGGCAATACTGACCTATTTAAAAGAAAACATGGTAGCGTGCCTTGTCATTTAATTTAAAACACGCCACTAAAACAAATTGACACGAAAAGGGTAAAATAGATATAACCAAAAGTCTGTTTTTACAACAAAATGAGTAGATCTTTGTAGAATATTTAGTTTTACATCGAAACGAGTTACATTATATCTTGGTAGATCCGACCCGACCCAACCTCATGTACTTAAAAGTGTTTTCATTCCTTAGACCATTAACCGTGATAGTTGCAACAATTTCATCAGACTGTAACCAGTCTAAGAGTATATCTCGTTTGAACTAGGGCAATAATAATATTTAAATGACTCAAACATTTACATATTTGAATTTCTCCTATGAAATTGCTAAATGTTTTTGTAATTTTTTGTAAGTCTAAGAGTATGCCAGCAAGTCCTCCACCTAAAACACGTCCATCTGGGCCCGCTAAAGAAACTATCTGAGTTGTTAGGACGAGTTTATATCAAGATTAAATCACACCTCGAGTCCTTTGACTTTAAGGCTTCAACACATGTACGACATTAATCTCTATAAGCTCATAGCTTTTGTTCTACTCTGGCACGAATCGTTCTTTGATCAAAAAGCTTCATATGCACTTTGTATACATTAGAAGCTGCATATAAACTAAACCTGATACGATTCCATCTTGGAGCTTACCAATCGCTATGTAAAGAAAGCAAAATCGTGAAGTCACTTTGTTCTACTCAGGCCCGACCGAGAAAAATGTCACTCGATAGTAACTTCATTTAATATATAATATACTCCGCATTTAAGAGCAACATACGCACTTTAAATGGTAAATTCATCATTAATAGCATCTGGAATCAATACACTTGAATCAAAATATACTTTATATACAGATTAGTGTGATGTAAAATCAAGTGGTAAAACAAATATAAACTTTAAAAACCACATCACAAACTTCATAATCATCAATCAAACCTTCTCTTTAACCATCTACTACCATATAATCAATCAGGAATCAATAAACTTAAAACAGAAATACTTTATATCCAAATCAAAAGATAAATTAATGTGAAGTAAAATAAAGTGGTAAAATAAAAAAAGTGAACTATAAAACTACATCAAAAACTTCATAATCATCAATCAAATCTTCTCTTAAATCATCTACCATAAAGTCAATCATCTCTGCACAAAAATATCAATGCAAATTGCATTTTCTCAGGAACTAGATCATAATTCAAAAACTATAATCATGAATAAGTACAACCTATGAATTAAACATTCATACTATAACAAAGTAGGAGATTCGATTTCAGTTTGTACAACAAACTCCATAACTCTAATTTAGAGTCATATTAAAATGTTGACCAATATTGACTTTGACCTATTTTAACCGATTAAATTCAATTGACCAACTAAACCCAATTTCAACCTATTGACCGACTTTGACTGATTATCAGATTTTAGAAAATCACTAATCAAAACTTTTCTGTCATTTACCAGATTTGCTTGTTTAACAACATTTTCATTACCGATGTTCCCATACGGTTTACAAAATCAATTTAAAGATAAACATCGAGTATAACTGATTGAAAAAACGTTCCTAACATCTAGACGAATTATTAATTACTTTAAAAAGTTAAACCAACCCTGATAAAACTCACTTGATTTGCTTGTTTTCTCAGTCCGGCGTCACTTGAGCACTGGCGTTCTTTGCACGTCATCTTCATCTAATAAATAAAAAGGAAATATTAATTATTTAATTATAATATATTAATACAATTGATGATGTGCGGAGCCCATCGGCCCGAGTAATTGGGCTTGGTCCATGGGCCGCGGTCAAGTCTTCCTCCTAAACCCTAATTCTCTCTTATAAATAGAGGGGTAATCTAATCATTTAGGGTACACAATTCTCACTAAGGTTTTACCTACGACTCCTCGTAGGGTTTTCCCCTTCGCCGCCGATCGGCGCCCTCCATCGGCCGGCGGTCAGCCATAACCACCCTCCCGAGATCATCATCTCGGCTAGGGTTATCACGGCAACCGGACCGGAGGTTAGAACGGTTGATCCAAAAAACCCTCCCTCTAATGCTCTCAAGTATGTTTCTAGCCCTAGGCGGAAATATGCTTGATCAAGTGGTGCTTTCATTGAGAGATGCTACAAACAGTCTCTGTGTTCCTATCATCAAAAGAATCAACCGATCATATCTGATCCGCATCTGTAAGTTCTCCTTTAAATTCATTAAATTGAATAATACAAACTGATGTATATGCATTTGCACAGAAATCAACGACAAAAGTTTATGTTCATGGTTAGATAAAAAATATATATAATCATACCCAACATGTGCTGGTATAACATTAAATATATATTCGTTTAATAAATTCATCGATAAAGGAAGTCTCCTGATAATTCGATACTTTTGTTGATTATATATTGGTTAACTTCTTAGTATCATTCATGATGGTTGGCATGCATAAGCATACATCAATTACTGTGTCATACAATTCAACTGGCACCAAAAATCGTGATAAGGGATTGTTTATTATTTTATGTGATTTAAAGAATCTTGTTTATGTTTATAAGTAATCAAATTGTGATCTTTGAAAACCGGACCAAATATATGTTATAATATCTCGATATTATATTCTTTCTTATATTGCAATTAATAAATCTGAGTCGGTGCTTTCCTCGACTGTATATACGTCGGATATTTGTTTTTGTCTTTTCTTTTGTTGATTACTAACAAGGATTGGGAAAAGTACAAGCGTACAAGCCTTGGTACAACAAACAAACGGACCGGCACGGGATCATTAGCCTTCGCACACTTTACGAATTGTTCGTGGACGAGTTAAATCTAACTCGTTTCGTAAGTTTTCATATTCATATTAGTTGATAACAATTACTCGTATATACATGTTTACGCACAGACGAATATGTTTTTTAACAAATGAACAAAGTTTCTGATTTAGATGAGATATTCACTCCAAAGGAAACGGAACTTGATTCGGATTATTTTGGAAACGATGTGATTAAGTTGGGAATAATACAACTATGTCATCCCATATCGTTTTTACTTCGGCTTTAAGAATCTATTTAAAAAATGAATATCTACTACAGATCTAATACTAAAATAGATGGTTGATATTGACCAAAATAATGTGTACACGTAATCTCTAAAAGAGATATTTGTTTCAAATATTAGTCGGGCATTATCCACTAAAAGAATCACCATGAGTATCGGGCATTTATTTGACTTATTATTAACAGATTGTGGAGTATGTACATAATTTCTATTACAGGGTCAAATTTATCACCATTTATTTTTATCTCGTGAAGCTTTTTATGCGATGATATTTCGCAAATCTTTAATCACGAGGATTAATTCACGCATGGCCAATGTATTGGGTAGAACTGCGATGCCAACCCGCTTTTGCGGTACAATTACACAATGTCTTTTCACGGTGCCACTGTGTGGCGTTAATCGTGAAGCATCTCCAGTTACCTTATCCGCAGATAATTTGTGATATGCACATTGCACCATGGCGGCTCTGCGTAAGGCCATGGTTGCAAGATTTTTTGTGCGGTTCGCAACACTTTGTATGTGTTGCGCGCACTTTTCCTTTGCACCATGGCGGCTCCGCGTAAGGCCATGGTTGCAAGAATTTTTGTGCGGTTCGCAACACTTTGCATGTGTTGCGCTCACTTTAAAGGTGGTGTCAACTTAATGTTGGATTTCAACACCACAAAATACTTTCGAAGTATTGAAATGGGGCCTAGCATGGTACTACGTTATCAATTGGAAAGACGTGTTAAATTTTCATGTGCGGCCATATAACCTATATTTGGTGGGCCCGTTTGTACAATATGCGTTCTCAGAATATCTCCCTTTTGAGGAGCGTCATTATGCCTCTGGACAGCCCGGGGTCGCTCCCGGTTCATGCTCCGTGGTGTCGTCATTGACTGTATACTAGTTTGTCAGAAGAGCAGACGCACTTCATTACCCTGTTTTACGGTGAAGGCATAGATATGTGATGTAAAATATTCCGTAGCACACTTCAGCAATACACGATATCTTTCCGTAGTTCCTTTGTGCTTCGGACGCCATTAGGGGCGTTAATTCCGAGTAGTACCATCCCCACTTCTCGTGATTCATTTGTGCATTTCAGTTTATTCATGCTTCGCGCACTTTGCCTTAGTCCATGGCGGCTCTGCGTAAGCCCACGGCTGCATTTTACGTGCGATGAGCAACATATCGCCTATGTATTGCGCGCACTTTGTCTAAGACCATGGCGGCTCTGCGTAAGCCCATGGTTGCAGTTTATGTGCGGTACGCAACACAAGGCATATGTGTTGCGCGCATTTTTCCTTTGCACCATGGCGGCTCTGCGTAAGGCCATGGTTGCAAGATGATTTTTTGTGCGGTCCGCAACACTTTGCATGTGTTGCGCGCACTTTTCCTTTGCACCATGACAGCTCTGCGTAAGGCCATGGTTGCAACAATTTTTGTGCGGTCCGCAACACTTTGCATGTGTTGCGCGCACTTTTCCTTTGCACCATGGTGGCTTCGCGTAAGGCCATAGTTGCAATAATTTTTGTGCGGTCCGCAACACTTTGCATGTGTTGCGCGCACTTTTCCTTTGCACCATGGTGGCTCCGCGTAAGGCCATGGTTGCAAGATTTTTTGTGCGGTTCGCAACACTTTGCATGTGTTGCGCGCACTTTTCCTTTGCACCATGGCGGCTCCGCGTAAGGCCATGGTTGCAAGATTATTTGTGCGGTTCGCAACACTTTGCGTGTGTTGCGCGCACTTTTCCTTTGCACCATGGCGGCTTCGCGTAAGGCCATGGTTGCAAGATTATTTGTGCGGTGCGCAACACTTTGCATGTGTTGCGCTCACTTTTCCTTTGCACCATGGCGGCTTCGCGTAAGGCCATGGTTGCAACAATTTTTGTGCGGTTCGCAACACTTTGCATGTGTTGCGCGCACTTTTCCTTTGCACCATGGCGGCTTCGCGTAAGGCCATGGTTGCAAGAATTTTTGTGCGGTTCGCAACACTTTGCATGTGTTGCGCGCACTTTAAAGGTGGTGTCAACTTAATGTTGGATTTTAACACCACTAAATACTTAGTAGTATTGAAATGGAGGCTACCAGGATATACGGCTTTAACTGATAGGGATGATTTGTTTCCTTTGGCGACGACCCTAAGCCGAAAACACTTTTATGCATTTTGCATTGCGCCATAGGAGCTCCGCATAAGCCCATGGCCGCAGGATTTTCATGCGACGTACAACATGCAACACTTTGCATATGTGTTGCACACTTTGCTTTTCGCCATGTCGGCTCTGTATAAGCCTACGACGGCACTTCATTTGTGCATTTCGCACATTGCGTAAGACCATGGTGGCTCCGCATAAACCCATGGCCGCACCTCATTTGGCATGCGATGATTTTAAAGAGATGTAATATTTAGCTAGTTGGACTTGATCACCCAAAATTATTAGCTTAGGCATAATACACCTCTTCTTCGTGCAGCTTCCTGCCTACTTGCCTAAAACCATTTTTAGGGTTGATTTTTGGGTTTTAACCGTATGATTAAATATACGGATTTTTCCCGGTTCGTCACATGATTACGATCATTCGACGGGAGGACACAACATTACGTAGATTATACTTTATCGAATCGATAGAGTAGCTACATAAACCATTCATTCATTTGTGGTTAAGGTTAACAGGTCAGTCTCTCACGACGGTAACCTACGACCTTCACGAGTCCATCGATCAACGAACGTTATCGATGGTGGACTTAACATTTAACCACCCCATCGATATCATCATATCGATCTGGGTTATTCACGGTATCCGGACCGGAGAGTTAAATTCTAAGATCCTTAAACCCCACATTACTCGCAATCCCGCTAGGATTGTCTACGGTTTACGAACCGAAGAGTGGAATTTGTTGTCCTCAAAATTCTATTGTTCATGGCAAGATTAAACGCGTTGCGGAAATAAAAACTTTCATATGCCAATAAATCTCTAGCACATATTTTATCAGTTTATTGTACGGTTCCTGCCTACTTAAGGGGTGTCCTGTAGCCCCCGCGTGGCAGAAGCCTGTTTGGTTACAAGGCTAGAATATAACGGTAGGTGAAGGGAATTGGGTTTCCCCTAGCCAAGCGCCACGCAGACTAGAAGGCTGCCAAGTCGACTTAAAATACGAGCATTGGTTTGCTTGTGCATATTAAATTATCCTTAGTATTGGTTTACTTGGGGAAACTCTTAAGTATAAAAACATTGGTTTGTTTTTAGTTAGCATTGCCTTACCACACAACTAAGTGCACCCCTAGTACGTGACAGAGCAAATGATGCTGTAACTTATGAGTATAAACTTTTTTCGTGCGGACTCGCATAAGGGCTTTTTGTTGAAATATTGGTTTATTTTACGCACCGCCCGAACTTGTGCATAAGTTTTGGTTAACTTATGCGCACATTGTGTGAATTGTCTTAATTCGCGATCATAGGCAATTACAGTGAAATGCACAAATGTCCATGATTACGCTGCGTAAGTGCATGGTTACTTGCTACCCCTCACAAATATGTGGTAGGGATGACTCAATATGACTCTGAGATCGGACTCCGTGAGTTTGAAATGCCTTGTATACAACTACGAGTTCTGATCAGCTACTTGTTACATGATGTCACTTTAACGTGGTCTTAATTATAGTTCGCCATGACATGCTTTCACATTTCATACCGAACTGGGGGGAGTGATGGTATACTATCAGTATCCCTTCAGTTTTGTTTTTGCTACATTGCTGCTTTGTGCATTGTGGATGGTAGTGGAAGTTAGCATGCTCACATCGCTAAATTGCGTTAAGCGCAAGGATGCATCGCGAGTAGTGTGGTTAACATACATGCATCACATTTGGTCGTATCACGCATGATTGCAATACGCGGGGCTGTGTCGTGCATAGTTATGATGTGTAGGCCGTACTGTGCAGGGTTCCACCCTACGGATCCCCGCTCGCCTCATGACTGCATGACATGCGGAATTATTACATCGCATCATCACATTACTATGTGGATTCGTTATGCATTTGACTTCGTAGTCGGTGCGGGTTATGTGATGAGTTATTTGCGGTGGCATATTTGTAACTTCGATATGACATTAATATGTCACACCGAACTTGGGGGACTTGATGATGTGCGGAGCCCATCGGACCGAGTAATTGGGCTTGGTCCATGGGCCGCGGTCAAGTCTTCCTCCTAAACCCTAATTCTCTATTTTATAAATAGAGGGGTAATCTAATCATTTAGGGTACACAATTCTCACTAAGGTTTTACCTACGACTCCTCGTAGGGTTTTCCCCTTCGCCGCCAATCGGCGCCCTCCATCGGCCGGCGGTCAGCCATAACCACCCTCCCGAGATCATCATCTCGGCTAGGGTTATCACGGTAACGGGACCGGAGGTTAGAACGGTTGATCCAAAAAACCCCCCCTCTAATGCTCTCAAGTATGTTTCTAGCCCTAGGCGGAAATATGCTTGATCAACAATACATACCATAATAATAATAATAATAAGCCAAATGTAATATGTATAAAAAAAAGGAGTAATTATGAAAACCAATTAATCTCTATACAAGAATGGATTGAAATATTTACCAGAAGTTGAAGTTGCCATAGCAGCAGTTACACCTGAGTCACGTTGATCTGCCACCCCTATTCTTATTAAATAAACAAAACAAGTAAATACTAGAAGTAGTGATGCATGAATAAATAAAAATAATTTATTACATAGTAATAATTATTTACTTAACAATCCAAAAGTAAAATGATGTATAAAGGTGTCAATCTGTCTTATGGTTTGTTGATTAAAAAAAAAAAAAAGAGTTTTAATATGGTAGGTATTGTATGTATGTTAGAATCTCTCTTCTGAGCAAAATAAAAATTGTTAAAAAAAGGTTTTCGGATTGCTAAATGTAATGAAATTACAATACGCAAATCCACATATTTTGAATTAATAATTAGCTATAATCTTACGTAGAGTTTAATAATTCGTGACTCCATTTCCGTTACAACATAAATAAAATCAAAGATTTGAAAAATAAGAGTACTTACAACCATTCTTTTTTAGGGTCTCGTAATTCTTATCCCAATTTTTGTTGTTCAACTCAGCCAATTCCTCTTTAATTTTAGCCATCTCCAATATGAACTGCTCCGGATTGTTTTCACGAAGATCGATTAACCATTTATATCCCCCGCGGGGAGGAGGGACGGGAAAACGAGGCGGTGGCGGTAATTCTATTTGACAGAATTTTTCTGTCTCTTTAAACCTTCCGAACTTAATTTTCATCTTTTTGTTTGTTTCTGACATTGAAATTAAAAAGGAAAAGGATGATGCATAAAACTATTTAATCCCAAAAATACATACACAAATATACATCAATTTTTCAAACCAAACTCTCCAAAATTAAATACCTAGACATAAAACAAATTTAGAGAATATATATACAGTATTCTCGACCAATACCTAAATCCGAAAGACAAGATGAATTATTCAACAACAATAATAATACATCAATTTCAATGAAAGAATATATGTAAAAAAAAATACCTGTAGAAATTGCTTTGAGCTTGGATGGGTATGTTTCACAAAACTTGCTGTTAGTTGTTAGTTGGTAGCTAGTAGCTTGGACTTTTTTGATGTATTTAATTGTTTGCAAAGTAGCTGGTGTTAAAAATAAGTAAAATAGACATTAGAAAAATAGTTAAATATTATCATCTGAATTTAATAAAACATAGCAATAAAATTACATCATCACTCATCACTAGTCCTAATGATTATAATCACTAAAAAAATTATGAATCCAAGTGCGTAAATACCATCCAAATCAGATAACAGCAATAAGAATAAAAAAAAAAAAAAAAACATGCAGATGATTGTTACACCAAACACAGTTGTGAATCCAGTGCCAAATGATTTTTCATATCTTATAATGCATAATATAATATAATATAATATAATATAATAATATAATATGATAGAATTCTTCCCCTCCATATAGAAAATTCTAAATAAAAAAATCAACAACAAAATAATGTGTTATGCTAAATGCCTAATTAATCTACATAAAAACTAAAAACTTCAAGCATCTACAACCTTCACTCATTCAACAAAGTGACTAAACTATCATGTAATTCGACAAACAAACATAGTACATTAAAAGTGTTAATTATTCTCCACTTAAAATAACTTAATAGCCGTCGTTAAGTCGTTTCTTCATAATTTGTTTGAACTTTATTAACTTGAAAGTAATATAATACTGATGTTAAATCTACAATAGATAACTTGCGGTTTAATTAGCAGCCTCTACAATTACCATATGGTATCATTATACATTAACTTAACTATAAAATTGTACATACATACCGTGAATGATGCAATCGACTGTGGAAGAAGAGGAGTGAGTGGTCGAACTGTATGATGCAATCAACGTGTGCAGAGCAATCCCAGGATTGATTGAGCCGTATGATGCAATTAATCGTTTTCGATTCTATTCTATTGGGCAACTTTTTTAATCCATATAAATTACACCTATAAAAAGGGTAGCCAGCCTCAGGCCCAGCCCACCGACTTTTAATTTCTAAATCTGACTTAAGAACCCATGTGGCCCAACACTATTTCTTAAGTCAAACGTGAAACCAAAAGGATATGTAGCATATTATACAAATACAAATATATATAACAAACCAAGGTTGTTCTGTCGATTCCCGTGCTAATTTTGTAGGTTTTAATGTCGTTTTGATCTTGCAGTTCTCATTTATATGATGTCATTTTATGTTAATAAAAGTTTTATTGGACTGAAGTTTTAGTTTAACTCGTTAGTGACTTAAGAGACTCTATGGGACACATGCCTTTTATTTGAGTGTCTACGTGTTTAATTAACTATTTAATTGTTTAAAATTGAATTGGTTATTACACAGTAAAAAAGTTATCCTTTGTTCTACATCCAGATGCATTATATCATCCGGTCTTCAAATTAGCTTCTGAAGAAGATTCGGAATTCTTGTCTTCTGTTTTGATATTCCGAGTTTCTTTGTCCTGATTGCTATTCTTATATGCATCTTGTTAATGTCGGTTACCAGGTGTTCAATCCATAAAATGATTATTTTTGTCTCTATGCATGGGACGTATGTTTACGAAAAATGAAAATATGAAATCTTGTGGTCTATTATTACGATTGATAAATATATAGGTTAAACCTATAACTCACCAACATTTTTGTTGACGTTTTAAGCATGTTTATTCTCAGGTAATTGTTAAGAGCTTCTGCTGTTGCATACTAAACTAAGGACAAGATTTGGAGTCCATGCTTGTATAATATTGTTTGAAAACTGCATTCGAAGATATATATTGTTGTGTAATATTATTGTAAACCAATATGTAATTGTCGTGTGAGAACGCTATATTTTGATTATCATTATTTGATAATTGTCGTAATATTTTAAACCTTTATTGATAAAATAAAGGTATGGTTGTTTTAAAAATCGAATGCAGTCTTTGAAAAACGTCTCATATAGAGGTCAAAACCTCGCAACAAAAACAATTAATATGGAACTTTTATAATCAATATGAATGGAAAATTTCAAATATAAACACTAATAATAATTATACAATGAGATCTTGACCTCAAAATCACATTATATCATACATCTATCATTTCACAACAACAGCTTTATGAGTTAAATCTTATCCTAACGATCTGCATATTAAAATGTTAGTGCAAAGTGTCACTAAAAGTGAAATGCAATATTTAAGTGCCACTAAAAGTGAACCTATGTCTTGTACGAATTTTGAAGATTTCGGTATGCGTGATTCGCCTGAATGCGGCGCATCACTTCACTGATGCGACGCATCTCTTCACCAAAAATGCCCCGACAGTTTTAGATGCGGAGCTTCACTTGGATGCTGCGTGTCAGAAGGAGAGGATGCGGCGCATCCTCTATAGATGCGGCGCATCTATGTCTGTATCCAGTTGGTCACTCACCAACTTTCCCACTCCGGGTTTTCTAGCTTTTCTTTTGCTTTTCTTGTTTAATGGGCACTTTGTCTCAATGATTTATGGCTTTAATGAGTGTAGTAGGTATGTGCTAATCATCTTGTTTCTACTTTGAACTTGTATTTAAAGGAGTGTTGTAACCATAAGAAATTCATTCCAAAACACTTCAAGTTTTCAATCTATTGTCTATATTGTTTCTTATCTTTCTATTTACAGCAAATAAGCTAGTTGTTTTATGGTATCTAGAGCTTGGTTCTAAGATAAACTATTGTGTGCAAATACTCAAAGTTTACTCAAAGTTCCTAACTAGTTATCTTGCTATCAAAAATGGAAGCCTCAAATGGAAACAATGGTGGTATGGTCAATGGAATGGAGAAACTTGTAGGCAACAACTACAAGTATTGGAAGATGTGTATGGAGGCTTTTCTTCAAGGTCATGATCTATGGGAACTTGTGTTCGGAGGTGAAGCCATAATTCCCATAGAAACTCTAGAGAATGTAGAGTCAAGAAGAAAATGGAAGGTACGATGTGGAAAGGCTCTCTTTGCATTGAGAACTTCAATTAGCAAAGAGTTCATTGAACACATTCGTGATATTACTTCTCCAAAAGAAGTATGTGATACTCTTGAGAAACTCTTTTCTAAGAAAAATACTGCAAGATTGCAATTCTTGGAAAACGAGTTAGCAATCTCAAGACAAGAAGGTATGAGTGTTTCCGAATATTTCTTACGGGTCAAAAATCTATGTTCTGAAATTTCAGAGATTGATGACAAAGAGAAAATTAGTGAAGCTCTTTTGCGAAGATATCTAATTCGTGGTTTGAAGAAAGAGTATGTCCCGTTCATAACCTCTATTCAGGGGTGGGCTACTCAACCTTCGGTTGAAGAATTGGAGAATTTACTCTCTAATCAAGAAGCTTTGGTTAAGCAAATGGCTAAAGGATTTGAAAATGACGCAGTTTTGTTTTCAAAGGGAAAGAATCACAAGAAAGGTTTTTCAAACAAAGAAAAGGAAGAAGAGCAAACTAGTTACAAAGATAACTATGAGAAGAAACCTCCTACATGTTACAAGTGTGGGAAGGTTGTTCACATCAAGAGATATTGTCGTTCCAAAGTCACAAAAGCAAACGTGGCTTGTTCAAATAACGATGATGATGATGTCAAATGGGAGCAATGTTTTACCGTTGATACGGTTGTCAAGAAGAATCAATGGATTGTTGATTCGGGTTTCTCTCATCATGTGACAGGTGATGGAACTCTTCTTCATCCGGTGAAAAAGGAAGGTAATGCTATTATTGATGTTAATGATGTTACATTTACTTTGGAAGATGTTTATCTTGTTCCTAAATTGACCAAGAACTTAGTTTCGGTACCTCAAATTACCGAATCCGGGAAGTATGTTCTTTTTGGTCCAACGGATGTGAAAGTCCTTGAGAATGTCAAGGAGATTGTGGGTGATGTTCTTTTCACGGGAGAAAAGAAAGGTTCTTTGTTTGTGTTGTCCGCAGGTGAAGCTTATGTGAAGAAAACAAGCCAAACCGACAACGGAGCTATTTGGCATGCAAGACTAGGCCATGTGGGATATCAAATGTTGCAAGATATTCTCACATAAGCTAGTTGATGGAATTCCTAAACTCAAGAATGTTCGTGAAGAGGTGATATGCCAAGGATGTCAATATGGAAAGTCGCACCGGCTTCTATATAAGAAGTCAACAAACTGAAAACAAGGTTTACTTAACTTGATTCATACGGATTTGATGGGGCCAACAAGAACACCAAGTTATAGCGGTCATTGCAATGTCATGGTGTTAATCGATGACTATTCTCGGTTCACTTGGGTGAAGTTTTTAAAGGAGAAGAGTGAAGCCTTATCAAAGTTCATAGAGTTCAAAGAAGCGGTCGAATCCGAATTTGGAAGAAAGGTAAAAGCTCTTAGGAGTGATAACGGTAGAGAATTCATGTCAAATGATTTCTTTACTTATTGTAAAGCTAATCGTATTTCTCGCCAAATGACTTGTCTGGACACCCCTCAACAAAATGGTGTTGCGGAAAGAAAGATTGCTTACCTTGTTTCAATATGCTTATCTTGGTTACATGACAAAGGGTTGCCTAGAGAGCTATGGGCGGAAGCACTTCAATGTGCTTGTCATGTGTCTAATCGGTTACCATCTTGGCCAGGTACACAAAAATCATCTTTTGAGCTAGCTTATGGTCAAAAGCCAAATGTAAGCTATTTTAGGGTGTTTGGTTCTATTTGTTATGTTCATGTTCCTAAAGCTAACCGAACCAAACTTGACCCAAAAGCTCGAAAGTGTATTTTTGTTGGTTATGATTCTCACAGGAAAGGTTGGAGGTGTATGGATCAAGAAACAAAGAAGTTTACCACTTCAAGAGTTGTGGTATTTGATGAAGTGTCTTCTCAATTTTCTGAATCAAGCAAAAATGGTGAAGAAAATAGAGATTACAAATTTATGTTTCCTAGTATTGATACTCAAGAAGAAAGTGAGAATGATGGTGGTTCTCAAACTTAAGAAGAGGCACCTAGTGAAGAAGTACCAACTCAAGTTAGAAGGTCAACAAGAGAAAAGAGACAACCAAAACATCTAAGTGACTATGAGGTGAACACGGTCACAACTTGTTTCTTTTCAGGTGGCTTAACAGAAGAACCAACATGTTATGAAGAAGCTAAAGATTCTCCGGATTGGAGAAAAGCAATGCAAGAGGAGATTGATGCATTGGAAAAGAATGAAACTTGGGAGCTTGTCAAGAAACTGGAAGCAGGTAAACCGGTTACTTGCAAATGGGTCTACCGTTTGAAGAAGAACTCGGATGGAACCATTAACAGGTTCAAGGCTCGGTTGGTGGCTCGTGGCTTTTGTCAAAGTTATGGGCTTGATTATGAGGAAACTTTTAGCCCCGTGGCTAAAATGGTAACGGTGAGAACAATAATCTCACTAGCGGCTTACAAAGGGTGGAAATTGTGACAACTTGATGTGAAGAATGCTTTTCTCTATGGAGAGCTTGATCGTGAGGTGTTCATGGAACAACCTATTGGGTTCATTTCAAATCAATTTCCAGAATATGTGTGCCGGTTGAAGAAAGATCTTTATGGCTTGAAACAAGCTCCGAGAGCTTGGTATGGTAAGGTTGCACAATACCTTGTCTTTTGTGGTTTTAAGATTTCTGATGCGAATTCTAGTTTGTTTGTAAAGAAAGAATCAGGTTTCCATGTTTTGGTGTTATTATATGTTGATGACATGATTATCACCGGAGGAAATGAGTCAGAAATCTCTCGTTTAAGTGATGATCTTTTGGTTCGTTTTGAAATGAAGAATCTGGGGGAGATTGGATGTTTTCTTGGCTTGGAAGTTGATAAATTAGAAAACGGGTACTTTATCTCTCAAAGGAGTTATGCAAGAAGTCTCTTGGAACGTTTCAACATGGGGGAGTCAAAGCCTATGACTACTCCAATGGAACCAAACCTCAAAATGAAGAATGATCAAGGAAAAGAGCTCAAGGATGTGAAGTTGTTCTGACAAATGGTTGGAAGTTTGATCTATCTAACCATCACAAGGCCAGAAATTGCTTACTCGGTTGGCATTGTTTCACAATTTATGCAATGTCCAACTAATGTTCATCTTGATGCAGCAAAAAGGATCCTTTGTTATGTGAAAGGATCAATAGGTCATGGCTTGTGGTATAAGAAGTGTGATAATGTTTTGTTAAATGGTTTCGTGGATGCAGATTGGATGGGAGACGCAAATGATCGCCATTCAACTTCGGGTTACTGTTTTAACATGGGTTCCGCGGTTATTTCATGGTATAGTAAGAAGCAAGATGTTGTTGCTTTGTCTAGCACGGAAGCGGAATACATAGCTGCAACAATGGCGGCTCAAGAATGTATTTGGTTAAGAAGATTGATTGGTGACATACTTGAAAAAGTAGATTATGTTGTCAAACTGAGATGTGACAACGAAAGTGCAATCAAGCTTGCTTCGAATTCAGTTTTTCATGCACGTACTAAGCATATTGAAATGAGATATCATTTTATTCGTGAAAAGGTTCTTAGCGGGGAGATCGAGCTAGCAAATGTAAGGACTAATGCTCAAGTAGCCGACATCTTTACTAAAGCTCTAATGAAGACCAAGTTCATGGAATTTCGGATGGCGTTGGGAATTGTTGATCGGGATTTTGCACTAAGGGGGAGTATTAAAATGTTAGTGCAAAGTGTCACTAAAAGTGAAATGCAATATTTAAGTGCCACTAAAAGTGAACCTATGTCTTGTACGAATTTTGAAGATTTCGGTATGCGTGATTCACCTGAATGCGGTGCATCACTTCACTGATGCGGCGCATCTCTTCACCAAAAATGTCCCGACAGTTTTAGATGCGGAGCTTCACTTGGATGATACGTGTCAGAAGGAGAGGATGCGGCGCATCCTCTATAGATGCGGCGCATCTATGTCTGTATCCAGTTGGTCACTCACCAACTTTCCCACTCCGGGTTTTCTAGCTTTTCTTTTGCTTTTCTTGTTTAATGGGCACTTTGTCTCAATGATTTATGGCTTTAATGAGTGTAGTAGGTGTGTGCTAATCATCTTGTTTCTACTTTGAACTTGTATTTAAAGGAGTGTTGTAACCATAAGAAATTCATTCCAAAACACTTCAAGTTTTCAATCTATTGTCTATATTGTTTCTTATCTTTCTATTTACAGCAAATAAGCTAGTTGTTTTACTACAGTCGACAAATCAAAAACCAATAATGAATAAGAAAGGCCGGAATGAAATACATGATACATGATCAACTCGAAACCTGACTATATGATGAGCGGGACTCTATAAATACTAACCCATGCAAAGATACGTTAAGTTCGGTATTGATAATAGCACCAAAATAGCAGCAGAAACTAATTTTAACTGTAAACTAGGTGATAAACTGATGATGAATGGTGAATAAAGAAATACTAATATGAAGAACAGAGAATGATAAATGGATAAGAAGGGTAGCATAGCCTGATCCTTATCAGCTATCCACATTTCTAACTTCGTGCATAGACGATAATGGAGTATAGTTTACATACGGTTCATCGACATCTTCTTTATCGATTGGTTGTGGAGACATAGGAGTGCAGATGGCTGATGATATGCTTTCGAATCTTGGCTTTTTGGGTTTCTGCTGCTCATGTTGATTATCAAGAACAAAAGTGTCAATCACAACTTAATTATATATGTAAAGAAATTTTTTAATCTCATGTGGTAATTATAAATCTCAAGAATTTATTAGAATATTAAAAAATATTAAGTTAGAAGTTTGTTCTATCACTTTCTCATAATAAATGGGACAATTCAACATTGTCTCATAATAAATGGGACAATTCTAACAAGATTCCTGTTTGTTTTTTAAGGAACAGGAAGACTATATATATTTGACCAACAAAATTGCGATAATTCATCTGATTGTTACTCTAGAGGTGGCAATACTGACCTATTTAAAAGAAAACATGGTAGCGTGCCTTGTCATTTAATTTAAAACACGCCACTAAAACAAATTGACACGAAAAGGGTAAAATAGATATAACCAAAAGTCTGTTTTTACAACAAAATGAGTAGATCTTTGTAGAATATTTAGTTTTACATCGAAACGAGTTACATTATATCTTGGTAGATCCGACCCGACCCAACCTCATGTACTTAAAAGTGTTTTCATTCCTTAGACCATTAACCGTGATAGTTGCAACAATTTCATCAGACTGTAACCAGTCTAAGAGTATATCTCGTTTGAACTAGGGCAATAATAATATTTAAATGACTCAAACATTTACATATTTGAATTTCTCCTATGAAATTGCTAAATGTTTTTGTAATTTTTTGTAAGTCTAAGAGTATGCCAGCAAGTCCTCCACCTAAAACACGTCCATCTGGGCCCGCTAAAGAAACTATCTGAGTTGTTAGGACGAGTTTATATCAAGATTAAATCACACCTCGAGTCCTTTGACTTTAAGGCTTCAACACATGTACGACATTAATCTCTATAAGCTCATAGCTTTTGTTCTACTCTGGCACGAATCGTTCTTTGATCAAAAAGCTTCATATGCACTTTGTATACATTAGAAGCTGCATATAAACTAAACCTGATACGATTCCATCTTGGAGCTTACCAATCGCTATGTAAAGAAAGCAAAATCGTGAAGTCACTTTGTTCTACTCAGGCCCGACCGAGAAAAATGTCACTCGATAGTAACTTCATTTAATATATAATATACTCCGCATTTAAGAGCAACATACGCACTTTAAATGGTAAATTCATCATTAATAGCATCGGGAATCAATACACTTGAATCAAAATATACTTTATATACAGATTAGTGTGATGTAAAATCAAGTGGTAAAACAAATATAAACTTTAAAAACCACATCACAAACTTCATAATCATCAATCAAACCTTCTCTTTAACCATCTACTACCATATAATCAATCAGGAATCAATAAACTTAAAACAGAAATACTTTATATCCAAATCAAAAGATAAATTAATGTGAAGTAAAATAAAGTGGTAAAATAAAAAAAGTGAACTATAAAACTACATCAAAAACTTCATAATCATCAATCAAATCTTCTCTTAAATCATCTACCATAAAATCAATCATCTCTGCACAAAAATATCAATGCAAATTGCATTTTCTCAGGAACTAGATCATAATTCAAAAACTATAATCATGAATAAGTACAACCTATGAATTAAACATTCATACTATAACAAAGTAGGAGATTCGATTTCAGTTTGTACAACAAACTCCATAACTCTAATTTAGAGTCATATTAAAATGTTGACCAATATTGACTTTGACCTATTTTGACCGATTAAATTCAATTGACCAACTAAACCCAATTTCAACCTATTGACCGACTTTGACTGATTATCAGATTTTAGAAAATCACTAATCAAAACTGTTCTGTCATTTACCAGACTTGCTTGTTTAACAATATTTTCATTACCGATGTTCCCATACGGTTTACAAATTCAATTTAAAGATAAACATCGAGTATAACTGATTGAAAAAAGTTCCTAACATCTAGACGAATTATTAATTACTTTAAAAAGTTAAACCAACCCCGATAAAACTCACTTGATTTGCTTGTTTTCTCAGTCCGGCGTCACTTGAGCACTGGCGTTCTTTGCACGGCATCTTCATCTAATAAATAAAAAGGAAATATTAATTATAATATATTAATACAATACATACCATAATAATAATAATAATAAGCCAAATGTAATATGTATAAAACAAAGGAGTAATTATGAAAACCAATTAATCTCTATACAAGAATGGATTGAAATATTTACCAGAAGTTGAAATTGCCATAGCAGCAGTTACACCTGAGTCACGTTGATCTGCCACCCCTATTCTTATTAAATAAACAAAACAAGTAAATACTAGAAGTAGTGATGCATGAATAAATAAAAATAATTTATTACATAGTAATAATTATTTACTAACAATCCAAAAGTAAAATGATGTATAAAGGTGTCAATCTGTCTTATGGTTTGTTGATTAAAAAAAAAAAAGAGTTTTAATATGGTAGGTATTGTATGTATGTTAGAATCTCTCTTCTGAGCAAAATAAAAATTGTTAAAAAAAGGTTTTCGGATTGCTAAATGTAATGAAATTACAATACGCAAATCCACATATTTTGAATTAATAATTAGCTATAATCTTATGTAGAGTTTAATAATTCGTGACTCCATTTCCGTTACAACATAAATAAAATCGAAGATTTGAAAAATAAGAGTACTTACAACCATTCTTTTTTAGGGTCTCGTAATTCTTATCCCAATTTTTGTTGTTCAACTCAGCCAATTCCTCTTTAATTTTAGCCATCTCCAATATGAACTGCTCCGGATTGTTTTCACGAAGATCGATTAACCATTTATATCCCCCGCGGGGAGGAGGGACGGGAAAACGAGGCGGTGGCGGTAATTCTATTTGACAGAATTTTTCTGTCTCTTTAAACCTTCCGAACTTAATTTTCATCTTTTTGTTTGTTTCTGACATTGAAATTAAAAAGGAAAAGGATGATGCATAAAACTATTTAATCCCAAAAATACATACACAAATATACATCAATTTTTCAAACCAAACTCTCCAAAATTAAATACCTAGACATAGTACATTAAAAGTGTTAATTATTTTCCACATCGAAAATTCTAAATAAAAAAATCAACAACAAAATGATGTGTTCTGCTAAATGTCTAATTAATCTACATAAAAACTAAAAATTCAAGCATCTACAACCTTCACCCATTCAACAAAGTGACTATCATGTAATTCGACAAACAAACATAGTACATTAAAAGTGTTAATTATTCTCCACTTAAAATAACTTAATAGCCGTCGTTTCTTCATAATTTGTTTGAACTTTATTAACTTGAAAGTAATTTAATACTAATGTTAAATCTACAATAGATAACTTGCAGTTTAATTAGCAGCCTCTACAATTACCATATGGTATCATTATACATTAACTATAAAATTGAACATACATACCGTGAATGATGCAATCGACTGTAGAAGAAGAGGAGTGAGTGGTCGAACTGTATGATGCAATCAACGTGTGCAGAGCAATCCCAGGATTGATTGAGCCGTATGATGCAATTAATCGTTTTCGATTCTATTCTTTAGGGCAACTTTTTTATTCCATATAAATTACACCTATAAAAAGGGTAGCCAGCCTCAGGCCCAGCCCACCGACTTTTAATTTCTAAACCTGACTTAAGAACCCATGTGGCCCAACACTATTTCTTAAGTCAAAAGTGAAACCAAAAGGATATGTAGCCCATTATACAAATACAAATATATAACAAACCAAGGTTGTTTTGTCGTTTCCCGTGCTAATTTTGGAGGTTTTAATGTCGTTTTGATCTTGCAGTTCTCGTTTATATGATGTCGTTTTATGTTAATAAAAGTTTTATTGGACTGAAGTTTTAGTTTAACTCGTTAGTGAGTTAAAAGACTTTGTGGGCCACGTGCCTTTTATTTGAGTGTCGACGCGTTTAATTAACTATTTTATTTTTTAGAATTGAATTGGTTATTACACAGTAAAAAAGTTTTCCTTTGTTCTACATCCAGATGCATTATATCATCTGGTCTTCAAAATTAGCTTATGAAGAAGATTCGGAATTCTTGTGTTCTGTTTTGATATTCCGAGTTTCTTTGTCTGATTGCTATTGTTGATGGGCGTCAAAGTACCGACCAAAGATAGCCTTAATACCTTAAACTAGTTAGGGTAAGAAAGGTTCGTTTCACGAGAGATTGTGGTCAAAAGCAAGAAATTTTCAGGAATTGATTTTGATTAAACTAAGTTGCATTTAGTAATTAAGAAGATTAAGTTAAGAAGACTTAAACTATAATGATTATAAGCAAACAACATAAACAAGAGATCAAAAACATTTGGCCTGTTTACGATAGGACATACAAGCTGTCTGGAAGCTAACCAAATGGAAAATGCCGAATATACCTCTAACATACGATCCTTTATCAAGTTTGATGATATATTTATTAGCCGACTTCTTAATTGACACATTTAGATTAAAAGTAAATATGGGGCCCATTTTGTCTCTTGATGTCGTTGATTCAAATTCAGCCAATGCTATCTAAATTGGGAGGAATTTATTAGAGATTTGGGATATGACTCAAGATTTGGGAGAGCAATATGTCGTTGATTCAAATTCAGCCAATACTAATTACTGTTGCGAAATTCAATCGAAAGGTATGTGGGAAAGAAAATGTTGCGGATTTTCCAAAACTCTTGTATCTGTTAAACAAAGATTTGTTCCAATTCAAAAACCATACTCTTTGATCGGAGAAATGTTAGGAATTTTGTAAATCTGATGAATCAAAGAAGTCTAAGCTGAAAAGTATTTTGAGTATGTATTATTTGAGTCTGTGTATTTAGAGTCTATAATATTTAGAGTCTGGAAGATTGAAGAACACAGACTCTGCTCAACAAGAAATACAG
Source organism: Rutidosis leptorrhynchoides (assembly GCF_046630445.1). NCBI lineage: Eukaryota > Viridiplantae > Streptophyta > Magnoliopsida > Asterales > Asteraceae > Rutidosis > Rutidosis leptorrhynchoides. Next base: position 10,739,239 of record NC_092340.1, on the reverse strand, counting down.
ATTCTACTGGTGCTGAAAAGAGATAAATATCAAATCAAACACACGTAAAATAATTGAAGATACGAATAAAGAGATATTATCTAAACGAATATCTCTGATTTCTAGGAGAAGATCATTGAAGAGATATGAATTATTTAGTTTCCTTTTATTTAGCTACGTTTGTTTTGGAATAGATTTGATAAGATTTGAGAAGCATGTTTCTCAAATCTATAAATAGGGAACTTGTAATTAATTCCAATTCGCCAATTCAATAACAATTATCTTCTCTATTGTTTCATTCTTTCTGTGTCAAAATCAATTGTAAAGTTCAATTGATTCCGTACTTTATAACTTATTTGTTATTCTGTTCAATTGATCTTATATAAACATTCTAGGTTATTGATCGTGGACCAACAACTGGTATCAGAGCGGTTAAAGATATAATTTTTTTTTGATTTTCTTTAAACGATATATTAAAACCTAGAACAAGAACACACAATCATCATTGCTACAATTACTGCTCCAGTTATGGCAGGAAAAGGTGTTCCCTGTAGTGACCCGAACTTTTCCATGTTTATATATATTAATTGAGATTGATATTTACATGATTAAATGTTTCCAACATGTTAAGCATCAAACTTGTTAAGACTTGATTAATTGAAATATGTTTCATATAGACAACTGACCACCCAAGTTGACCGGCGATTCACGAACGTTAAAACTTGTAAAAATGACATGACGATATATATATGGATATACATATGGTTAACATGAGATTATGATAAGTAAGTATCTCCATAAGTATATTAACAATGAGTTAGATACATATAAACAAGACTACTAACTTAAGGATTTCGAAACGAGACATATATGTAACGATTATCGTTGTAACGACATTTAAATGTATATATATCATATTAAGATATATTAATATATCATAATATCATGATAATATAATAATTTAACATCTCATTAGATATAATAAATAATGGGTTAACAACATTAATTGAGATCGTTAACTTAAAGGTTTCAAAACAACACTTACATGTAAAGACTAACGATGACTTAACGACTCAGTTAAAATGTATATACATGTAGTGTATTTAGATGTATTAAAATACTTTTGGAAGACTTCAAGACATATATCAAAACACTCATACTTAACGAAAATGGTTACAGTTACTTTTGCATTATTTTCTTTCATCAAGAATTCTAGTAGTATTCTTACCCGTATTATACACAGCTTCAAAACGTACTTACTATGAGTATATACCAATAGGAACTAGCATGGGATTCCACTCTTGATTATGTCATGTATGACTAATCAATTTTAACTTCTACCATGAGCTAGTCAACTAACTAGAACTCCTTTTAACCCCACTCACCACTCACCAATTACCACTCATCATTCACTCCATTTCACTTCCAATTCTCTTTCTAATTCTCTCTCAACACACACACACTATTATGAATGTATTTTTCCAGTAGTTAATCATCATCTTCATCAAAAATCACTTCAAGAATCAAGCTATAATCATCATAGGAAGAACACTTCAAGAACACTTCAAAAATCCCTTCAAGTTTACTAATTTACTTCCAAGCTTTCTAATCCATTCCAAGTAATCATCTAAGATCAAGAAACCTTTGTTTTATACATTAGGTTATCTTTTTTATTCAAGGTAATATTCATATTCAAACTTTGATTCAATTTCTATAACTATAAACTATCTTAATTCGAGTAAAAATCTTACTTGAACTTGTTTTTGTGTCATGATCCTACTTCAAGAACTTTCAAGCCATCCAAGATCCTTTGAAGCTAGATCATTTCTTGTCACTTCCAGTAGGTTTACCTACTAAACTTGAGGTAGTAATGATGTCCATAACATCATTCGATTCATATATATAAAACTATCTTATTCGAAGGTTTAAACTCGTAATCACTAGAACATAGTTTAGTTAATTCTTAACTTGTTCGCAAACAAAAGTTAATCCTTCTAACTTGACTTTTAAAATTAACTACACACATGTTCTATATCTATATGATATGCTAACTTAATGATTTAAAACCTGGAAACACGAAAAACACCGTAAAACCGGATTTACGCCGTCGTAGTAACACCGCGGGCTGTTTTGGGTTAGTTAATTAAAAACTATGATAAACTTTGATTTAAAAGTTGTTATTCTGAGAAAATGATTTTTATTATGAACATGAAACTATATCCAAAAATTATGGTTAAACTCAAAGTGGAAGTATGTTTTCTAAAATGGTCATCTAGACGTCGTTCTTTCGACTGAAATGACTACCTTTACAAAAACGACTTGTAACTTATTTTTCCGACCATAAACCTATACTTTTTCTGTTTAGATTCATAAAATAGAGTTCAATATGAAACCATAGCAATTTGATTCACTCAAAACGGATTTAAAATGAAGAAGTTATGGGTAAAACAAGATTGGATAATTTTTCTCATTTTAGCTACGTGAAAATTGGTAACAAATCTATTCCAACCATAACTTAATCAACTTGTATTGTATATTATGTAATCTTGAGATACCATAGACACGTATACAATGTTTCGACCTATCATGTCGACACATCTATATATATTTCGGAACAACCATAGACACTCTATATGTGAATGTTGGAGTTAGCTATACAAGGTTGAGGTTGATTCCAAAATATATATAGTTTGAGTTGTGATCAATACTGAGATACGTATACACTGGGTCGTGGATTGATTCAAGATAATATTTATCGATTTATTTCTGTACATCTAACTGTGGACAACTAGTTGTAGGTTACTAACGAGGACAGCTGACTTAATAAACTTAAAACATCAAAATATATTAAAAGTGTTGTAAATATATTTTAAACATACTTTGATATATATGTATATATTGTTATAGGTTCGTGAATCAATGATGTCGAACGAGGTGTATATAAAATAGTTTATATTTTACTAGGAAATACTATTAAATACGATACAATTTTACACAAGATATTTATTTATTTATAGAATGGATATACTTAAACCTTGCTACAACACTTATAGGCAGTGTACCTAATCGTACAGTAGTGTAGTTTTTAGTAAGTCCGGTTCGTTCCACAGGGAAATCTTTAAACAAAGCTCAACGCTATATTAGTTTACTTTTATAAAAATACAAATATATATATAAGTAATATTATTATTATAAAGGGGGGTTTTTTACCGTTTAATGACCGGTTTGTCGATTTTAAAACTTTAGTCGCAGTTAAAACCTAATGTAAAATATTAAATAAATACAAGACTTTAAATTAAAGCGTAAAGTAAATAACGATAATGAAATTGCGAATAATAAAAATGCGATAAAATTAAATTGCGATAATTAAAAAGTACGATAATTAAAAGTGCGATAAAATAAAATAACAATAAATAAAAGTGCGATAATTAGAAGTGCAATTAAATATAAAATAAAGGAAATTAAATATGAAATAAAAGAATTATGCTTATTTAAACTTCCGTAATCATGATGTTTGACGTGTTGATTTTAGTTTTATGCCCTTGGGTTAATTGTCCTTTGTCCTGGATTATTCAATATGTCCGTCTGGTTTTTGTCCATAACAGTCCATCAGTCATAAATATAAATTGCAAGTGTCCTTGTCAAATTATTATTATACCCGAAGATAAATATTCCAACTAATTGGGGATTCGAATTGTAACAAGGTTTTAATACTTTGTTTAATGAATACACCAGGTTATCGACTGCGTGTAAACCAAGGTTTTACTACTTTGTTAACAATTACACCAATTACCCTTGAATGTAATTTCACCCCTGTTTTAATTATTCTAGTGGCTATTAATCCATTCCCGTGTCCGGTTAAATGAACGATTATTCGTACATATAAATACCCCGCCCATCGTGTCCGATCGAGTGTATATGGTAATTTATAGGGACGCCCAATTGTAAATCTTTATATTAACATTAACAAACTTTCATTTAGTTAAACAAATATAAAGCCCATTAATAGCCCATAGTCTAGTTTCCACAAGTGTCGTTCTTTTGTCCAAACCCCAATTATGGTACAAAGCCCAATTACCCAATTTTAATAATTAGCCTAACATCATGATTACTTCGTTTTAAACAAGCATAATAATAACTTAGCTACGAGACATTAATATAAAAAGGTTGAACATAACTTACAATGATTAAAAATAGCGTAGCGTTACACGGGCAGAATTTCGACTTACACCCTTACAACATTCGCTAACATACCCTTATTATTAGAATTATAATTAAAATTAAAATATAAATTATAAATATAAATATATATTACTTCGTATGAATGAGAAGAAAAAATGATGATGATTTTGATCAGAATTCGGGTTGATTTATAGCCAGACTTGATTTTTGGGGCTCCGCGACTCGCGGCCAAATACCCTTAAAACTCCGCGAGTCGCGGAGAGGTATTTACAGTTTACACCCTTGGAGTTTCCTGCTGCCGACGGTTTTAAATATATATATATAATATATATATAATTAATATAATTAATTATATATTATATTATATTTATATATATAGTTAACTTGTAATTTTTAGTCCGTTGCGTCGAGCGTTAAGAATTGACTCTAGTCCCGGTTCCGGATTTTCGAACGTCCTCGCGTACAATTTAATATCTTGTACTTTGCGTTTTGAATCTTGTACTCTTGTGATTTCGAGACGTTTCTTATCAATAATTGGAACCTTTTTGATTGTCTTTTGTACTTTTGAGCTTTTTGGTCGTTTGCGTCTTCAATTCGTCGAATCTGTCTTTTGTCTTCACCTTTTATTATTTAAACGAATATCACTTGTAAATAGAACAATTGCAACTAAAAGCTTGTCTTTCTTGAGGAATAATGCTATGAAATATATGTTCGTTTTTAGCATTATCAAATATTCCCACACTTGAGCGTTGCTTGTCCTCAAGCAATATTGTCTTGAAATACTAGAATCACTTCTTTATTCTTCACACTTTGTACATCAGTGATTTCTATATGGCGGTATAAACAATGGTAGTAACGATATGGTTTACAGTCCCACATGACTATAAAAATTTAGATCCATTAAGGAAATTGGATCTTTATGAAAACATTTGATCTTTTGAAAATTAAATCTAGTTTTTACCCTAGATAAGTTTTCCGGAATAACCCTTTACCGGTGTTTGCAAAATATTTTTGTGGGTTTGGTGGGTTTCAGATTTGAAAATTTTAGCTCAAAACTTGCGGTTTTGTGTCACCCACTTGCTAACCTTGTATTTGGAAAGCAACACGTCCAGTTTACTTGTTCCGTATATTACCTTTCGGCAAACTACCATCCGGTTGTAAAGGAAAGCGTTGAACAAGCAACTGTTAAGGCAATGTCCCGTGACATGCTTTTGATTATGGTCTATAACGTGTCGGACGCAATTACTATCCTTGGTAGGAGCAATAGTAAAGCTCACCCTTATAATTTGTCGGTCTGGCACAAGGTCCTGTCTTTGACCATGCTATGCAACCACCGTTCTTACGGTTGACACCCGATTTGGTTCAGGTGACCTAATGAATTCCAGGTGAATTCCTAGGATTTTACGTTCAAAGGTAATGAACGCATTGAAAATAGGGTTTTCAGAAAACAAATCGGTTTATAATTTTGATCAAAATATTTTCTCGTTTAAGCTCGAGTTTAGATATCATCGAATTCCATGAGTTTGAATTCTCAATCTTTAAGGTCAATCTCTAGGATTGAGTAATATCAGTCTTAAAAGCTGATTTTTAATCTTTAAGGAGATTATCCTTTCTGGGGATCTGATTCATTAGTCTTATCCAGCTAATTTGCACGGTGCCTCCCCATTGTACGAGATAAATCCTTCTCATGGTTAGGATAAATCTGACCACTTGGCGACCCTGTTTAATGCTGAGGTCCGTGGATTTCCTGCTGATTTTAGTGATGACTTTTCTAGATTTTTCGTCAACCTACAGCTGGTCTGAACGACAACTTCATGACCTAAATCAAGAAGCGCGTGTCTTTTTCGGAAGACTTTACTTCCTTTTAATGATGGAATTGATTCATCGTGTAGATCCATCTCTTCTTTTCTTTCATCGGGTAAAACAGTTTAGTTTAGTTCAAAGCAAAAGTATTTTCAGTTATTTGTTACAAATATATGTGACATATGTTTAAAATAACTTGGTAAATTTTCCCACACTTGGCTTTTTATTTTTCTTTTTATCGTCCTCTATTCCATTTTAAATGAATTTTAACATTTTAGTTTGTTTCTCAATTTATGTCCTTTCCGAGGTAACAATAATTTTGGTGTTAAAACCTAGTTTTATCGTTCATAAATATGTATAAACATGATTTGAATTCATTTAATTGAAAAATTTTACTAGAATTGGGTAGTCAGTATATAAGACTAGTGTTGTTCTTTTTTATCAGAGAGCACTAGATTCTAATACAACTACTGCTTTACTAGTATTTTAATGGTAACCAAGTGTTTAATAAAAATTTTTAAAATCCGAAAGAATTTAACCCCTTCCCACACTTAAGATCTTGCAATGCCCTCATTTGCAAGAAATCAGTAACAATTTAAATTATTGAGGGTGATTTGTGTGAAAATGATTAAATTTTTACCAAAGTTTCCAAATATATTGGCGTTTGTTTGCTGAATGATAAATGGTGCACGTCATTTGTTCATTCCGTCTTGTTGTTATTTCACATATATTTTGCATCATTGTCGTCAAAATTACTTGCTTTTGCTGAACTTAATGCCAATATTTGAAAATGCGTTGTTTTACCCTGTTGTATACATAAGATAAACTGCAAACATATATACATATTTTTGAAGTTTGGTTTATTACCCCACATTCAAAAATTTTTAAAATCTAAGAATAAAAGTTAGAAATTATAAAAATGATTACAATATTAACAAAAGTATTAAACATATCAATAATTACAAATTACAAAATAATAAAACAAAATAAGTAAACTAAGGATGATATTGGTACCAATAGGGGTTCCACGCATAACCATAAGTGCTATAGAATGCTTCGGCAGGGTCATACGTAGGATATGGTGGCTGCATCTCTATCGACCAAGGAGGGAAGACGGGTTTCGGAGTAGGAATATAGTTTCTACCTATATGTTGGCAATGCGCTATGATCTGGTTCTGATGAACTTGTCAATCTTCAAATGCTCTCTGTCTAGCATTTTCGTATTCCTGAGAAGCTATAAACCTATGCATTTCTTGCATCTCATTCCCCCCTCCTACATTACCTTGTTCCTGGTTTCTCTCTACCTGTGGATGTCTACCATTGTATCGTACTGCGGCGTTATTTCGCCGCTTCAACACTTTCGCACCATGGTATACATTTAAACCTATAGTGTCGCGGGGTTCCGGCTCTTCTACTAATAATCCCCCTCGACTTATATCCACACCGAGATATTCACCAATCAAAGTAATAAAAATACCACCTCCTATTATGCTATGTGGACGCATCCCTCGAACCATAGCTGATAAATAATAACCCACACAATATGGTATACTTACAGCGCTGTGTGGGTCTCGAATACACATATGGTAAAACAAATCTTGTTCATTTACCTTTTCTTTGTTTTTACCCCTTTGTGTAATCGAATTAGCTAAAAACCTATGTATTACTCTTAATTCGGCTCTATCTATATCCAAATAAGAGTAGTTTCCCCCTTTGAAACGGTGGTGGCTTGTCATTTGACTCCACACACCGTGTGTATCAAAATTCTCATCTATTTTCCTACCGTTTAGTATCAATCCTCTACAATCGGCAGACGCTAATTCCTCAGGCGTATATATACGTAAAGCCTGAGCCATGTCCAGTAAAGACATGTGGCGCATCGAACCGCCTAACAAAAATCTAATAAAAGAACGATCGGTTAAACTAGCTACCCGATCATTCAACTCTATACTACATAACAACTCTTCACACCATACTTTATATACAGGTCTGCGTATGGTGAATAAACATATCCAGTCATTAAAATAAGAATTACCATACCTCTGTACCAGTAATTCCCTAATTGGCCCGGCCAATTCTACAGCTTCCAAGGGTCCCCATTCTATGACCCTTGGTACCTCAACAACCTTAGAGTGAAGAGTATGCAAACCCCGTTGATATTTTGGATAATCTATCCAAAGTCTGTCAAATCTCAGGTTCGGGTGCAACTGTTCCAAGTGCATATCTGAAAAGGTCATGACTGGATGAGGTACATCCTGCTTGTAGTAGTTATCTACCTCCTGTTGTTCCAAGTTCTCAGCAGGAGCATGGCGGGCTTGGGATGAAGATTCACCCCTTTCATTCTGCAAAACACATCAAACACAAATTTTGTGCATCCAAATATGCATTAGTGTCAGCAAAATCATCAATCAAAATAATTACAATGACATTATCAATTTATATCAAACTTAAGCTTATTTTCACATTTTTATCAAATCTACACTTTTTCAAATAAGCATATACGAAAATTTTCGCCAAGTTCATAAGCATTCAACTCAAATAACATGTCAAAATAATCATTACTAGCAAATAAACAAGTCTCAAATGGCATTATCTTTCAAAAATCAAGTTCATGAATTTTGGACTTGAAAAAGTCCACTTTAATTCTCAAAATCATGTTTAGGCTCAAAGTTTGGATCATTTAACTACCTAGACATGTTATACTACTTAATTTAGCAACAATTCATGACAAAAATCGGCCATAACCTGTTTATATCAAAAAGCCCCAAATTGCTCAAGAACACAAACCCTAGATTATTCAAAATTTGAAGTTTAAGGCTTCTAATCATGTTAAACAGCATCAATCTAGGTTATACAAGCATAATACATAAACAATTTAAGTCTAATTACACTAAAAAGCATCAAAATCAAATTGGGGAAAAATAGCTCAAGAACACTAAAATTCGAATTAAATGGTGTTTAGGTGTAGAAATTTACCGTTTTTCTTGAGTAGTTCCTAGATATCATCCTTCTCAACATGATTTTAGTAAAAAATTTGGTGATTAACGGTTAAAAATTGAGATTTTTGGGGGTGATTTTCGGGTTTTTTCGAGTTCTTTTTCGCAGTATTTTGGGTGTTTATGTGTTGGTGGGAGTGAACTGATCGTGTGCAGCTGTTTTATTTTTTTTTTTGTAATTTGGTCCCTCCGCGAGTCGCGGAGGTTTTTCACTGCAAACTCCGCGAGTCGCGGAGTTTACCTTTTTTTTTTTTTTTTTTTTTTTTTTTTTATAATCTTTAACTTATAAAACAATTAAGAAATTAATTTTAAAATTTTGTTTCCCTTGTTATTTAGGACGAGGTCGTTTCGGATCGATGTCCTAGTCCGTCCCTCGACAAAATTTTAAAATTTGTCTTTTTGTAGCGATTGTTTTAAAAGCTAAGATTTTTGGGTTTTTTAATGTTTTTGGCATACTTTAAATCAATAAGATTAAAAATAATGATAATAAAAGTTCTCGTCCCTCCCTCGGGTAAAGCAATTTCGGTTCAAAGACCTAGTCTTCAACTTACGACGAATTTTAAAAATCATATTTTTAACTTAATGAGATAAAGTAAATTTTTGTTTTTAAATTCACACAACTTAAATATAAAATTCAAAATTAAAAATTAAAAATTCACACCAAACTTAAAATTTGAAATGCATAAAATTTAAATTTCATATTTTAAAAATTAAAAATTCACACCAAACTTAATTTAAAAATTCATAAATTCATACCACACTTATATTAATTTTTCAAATATTTACAATTTTAAATATATTATTTTTACAAAGTTTACAATATTAATTTAAGATTTAAATATTAATTTTAAAAAACATGGTAAAAAAATAAATTAAAAATCTTTTTGTCTTTTTATCCCACTTTAATCAATCAAATATTATCAAAAATATTCGCCCCTCTTTTCGGTAAAGTAATTTCGGTTCCAAGACCTAATTTAACTCATGACGAATTTTTGAAATATTTTGGGTTGATTGATTAAAGATATTTATACCTTAAGAATAAACGTTAAATTTCGCAGTGATGTAATAAATTTTTGAATGATATCAATAATTTCGGTCGCCAAACCTAATTTTATTTAATACCAATTTAATACTTTTTAGCGAACAAATTAGCGTTTATTATCAAAAGGTTAAAAATAAATATAAAAAAATAAAAACTGTACAGACATACCTGTGAAATGGATTTCTTAGTTATATGATCTATTATATTCATAAGATAGTCGGTTTAATTGGTCTTCCATGGCTGCATAGGCGTAACCTCTAGCATTCATTGTCTTTTCTTCTAAACATATGAACGGTCCGTCTCTGCATAAAGTAACAAATTCGGTATTTGAATAAGTTTGATTATTTGAACATTTACCTCCATGTGACCATTTTCCGCATTTGTGACATTTTTCTAGGTGTCGTGCTCTTCTTTTCGCTGCGGATTTTGATTTTCCTTTACCAAATTGTAACTTATTATCTTCGCATCTGGATCCTTTTCTAACTCCGTCCATTCTTTCTCTGATTACTGATACTAATTCACTCGGGAGTATGTCATTATTACGTTTAGTGATCAAAGCGTGTAGCATTAGACCATGGTTTAGTTCACAGGCAGTCTTCATTTTGTAAAAACCTAAAAAAAAATAAAAATTCAGAATGGGGGGAGAAGACTAGTTCTTTAGGGTCTGCTAGGGAAAGACCATACGTGTTCCATTTTCGAGAACTACACGAAAACAGACAATCTAACTCTAACAGAAATACATATTATCCTTTAAAGACTTGATTCTCCCCACACTCAGTTAGCTGTGGTGTCGAAATTGTGATTAACTTCGTTGTCGACTTCCATCGGACCATGTATGTAATGTTTAACTCTGTGACCATTAACTTTAAATTCAATCCCATTTGAATTTATTAATTCTATCGTTCCGTATGGGAAAACTCTTTTGACTATGAATGGTCCAGACCATCTTGATTTCAATTTTCCAGGAAATAGCTTGAATCGTGAATTGAAAAGAAGAACTCTGTCTCCTTCTTTAAATTCTTTTGAATTTCTGATTCTTTTATCATGCCATTTCTTCGTTCTTTCTTTATAGATTAACGAATTTTCGTATGCTTCATGTCTTAATTCTTCTAATTCGTTTAGTTGACTTAATCGTAGACGTCCAGCTTCATGTAAATCAAGGTTACATGTCTTCAAAGCCCAAAATGCTTTGTGTTCAATTTCTACTGGAAGATGACATGCTTTTCCATACACAAGTCTAAAAGGTGTGGTTCCAATTGGAGTTTTGTAGGCTGTTCTAAAAGCCCAGAGTGCATCCTCCAATTTAATGGACCATTCCTTCGGATTTGATCCTACGGTTTTCTCTAGAATACGTTTTAAAGCTCGGTTTGTATTTTCAACTTGTCCACTTGTTTGTGGATGATATGCGGTGGAGATTTTATGAGTTACTCCATATCTTTTAAGAACTTTCTCAAGTTGATTATTACAGAAATGAGTACCCCGATCACTTATTAAAGCTTTCGGTGTTCCAAACCTTGCAAAAAGACGTTTTAAAAAGTTGACTACAACTCGTGCATCGTTAGTTGGGAGAGCTTGTGCTTCCGCCCATTTAGATACATAATCAATGGCTACGAGTATATATAGATTGTTATGAGATTTTGGAAATGGACCCATAAAGTCAATACCCCAAATGTCAAATACTTCACATACTTGGATGACATTTTGTGGCATTTCATCACGTTGACTTATTTTTCCGGCCCTTTGACATGCATCACAGGATTTGCAAAGAAGGTGTGCGTCTTTGTAAATTGTAGGCCAATAGAATCCAGCTTCATAAACTTTTCTTGCTGTTAGTTGAGGCCCATAATGCCCTCCTGTTGGTCCTGTGTGACAATGGTTTAAAATTTTACTAGCTTCATCTCCAAATACACATCGGCGTATTATTCCATCGGGACAACTTTTAAACAGATGTGGATCTTCCCAAAAATAGTGTTTTATATCACTGAAGAATTTCTTTCGTCTTTGGTATGATAATCCCTTTTCAAGGAATCCACAAACTAAGTAGTTTGCATAGTCTGCAAACCATGGGATTTCTTTATAATCTATCTTCAATAGATATTCATCAGGAAAGTTGTCTTGTATGGCCGATTCATTCAGAACTTCTAATTCGGGATTTTCAAGACGAGAAAGATGATTAGCGGCGAGATTTTCTGCTCCTTTTTTATCTCGGATTTCAATATCAAACTCTTGTAAGAGTAAGATCTAACGGATTAATCTTGGTTTAGCATCTTGTTTTGAAAATAGGTATCTAAGAGCAGAATGGTCGGTATAGACCACCGTTTTTGCTAGAACTAGATATGATCGAAATTTGTCAAAAGCAAAGACAATAGCAAGGAGTTCTTTTTCAGTAGTTGTATAGTTCGTTTGTGCTCCTTGTAATGTCTTACTAGCATAATATATAGGTTGAAATCGTTTTTCAATCCTTTGTCCTAAAACGGCTCCCATTGCAAAATCACTTGCATCGCACATTAGTTCAAATGGTAGATTCCAATTTGGTGTTATCATGATTGGTGCATTAGTGAGTTTTTCTTTAAGAATATTAAAAGATTTGATACACTCATCTGAAAAGATGAATGGCGCATCCTTTTCTAGGAGTTTATTCATAGGAGTGGCAATTTTAGAAAAATCTTTTATGAAACGTCGGTAAAAACCGGCATGCCCTAGAAAACTCCTAACTCCTCTAACATTGGTGGGATGTGGAAGTTTAGCAATTACATCTACTTTAGCTCTATCCACTTCGATTCCTTCTTTTGAAATTTTATGTCCAAGAACGATGCCTTCTTTAACCATGAAATGGCATTTCTCCCAATTAAGTACTAGATTTGATTTTTTGCATCTAATTAGCATTCGTTCCAGATTTACTAGACATGATTTAAATGTATCACCGAAGACTGAAAAGTCATCCATGAATACTTCCATGCATTCTTCTATCATGTCATGAAAAATCGCCATCATACACCTTTGAAAGGTTGCAGGGGCGTTACAAAGTCCAAATGGCATGCGTTTGTAAGCAAAAGTACCATAAGGGCACGTGAATGTGGTTTTCTCTTGGTCCTCGGGTGCTATTGGAATTTGAAAATATCCGGAAAATCCATCTAGAAAACAATAGTAACTATTTCCGGCTAATCTTTCCAACATTTGATCTATGAAAGGTAAGGGAAAGTGATCTTTTCTGGTGGCGTCATTTAATTTTCTATAATCAATACACACACGCCATCCTGTTACAGTCCTAGTAGGAATAAGCTCATTTTTCTCATTTGTAATGACAGTCATACCACCCTTCTTAGGTACGCATTGAACTGGGCTTACCCATGGACTATCAGAAATTGGATATATCAAACCTGCATCTAGCAGCTTAATAATCTCTTTCTTAACTACATCTTGCATATTAGGATTTAGTCTTCGTTGGCGTTGCACATACGTTTTATGACCTTCTTCCATAAGGATTTTATGTGTGCAATACGAAGGACTTATTCCTTTAATATCATGAATCTTCCATGCAATGGCTGGTTTATGAGCTTTCAACACAGAAATGAGTTGTGATTTCTCATTTTCAGTAAGAGAAGACGATATTATTACAGGTAATTCAGATTCACCATGTAAATAAGCGTATTCCAAATGGTTTGGAAGTGGCTTTAACTCTAATTTCGGAGGTTCTTCTATCGATGATTTATATCGATATCTGTCTTCTTATTTTAGCATTTAAATTTCTTCTGTTGTTGGTTCATATCCATTAGCTATAAGTGTAGCTAACATTTCAGCTTCATCAATTGGTTCATTACCTTCTCCTAAAGAACATTCTCCTGTTCCTTGTAATTCTGGAAATTCTTCTAATAATTCTGCATGTGCATCTATAGTTTGAATATAATAACATGTATCATCTGCAGATTGTGGTTGTTGCATTGCTCTATCAACTGAAAAGGTAACACTCTCATCCTCTATACTTAGGGTCAGTTTCTTACCGAACACGTCTATCATTGCTTTAGCCGTGTTTAAGAATGGTCTTCCTAATATGAGAGGAACTTGAGAATCTTCTTCCATGTCTAAAACAACAAAATCTACTGGAAATACTAAAGTACCAACTTTAACTAGCATGTTCTCCATTATCCCTCTAGGATATTTTATTGATCTATCGGCTAGTTGTATGCTTATTCTGGTTGGTTTCAATTCTCCAAGGTCTAGTTTAGCGTATAGTGAATACGGCATTAGATTTATACTAGCACCTAAGTCTGCCAATGCTTCTATTGAACTAAGACTACCCAGAAAACATGGAATTGTAAAACTTCCTGGATCAGATAGTTTTTCTGGTATCTTATTCAACAGCACTGCTGAACAATTAGCATTCATAGTAACAGCCGAGAGTTCTTCCATTTTCTTTCTATTCGTGATTAGATCTTTCAAGAATTTAGCATACCTTGGCATTCCTGAAATTACGTCAATGAAAGGAAGATTTACATTTATCTGTTTAAACATATCCAAGAATTTGGATTGCTCGGCTTCAAGTTTTTCCTTCTTCATTTTACTCGGATAAGGAAGTGGTGGTTGGTATGGTTTAACATAAGGTTTATCCTTAACTGTGTTATCTTCATTAACCTTCTCAACTACCGGTTCTTTTTCCTTATCTTGATCAGGTTGTGGTTCTTGTGGAGTAGGAATAGTTTCATCAGAAGTTACAGGTATTTCAGGTGGTTTAAGTGTTGTACCACTTCTTGTGGTAATAGCTTTAGCTGTTTCATTCCGGGGGTTAGCGTTTGTATCGCTCGGTAGACTTCCCGGTTTTCTTTCACCTATTAACCTTGCTAGGTTACTTACTTCTTGTTCCAGATTTTGAATAGAAGCTTGTTGATTTCTAAATGCTTGAGCATTTTGTTCATTTGTTTGTTTTTGAGATGTGAAAAACTGCGTTTGAGTTTCAACTAGCTTCGTCATCATATCTTCTAAATTTGGCTTTTTATCATCGGTTTGTTGTGGTGGTTTGTTTTGAAAATTAGGTCTTTGCTGATTATAAGTATTATTGGATACTTGTTGATTGCTAGGACCTTGTTGGTTATTGTATGGAATATTTCGGTTATAATTCTGGTTTTGATTGTAAATCGGTCTTGGCGGTTGATAATTATTCTGATAATTATTTCCAGGCCTTTGGTTTATGTATGAAATATTCTCTCTTTGTTCCATTGTTAATTCAATGCTGAGACAATCTTTTGTCAAATGTGGTCCTCCACACTGCTCACAACTAATTCGTATAGCATGAATATCTTTAGTCATCTTTTCCATTCGTCTCTCGAAAGCATCTATCTTTGCCGAAATGGAATCTAAGTCATGGCTAGAATCGGCTCTAGCTGCTTTAGATGATCTAATGATATCTTTTTCTTGGTGCCACTCATGTGAGTGGGAAGCAGTGTTATCAATAATTTTGTAAGCATCAGTTTCGGTTTTCTTCATAATCGAACCACCAGCTGCTATATCTATGTCTTTTCTTGTAGTGATGTCGCATCCTTGGTAGAATATTTGTACTATTTGACAGGTGTCTAAACCATGTTGCGGACATCCTCTTAATAACTTCCCATATCTTGTCCACGCCTCATATAGAGTTTCATTTGGCTTTTGTGTGAACGTAACAATTTCTGCTTGAAGTCTTACGGCTTTAGATGCAGGAAAGAATTGTTTAAGAAATTTATCAATTAAAACGTCCCATGTATCGATCGCCCCTTCAGGTAACGATTCCAACCAATCTTTGGCTTCTCCCTTTAAAGTCCAGGGAAATAACATGAGATATATCTGTTCATCCTCCACTTCTCGGATTTTAAATAGTGTGCAGATCCTATTAAAGGTACGTAGATGTTCATTTGGATCTTCCTTCGGCGCACCACTAAATTGGCATTGATTAGTCACCATGTGTAGAATTTGTCCTTTGATTTCATAATCTGGCGCATTAATGTCTGGATGAGTAATTGCATGACCTTGGCCAGTGCGTTTAGCTCTCATTCGGTCTTCCATACTTAAAGGTTCCAGATTCTCCATAATTGAATTTGTTGAATCGGTATCACTAGATGATTCTGATTTAATAGTTCGTTCCTCAACAATCTCTGTTTGAATGATTGGTGGTTCCGGAGGAAAGTTTAATGGTTCAGGATCTATGAACCGTTCCTGAATATTTTCTGGATTCTCAATTGTGAGGTCGGGTTCAAAAAATGGATTATCGGTATTTTGAACTGAAGTACTTGGTCGACTGGATGACGATTCTAAAGAAAAATCAACGGCGGTTATATTTGTTAAACGATGTCTTGATCGAGTTACAGGTGGTGAACGTACAAAAGGTGATGAACGTCTTGCTCGGTGCATTCACTGAATATCCTATTAGTTTTTAAAAGGAAAGAAAAATTATAATAAGTTATCCAATTAATAGACTTTTCTGATTTTGCCCACGTTTCGAATAGCCAAAAGATGCAGCAGAGGGGCAGGATTCGTTTGGTCTCAATATAATTGAGGACTGTTTGGCTCCAATAACCCGGTCCACGTACAAATCCAACTATTACTACGAACCAGAAAATTTTGATGTCTATTAATTTAACCACTTAAAATAAATTTTTCGTAATTTTTAGAAATTTAGATAAGAAGTAGAATAAAATTCTAAGTCCTAAAACTAGAATAGCGAGAAATAAGAGAGAAAAAGAGTTCGTCGCAAAAGGTCGAAAAAGAAAAAAATGGTTGAAAAATAAAAGGTGACGGAAAAATAAAAGAAACTTATAAAAACTTAAAAATACTTAATTAATTTAACCTTATTACTACAACTAACTTAAAATTATAATCGCAAATTGAAATTACTAATTGGAATGATAATTGATACATAGTAAAAGGTCTAAAAATATTAAAGCTTACAAGAAAAAACTAAATCCCGAAAGAAAATAACTTAAAAAGAAACTAAAACTTAAAAAGGCGTCGCAAAATTCTAAAGCACCTAAATCTTAGTCTAAAGAAAAAGCACTTAAGGAATTCTACGGCAAAGCCTAAAAATATAGGAGTAAAAATAACTATAGCAAAAACTAAGTTTAAAATTAATTATGAGCTAAAAAAAATACAAATTTTACGCTACAACGATTAAAAAGGTACAAAATATAAAAATATACAAAAAATTGTAAAAAGTACAATTTTTATAAAAATATTATTTTTATATTATTTATTTTACTAAACTATTAATTTTACAATTTAATAAAAACTTAATTAATACTAAATACATAAATATAAAGTAAAAAGTAAAAATAAAACTAAAATTAATAATAATAATAATATTTAGGTTTTAATAATAATAATAATTAAAAATAACCCGTGATTAGGGTTTTTGTCCGAGTGTCAGAGGGTCTCCGCGAGTCGCGGCAAATAAAGAGGAAAACCCCGCAAGTCGCGGGGTTCAGGAATTCAGTTGACAGCTTTGTCTTTTTACGCGTTTTTCTTTTTATTTTTTTTTCTTTTTATTTTGTTTTCTGTTTTTTTTTTTTAAATAAAAGATATTAAAATTAAAACTTATATTTTTATAAACTAAAATAAAAATAAAGAAACTTATAAAACTTAAATATTTAACAAAATCTTAAAAATGCTTATATTTTTGTTTTTTATATTTTTGAATAATTAAAACGTATTTCTACAAAAGCAAATTTTTAATAAAAGTAACTAAAAATCTTGTTTTTTTTTTTATATATTAGCGTTGCGCTTCCGGCTTTTAAGATGTTCCCCGGCAGCGGCGCCAAAAATACTTGATGTCGAACGAGGTGTATATAAAATAGTTTATATTTTACTAGGAAATACTATTAAATACGATACAATTTTACACAAGATATTTATTTATTTATAGAATGGATATACTTAAACCTTGCTACAACACTTATAGGCAGTGTACCTAATCGTACAGTAGTGTAGTTTTTAGTAAGTCCGGTTCGTTCCACAGGGAAATCTTTAAACAAAGCTCAACGCTATATTAGTTTACTTTTATAAAAATACAAATATATATATAAGTAATATTATTATTATAAAGGGGGGTTTTTTACCGTTTAATGACCGGTTTGTCGATTTTAAAACTTTAGTCGCAGTTAAAACCTAATGTAAAATATTAAATAAATACAAGACTTTAAATTAAAGCGTAAAGTAAATAACGATAATGAAATTGCGAATAATAAAAATGCGATAAAATTAAATTGCGATAATTAAAAAGTACGATAATTAAAAGTGCGATAAAATAAAATAACAATAAATAAAAGTGCGATAATTAGAAGTGCAATTAAATATAAAATAAAGGAAATTAAATATGAAATAAAAGAATTATGCTTATTTAAACTTCCGTAATCATGATGTTTGACGTGTTGATTTTAGTTTTATGCCCTTGGGTTAATTGTCCTTTGTCCTGGATTATTCAATATGTCCGTCTGGTTTTTGTCCATAACAGTCCATCAGTCATAAATATAAATTGCAAGTGTCCTTGTCAAATTATTATTATACCCGAAGATAAATATTCCAACTAATTGGGGATTCGAATTGTAACAAGGTTTTAATACTTTGTTTAATGAATACACCAGGTTATCGACTGCGTGTAAACCAAGGTTTTACTACTTTGTTAACAATTACACCAATTACCCTTGAATGTAATTTCACCCCTGTTTTAATTATTCTAGTGGCTATTAATCCATTCCCGTGTCCGGTTAAATGAACGATTATTCGTACATATAAATACCCCGCCCATCGTGTCCGATCGAGTGTATATGGTAATTTATAGGGACGCCCAATTGTAAATCTTTATATTAACATTAACAAACTTTCATTTAGTTAAACAAATATAAAGCCCATTAATAGCCCATAGTCTAGTTTCCACAAGTGTCGTTCTTTTGTCCAAACCCCAATTATGGTACAAAGCCCAATTACCCAATTTTAATAATTAGCCTAACATCATGATTACTTCGTTTTAAACAAGCATAATAATAACTTAGCTACGAGACATTAATATAAAAAGGTTGAACATAACTTACAATGATTAAAAATAGCGTAGCGTTACACGGGCAGAATTTCGACTTACACCCTTACAACATTCGCTAACATACCCTTATTATTAGAATTATAATTAAAATTAAAATATAAATTATAAATATAAATATATATTACTTCGTATGAATGAGAAGAAAAAATGATGATGATTTTGATCAGAATTCGGGTTGATTTATAGCCAGACTTGATTTTTGGGGCTCCGCGACTCGCGGCCAAATACCCTTAAAACTCCGCGAGTCGCGGAGAGGTATTTACAGTTTACACCCTTGGAGTTTCCTGCTGCCGACGGTTTTAAATATATATATATAATATATATATAATTAATATAATTAATTATATATTATATTATATTTATATATATAGTTAACTTGTAATTTTTAGTCCGTTGCGTCGAGCGTTAAGAATTGACTCTAGTCCCGGTTCCGGATTTTCGAACGTCCTCGCGTACAATTTAATATCTTGTACTTTGCGTTTTGAATCTTGTACTCTTGTGATTTCGAGACGTTTCTTATCAATAATTGGAACCTTTTTGATTGTCTTTTGTACTTTTGAGCTTTTTGGTCGTTTGCGTCTTCAATTCGTCGAATCTGTCTTTTGTCTTCACCTTTTATTATTTAAACGAATATCACTTGTAAATAGAACAATTGCAACTAAAAGCTTGTCTTTCTTGAGGAATAATGCTATGAAATATATGTTCGTTTTTAGCATTATCAATCAACCAGTGGCCAAGTCCTACTTCCCGACGAAGTAAAAATCTGTGAAAGTGAGTTATAGTCCCACTTTTAAAATCTAATATTTTTGGGATGAGAATACATGCAGGTTTTATAAATGATTTACAAAATAGACACAAGTACGTGAAACTACATTCTATGGTTGAATTATCGAAATCGAATATGCCCCTTTTTATTAAGTCTGGTAATCTAAGAATTAGGGAACAGACACCCTAATTGACGCGAATCCTAAAGATAGATCTATTGGGCCTAACAAACCCCATCTAAAGTATCGGATGCTTTAGTACTTCGAAATTTATATCATATCCGAAGGGTGTCCCGGAATGATGGGGATATTCTTATATATGCATCTTGTTAATGTCGGTTACCAGGTGTTCACCATATGAATGATTGTTATCTCTATGTATGGGATGTATATTGAAATATGAAATCTTGTGGTCTATTGTTACAATTTGATATATATAGGTTAAACCTATAACTCACCAACATTTTTGTTGACGTTTAAAGCATGTTTATTCTCAGGTGAATACTAAGAGCTTACGCTGTTGCATACTAAAATAAGGACAAGATTTGGAGTCCATGTTTGTATGATACTGTGTAAAAACTGCATTCAAGAAACTGATTTCGATGTAACATATTTTTATTGTAAACCATTATGTAATGGTCGTGTGTAAACAGGATATTTTAGATTATCATTATTTGATAATCTACGTAAAGCTTTTTAAACCTTTATTTATGAAATAAAGGTTATGGTTTGTTTTAAAAATGAATGCAGTCTTTGAAAAATGTCTCATATAGAGGTCAAAACCTCGCAACGAAATCAATTAATATGGAACGTTTTTAATCAATAAGAACGGGACATTTCAGTTGGTATCCGAGCGTTGGTCTTAGAGAACCAGAAAATTTGAATTAGTGTGTCTTATCGAGTTTGTTAGGATGCATTAGTGAGTCTGGACTTTGACCGTGTTTTCTTTAAAAATGATTGCTTAACATTTTTGTTGGAAACTATATATTTTTAACATATGAATATTATGTGATATATTAATCTCTTAACGTGTTTGATATTATGTGATAGATGTCTACCTCTAGAACAAGTCCCATTGACTCACCTAATAATAATGAAGAGTCAAATGTAAATTGGAATGATTCGTGGACTGATTCACAAGTTCCCGAAGAGGAACCGGAAGAAGAGTCGGAACCGGAAGAAGAATCGGAACCGGAAGAAGAAACGGAACCGGAAGAAGAAATAGAACCGGTGGGGGAAATAATAAAACGGTTAAGTAAAAGAGAATCCTCAACCAACCGACCAAGGTTAATTATGGTCAATGGTGTTTCCGCCAAGGAAGCAAAATATTGGGAGGATTACCAATTCTCCGATGAATCGGATTCCGACGAGAATTCCGATGATGTTATAGAAATTACCCCAACTGAATTTAAAAAGGCAAAAGAAAATAATAAGGGAAAGGGCATAAAAATAGAGAAATCTAATTCCAACCCCGATGAACTTTATATGTATCGTCAACCCCCGAAGTCCTTAAGTTGTAACAATGACCCAGGAACCTCTAAACCACCAGGTTTTTCTAAACCAATGTGGACAACGACGGCTCGTATTAGGGGAACATCATATATCCCTAGAAACTTGGCAAAACGAACCAAAACCGAACAAGAAGAAACGAGCAAGTCGGAATAAGATAGTTGTATTTGTGTGGTGTAATATATTTAATATAGTGTGCTTATGCTTTATGATATATGTAAAAATTGCTTGTATTAATAAGTATTTTTTTATGAATCTAACTCTTGTCTATTTTACAGTATAAAAACACAAAATGGATAGACAACCCAATATTTTAAGAGACCTACCCGGAGACATGATTGATGAAATCTTGTCTAGAGTCGGTCAGAATTCTTCAGCACAACTATTTAAGGCGAGATCAGTTTGTAAGACATTCGAAGAACGTTCCAAGAATGCCTTGGTTTATAAAAGGCTTTCGTTCGAAAGATGGGGGATATCACATTGGGAAATCCATAAGTTACGATGTGTTTACTTTGACGCATATATTGCGGGGAACCCAAATGCTATTTTATGCAATGGGTTAAGAAATTATTTTGACTCAATATATCCGAATATTGGACTTCGTGATTTAGAAAAAGCGGCTAACATGCAACATAAAGAAGCATGTTATGCTTACGGATTAGTAATGTTCGCTTCTCACCAAAGTGAGAACAAGAACATCGGCCTACAACTATTAAAAAAAACTTTCCCACAAGTGACGGAGTCGGTAATTGGGGTAAGAAATGAGGTTTTTAGATTGTTACGAGACTGTTGGACATTACGTAACCCTCGTCCCTTTGACGACGTTATAACACGCTGTCTTATCAACGGCCATAACGGTTATGTTCCACAAGACCAAGGATGGGAAGTAGTCTGTCATAACCCGTCCTTAACCCTAAGAACGAGTTAGATAACGTATGATTTCATTGCGAGGTATTGACCTCTATATGAGACATTTTTAAAAGAAAACTGCATATATTTTACATTACAAACCACAAATCTTATTTTTGATACAAGCTTTAGACGATAGAAAGATGATTATCGTTTAGCGATAATCTTCGACTTACAAACTTTACAAATAATGATAACAACACGATTTCTAGTATATTTTACAACACAAATCCTCGGGTATGCAGTTTTATTTTTGACACAAATATGCGTACGCAAGATCCTGCTCAAATTCAACATAATGCAGCGGAAACTTCTAATTATCACCTGAGAATAAACATGTTTAAAACGTCAACATAAAGTTGGTGAGATATAGGTTTAGTGCCGGCATCAATATATATATATAGACCACAAGATTTCATATATAAACAGTTTAATAAAAATATTCTAAGTGGTTGAGCACTTGGTAACCATACTTAACATTTAATCACGTCGCATATTCCCTTTATTATGAAATCTTACTACACCGTACCAAGTGTAGTCACGAAATGAAGTACTGTGCAACCGTTGAATACTGGTCGTCCAGTCCGGTTGGGGTTGTCAGGCCCGATAGATCTATCAACAGGATTCGCGTTTACAATACCGCTGTAAATATTAGTTACCAAGCTACAGGGAAGTATGCCAGTGGTACAACTCAACGTAGAATATATTTTCAGTTACTTGTGTCCATAACGTAAAACATAAAATACATGTATTCTCATCCCGAAATATTTAGAGTTTAAAAGTGGGACTATATACTCACTTTTGTCTTGAAGATATGTGACTTGGTCTCCGATTGATATTACGAACCTATCCATATATAATTTATCAATATATTTTCATTTTAAACAAACGTCACATATATATACTTATAATACTTTTAATACTTTTAATAATTCCTTAGTCCGTAGTTAGCAGTCCGATGTTAGTAATTCAATTTTAATGGTTCATTTTTAGGTGTTTAATAAACCCCCAATGAAATAAATAAAACCCCCATCGTATATGTATTGGTCAAGATTAATCTTGACCCACAGTACCGGTGTTGTCAAATGACGTGTTGCGTACATAAAGTACCGGTGTTGTCAAATGACGTGTTGCGTACAATCATGGGATCTTATGATTAATCTTCTCGTATTGTTTACGGGTGATCCTGAACCATATAAAATTAAATTATGAGTACATATATATAAAATATCATGTTATTTTAAAAATATGTGATTTATTTAATTTTCTCCAATTATTTTCGTAGCTAAACTAGTCTTAGATATCCGATCTCGTTTTGGTCATAGTTTCTTCGTTACAACTCCGTTTTCGTTGATTCAACTTGCCACTTCCTTGGATCGAGTCCCTCTTTAAGACTATGAACTGTAAATACCTTAGTTTGTATTCGAAATCACAGGTAATAGGTCAAACTTTAGTGAAACTTATGAAGTTAATCATTTTCCATCATGTAAACAACCTTAAATGATTATTTTTCTAAAAATACTTATACTTTGAGTTAAATCATGAAATTTTTATGTGTTATCATATTCATAGTAAAAATCATTTTTCCAGAAAATAAACCTCCAATTCAAAGTTTAAGATGGTTTTTAATTATCCAACCCAAAACAGCCCCCGGTTGCACTCCGACGTCGTAAAAACAGTTTTTAAGGTGTTCTTTGAAAAACCAAGTTATACCTTGTTAAATTAGCATATTTTTAAGTTATATTACAGGTCTTGAAGTATTTTAAAAGTTAAGTTAGAAGGATCTATTTAGTTTGCAAACAAGTTTGAAATCATTCAAACTATGTTCTAGTTTATAAACTCTTATATATATAGCTATAAATATATGAATTGAAAAAGAGTTGAAGTAGAGTTTTTACCTCAAGTTTAAAATGTAAAGTTGCTGGAAAGAAGTAGTAAAATAAAAGTTGAGAGAGTTCTTGCAAGTGTGTGTGAAAATTGGAAGTAAAATTTGGAAAATGAATGTGTAAAAATGAGTTAGAAATGGTGCTTATTTATAGGCTTGAAAATTTGGTTTTTAGTGAAAATATCTAAGATAAGTTAAAATTTATTATGTCATGAATGACATATTATTCCAATAATTGAAGATTTCTATTGGTATATACCAATAGTAAATACTTCTAGAAGCTGTGTATAGTACCCTAGATATACGTATAGGATTATTGAGGAAACGGAACGAGAATTCAAATATAACTATCTTTTGTAAATATACTTATATTGTTTTATGTATAAAAGCCCTTTAAAAATGATTAAATACATTACTTATACGATATATGTATAAACATTATAAATCATCAGTATTTATGTCAAATAACGTTACGTATGGTTATTGTTTTGAAAACTTAAGTTAGTAGTTTCAAAATATACTTATGACTTTTTGTTATTAATACAAAATGAGATATTAAAACATCCTGAGATCATGTTAAATATGTATGTATAATTATCATATATTGTATAGTTCGTGATATCATCGGTCAAACTAGACGGTCAAACGTTGTGTAAAACTCTTTTCAAAAACATAAATCTTAACAATTTGGATTGCTTATCATGTTGGTAAGGTTTAATTTATATAAATATTAATCTTATAAGTATAGAACGATCGAAAAAGTGCGGGTCATTACAGTACCTACCCGTTAAATAAATTTCGTCCCGAAATTTTAAAATTGTACCTATTTTGCGTCATCGGAAAACAAGTGTGGATATTTTTGTTTCATTTGATCCTCTCGTTCCCAAGTAAACTCGGGACCCCTTCGAGCATTCCAACGAACCTTAACGATCGGTATGTTGCTCTGCTTGAGCCGTTTAACTTCACGATCCATGATTTCGATTGGTTCTTCGATGAATTGTAGTTTCTCGTCAACATGGATTTCTTCAAGAGGAATGGTGAGGTCTTCCTTTGCAAGACACTTCTTAAGGTTTGAGACGTGAAAGGTATTATGTACTCCGGCGAGTTGTTGCGGTAACTCGAGTCGATAAGCTACCGGTCCAATGCGTTCGATGATCTTGAACGGGCCTACATACCTTGGGTTTAGTTTACCCCTTTTTCCAAAACGTATTACACCTTTCCAAGGTGACACCTTTAACATAACCATGTCACCGATCTGAAACTCTAATGGTTTCCTTCGAACATCGGCGTAGCTCTTTTGGCGACTACGGGCTGTTTTCAATCTCTCCTTGATTTGTACTATCTTCTCAGTCGTTTCGTGTATGATCTCGGGACCAGTTAATTGTCGATCTCCTACTTCATTCCAACAAATAGGAGATCTACACTTCCTTCCGTACAATGCTTCGAATGGCGCAGCTTTAATGCTCGCATGATAACTATTATTATACGAGAATTCTGCTAATGGTAGATATTTATCCCATCCGTTTCCAAAATCGATCACACATGCCCTGAGCATGTCTTCAAGAGTCTGAATCGTTCTTTCACTCTGCCCGTCAGTTTGCGGATGATACGCGGTACTCATATCCAAACGAGTTCCTAGGGCCTCCTGTAGTGATTGCCAGAACTTTGATGTAAATCTACTATCACGATCGGATATAATGGAAATAGGTATTCCATGCCTTGAAACAACTTCCTTTATATACAATCGTAATAGTTTCTCCATTCTATCCGTTTCCTTTATAGGCAAGAAGTGTGCAGACTTGGTGAGACGATCAACAATCACCCAAATGGTGTCGTATCCCCAGGCAGTCTTTGGTAACTTCGTGATGAAATCCATGGTAATACCATCCCATTTCCATTCTGGGATTTCTGGTTGTTGAAGTAACCCTGACGGCTTCTGGTGTTCAGCTTTGACTTTGGAACAAGTTAAACATTCCCCAACATATGTTGCAACGTCTGTCTTTAAATTAGGCCACCAATAATGTGTCTTAAGATCTTGGTACATCTTTCCAACTCCAGGATGTATCGAGTATCTTGTCTTATGTGCCTCATTTAATATCAACTTCCTTAATCCACCCAACTTCGGTACCCAAATACGATTTGCAAAATATCGAATTCCATCTTCCCGCATAACGAGTTGCTTCTCATACTTCTTCATTATTTCATTTCCTATATTTTCTTTAGTAAGTGCTTCTCGTTGAACTTCTTTGATTTGTGAGTTGAGATTCATGCGAATTTTTATGTTCATCGCTCGTACTCGAATTGGTTCTCGTTCCTTTCTGCTTAAAGCATCGGCCACCACGTTCGCCTTCCCGGGATGATAACGAATTTCACAATCATAGTCGTTTATTAACTCGACCCACCTACGTTGTCTCATGTTCAGCTGTTTCTGATCAAAAATATGTTGATGGCTTTTATGATCAGTAAACACAGTGCATTTAACCCCATACAAGTAGTGTCTCCATATCTTCAATGCAAACACGACTGCTCCCAGTTCTAGATCATGCGTCGTATAATTCCGCTCGTGAATCTTCAATTGTCGGGATGCGTATGCAATAACTTTCTTTCGTTGCATAAGAACGCAACCAAAACCTTGTCGCGAAGCGTCACAATATATTTCAAAATCATCGTTCCCTTCTGGTAACGATAAAATAGGCGCCGTAGTTAACTTCTTCTTTAGTAATTGAAATGCACTCTCCTGCTCAGAAGTCCATTCATATTTCTTCCCTTTTTGCGTTAACGCTGTCAACGGCTTAGCTATTCGGGAAAAATCTTGAATAAACCTTCTATAATAACCGGCTAAACCCAAAAATTGACGTATCTGCGTTGGTGTCTTAGGAGTCTCCCATTTTTCAATGGCTTCAGTTTTTGCTGGATCAACCTGAATTCCTTTGCTACTAACAACGTGGCCAAGAAATTGAACTTCTTTCAACCAAAAAGCACACTTAGAAAATTTAGCATATAGTTGTTCTTTTCTCAACAACTCTAATATCAACCTTAAATGCTCTTCATGCTCTTGCTCACTCTTGGAATAGATAAGAATATCATCAATGAAAACGATAACAAACTTATCTAAATATGGACTACAAACTCGATTCATGAGGTCCATGAATACAGCTGGCGCATTCGTCAATCCAAACGGCATGACTAAAAATTCGTAATGACCGTAGCGTGTCCGAAAAGCAGTTTTCGGTATATCTTCTTCTTTGACACGTAATTGATGATAGCCCGATCTTAGGTCAATTTTCGAGTACACACATGATCCTTGGAGTTGATCAAATAAGTCGTCAATTCTCGGTAGTGGATACCGATTCTTGATAGTTAACTTATTTAATTCACGATAATCTATACACATCCTAAAAGATCCATCTTTCTTTTTAACAAATAGAATCGGAGCTCCCCACGGTGAAGTACTTGGTCGTATGAATCCATGATCCAGTAATTCTTTTAACTGACTCTGAAGTTCTTTTAACTCGGACGGTGCAAGTCTATATGGAGCACGAGCCACTGGTGCAGCTCCTGGTACTAAATCTATTTGAAATTCTACAGATCTAAATGGAGGTAATCCCGGCAACTTTTCCGGAAAGACTTCAGGAAAATCTCTTGCCACAGGCACGTCATTGATGCTCTTCACTTTTTCCTTTGTTTCGACTTTATTAACATGTGCTAAGATAGCATAGCACCCTTTCTTCAAGCACTTTTGAGCTTTCAAATAACTAATGAGTTTTAGCTTTGAGTTACCCTTCTCTCCATAAATCATTATTGGCGTTTTATCCTTACGAGGAATGCGAATTGCCTTCTTGGCGCACACAACTTCAGCTCCTATTTTGGACATCCAGTCCATGCCGACTATTACATCAAAACTTCCTAATTCTACGGGTATCAAGTCAATTTTAAACGTTTCTCCGGCTAAATTTATTTTACAATCACGGCAAATTTTATCGGCTTTAATTAGTTTACCATTAGCTAACTCAATCATGTACTTAGCATCGAGAGGTAATGATGAACAATTCAATTTAGCGTGAAAGTCTCTACACACGTAACTTCTATCAGCACCAGTATCAAATATAATAGATGCGGATAAGTTATTAATGGTAAACGTACCCGTAACAAGCTCCGGGTCTTCACATGCCTCTTTAGCATTAATAACAAATGCTCTTCCACGTGCAGGTCCGATATTCTTCTCTGGATTCGGGCACTGGCTCTTATAGTGGCCTTGTTTTCCACACCCAAAACAAGTAATGGTAGCCAAAGCAGTTCTATTTGCGTTGGTGGCAGGAGTCTTGGCACCATTTGTATTCGTAACGAGAGCCCTACAATCTTCAGCAAGATGACCCTGTCGATTACATTTGTTGCATACCACACTACAGTAACCAAAGTGATGTTTGTGACATCGGTTGCATAAAGGACTTTGTCCTTTGTAACCAAAACCTGAACCACTACCCGCACCTTTCGGGGTTTCTTGTTTCTTAAAAGTTTGTTGTTGATTACCTCGATCATAGCTTCCATTCCACTTTCTCTTGTTACCTGATACCTTCACATCAGTATTGAATGCTTTCTTATCCAAAATGACCTGATCCATTAGCTCGTTTGCCATGGTTATAGCTTCATGAATTGTCTTAGGTTTCGATGCTGTAACATTTGCCTTGACCTTTTTGGGCAAACCATCTTTGTACATTTCAATCTTCTGTTCTTCGGTTGGAACCAATTCAGGACATAGCAAAACTAATTCCATGAATCGCTGATTGTAGTTGGTGATTTCAGTACCAATAACCTTCAGACTTCGTAACTCATCTTCCAACTTCCTAACCTCGTTCCTTGGACAATATTCATTGATTAACATTGTTTTGAATTCTTCCCACGGAGTATCATAAGCTACATCTCCTCCTACAGCCTTCACATAATTTTTCCACCACGTGAGTGCACTATCTTGTAAAGTGCACGATGCGTATTTGGTCATGTCCTTTTCAACACAACCACTGATTTTGAACACAGTTTCCATCTTTTCTATCCACCGGGTTAAACCGATCGGTCCTTCTGTTCCACTGAATGATGAGGGCTTGCAAGCTTGAAAAGTTTTGTAAGTGCACCCCACACGAGGATTTGGGTTAACTGCAGCACCTCTTGCAGCCTCGACCCATAACATTCTGTCGTTCACTCGCTGATTGATGAGTTCCTGGATTTCTTGTTCCGTCATTCGGTTCAATCGCGCCATATTCTTCTATAAGAATGAAAAGAAAATAATTATTCACATGGAATATTATAGATGTAGTGTATATTTACAGTACATTATAGCTTATTAATAATATGAACCAGGTATTATTATAAAAGCCTTTTCTTCTTATTAGCGTTTTATAATTATATCTAGGGTAGTACCTACCCGTTAATGTTCATACTTAATAGCTTAGTACCGAACCAATTACTACAATCTAAATAATACTTAACCATGGAAAATTATTGCATTTCACACTTCACTATTTTACATATACTTATCTTACATCGAACATTAAGCAAACCACACTAATAATATTATACAAAACATTATATGATCCCATGGTTTAATACGGCAGCGCATCGTTTGGTCTATTTTCTAGGACGTTTAGTTCCAATGAATGGCCTAACGCTTATCCTAACTGTCTGCCTATATTTTGGTGGTGGGGCTGAAGAACTAGATGCCGGGACAGCACGAATAGGAATAGCGGGAATAGGGGTGGTAGTGTTTAGTGGAGTTGGTGCCACATCATCCTCCCTAAACTCGGGATTTGAATTTTCTAATTCATTAGCTTTTCGTTTCTTTCCTTGTTCGAACTTGTCTTTCGTAATTTCCTCGGGTTCACTTTCCTCCTCGGGTTCACTTTCCAGATTTTCTATAGTTGGTTCATCCGGAATTTGTGAGTCTTCCCCAAAGATATTATTTTCGTCATCGGATAGGTTAATGACTGGAACACCATCTGAAGATTCTGATTCGGAGTCGCTGAATGTGATAATAAGTTTTGAGCCCGACATCTATCACACCACAACTAACTCATTAGTACTACATAATATTTACATATAAATTTTAACCAACAGTGATAAGCAATGGTTTTTGAAATCAGACCCGGTCAAAGTCCAGACTTACTAATGTATCCTAACGACTTATCAGTTAGACACACTAATGCAAACCTGGTTCGCTAAGACCACCGCTCTGATACCACATGTCATAACCCGTCCTTAACCCTAAGAACGAGTTAGATAACGTATGATTTCATTGCGAGGTATTGACCTCTATATGAGACATTTTTAAAAGAAAACTGCATATATTTTACATTACAAACCACAAATCTTATTTTTGATACAAGCTTTAGACGATAGAAAGATGATTATCGTTTAGCGATAATCTTCGACTTACAAACTTTACAAATAATGATAACAACACGATTTCTAGTATATTTTACAACACAAATCCTCGGGTATGCAGTTTTATTTTTGACACAAATATGCGTACGCAAGATCCTGCTCAAATTCAACATAATGCAGCGGAAACTTCTAATTATCACCTGAGAATAAACATGTTTAAAACGTCAACATAAAGTTGGTGAGATATAGGTTTAGTGCCGGCAGCAATATATATATAGACCACAAGATTTCATATATAAACAGTTTAATAAAAATATTCTAAGTGGTTGAGCACTTGGTAACCATACTTAACATTTAATCACGTCGCATATTCCCTTTATTATGAAATCTTACTACACCGTACCAAGTGTAGTCACGAAATGAAGTACTGTGCAACCGTTGAATACTGGTCGTCCAGTCCGGTTGGGGTTGTCAGGCCCGATAGATCTATCAACAGGATTCGCGTTTACAATACCGCTGTAAATATTAGTTACCAAGCTACAGGGAAGTATGCCAGTGGTACAACTCAACGTAGAATATATTTTCAGTTACTTGTGTCCATAACGTAAAACATAAAATACATGTATTCTCATCCCGAAATATTTAGAGTTTAAAAGTGGGACTATATACTCACTTTTGTCTTGAAGATATGTGACTTGGTCTCCGATTGATATTACGAACCTATCCATATATAATTTATCAATATATTTTCATTTTAAACAAACGTCACATATATATACTTATAATACTTTTAATACTTTTAATAATTCCTTAGTCCGTAGTTAGCAGTCCGATGTTAGTAATTCAATTTTAATGGTTCATTTTTAGGTGTTTAATAAACCCCCAATGAAATAAATAAAACCCCCATCGTATATGTATTGGTCAAGATTAATCTTGACCCACAGTACCGGTGTTGTCAAATGACGTGTTGCGTACATAAAGTACCGGTGTTGTCAAATGACGTGTTGCGTACAATCATGGGATCTTATGATTAATCTTCTCGTATTGTTTACGGGTGATCCTGAACCATATAAAATTAAATTATGAGTACATATATATAAAATATCATGTTATTTTAAAAATATGTGATTTATTTAATTTTCTCCAATTATTTTCGTAGCTAAACTAGTCTTAGATATCCGATCTCGTTTTGGTCATAGTTTCTTCGTTACAACTCCGTTTTCGTTGATTCAACTTGCCATTTCCTTGGATCGAGTCCCTCTTTAAGACTATGAACTGTAAATACCTTAGTTTGTATTCGAAATCACAGGTAATAGGTCAAACTTTAGTGAAACTTATGAAGTTAATCATTTTCCATCATGTAAACAACCTTAAATGATTATTTTTCTAAAAATACTTATACTTTGAGTTAAATCATGAAATTTTTATGTGTTATCATATTCATAGTAAAAATCATTTTTCCAGAAAATAAACCTCCAATTCAAAGTTTAAGATGGTTTTTAATTATCCAACCCAAAACAGCCCCCGGTTGCACTCCGACGTCGTAAAAACAGTTTTTAAGGTGTTCTTTGAAAAACCAAGTTATACCTTGTTAAATTAGCATATTTTTAAGTTATATTACAGGTCTTGAAGTATTTTAAAAGTTAAGTTAGAAGGATCTATTTAGTTTGCGAACAAGTTTGAAATCATTCAAACTATGTTCTAGTTTATAAACTCTTATATATATAGCTATAAATATATGAATTGAAAAAGAGTTGAAGTAGAGTTTTTACCTCAAGTTTAAAATGTAAAGTTGCTGGAAAGAAGTAGTAAAATAAAAGTTGAGAGAGTTCTTGCAAGTGTGTGTGAAAATTGGAAGTAAAATTTGGAAAATGAATGTGTAAAAATGAGTTAGAAATGGTGCTTATTTATAGGCTTGAAAATTTGGTTTTTAGTGAAAATATCTAAGATAAGTTAAAATTTATTATGTCATGAATGACATATTATTCCAATAATTGAAGATTTCTATTGGTATATACCAATAGTAAATACTTCTAGAAGCTGTGTATAGTACCCTAGATATACGTATAGGATTATTGAGGAAACGGAACGAGAATTCAAATATAACTATCTTTTGTAAATATACTTATATTGTTTTATGTATAAAAGCCCTTTAAAAATGATTAAATACATTACTTATACGATATATGTATAAACATTATAAATCATCAGTATTTATGTCAAATAACGTTACGTATGGTTATTGTTTTGAAAACTTAAGTTAGTAGTTTCAAAATATACTTATGACTTTTTGTTATTAATACAAAATGAGATATTAAAACATCCTGAGATCATGTTAAATATGTATGTATAATTATCATATATTGTATAGTTCGTGATATCATCGGTCAAACTAGACGGTCAAACGTTGTGTAAAACTCTTTTCAAAAACATAAATCTTAACAATTTGGATTGCTTATCATGTTGGTAAGGTTTAATTTATATAAATATTAATCTTATAAGTATAGAACGATCGAAAAAGTGCGGGTCATTACATAGTCCTAGTAAAACCAGAATGCATGACTTGTTTCTGGACGTATGAATTACGTGTCTTTATTGCCTTTGCTGAACGACTTGTGTACTAGCTAGAATTATCTTCACAACTATCTTGTATCAAAGTTATTGTGTGCTATATTTCATGCTTTATGTAAAATAAGCGGTATTGTAAGTTTGTAAAATATTGTATAAAAGTTTGAACGCGAAATACTATTATAATCAGTTTTTCATATAGAATTGTAGTAGTTGAATTGTATATTAGCTACTAAGTATGAACTTAACGGGTAGGTACTACCCGAATTTAAACTTATAAAACGCTAATATGAAGAAAAAGCTTTTATAAATGAGTTCATATTATGCTACGAAATACTATTAACTACTCTTAATATTCTGTATGATTAACTTGTTCCATTTGACTATTTTGAAGGAAATGGCACCGACTACTCGACACACCGTGAATATGAATGAAGAGGAATTCCGTACTTTTCTAGCTTCAAACATAGCCGCAGTACAGGCTGCGCTACATACCAACAATAACCTTGGATCTAGCAGTACAGGAAATCGTGTAAGATGCACCTACAAAGAATTCACTACCTGCAAACCTTTGGAATTTGATGGAACCGAAGGACCGATCAGATTGAAACGGTGGACCGAGAAGGTCGAATCGGTGTTTGCCATAAGTAAGTGTACTGAATAGGACAAAGTAAAGTACGCTACGCATACCTTCACAGGTTCTGCGTTAACATGGTGGAATACCTATCTAGAGCAAGTGGGACAAGACTATGCGTACGCACTACCGTGGTCAGCATTCAAGCACTTGATGAACGAGAAGTACCGTCCCAGAACCGAGGTCAATAAGCTCAAGACAGAACTTAGAGGGTTACGAACCCAAGGATTTGATATTACCACGTACGAAAGATGATTCACAGAATTGTGCCTATTGTGTTCGGGAGCATTCGAAGATGAGGAAGAGAAGATCGACGAGTTTGTGAAAGGATTACCGGAAAGAATCCAAGAAGATATACGTTCACACGAGCCCGCCTCCATACAACAGGCATGTAGAATGGCTCACAAACTAGTGAACCAGATTGAAGAAAGAATTAAAGAACAGACTGCTGAAGAGGCCAATGTGAAGCAAGTCAAAAGAAAGTGGGAGGAAAACGGTGATAAGAATCACCAATACAACAACAACAGCAATTACAACAATAATCGCAACAATTATCCCAACAATCGCAACATCAATCGCAACTACAACAAACGGCCCAACAACAACAACAACAACAACAACAACAACAACAACAGCAACTACAACAATCATCCCAACAACAATAATAACCGCAACAACAACAACAATCAGAAGCAGCTATGCCAAAGGTGTGAAAAGTATCACTCGGGGTTCTGCACCAAATTTTGCAACAAGTGTAAAAGAAATGGTCATAGCGCGGCCAAGTGTGACGTCTACGGACCAGGGGTTAATAGAACGAAAGGAACAAATGGTGTCGGAATGAGTAATGGTGGAGCAAGTAGTGTCGGAGCAAGTTATGCCAATGTAGTTTGTTATAAATGTGGAAAACCGGGCCACATTATTAGAAATTGCCCGAACCAGGAGAACACGAATGGACAAGGCCGCGGAAGAGTTTTCAATATTAATGCGGCAGAGGCACAAGAAGACTCGGAGCTTGTTACGGGTACGTTTCTTATTGACAATAAATCTGCTTACGTTTTATTTGATTCGGGTGCGGATAGAAGCTATATGAGTAGAGATTTTTGTGCTAAATTAAGTTGTCCATTGACGCCTTTGGATAGTAAATTTTTACTCGAATTAGCAAATGGTAAATTAATTTCAGCAGATAATATATGTCGGAATCGAGAAATTAAACTGGTTAGCGAAACATTTAAGATTGATTTGATACCAGTAGAGTTAGGGAGTTTTGATGTGATAATCGGTATGGACTGGTTGAAAGAAGTGAAAGCAGAGATCGTTTGTTACAAAAATGCAATTCGCATTATACGAGAAAAAGGAAAACCCTTAATGGTGTACGGAGAAAAGGGCAACACGAAGCTACATCTTATTAGTAATTTGAAGGCACAAAAACTAATAAGAAAAGGTTGCTATGCTGTTCTAGCACACGTCGAGAAAGTACAAACTGAAGAAAAGAGCATCAATGATGTTCCCATTGCAAAAGAATTTCCCGATGTATTTCCGAAAGAATTATCGGGATTACCCCCACAACGATCTGTTGAATTTCAAATAGATCTTGTACCAGGAGCTGCACCAATAGCTCGTGCTCCTTACAGACTCGCACCCAGCGAGATGAAAGAACTGCAAAGCCAATTACAAGAACTTTTAGAGTGTGGTTTCATTCGACCAAGCACATCACCGTGGGGAGCTCCTGTTTTGTTTGTCAAGAAGAAAGATGGTACATTCAGGTTGTGTATCGACTACCGAGAGTTGAACAAACTTACCATCAAGAACCGCTACCCACTACCGAGAATCGACGACTTATTTGATCAACTACAAGGCTCGTCTGTTTATTCAAAGATTGACTTACGTTCCGGGTATCATCAAATGCGGGTGAAAGAAGATGATATTCCAAAGAATGCTTTCAGAACACGTTACGGTCATTACGAGTTTATGGTCATGCCATTTGGTTTAACTAATGCACCAGCTGTGTTCATGGACCTTATGAACCGAGTGTGTGGACCATACCTTGACAAGTTTGTCATTGTTTTCATTGATGACATACTTATTTACTCAAAGAATGACCAAGAACACGGTGAACATTTGAGAAAGGTGTTAGAAGTATTGAGGAAGGAAGAATTGTACGCTAAGTTTTCAAAGTGTGCATTTTGGTTGGAAGAAGTTCAATTCCTCGGTCACATAGTGAACAAAGAAGGTATTAAGGTGGATCCGGCAAAGATAGAAACTGTTGAAAAGTGGGAAACCCCGAAAACTCCAAAACACATACACCAGTTTTTAGGACTAGCTGGTTACTACAGAAGGTTCATCCAAGAATTTTTCCAGAATAGCAAAACCCTTGACTGCATTAACGCATAAAGGGAAGAAATTTGAATGGAATGATGAACAAGAGAAAGCGTTTCAGTTATTGAAGAAAAAGCTAACTACGGCACCTATATTGTCATTGCCTGAAGGGAATGATGATTTTGTGATTTATTGTGATGCATCAAAGCAAGGTCTCGGTTGTGTATTAATGCAACGAACGAAGGTGATTGCTTATGCATCTAGACAATTGAAGATTCACGAACAAAATTATACGACGCATGATTTGGAATTAGGCGCGGTTGTTTTTGCATTAAAGACTTGGAGGCACTACTTATATGGGGTCAAAAGTATTATATATACCGACCACAAAAGTCTTCAACACATATTTAATCAGAAACAACTGAATATGAGGCAGCGTAGGTGGATTGAATTGTTGAATGATTACGACTTTGACATTTTTGGTGGCCGGGTATGAAAACCGATGTTGCTAAATATGTAGGAGAATGTTTGACGTGTTCTAAGGTCAAAGCTGAGCATCAGAAACCATCAGGTCTACTTCAACAACCCGAAATCCCGGAATGGAAATGGGAAAACATTACCATGGATTTCATCACTAAATTGCCAAGGACTGCAAGTAGTTTTGATACTATTTGGGTAATAGTTGATCGTCTCACCAAATCAGCACACTTCCTGCCAATAAGAGAAGATGACAAGATGGAGAAGTTAGCACGACTGTATTTGAAGGAAGTCGTCTCCAGACATGGAATACCAATCTCTATTATCTCTGATAGGGATGGTAGATTTATTTCAAGATTCTGGCAGACATTACAGCAAGCATTAGTAACTCGTCTAGACATGAGTACTGCCTATCATCCACAAACTGATGGGCAGAGCGAAAGGACGATACAAACGCTTGAAGACATGCTACGAGCATGTGTTATTGATTTCGGAAACAGTTGGGATCGACATCTACCGTTAGCAGAATTTTCCTACAACAACAGCTACCATTCAAGCATTGAGATGGCGCCGTTTTGAAGCACTTTATGGTAGAAAGTGCAGGTCTCCGATTTGTTGGAGTGAAGTGGGGGATAGACAAATTACGGGTCCGGAGATTATACAAGAAACTACCGAGAAGATCATCCAAATTCAACAACGGTTGAAAACCGCCCAAAGTCGACAAAAGAGCTACGCTGACATTAAAAGAAAAGATATAGAATTTGAAATTGGAGAGATGGTCATGCTTAAAGTTGCATCTTGGAAAGGCGTTGTTCGATTTGGTAAACGAGGAAAATAAAATCCAAGGTATATTGGACCATTCACGATTATTGATCGTGACGGATCAGTAGCTTACCGACTTGAGTTACCTCAACAACTCGCGGCTGTACATAACACTTTCCACGTCTTGAATTTGAAGAAATGTTTTGCTAAAGAAGATCTCACTATTCCGTTAGATGAAATCCAAATCAACGAAAAACTTCAATTCATCGAAGAACCCGTCGAAATACTGGATCATGAGGTTAAAAGACTTAAGCAAAACAAGATACCAATTGTTAAGGTTCGATGGAATGCTCGTAGAGGACCCGAGTTCACCTGGGAGAGTGAAGATCAGATGAAGAAGAAATACCCGCATCTATTTCCAAAAGATTCGTCAACACCTTCAACAGCTTAAAATTTCGGGACGAAATTTATTTAACGGGTAGGTACTGTAGTGACCCGAACTTTTCCATGTTTATATATATTAATTGAGATTGATATTTACATGATTAAATGTTTCCAACATGTTAAGCAATCAAACTTGTTAAGACTTGATTAATTGAAATATGTTTCATATAGACAACTGACCACCCAAGTTGACCGGCGATTCACGAACGTTAAAACTTGTAAAAACGACATGACGATATATATATGGATATACATATGGTTAACATGAGATTATGATAAGTAAGTATCTCCATAAGTATATTAACAATGAGTTAGATGCATATAAACAAGACTACTAACTTAAGGATTTCGAAACGAGACATATATGTAACGATTATCGTTGTAACGACATTTAAATGTATATATATCATATTAAGATATATTAATATATCATAATATCATGATAATATAATAATTTAACATCTCATTAGATATAATAAACAATGGGTTAACAACATTAATTGAGATCGTTAACTTAAAGGTTTCAAAACAACACTTACATGTAACGACTAACGATGACTTAACGACTCAGTTAAAATGTATATACATGTAGTGTATTTAGATGTATTAAAATACTTTTGGAAGACTTCAAGACATATATCAAAACACTCATACTTAACGAAAATGGTTACAGTTACTTTTCCATTCTTTTCTTTCATCAAGAATTCTAGTCGTATTCTTACCCGTATTATACACAGCTTCAAAACGTACTTACTATGAGTATATACCAATAGGAACTAGCATGGGATTCCACTCTTGATTATGTCATGTATGACTAATCAATTTTAACTTCTACCATGAGCTAGTCAACTAACTAGAACTCCTTTTAACCCCACTCACCACTCACCAATTACCACTCATCATTCACTCCATTTCACTTCCAATTCTCTTTCTAATTCTCTCTCAACACATACACACTATTATGAATGTATTTTTCCAGTAGTTAATCATCATCTTCATCAAAAATCACTTCAAGAATCAAGCTATAATCATCATAGGAAGAACACTTCAAGAACACTTCAAAAATCCCTTCAAGTTTACTAATTTACTTCCAAGCTTTCTAATCCATTCCAAGTAATCATCTAAGATCAATAAACCTTTGTTATATACAGTAGGTTATCTTTTTTATTCAAGGTAATATTCATATTCAAACTTTGATTCAATTTCTATAACTATAAACTATCTTAATTCGAGTAAAAATCTTACTTGAACTTGTTTTTGTGTCATGATCCTACTTCAAGAACTTTCAAGCCATCCAAGATCCTTTGAAGCTAGATCATTTCTTGTCACTTCCAGTAGGTTTAAATACTAAACTTGAGGTAGTAATGATGTTCATAACATCATTCGATTCATATATATAAAACTATCTTATTCGAAGGTTTAAACTCGTAATCACTAGAACATAGTTTAGTTAATTCTAAACTTGTTCGCAAACAAAAGTTAATCCTTCTAACTTGACTTTTAAAATTAACTACACACATGTTCTATATCTTTATGATATGCTAACTTAATGATTTAAAACCTGGAAACACGAAAAACACCGTAAAACCGGATTTACGCCGTCGTAGTAACACCGCGGGCTGTTTTGGGTTAGTTAATTAAAAACTATGATAAACTTTGATTTTAAAGTTGTTATTCTGAGAAAATGATTTTTATTATGAACATGAAACTATATCCAAAAATTATGGTTAAACTCAAAGTGGAAGTATGTTTTCTAAAATGGTCATCTAGACGTCGTTCTTTCGACTGAAATGACTACCTTTACAAAAACGACTTGTAACTTATTTTTCCGACTATAAACCTATACTTTTTCTGTTTAGATTCATAAAATAGAGTTCAATATGAAACAATAGCAATTTGATTCACTCAAAACGGATTTAAAATGAAGAAGTTATGGGTAAAACAAGATTGGATAATTTTTCTCATTTTAGCTACGTGAAAATTGGTGACAAATCTATTCCAACCATAACTTAATCAACTTATATTGTATATTATGTAATCTTGAGATACCATAGACACGTATACAATGTTTCGACCTATCATGTCGACACATCTATATATATTTCGGAACAACCATAGACACTCTATATGTGAATGTTGGAGTTAGCTATACAGGGTTGAGGTTGATTCCAAAATATATATAGTTTGAGTTGTGATCAATACTGAGATACGTATACACTGGGTCGTGGATTGATTCAAGATAATATTTATCGATTTATTTCTGTACATCTAACTGTGGACAACTAGTTGTAGGTTACTAACGAGGACAGCTGACTTAATAAACTTAAAACATCAAAATATATTAAAAGTGTTGTAAATATATTTTAAACATACTTTGATATATATGTATATATTGTTATAGGTTCGTGAATCAACCAGTGGCCAAGTCCTACTTCCCGACGAAGTAAAAATCTGTGAAAGTGAGTTATAGTCCCACTTTTAAAATCTAATATTTTTGGGATGAGAATACATGCAGGTTTTATAAATGATTTACAAAATAGACACAAGTACGTGAAACTACATTCTATGGTTGAATTATCGAAATCGAATATGCCCCTTTTTATTAAGTCTGGTAATCTAAGAATTTGGGAACAGACACCCTAATTGACGCGAATCCTAAAGATAGATCTATTGGGCCTAACAAACCCCATCCAAAGTATCGGATGCTTTAGTACTTCGAAATTTATATCATATCCGAAGGGTGTCCCGGAATGATGGGGATATTCTTATATATGCATCTTGTTAATGTCGGTTACCAGGTGTTCACCATATGAATGATTTTTATCTCTATGTATGGGATGTATATTGAAATATGAAATCTTATGGTCTATTGTTACAATTTGATATATATAGGTTAAACCTATAACTCACCAACATTTTTGTTGACGTTTAAAGCATGTTTATTCTCAGGTGAATACTAAGAGCTTCCGCTATTGCATACTAAAATAAGGACTAGATTTGGAGTCCATGTTTGTATGATACTGTGTAAAAATTGCATTCAAGAAACTGATTTCGATGTAA
The DNA here is from genome assembly GCF_046630445.1 of Rutidosis leptorrhynchoides. NCBI lineage: Eukaryota > Viridiplantae > Streptophyta > Magnoliopsida > Asterales > Asteraceae > Rutidosis > Rutidosis leptorrhynchoides. The sequence continues at coordinate 10,698,473 of NC_092340.1, read as the reverse complement.
CATATTTTTATTGTAAACCATTATGTAATGGTCGTGTGTAAACAGGATATTTTAGATTATCATTATTGATAATCTACGTAAAGCTTTTTAAACCTTTATTTATGAAATAAAGGTTATGGTTTGTTTTAAAAATGAATGCAGTCTTTGAAAAATGTCTCATATAGAGGTCAAAACCTCGCAACGAAATCAATTAATATGGAACGTTTTTAATCAATAAGAACGGGACATTTCATTCCCATCTTTGATGGTACTGATTTACAACCTGAAAACCAAAGCTACTTTGTTATCTAGGTTCCATTCATGATGAAATGGAAAGAGTTCTAACTGAAGGACCCATTATTCTAGGTAAATGGACTGAAGCTGTGAGCAATGCAGATGGTACTGTGGTTAAACCTGTTGTGTTTATTCAAACTCCAAGAACTGAATGGATAGACCAAGATGCTATTCTTTACAAATTAGATAGCAAACTCAGAAGTATAATTGACAATGCTATTTTTGTTCCTATCTTGAGAAAGGTAGGACATGCTAAAACTGCTAAAGCCATGTAGGATATTTTGCTAGATGATTTTGAAGGGGTTACTGTGGTTAAAACTCAAAAGAAGAAGAATTTTGTAAGGTTGTATGAATATTTTACTGCTGAACCAAAGGAATCATTGTTTGACTTCATTCAAGATTTCAGGTTTTGATCAATGACCTGGAAGGTGCTGGAGTGATAAAGACACAAGCTGAATTGTGTCAAAAATTTGTGGATGCACTTCCAGAAACTTTTGAATCTATCATTACCTCAATGGTAGTAAGTGAGAAGTTGGATAATTATGATCTGAGTGGTTTATTTGGAATTCTCACAAATTTTGAGGAAACCAAATTGAAAAAGAAGATTAATGCCAAGAAGATTGCTAAAGATCCAGATGCTGCTCTAGTTGCAACAACCAGAAGAAACAAAGAACTATTCTCAAGTTATTCTACCAAGGCTGAGACAGATGAGGAAAGTGATGACTCTTCAGAAGATGAAGAGGTTCAAATGCTTGAAGAACAAATGGCTCTTCTTACTCAAAAAATTGAAAAGAAAAAGTTTAGACCTAGGAAAGTGTGATGACCCGTCCAAATCCCTTTGGACGAATACATCATTCATTGATTTTATAGTGAGGTTTTGACCTCTATATGATACGTTTTGTAAACATTGCATTCTTTTAAAAAGGCACACCATAAATGAATATCTAATTCCAAGGTCTTTGACATTTGATGATTTCTACATATATACAATCACCGTAAATAATAGTTTACAATACTATATCTGTTGACAATGCAGTCAAAATAAGATACATGGTGATGATTTTGTTGAATGCAAAGTTTTCTCGAATAAAGCATGTATGACTCCATGCACATAGCTTGTATAACATATAAGCAAACAGCGGAAGACTTCTAGGAACCTGAGAATAAACATACTTAAAAGTGTCAACACAAAGGTTGGTGAGTTCATAGTTTTAATGTCGCGCATAATCTGTATATAAAGGTGGATCACAATTTTTCAGTTGTTTCATCCAGAAACGTTTATCAAAATATTCTACGAAATTGAGCACCCTGGTAACTAAACTTAACGTATATATAATTTGTACCCTTTGTATAATCATCTTAATAATACACGCAAACCAACGTGTACGCTTCTCAAATAGCATACGTCCGTTAAAAGGCTAGCGCTCTAGCTCTGACGGGGATATCAAGCCCTATGGATCCATATACTACTACTCGCGCCCACCAGTTCTTATAACTGGCAGTTACTAGTTACCAAAGCTAAGGGATTTTCGGTTTAAACTCAGTGTAGAATTTAGTATGTACTTGTATCCATTGCGTTTAAATAAATTGCATGTATTCTCAGCCCAAAAATATAGATTGCAAAAGTAATTAAAAAGGGAGCAAATGAAACTCACCTTAGTAGCACATAAGGTCTTTCACCAAAAAGTGACCGAAACTCGGAATGCAAAATTAACCGTAGATCTCAACCTAGAGAACATATGTTGGTCAATACATGTCTAATAAGCTAGGTTGGGTCATAGTGTATCACAATCCTAATGCTCGAGACCGACATGCAAAAGATAACAAAAGTCATCTCAAAAGTCAACCTGGCCCAATATGATCTTTAAATCTATACATGTTTATTAACATAGTATAAGTCTTGATAATTGAACGAATTTATAGTTTATCAAACTCAAAATATTATTTATTTCAGGAGCTATATTATATTTTAATTATCATGGCAATCGAAAATATTTTATTACTTTACATAGTTTTTCAATACTTGTAGAATCAGATTATAGTGTTTATAAAGCTTTAAAACATGATACGATAGTCAACTTTGACAATTGTTCAACAAAACGAGCCGTGCCTTATATAGAAATTCATTTACTCGATTAGTAATATCTAAAAATCTAATTTATCAATCTTATAAACCAGTTGTTTAAATATCAATTGCAGATTCAAAAGCAATTTCAATTAATGTTAATTATAATTCAGTTGACCATAACTTTTAATCCGTTCATCGAAAACACACGATTTCTAAATGAAAAGTTAATAATTTTTCGACACCTTTCCAAAAACATGCATATCATATACTTTATATCAGTAGCATATGTATCAAATTCGTGATTCATCATAAACTATCTAATGACAAAATTAAAGCATACAAGCATGCATAAACATATATACTCGAGCACTAGACATGGATACACTATTAATATATAAAAGATAAGATATGAATGCTTACATATCAATATTGTGATTCAATATTGTAGGAAAGTAAGTAGACGCAACGGAGATGATAAACACTAGTTTGACTCACGAGCAATACCCATGAACATTACCCATAACTTTCATAGCTATAACCTATAGTTTCCTTAGCTTTGACTCATTTGAAAACTTGGTTTGAAATCATTTGAGCAGTACTTCGTCGTAGTATTTTATGTATAATACTAATAATAATAATATTAATACTACTGATAATAATAATAAGATTAATAATAATATTAATCTTAATAATAATAATAATAATAATAATAATAATAATAATAATAATAATAATAATAATATAAATAATTATATAACAGAGGGAGTAACATATAAGATATGTGTGTGTGTACGTTGAGAAAACTGGCCAATTTATAGAATGTTTCTGAATCCTGACTGCCATGCCATGGGTTTTATGCCTATTTCTCATGTGATCGCTTGGCCCCAAAATCCAGCTCACAATTTTTTGTTGTTTTGTTCGTCGACATATTTTTATAATATATATATATATATATATATATATATATATATAATATATAATTTATATTAATTAATTATATATTATATTATATTTACGTGCATAGTTGACTTTTAATTTTTGGTCCGCTGACTCGTACGTTTACGCTCGACTAATGTCTCAGTTCCGGTTTCTCGAATGCATTTTCGTATGCTTAGAAAACTTGTACTTTACGTTTCGTAATTCGTACCTTTGTCAAAATATAATCTTAAATTATCAATAAACTATATTACTCAAAGTATAACTTATACATTTTAGTAATTTGTTCATTTGCTTCTATAAATCTACTCCTCGTTGTTTATTAAAATATATTTAATAATATCGAAACGTTTTATATCTAATTCAATTCTATACATTATCACATTGTAAATTATATATTTTCGTTTAGAAAAATATAAATTTGTATATAATATTTATTTATCAAACGGAACAATAAATGGGTGTTACTATTGTTTACAAAATAATTTCGAACCTTAATATATATATATATATATATATATATATATATATATATATATATATATATATATATATATATATATATATATATATACAATATATATAAATACTTTTTCTATACACGTTGCAAGTTATTTATATATCAAATACAGTCAAAAAGGAAAGATTTCTTAAATCAAGGTGGACCTCTCAACAAAGACTTATCACAATACTTACGGGATTTATAATTGTTGAAATATCTGCTAATCTAATCGTTTATATTATCTTCTAATTCCGTAGATGAATATATTAAGCATATATTGAGACAAATACGTTTATTCTAAAATATTATACATTTAATACTTTGTTAATGTTTTCAAGTTATAATATATATATATATATATATATATATATATATATATATACATATATATATTCATATCCATTTATATATTCATTCGTGAATCATCGAGCATAGTCAAAAGGGTAATTGAATGTATGAACATAGTTCCAAAATTTTCGAGACTGAACATTACAAACTTTGCTTATCGTGTCGGAATCATATAAAGATTAAGTTTAAATTTGGTCAAAAATTTCCGGGTTGTCACAGAAAGAAAGAAGTTCCTTTGATCCCAAGAAGGCTACTTGTTTAAAGTGTGGAAAGATTGGTCACATTTCTGCTGAGTGTTGGTCTAAGGTAGATTCTAGTTCAGACACTGGTAAGTATTTGGAAAAAAGTAAAGAAGTACAAGCAGAAGTACAAAAACTTGAAGAAGGAAGGAGTGAAGCTGGGGGTAAAGAAGGCTGAGAAGGCTCTTTACATAGAAACTTGGGATGATGAAGAATCATCAACTGATGAAGAGGAAGATAAGTGGTTGATGGCATTCATTGAACAAGATAAGTCATCTAGTTAATTTGAAGCTGATTTGAAAATTGCGTACACAATTTTGTTCACTATGTTGATAATGAAAAGATAAGCATGTTTTAGTATTTGTTGAATGACTTTAAATCATGTTTAGATGAGAACAAAAGATTAAAATATGAACTAAATGATCTTAGAGCCATAGTTACAGAGAAAGATTTACACATAAGAGAAACAGAGCAATGTAGAATTGAACTAGCAGCATACAAATCTAGTTTTAATAAGGAGATTATAAGATTTGATGACGAGAAAAGACAAATTAGAGAAAGGGCAGATAAGTATGAAAAAATTTGTAAATCTTGGTGTGTATCATCTAAGAAAAACTCAGATGCTATAGCTTGTGACAACCCGGAAATTTCCAACCAAATTTAAACTTTAATCTTTATATGTTTCCGACACGATAAGCAATATTTGTTAAGTTAAATTTCAAGAATTTTAAACTATGTTCATACATTCATTCAACCTCGACCAAGTTCCAACGATTCACGAACCATTAAACGAATATGATTATATATGTATATGTGTATATATATTATAACTTGAAACGTAAACAAAATATTAGATTAAATACTTTATATGATTGTATATGTTTCAAAATGTTTATCAATGGAATTAGAAGATAAGATCAAATGATTGAATTATCAGATATATTGAATTATGATTACAAGTCTCTGTTATGAGGTCCACTTTGAATTAGAAGACCCTTACTTTTAACGGTATTCGGAATAAATGGTAAAGTGATTTACAAGTAAAAACAAAGTATCACTTATTGGGAGTTAGACAAAAGTTAGTGGAGAATCGAATTTCATAATACTCGATTTATCATATAGAAGGAATAATTGGGATAAGATTCGTTGACTAGATAAATCCATTTGATATGTTATATTAAGATATATTATTTAGAAAGTTAAGGAAATTAAACTAAACATTTACGCATAAAAGAATGAAATCAAATTAAGTTTTAAAGCATAAACGTTATAGGATTTTCGATTTTGTAAATGATCTTAAATTATATAATTAGTTTTGAAAGGATAACTAGTATGTTATTAGATAAATATTTCAAAAATATGTATAAGATTATAAATTTTAATTTAAATTAGTCATAAAGTGTTTTGATATTAAACTAATATTAATAGATAGGCTTTGATAAATAACAAGATTATGAATTATAAAAGTAAATGACCAAAACACTCAAAAGATTAAGTTACACTTTGAGTGGGTTAGTTTTTAATTAATTTAAGTCTAGTTATTAATAAAGGTACGTGTCACAAAAATGTTTAATTTAAAATAAAATATTTTGACAAACAACGAGACTTTAATTTATATAAGGAAATGACCACAACACTCAATTTTATAAGTTATATTTTTATAAAGTTAATTTATTGTTGAGTAAGTCTAATTTTTTGTAAAATGTACACGTCACGTAACGTAAAAGGCTAGTTTTCTAAACGTACGAAAGTGCGCCCGAAAAACCGAAAGTGGTACATGAGTCGTGAGACCACGACCGTGTCATTTTTGTAAAAATTATATTTTTACCATGAACGTAAATATAATATAATATATAATTAATTATATAAATAAAATATATTATATATATATATAATATAATTTAAGTGTTAAGCATCCATGGCTATTTGCCTTTTTGCGTATGAATCTGGTTCACGAGACTCCGCAAATTGCGGACTAAAAGCAATTCACAACTTCTACAATTATGGAGGTGTCGGTGACAAGAATTTCTCTATAAAAAGGCCGAGCGTTCTAATCTTTTCATTCATAAAAAAAAAATTCATCTATCTATCTCTCGTGCTTATAATTATATATAGATATATATATATATATATATATATATATATATATATATATATATATATATATATTATAATAATTATTATTATTAATTATATTATTAGGAGTATTAGTATTATTATTATTATTAGTATTTTACATAAAATATTACGACGGTGTCATGAGCGGGTTATTTCAAAAATGAATTTTTATGAGCGGGATAGAGCTAAGGAAATTATGGGTTATAGCTATGGAAGTAATGGGTATGGTTCATGGGTATGCTCGTGAGGTCAACCTAATGTCTATTGTCCCCGTTGCGTCTACGTACCTTCCTACAATATTGAATCTCAATATTGATACGTGAGTACTCATAATTTAATTTTTACATACTAATAGTGTATCCCTGACTAGTGCTCGAGAAAATAGGATTATGCATATTTGTATTTTTGATATTGCCCTTAGATAGGTTATGTTGAATCCTGAATTAGTTACACCTACGGTTGAGATAAGGTATAACATATGCATGTCCTTGGAAAGCTAGCGAAAAGTTAAGAACTTTTCATTTAGATATCAAATGGATTCGTTGAATGGTTAGAAAGTTATGAAATAAACGAATTGTATAATTAATTTCGTAATTAAAATTGCTGATAATAATTAGTGAACTAATTTTCTAGGTAATAAAAAGTGGGTATTTGGATTCTACTCGTCGAGTAGATGAATTTTCATATAAAGCACGTCTCGTTTCGTTGAACGGTTGTCAAGTTATGGATAAAAGAAGTTTTGTAAATTTTGATGAAATGTCGATACGGAAACTGAAATTCTCGCTAATCTGCGTTGTTTCATATTAAAACAAAAATACCACTGAATTCTTTGATGTAAGATCTAACAAACGACTCTGGCCATTTGTCAATTCGAGTCTCGACGATTTTTCTAAAAATCGTCAAAGTTGACTGTTTGGTCACATTTTAAAATTCTAAAAAGAGCTGAAACTTTTTTATTAAAAATGTCAGTTTTGTATCAGTTGTCATGGTCGGCCTGATGTGTGTTTACTTTTGCCAAAAATCATGTTATATCTTTGTGGTAACAAGAATTTGAAGGCTTTGATCGTTTGTCAATCCGAGTTTCGAGGAATTTTCTAAAAATCTCCAAAGTATGCTACTCGGTCACTTTTGTAAATTTATTAAAGCTGAAAAAAATCAACTTTGAAACGCCGAAACCGCGTTGGCAACTACGATTTGTCTAGGTTTAGTTTACTTCTGTAAAATTTATGCTTAATCTTTTTGGTAATGTGTAACTTTTATCTTTGGCCGTTTATCAATCGGAGTTCCGATAATTTTTCTAAAAATCGCTGAAGTGGCCGTTTAGTCATGTTTGACCGAAAAATCATTTTTGTATAAGTTATTGTATTTTTGCATGCGATCTCGTTTTTACTTTAACCTTTGACTTTTGACCTTGAACTTTGACTTTTCCCGTTAACGTTTCAGTTAATTTTTTTTGTGTTGACTTTCTCAAAATACTAAAATGCTATTTAATGATTATGAAACCATTTGTGTTACGTTGTTTCACACGTCACCTTTTACTAGAATTTTAACTGAGCATGGGTAATATAACATGTTACTATACTGTTGAGTCAGACTCGAGCATTAGGATTGTGGTACACTATGACTTGGCCTAAATTGTTAGATAAATTTTGACCGACATATAAATATATATATAATTAATATAGGTTCGTGAATCCGAGGCCAACCCTACACTTGTTCAATGATGTTATATGTATTTTTACTACAAAATACAGTATGGTGAGTTTCATTTACCTTTTTACCCTTTATATTTTTGGGACTGAGAATACATGCGCTTTTATAAATGTTTGACGAAATAGATACAAGTAATTGAAACTACATTCTATGGTTGAATTATCGAAATCGAATATGCCCCTTTTTATTAAAGTCTGGTAATCTAAGAATTAGGGAACAGACACCCTAATTGACGCGAATCCTAAAGATAGATCTATTGGGCCTAACAAACCCCATCCAAAGTACCGGATGCTTTAGTACTTCGAAATTTATATCATGTCCGAAGGAGGATCCCGGAATGATAGGGGATATTCTTATATGCATATTGTTAATGTCGGTTACCAGGTGTTCACCATATGAATGATTATTTTTGTCTCTATGCATGGGACGTATATTTATGAGAACTAGAAATGAAATTCTTGTGGTCTATTAAAATGATGGAAATAAATGATTATGATAAACTAATGAACTCACCAACCTTTTGGTTGACACTTTAAAGCATGTTTATTCTCAGGTGTTAAAGAAATCTTCCGCTGTGCATTTGCTCATTTTAAAGATATTACTTGGAGTCTTTCATAGCATATTTCGAAGAACGTTGCATTCGAGTCATTGAGTTCATCAAAGATTATTATTAAATCAATTTGTAGTTGGATAGTGGATATTATGAAATGGTATGCATGCCTGTCAATTTTCGATGTAAAGAAAGATTGTCTTTTAAAAACGAATGCAATGTTTGTAAAATGTATAATATAGAGGTCAAATACCTCGCAATGTAATCAACTATTGTGAATCGTTTATAATGTATATAAACGGGTCCTTTCAGTTGGTATCAGAGCGGTGGTCTTAGCGAACCAGGTCTGCATTAGTGTGTCTAACAGATAACTCGATAGGATGCATTAGTGAGTCTGGACTTCGACCGTGTCTGCATGTCAATGGTTTTGCTTATCATTTTGTGTCAAAAATTAACTACTTATCATCCTCAGGAAATTTCCTGCTTATCATTTTTAGTCTAAGCCACGTCTTGCTGCATTGATTGCATGAATAGTGTATAGACAAAAATTCATATCTTAGCGTATCTGCTAAATCATATCTTATCGTATCTATTACTGTAAACGTTGCCTGATATATCCCGCAAATTCCTCCGTAATTTACGAAATCTTTTGTTCTATATATATGGATATTCTATGTAATTAGAATACCATCCGATAACCGAAAATCATTTCATATCGAAAAAAAAAATCCTTATTCAATCGTACGAAATGGAATTCATCATTAATTCAAGTTCCTTGGATTTTGAAATGGAATCCCACTCTAGCTCCGAAAGCAGTGTGACCGGAATAGATCAACCAATCAGTCATCACCTATTCTGGATGAATTGGGGATGGGTTCGTAGCCTCCTCAATCATTGGAGACAAGAAGAAGGTGATCCCTTCCATCCACCACATTGCCCTCTTGACGAAGAACCTGAAGCACTTACCGGCGAACCTGTCCGAAACACCATTTTCTTGCTCATTTCCAGAGTATCTCGTCACGATTATATATTACATCAAATTTTAGATTTTATTTATCCGCTCGTCCGAACCGACAATCAACCCGGTGTAATAGAAGAAGTCAACGAGCTCCGCGCTCGGGTAGTGGCTTTGGAGAATATGGTGCAGAGATTACAAACACCAGCAGCAGCATCAGCAGCATAACCAGTAACACCATCATCAACGCCAATAGTACCATTACCACCCCAAGCACAACCACGTCGTAAACCTCAACTTTACACTCTGTCCCACGAGCACCAATGTCATACGCCCTGTAGATACCAAGGAATACCAACAACAATAACCGACGACGTATTAATTCATAACTTCATTGGAGAAACATTCCGCGCAGATTATGTAATCTCTAAAGTCTTAGAGATTATCTAATCTAGCCCTAACCATAAATCAGTTAAGCGAACCAAAATGATAGAAGGAAGAGTAGAAACCCTGACAAAAATGGTGTGTGATTAACAAGCTAAACTTGTTTTACCAACAGCATCAACAGTACCGTCAGCATCACCAGCATCATCAGTACAGTCAACATCAGAATCAACAACACCTATAACATCACAAACTCCGTCAGCTCAAGAATCACTATGGACATCATTACGAATCAATAACCCGTATATTGTATCAACGAGTTATGAAGAATTAACTCATTCCCTTTGAAGAAATTATATGTATATTTTATTTATTTTGAAATAAAAATAAATCTTCCCGTGCTAAGCTATTGTGTGTGAATCTTAACTACTCGGTTAATTCATATTACAAATATGTAATAATGTACGTCCTTCGGCCGCAAACTTAACCAGCGTTAACTACAATCTCTATCGCAATTCAACAAATTCCAATTCATAATAAATCAAGTATATATTTGATTTTACACTTTCATCATCGATGTACCCGAAACTTTTCAGATAACATCATTCGTACTTTGCGAAATTCACAAGAATTCCATGAATCGAACATCATACATCAACAAATAATGAAGTATTGATTCATAATTTCAATGTCATTAAAGAAATACTGCGTAAAAGTTATGTACTTTTTAAAGCCTTTAGGGATTATTCAATTCTAGTTTTAACCGTAAATCAAATGAGTTTAATTTAACATTAACTCATTAAATCTATGTTACATCTGAAGAAAATATACATATATATATTTTCATAAAGACTGTAATAAAATTCTTTTGTACAAAATATTAATTGTGAAATTTTTTTTAACGGGTAGGTAATACCCGAGAGATATATAAATTCACAATTAATATATTAAATTCTTCGAATCTGATTAAACAAATCATCCATTATACTCCCTACTTTCACAACAATATACATTCTTTTATAGAAATCAAAACAACCATACTCATTCAAAATTTAATTACATATTCTGATTTTGAAATCTCAAAATTCAACTTGAGATATGACCAAAATCATCACTCTTAGATCCTTACATCTTTCACAAGCTATATTTTGACTTCAAAACTGTGTTAGAACATCAAATGTATGTTAACGATTACAATCTGTGTTCAAACCCTTCGAAAATTTCTGAAGACACTTCGAATGATGAGCAATCGAGATGATGATCCAACCACATGTTACCCACAGTTATGTACCCGAAAAACTCTTGAAACCAAAGTAAAAGTTTAAACAACGTATCCGCGTCAGATTCTTTAGAATTTATTAGCAAAAATAACTTTGCGACTCCTATTCAAAGTAGCCAGTTTTGTCACAGCTCCAGCAAGTCAACTTCGACTTTTCAGTCAGACTAACCTTATTATAACCTTGAGATATACACCATCGTTACCAGGGAACCTTTTACATTCCACCACATTATTAACAGATGTATCAACAACTTCATTACCCTTTGACTTTAGCCTCTCCAAAAAGTCATTATAATTATTCATTGAAACCCCATCATTTACTCATTCGCATCTTGTAATGAGAATTTCCATACGAATCATTGGGAATTAGCAATCAGTATTTTGAAATCTCACAGTATGTCTACGCCAACAGTTATATGTGTATATATAACGTCTATCTTCTGGACTTAATTTGAATGTGAAGATTCTGAAAAACATTTCGAACTACGAATTGGTTCTCCGAAAATGGAAAAATACTGATGAAGCAGCAAAAAAAAAAAAACTATAAATGACCTTAACAGTAAAAGTTTGATGATAATGAATAGGTGTGCTGGCAAAGCGCAGAAAAAAAGAAGTCTTGGAACTGGAAAACGGATTGAGCAAAGTAGGAAGGAGGCTGTGCACAAATTACAAAGACTGAACCTGACTTCAAAGGATCCAAATAATTCAGTATCTGCTGAAGTCATTAACGAATACCTTGCTCCTGACTCTAAACCCCTGCGGACAATATTCTTCATCATCCTCTGATATTAGAAATTCTAAAATATCATCAAATCTTTCATTATAAATATCCTCCATATTTCTGAAGATATTTTCTTAATTTTTCTTATTTGAAATCATTTACCTCTTTGCGCTATCTGTATTACATCATAAAAGAAACTATTTTAGTTTCTAAATTCTGAAACATTCAAGTTTAAAATAGGAATATTTTGAAGTAGTGTTGGGAACTGAAGCATGAATTAGTATAATATAATGACACTTGATCAATGTGATTATATTACAGTAAGTCATGCTGAGTTTCTAAATGGAACGTGATGATTCACAGATCATAACATCATCATGTGCCATGTTATACGACTCTTGTATTCTATTTAACCTCTAAAATATCAAGAAAATATTTCTTGATGATTCGGCCTTTTCCAAGGTATTTTAGTAATTTGACAAGTCAAGATCGTGCCATCACAATTTCCTTCCTAGAACATTAACAATGTTCATTTCGAAATTCATATCTGTGAATTCTGGACCATTACAAGCGGTGCTTAATCGCAAGAAGAAGAAACGAAAGGACAAAACTCCGAAATAGAAATTGGGGTATAAATTGCAGCAAATAAAAGAGAGCATTAACTGTGAATGATAATGATTATAGAAGACAGAAGCAGAGACTTTGAAATATAAGGGAACATATAAAGCCCAACGACAAACCAGAAATTATAAACCATATATATCGATGCATATAGCAATATAAAGACACGGGAGAACTAGGAACACTATAAACCCAAGAGTATAGTAGAAGTAAATAGATTCTTCCGGCGGTAGATGAAAAAAAAGAAGAATGACCGATATGAAAGTTAGAAGTATATCGAGAATCAGAACTGGATGGAGCATATTGATGAATACTTTAAAATATGAGTTGAGGGGGAAAGAATAGAAGGTGATGAAACATGACTAGGAACTTAGAAATCAACAGATTTAACTCACACAATGGCAAAATAAGTGAATCAAACCCTCTAGTGAATAGGTTAAGTTTTTTTTTTTTTTGATTAATTTAGTCAAACCACAACTAAATCAAGTGTGATTAGATCAACACCCAGAGCTATTATTCACCACCTGGGTGATTTGGACTGAGAGAGAATCGAAGGAGCTCACTAGATCTGAGTGTGTGTAACAAATGAGAGGCTTAACCTAAAATGAAGAACATAAGACTTTATATACCCCTGCTGTTGACACACCCATACGATTCATTCATCACACGTACGAGTTGGCTTCATCAACCGTACGGGTGATCACTCACTCGTGTCTTATCATTTAGGTTGTAATTGTGACTTAGCTCAGCATCAACCATGCGTATGACCCTGTCAGCCGTACTAGTGAGGCTTCACTCGTACGTCTGATTAAGTCTAACATAGTCAAACATCTAAATCTCATTCCTGCAGTTCCTGTAACCACATACAAACACGGATAGGATAATAACGAGCAATCATGGTGGCCTGTAAACTGTTGTACCTGCAATGGACGTGGGTAGATGTCTAGGGACTTGCATAAAATGCATCAACAGATGGTGTGAGTTGTAAGGAAACGAAGGAGGTGAATTTATAAGAAAATCTCCGACAGAACAATTAAAATGGACGATCTCATTTAAAGCGGATCCTAATTCCCTTGATTACCGGAGAGTCAAATCTTATTAAGAATATTTTCTTCAAATCCCTTAAAATCTGGGAATCAATCATATCTACGTCAAATGATAAGATGAATCTACACTTACTCATTTCACTCTTCTATGTTACCTTCATTCGTACTCTTCATATAAATGGATTGTTTATCCAAAGTATTCGCTGATGATAAAACTCTAATTTTCAGCCCGTATGCATCATGAAAACATACTTATTATCATTCACGACCTTTCCACTCAAATTTCGGGACGAAATTTCTTTAACGGGTAGGTACTGTGACAACCCGGAAATTTCCAACCAAATTTAAACTTTAATCTTTATATGTTTCAGACACGATAAGCAATATTTGTTAAGTTAAATTTCAAGAATTTTAAACTATGTTCATACATTCATTCAACCACGACCAAGTTCCAACGATTCACGAACCATTAAACGAATATGATTATATATGTATATGTGTATATATATTATAACTTGAAACGTAAACAAAATATTAGATTAAATACTTTATATGATTGTATCTGTTTCAAAATGTTTATCAATGGAATTAGAAGATAAGATCAAATGATTGAATTATCAGATATATTGAATTATGATTACAAGTCTCTGTTATGAGGTCCACTTTGAATTAGAAGACCCTTACTTTTAACGGTATTCGGAATAAATGGTAAAGTGATTTACAAGTAAAAACAAAGTATCACTTATTGGGAGTTAGACAAAAGTTAGTGGAGAATCGAATTTCATAATACTCGATTTATCATATAGAAGGAATAATTGGGATAAGATTCGTTGACTAGATAAATCCATTTGATATGTTATATTAAGATATATTATTTAGAAAGTTAAGGAAATTAAACTAAACATTTACGCATAAAAGAATGAAATCAAATTAAGTTTTAAAGCATAAACGTTATAGGATTTTCGATTTTGTAAATGATCTTAAATTATATAATTAGTTTTGAAAGGATAACTAGTATGTTATTAGATAAATATTTCAAAAATATGTATAAGATTATAAATTTTAATTTAAATTAGTCATAAAGTGTTTTGATATTAAACTAATATTAATAGATAGGCTTTGATAAATAACAAGATTATGAATTATAAAAGTAAATGACCAAAACACTCAAAAGATTAAGTTACACTTTGAGTGGGTTAGTTTTTAATTAATTTAAGTCTAGTTATTAATAAAGGTACGTGTCACAAAAATGTTTAATTTAAAATAAAATATTTTGACAAACAACGAGACTTTAATTTATATAAGGAAATGACCACAACACTCAATTTTATAAGTTATATTTTTATAAAGTTAATTTATTGTTGAGTAAGTCTAATTTTTTGTAAAATGTACACGTCACGTAACGTAAAAGGCTAGTTTTCTAAACGTACGAAAGTGCGCCCGAAAAACCGAAAGTGGTACATGAGTCGTGAGACCACGACCGTGTCATTTTTGTAAAAATTATATTTTTACCATGAACGTAAATATAATATAATATATAATTAATTATATAAATAAAATATATTATATATATATATATATATATATAATATAATTTAAGTGTTAAGCATCCATGGCTATTTGCCTTTTTGCGTATGAATCTGGTTCACGAGACTCCGCAAATTGCGGACTAAAAGCAATTCACAACTTCTACAATTATGGAGGTGTCGGTGACAAGAATTTCTCTATAAAAAGGCCGAGCGTTCTAATCTTTTCATTCATAAAAAAAAAATTCATCTATCTATCTCTCGTGCCTATAATTATATATAGATATATATATATATATATATATATATATATATATATATATATATATATATATATATATATATATATATATATATTATAATAATTATTATTATTAATTATATTATTAGGAGTATTAGTATTATTATTATTATTAGTATTTTACATAAAATATTACGACGGTGTCATGAGCGGGTTATTTCAAAAATGAATTTTTATGAGCGGGATAGAGCTAAGGAAATTATGGGTTATAGCTATGGAAGTAATGGGTATGGTTCATGGGTATGCTCGTGAGGTCAACCTAATGTCTATTGTCCCCGTTCCGTCTACGTACCTTCCTACAATATTGAATCTCAATATTGATACGTGAGTACTCATAATTTAATTTTTACATACTAATAGTGTATCCCTGACTAGTGCTCGAGAAAATAGGATTATGCATATTTGTATTTTTGATATTGCCCTTAGATAGGTTATGTTGAATCCTGAATTAGTTACACCTACGGTTGAGATAAGGTATAAGATATGCATGTCCTTGGAAAGCTAGCGAAAAGTTAAGAACTTTTCATTTAGATATCAAATGGATTCGTTGAATGGTTAGAAAGTTATGAAATAAACGAATTGTATAATTAATTTCGTAATTAAAATTGCTGATAATAATTAGTGAACTAATTTTCTGGGTAATAAAAAGTGGGTATTTGGATTCTACTCGTCGAGTAGATGAATTTTCATATAAAGCACGTCTCGTTTCGTTGAACGGTTGTCAAGTTATGGATAAAAGAAGTTTTGTAAATTTTGATGAAACGTCGATACGGAAACTGAAATTCTCGCTAATCTGCGTTGTTTCATATTAAAACAAAAATACCACTGAATTCTTTGATGTAAGGTCTAACAAACGACTCTGGCCGTTTGTCAATTCGAGTCTCGACGATTTTTCTAAAAATCGTCAAAGTTGACTGTTTGGTCACATTTTAAAATTCTAAAAAGAGCTGAAACTTTTTTATTAAAAATGTCAGTTTTGTATCAGTTGTCATGGTCGGCCTGATGTGTGTTTACTTTTGCCAAAAATCATGTTATATCTTTGTGGTAACAAGAATTTGAAGGCTTTGATCGTTTGTCAATCCGAGTTTCGAGGAATTTTCTAAAAATCTCCAAAGTATGCTACTCGGTCACTTTTGTAAATTTATTAAAGCTGAAAAAAATCAACTTTGAAACGCCGAAACCGCGTTGGCAACTACAATTTGTCTAGGTTTAGTTTACTTCTGTAAAATTTATGCTTAATCTTTTTGGTAATGTGTAACTTTTATCTTTGGCCGTTTACCAATCGGAGTTCCGATAATTTTTCTAAAAATCGCTGAAGTGGCCGTTTAGTCATGTTTGACCGAAAAATCATTTTTGTATAAGTTATTGTATTTTTGCATGCGATCTCGTTTTTACTTTAACCTTTGACTTTTGACCTTGAACTTTGACTTTTCCCGTTAACGTTTCAGTTAATTTTTTTTGTGTTGACTTTCTCTAAATACTAAAATGCTATTTAATGATTATGAAACCATTTGTGTTACGTTGTTTCACACGTCACCTTTTACTAGAATTTTAACTGAGCATGGGTAATATAACATGTTACTATACTGTTGAGTCAGACTCGAGCATTAGGATTGTGGTACACTATGACTTGGCCTAAATTGTTAGATAAATTTTGATCGACATATAAATATATATATAATTAATATAGGTTCGTGAATCCGAGGCCAACCCTACACTTGTTCAATGATGTTATATGTATTTTTACTACAAAATACAGTATGGTGAGTTTCATTTGCCTTTTTACCCTTTATATTTTTGGGACTGAGAATACATGCGCTTTTATAAATGTTTGACGAAATAGATACAAGTAATTGAAACTACATTCTATGGTTGAATTATCGAAATCGAATATGCCCCTTTTTATTAAAGTCTGGTAATCTAAGAATTAGGGAACAGACACCCTAATTGACGCGAATCCTAAAGATAGATCTATTGGGCCTAACAAACCCCATCCAAAGTACCGGATGCTTTAGTACTTCGAAATTTATATCATGTCCGAAGGAGGATCCCGGAATGATAGGGGATATTCTTATATGCATATTGTTAATGTCGGTTACCAGGTGTTCACCATATGAATGATTATTTTTGTCTCTATGCATGGGACGTATATTTATGAGAACTAGAAATGAAATTCTTGTGGTCTATTAAAATGATGGAAATAAATGATTATGATAAACTAATGAACTCACCAACCTTTTGGTTGACACTTTAAAGCATGTTTATTCTCAGGTGTTAAAGAAATCTTCCGCTGTGCATTTGCTCATTTTAAAGATATTACTTGGAGTCTTTCATAGCATATTTCGAAGAACGTTGCATTCGAGTCATTGAGTTCATCAAAGATTATTATTAAATCAATTTGTAGTTGGATAGTGGATATTATGAAATGGTATGCATGCCTGTCAATTTTTGATGTAAAGAAAGATTGTCTTTTAAAAACGAATGCAATGTTTGTAAAATGTATAATATAGAGGTCAAATACCTCGCAATGTAATCAACTATTGTGAATCGTTTATAATGTATATAAATGGGTCCTTTCATAGCTAGGCAAATACCTGCAGATATTAGGGCTGTGCTTGGTGTAGGTTTTGATCTTAAGAATGATACTGGAATGGAAAAAGAAACAGATCCAAATAGATTTAAGCCTGTGATTTTACATAATACTTTTCTTAAGGTTGATGGTGATAAGCAATTCTTAACAAATGCTTTTGTTAGGCCATAATCAGGATCCATCTATAGCACTTAGCCTGTTTCAAGATCTGGAAATGCAGACTCAAATTCAAAGTCTGGATCATCAGACTCAGATACAGACTCAGTCAAACAAAGTGACACTGTGATCTCTAAAATGACACATGATGAGTCTAAAAGTGAAAACCAGAAGTTTTTTGAAGTCAAAGCCATCACTAAACTGAAAAAGAGAATTTCAAAACTTTGTAAAAGGCTGAAAGATAAACCTAAAGCCAAAATTGAGTCAATTAAACCCAAAAGTTCAGAAAAGGTCAACATATGGCTAAAATCAGACAAACGATGTTCAAAAAATCAGAATCAATTTAAAGAAAAAAAATTTTGGATAGCAAATAATCCATTTGTTTGGAGAGTAAAAAACTCTTCATGTGAACCCACTGCAAAGTGGGTTCCCAAAGGTTACTAATGTGTATTGTTTTGTGTCTTGTGCAAAATGAAAGAAAATGATTTTTAGATAGTGGATGCTCAAGACACATGACAGGATGCAAGGAGCATCTTGAAGGGTTTGTGGAAGAAAAAGGTCCCTCTGTAAGATATGGGGACAACTGTGTTGGCAAAATAATTGGGTATGGTTCTGTTAAAGTTGATGGTGTTTCTTTGAAGAAAGTTACATTAGTAGAAGGGTTAGTGCATAATCTATTAAGTGTAAGTCAAGTTGCTGCTGAAGATTGTGAGATAAGAATCAGAAGAAATGTTGGAATCATCTATAATCCTAAAGGGAAACCTATCTTGGTTGCTTGGAGACAGCAGAATGTATATGTTGTTGATCTTGATACTACAGATTCTGGTATTAATACTTGTCTTTATTCACAGACTGTTCGTGAGTTAAATTGGTTGTGGCATAGAAGACTTTCTCATTTAAATTTCAAGAACATAAATGAGTTGTCTAATAAGAAGTTAGTTAGAGGGCTACCTCAGCTCTCTTACAAGAAAGATAAAGTTTGCTCTGCTTGTGTTAAGGGTAAACAAACCAAATTTCATTTTCACTCCAAGACTCTAGCTTCCATTAATGAGCCTTTTCACATGCTTCACATGGATCTCTTTGGGCCTATTAACATCGGAAGTTTGAGTGGAAAAAAGTATACCCTGGTGATTGTTAATGAATATTCCAGGTTTACATGGGTAATTTTCTTGTATGCTAAAAGTGATGCACCTGAAGAGATTATTAACTTGATTAAAAAGGAGCAGTTATAAAAAGACAAACTGGTTAAATAATTAAGAAGTGATCATGGAACAGAGTTCAAGAATGCTACTCTTGACGAGTTTTGTGAAAGTGTTGGTATTGGTCAAAACTTCTCTGCTGTTAGGACGCCGCAACAAAATGGTGTTGTTGAAAGAAGAAATATGACTCTCATTGAAGCTGCAAGGACTATGTTGTGTCATGCAAATGTTGCTATTAGGTTTTGGGCAGAAGCCTGCTTGTTATACTCAAAATAGATCTATTATTGTCAAGAAGCATGGTAAAACTCCTTATGATCTTTATCATAAGAAAGTTCCTACTGTTCATTATTTTCAAATTTTTGGCTGTAAATGTTATATTCTCAATCAAAGAGATTTGTTGGGCAAAATGGAACCTAAGTTTGATGAAGGCATTTTCATGGGATATTCATCTCTTTCTAAAGCTTATAGAGCTTTCAACTCTAGAAGAAAGAAAATTGAGGAATCGATTCATATCACTTTTGATGAAAATTCTATTGTTACAGATGTCTCTGCTAATACAGATTCCAACATTCTTTTTGAACTCTCTCCCAAGAATGATGAGTCTGGCTTACAGACTTACATTTCACAACATGACTCTGAAGATGAAGATGGTTGTGTAAAGGTAAATTATTCTTTGAATACTTTAAATGAAACTTCTTCTACTGAAGTGGAAGTCACTGATGTTTCTATTGAAGAAAATTCCGATGAAGAAGAAGTTGGTGTTGTTCCTGTGATTCATGGTTCTGAAAGTGCTAGAAGATCTACAAGATCTATTAATCCTCCAAGATATCTTGAGGATTATGTTGTCAATACCAAAGGTTTACCAAAAGGAGCTTCTACTTCACAAACTCCTATGTCTGATGATGCAATTGCTAATTACTATTTGTATACAAGCTTTCTGTCTCTCATTGAGCCTAAAAAGATTGATGAAGCTTTGAAGGATGATGACTGGGTTGAAGCCATGACAGAAGAATTAATGGAGTTTGAAAGAAATAAAGTTTGGACTTTGGTACCCAAGCCTGCTAGGAAGACTGCTATAGGAACTAGATGGGTATACATGAATAAGGTTGATAAAGATGGTATTGTTGTAAGAAACAAAATTAGGCTTGTTGCTCAAGGTTACAAGCAAGAAGAAGGTATTGATTATGATGAGACTTTTGCTCCTGTGGCAAGAATAGAGGCAATAAGACTCTTCTTATCTTATGCATCACACATGGACTTTAAAGTGTCATAAATGGATGTAAAGAGTTCATTTTTGAATGGGAAACTTCAGGAGGAGGTGTATGTTAAACAACCTCCAGGTTTTATAAGTAAGAAATTTCTTGATTATGTTACAGGCTTGATAAAGCTATGTATGGTTTAAAACAAGCACCAAGGGCTTGGTATGATACTCTGACATATTTTCTTCTATTAAAGAAATTTGTCAGAGGATCAATAGACAAAACCTTATTCATTAAAAAGGATAAAGGAGCTTGTTCAGATTTATGTGGATGATATCATTTTTGGATCTACAAATCCACATTTAAATGGTTTTCTAATACAATGTCTAAATAGTACAAAATGAGTAACTTGTGTAAGCTAAATCACTTTTTGGGTTTGCAAGTCAAACAAAGTCCTGAAGAAATTTTTATAAACTAGAGCACTTATGTTTTAAACTTAATTGAAAAGTATGGTTTTAGAAATTGTTCCACCTTAAAAACCCCTATGAGTGTATCTGAGAAATTGAGCAAAGATGAATTTGGAAAATCTGTATGTGAAAAGACTTACAGGAGAATGATTGGTTCATTATCATACCTAACTGCTAGCAGACCTGATATCATGTTTGCTACATGTTTATGTGCAAGATATCAGGCAGACCTAAAAGATTCTCATTATAAGGCTATTAAAAGAATTTTCAAGTACTTAAAAGGCACACCTAATTTAGGTCTGTAGTACCCCAAAGGTTCTGGTTTTGATCTCATTGGGTATACAGATGCTGACTTTGCAGGGTGTAAATTGGATAAAAAAAGCACTTCTGGTGGTTGTCAATTATTAGGTGGAAAATTGGTTAGTTGGTCAAGTAAAAAGTAAAATTCTGTTGCTACTTCAACTGCAGAGGCTGAGTATGTTGCTGCTGGTGGATGTTGTGCTCAATTGTTGTGGATGCAACATCAATTGGTAGATTATGATGTGATTCTATCAAAGACCCCTATTATGTGTGATAATGAAAGTGCAATTGCAATAACTGAAAATCCTGTGTTTCATTCAAGAACTAAACACATTGAGATTAGACATCACTTCATCATGGATTGTGTTGAAAAAGGAAAAGTTGTGCTAAAGTTTGTGGGAACTAATGATCAGTTGGATGATATCTTTACAAAACCTTTAAGTGAAGAAAGACATTTTTATATTTTGGAGAGGTTGGGTATGTTGAATCCTTCTCCAGAGATGTTATGTTATCTGGAGAATCTAAAAACTGAGTATTTTTTAGTCTGGGTGACGTCATCCAGATTCTGGTTTTATAGACTCAGTTGTAAACTTTCTTTCAACTTTTATTTCTTGAAATTTCATAAAGTTTTTTTTTGTGTAAATTAAAACGTTCTTCTGATTTTGTAATGATTAGATTTTGTAAAATCTGTTACAATGACTAGTTTTTAGTTTATTTCAAACGGTAATTTTTTTTTGGGGGCAAACGGTAACTTTGTGAGTGGTATAGATAGATAGTTTCAACCATTGGTAAATACTTTTGCTATCTGATGTTTAAGCGAGGTATATATAAAATAGCTTTATATTTTAGCAGGAAAATACTATTAAATACGATACAATTTTACTCAAGATATTTATTTATTTATAGAATGAATATACTTAAACCTTGCTACAACACTTATAGGCAGTGTACCTAATCGTACAGTAGTGTAGTTTTTAGTAAGTCCGGTTCATTCCACAGGGAAAATCTTTAAACAAAGCTTAACGCTATATTAGTTTACTTTTATAAAAATACAAATATATATATAAGTAATATTATTATTATAAAGGGGGGTTTTTACCGTTTAATGACCGGTTTGCCGATTTTAAAACTTTAGTCGCAGTTAAAACTAAATGTAAAATAATAAATAAATACAAGACTTAATTTAAAGCGTAAAGTAAATAACGATAATGAAATTGCGAATAATAAAAGTGCAATAAAATAAACTTGCGATAATTAAAAAGTACGATAATTAAAAGTGCAATTAAATATAATAACAATAAATAAAAGTGCTATAATTAGAAGTGAAATTAAATATAAAATAAAGGAAATTAAATATGAAATAAAAGAATTATGCTTATTTAAACTTCCGTAATCATGATGTTTGACGTGTTGATTTTAGTTTTATGCCCATGGGTTAATTGTCCTTTGTCCTGGATTATTTAATATGTCCGTCTGGTTTTTGTCCATAACAGTCCATCAGTCATAAATATAAAGTGCGAGTATCCTCGTCAAATTATCCTTATACCCGAAGTTAAATATTCCAACTAATTGGGGACTTAAACTATAACAAGATTTTAATACTTTGTTTAATAATTACACCAGGATATCGACTGAGTGTAACCCAAGGTTTTAATATTTTGTTATCAATTATGCCAAGTGTCCTTTTACATAATTTCACCCCTGTTTCAATTATTCTAGTGGCTA
This sequence comes from Rutidosis leptorrhynchoides, assembly GCF_046630445.1. Lineage (NCBI taxonomy): Eukaryota > Viridiplantae > Streptophyta > Magnoliopsida > Asterales > Asteraceae > Rutidosis > Rutidosis leptorrhynchoides. The sequence goes on along the minus strand of NC_092340.1, from coordinate 10,675,257 downwards.
TTAATCCATTCCCGTGTCCGGTTAAATGAACGATTATTCGTACATATAAATACCCCGCCCATCGTGTCCGATTGAGTGTATATGGTAATTTATAGGGACGCCCAATTGTAAATCTTTATATTAACATTAACAAACTATCATTTAGTTAAACAAATATAAAGTCCATTAATAGCCCATAGTCTAATTTCCACAAGTGTCGTTCTTTTGTCCAAACCCCAATTATGGTACAAAGCCCAATTACCCAATTTTAGTAATTAGCCCAACATCATGATTACTTCGGATTAAATAAGCATAATAATAACTTAGCTACGAGACATTAAATTAAAAAGGTTGAACATAACTTACAATGATTAAAAATAGCGTAGCGTTACACGGACAGAATTTCGACTTACACCCTTACAACATTCGCTAACATACCCTTATTATTAGGATTTAAAATTAAAATTAAAATTAAAATATAAATTATATATATATTTTTACGTATATAGATAGAGAGATGGATATATATGTTTTTAAAAATGATTAGAATTCGGTTAGCTTTATGGGGAATTGAGTTCAGGGATACTCCGCGACTCGCGGCAACTTTTGCCTTCAAACTCCGCGAGTCGCGGAGTTTGAAAATACAGCTCACCAACTTTGGAGTCTTTCTTACCGACGGATTTTTATTATTTATATAATATATAAATAATTATAAGAATTATTTAAATATTATATTATATTTATGTGCATAGTTGACTTGTAATTTTTAGTCCGTTGCGTCGAGCGTTGAGAGTTGACTCATGTCCCGGTTCCGGATTTTTGAACGTCCTTGCGTACAATTTTATATTTTATACTTTGCGTTTTGAATCTTGTATTCTTGTAATTTCGAGACGTTTCTTATCAATAATTGGAACCTCTTTGATTGTATTTTGTACTTTTGAGCTTTTTGGTCGTTTGCGTCTTCAATTCGTCGAATCTGTCTTTTGTCTTCACCTTTTATTATTTAAACGAATATCACTTGTAAATAGAACAATTGCAACTAAAAGCTTGTCTTTCTTGAGGAATAATGCTATGAAATATATGTTCGTTTTTAGCATTATCAAATATTCCCACACTTGAGCGTTGATTGTCCTCAAGCAATATCGTCTTGAAATACTAGAATCACTTCTTTATTCTTCACACTTTGTACATCAGTGATTTCTATACGGCGGTATAAACAATGGTAGTAACGATATGGTTTACAGTCCCACATGACTATAAAAATTTAGATCCATTAAGGAAATTGGATCTTTATGAAAACATTTGATCTTTTGAAAATTAAATCTAGTTTTTACCCTAGATAAGTTTTCCGGAATAACCCTTCACCGGTGTTTGCAAAATATTTTTGTGGGTTTGGTGGGTTTCAGATTTGAAAATTTTAGCTCAAAACTTGCGGTTTTGTGTCACCCACTTGCTAACCTTGTATTTGGAAAGCAACACGTCCAGTTTACTTGTCCCGTATATTACCTTTCGGTAAACTACCGTCCGGTTGTAAAGGAAAGCGTTGAACAAGCAACTGTTAAGGCAATGTCCCCTGACATGCTTTTAATTATGGTCTATAACGTGTCGGACGCAATTACTATCCTTGGTAGGAGCAATAGTAAAGCTCACCCTTATGATTTTTCGGTCTGGCACAAGGTCCTGTCTTTGACCACTATGCAACCACCGTTCTTACGGTTGACACCCGATTTAGTTCAGGTGACCTAATGAATTTCAGGTGAATTCCTAGGATTTTACGTTCAATGGTAATGAACGCATTGAAAATAGGGTTTTCAGAAAACAAATCGGTTTGTAATTTTTGATCAAAATATTTTCTCGTTCAAGCTCGAGTTTAGATATCATTGAATTCCATGAGTTTGTAATTCTCAATCTTTAAGGTCAATCTCAAGGATTGAGTAATATCAGGCTTAAAAGCTGATTTTTGATCTTTTAAGGAGATTATCCTTTCTGGGAATCTGATTCATTAGTCTTATCCAGCTAATTTGCATGGTGCCCCCCATTTTACGAGATAAATCCTTCTCATGGTTAGGATAAATCTGACCACTTGGCGACCCTGTTTAATGCTGAGGTCCGTGGATTTCCTGCTGATTTTAGTGATGACTTTTCTAGATTTTACGTCAACCTACAGCTGGTCTGGACGACAACTTCTTGACCTAAATCAAGAAGCGCGTGTCTTTTTCGGAAGACTTTACTTCCTTTTAATGATGAAATTGATTCATCGTGTAGATCCATCTTTCTTACAGTAAATCAGGTAAAACTTTTTAGTTTAGTCCAAAGCAAAAGTATTTTCAGTTATTTGTACAAAAATATGTGATATATGTTTTGAATAACTTGGAGAATTTTCCCACACTTGGCTTTTATTTTCCTTTTTATTGTCCTCTATTCCATTTTAAATGAATTTTAACATTTTGGTTTGTTTCTCAATTTATGTCCTTTCCAAGGTTACAATAATTTCGGTGTTAAAACCTAGTTTTATCGTTCATAAATATGTATAAACATGATTTTGAGTTCAAAATTTTTTACTAGAATTGGGTAGTCAGTATATAAGACTAGGGCTGTTCTTTATTATCAGAGAGCACTAGATTCTAATACAACTACTACTTTACTAGTATTTTTAATGGTAACCCAGTGTTTAAGATAAAAATTTTAAAATCCGAAAGAATTTAACCCCTTCCCACACTTAAGATCTTGCAATGCCCTCATTTGCAAGAAATCAGTAACAATTTAAATTATTGAGGATGATTTGTGTGGAAATGATTAAATTTTACCAAAGTTTCCAAATATATTGGCGTTTGTTTGCTGAATGATAAATGGTGCACATCATTTGTTCATTTCGTCTTGTTGTTATTTCACATATATTTTGCATCTTGTCGTCAAAATTAGTTGCTTTTGCTGAACTTAATGACAGTCTTTGAAAATGCGTTGTTTTTACCCTGTTGTGTACATAAGAAAAACTGCAAACATATATACATATTTTTGAAGTTTGGTATATTAACCCACATTCAAAAATTATTAAAATCTAAGAATAAAAGTTAGAAAATTATAAAAACTATTACAATATTAAATAAGTATTAAACGTATCAACATTACAAATTATAAAATAAATAAAACTAAGTAGACTAGGGATGATACTGATACCAATAGGGGTTCCATGCATAACCATAAGTGCTATAAAATGCTTCGGCAGGGTTATACGTAGGATACGGTGGTTGAATCTCTATAGACCAGGGAGGGAATATGGGCTTTGGAGTAGGAATATAGTTTCTACCTATATGTTGGCAATAAGCTATGATTTGGTTTTGACGAACTTGCCAATCTTCAAATGCTCTCTGTCTAGCATTTTCGTACTCCTGTGCAGCTATAAACCTTTGCATTTCTTGCATTTCATTTCCCCCTCCTACATTACCTTGCTGTTGGTTTCTCTCAATGTCATAACCCAACCTTAACCATAAGGACGAATACAATAACATATGATTTCATCGCGAGGTATTGACCTCTATATGCGACATTTTTCAAAAACTGCATTCGTTTTTACAATACAAACCATAGCTTTTATTACGAATACAAGGTTTAAACAACTTAATAATGATTATCGTTTAGCGATAATCTTAGACTTACAAACTTTACATGTGATAATAACAATACAACCTCCAACATATTTTACATTACAAATCCTCCGATATGCAGTTTTATTTTTGACACAAATATGCATACTCAAGATCTTGCTTAAATTCAACATGTTGCGGCGGAAGCTTTTAGTTATCACCTGAGAATAAACATGCTTAAAACGTCAACATAAAGTTGGTGAGATATAGGTTTAATGCCGGCAGCGTTATGAATATAGACCACAAGATTTCATATATAAACATTTTAATAAAAATATTCTAAGTTGTTGAGCACTTGATAACCATACTTAACATTTAATCAACGTCGGATATTCCCTTTATTATGAAATCTTACTACACCGTACCAAGTGTAGTCACCGAAACGAAGTACTATGCAACCGTTGAATACTGGTCGTCCAGTCCGGTTGGGGTTGTTAGGCCCGATAGATCTATCAACAGGATTCACGTTTACACTACCTCATGTAAATAGTAGTTACCAAGTTACAGGGAAGTATGCCAGTGGTACAACTCAACGTAGAATATATATTTTTAATCACTTGTGTCCATAACGTAAATCATAAAATGCATGTATTCTCATCCCAAAATATTTAGAGTTTAAAAGTGGGACTATATACTCACTTTTGTCTTGAAGGTATTTAACTCGACTTGGTCTCCGATAGATATCACGAACCTAACCATATATATAGTATATCAACATATTTTCTTTTCAAGTAATCATTACATGTATATATATATATATATATATACTTTTAATACTTTTAATATTTTCTTAGTCCGTAGTTAGCAGTCCGATGTTAGTGGTCCACAATTAGTTGCTTAAATAAAATAAATAAAGACCCCATCGTATTCGTATTGATCAGAATTAATCTTGACCCATGGTACCATGTTGTCAAATGACGTGTTGCGTACATAAAGTACCGTGTTGTCAAATGACGTGTTGCGTACAATCATGAGGTCTTATGATTAATCTTCTCGTGTTGTTTACGGGTGGTCCTGAAATATATAAAATCAAATCATAAGTAAATATATATTAAATATTATGTTAATTAGCCAAGATATGATTAATCCGATTTTGTCATAATATGATATATTACAGGTCTTGAAGTGTTTTTAAAAATCAAATTAGAAGGATCTATTTAGTTTGCGAACAAGTTTGAAATCACTCAAACTATGTTCTTGTTGTTAAAATTTTATAACACAAAATAAGATAGCTATATAAATATGAATTGAATAAGGTTATGAATAAGGTTACTACCTCAAGTTACTTGGACAAAGCTACTGGAAAAGGTAAGAAAAATCTTGGAATCAAAAGAGTAGTGGAGTGGGATTGAAAGATTGGAAGTAATCTCCTTGAAATCGGATGACTATATTGATACGTTCTTGAATAGGTAAATGAAGAGATTAGGGAGTGAATTAACTTGAAAGAAAATTGGAAATGAAATTGTATGTGTGTGTGTGCAAAATAGCATGATTATGGGATGGATATATAGGAGATTTAGTTTGTTTTCTTGCACAAAAGTCACACATGAGGTTAAATGGCTGGTTCCCACATGTAACATCATGTCTAGTGGTTGATCATTGAAGTTTATTGTTGGTATATACCAATAGTAAATACGTATAGAAGCTGGGTATGATACGGTTACATATACCCTAGATATACTTGTAGAAATTTTGAGGAATCGAAACGAGAATTCAAATATGGACGGGTTTATAACTGTAAAAGAGGCTCAAAACTGGGCTTTTATTTTTGGGTCAAACTGGGCCAAAATAAAATTTTAAGACATTTTTAATAAAGCAATGTTAGCCCAGCCAGGGGCTCTGCCCCTTGGACCCCGCCAGGGGTTGCCACCCCTTGGACCCCGCTTATGGGGGGCGCTGCCCCCGAACCCCCGTCATAATCAAGATAAGTTCAAACACGTGTGCACTCCACACTTCCCCAAACTTGTTCAATATTTATCAAGATTATTTTGGTTACAAATTAATCCCATTACACTTAAATCATATTGGTGACATAGATCACCAACACATTATATATTGTAAGTATATATGTCAAAGAATGTTACATATAGCTATCGTTTTGAAAACTTAAGTTAGTGGTCTCAAAGTATACTTATAACTCATTATTGTTAGTTCACAATGAAATGTTAAACCATCCTTAAATCATGTTAAATATATATAAATATGTACATATACATAATCGTATAATTATCGTGTGTTATATAGTTCGTGATATCATCGGTCAAATTGGACGGTCAAACGTTGTGTGAAACTCTTTTCAAAAACATAAGTCTCAACAGTTTGGATTGCTTATCATGTTGGTAAGGTTTATTTTATGTAAATATTAATCTCATAAGTATAAAACGATCGGAAAAATCCGGGTCGTTACACTCAACCTGTGGATGTCTACCATGGTATTGTACTGCGGCGTTATTTCGCCTCTTCAAAACTTTCGCACCATGGTATACATTTAAACCTATTGTATCGCGGGGTTCTGGTTCTTCGACTAATAATCCCCCCCGACTTATATCCACACCGAGATATTCAGCAATCAAAGTAATAAATATACCACCTCCTATTATGCTATGCGGTCTCATCCCCCTAACCATAGCTGATAAATAATAACCCACACAATAAGGTATACTTACAGCGCTTTGTGGGTCTCGAATACACATATGGTAAAACAAATCCTGTTCATTTACCTTTTCCTTGTTCTTACCTCTTTGTGTAATCGAATTTGCTAAAAACCTATGAATTACTCTTAATTCAGCTCTATCTATATCCAAATAAGAGTAATTTCCCCATTTGAATCGGTGATGGCTTGTCATTTGACTCCATACACCATGTGTATCAAAATTTTCATCTATCTTTCTACCATTTAGTATCAACCCTCTACAATCGGCAGATGCTAACTCCTCAGGCGTATATATACGTAAAGCCTGAGCCATGTCTAGTAAAGACATGTGGCGCATCGAACCTCCTAACAAAAATCTAATAAAAGATCGATCGGTTAAACTAGCTACCCGATCATTCAATTCTATACTACACAATAATTCTTCACACCTTACTTTATATACAGGTCTACGCATGGTGAATAAACGTACCCAGTCATTAAAAGTAGAATTACCATACCTCTGTGCAAGTAATTCCCTAATTGGCCCGGCCAATTCTACAGCTTCTAATGGTCCCCATTCTATGACCCTAGGTACCTCAACAACTTTAGAATGAAGAGTATGCAAACCCCTTTGGTATTTTGGATAATCTATCCAAAGTCTGTCAAATCTCAGGTTCGGGTGCAAATCTTCCAAGTGCATATCAGAAAATGTCATGACTGGATGAGGTATATCTTGTTTGTAGAAGTTATCCACCTCCTGTTGTTCCGAATTCTCAGCAGGAGCATTGCGAGCTTGGGATGAAGATTCACCCCTTTCAGTCGTTTTTCTTGAGTAATTCCTTGATAGCATCCTTCTCAACATGATTTTAGTAAAAGATTTGATGATTAACGGTTAAAAATTGTGATTTTGGGGGTGTTTTTGCGGGGTTTTTCGGAGTATTTTCGCTGTATGTTTGAGTTGTGGTGTGGACTGATCAGTTCTTTGCGTTTTATTTTTTTTTCTGTATTTTGGTCCTCCCGCGAGTCGCGGGGTTTAAACCTTCAAACTCCGCGAGTCGCGGAGTTTGTTTTTTTTTTAAAAACTAATTAAAACAATTAAGTAATTAATTTTAAAATTTTGTTTCCCTTGTTATTTAGGACGAGGTCGTTTCGGATCGATGTCCTAGTCCGTCCTTCGACAAAATTTTAAAATTTGTCTTTTTTAGCGATTGTTTTAAAAGCTAAGATTTTTGGGGTTTTTTAATGTTTTTGGCATACTTTAATTCAATAAGATTAAAAATAATGATAATAAAAGTTCTCGTCCCTCCCTTGGGTAAAGCAATTTCGGTTCAAAGACCTAGTCTTCAATTTACGACGAATTTTTAAAAATCATATTTTTAACTTAATGAGATAAAGTAAATTTTTGTTTTTAAATTCACACAATTTAAATATAAAATTCAAAATTAATATTAAAAATTTACACCAAACTTAAAATTTGAAATGCATAAAATTAAAAATTCATATTTTAAAAATTAAAAATTCACACCAAACTTAATTTAAAAATTCATATTATAAATTCACACCAAACTTATATTAATTTTTCAAATATTTACAATTTTAAATATATTGTTTTTACAAAGTTTACAATATTAATTTAAGATTTATATATTAATTTTAAAAACATGGTAAAAATAAAATTAAAAATATTTTTGGCTTTTTATCCCACTTTTAATCAATCAAATATTATCAAAAATATGCGCCCCTCTTTTCGGTATAGTAATTTCGGTTCCAAGACCTAATTTAACTCATGACGAATTTTTGAAATATTTTGGGTTGATTGATTAAAGATATTTATACCTTAAGAATAAACGTTAAATTTCGCAGTGATGTAATAAATTTTTGAATGATATCAATAATTTCGGTCGCCAAACCTAATTTTATTCAATACCAATTTAATACTTTATAGCGAACAAATTAGCGTTTATTATCAAAAGGTTAAAAAATAAAAATAAAAATAAAAACTGTACAGACTTACCTGTGAGATAGTTTTCTTAGTTATATGATCTATCCCATTCATAAGATAGTCGGTTTAATTGGTTTTCCATAGCTACATAGGCGTAACCTCGAGCATTCAGTGTCTTTTCTTCTAAACATATGAACGGTCCGTCTCTGCATAAAGTAACAAATTCGGTGTTTGAATAGGTTTGATTATTTGAACATTTACCTCCATGTGACCATTTTCCGCATTTGTGACATCTTTCTAGGTGTCGTGCTCTTCTTTTCGCTGCGGATTTTGATTTTCCTTTACCAAATTGTAACTTATTATCTTCGCATCTGGATTCTTTTCTAACTCCGTCCAATCTTTCTCTGATTACTGATACTATTTCACTCGGAAGTGTGTCATTATTACGTTTAGTGATCAAAGCGTGTAGCATTAGACCATGGTTTAGTTCACAGGCAGTCTTCATTTCCTAAAAAAAATAAAAATTCAGAATGGGGGGAGAAGACTAGTTCTTTAGGGTCTGCTAGGGAAAGACCATTCGGGTTCCATTTTCGAGAACTACACGAAAACAGACAATCTAACTCTAACAGAAATACATAAACCCCTTGATTCTCCCCACACTTAGTTAGCTGTGGTATCGAAATTGTGATTAACTTCGTTGTCAACTTCCAACGGACCATGTATGTAATGTTTAACTCTGTGACCATTAACTTTAAATTCAATCCCATTTGAATTTATTAATTATATCGTTCCGTATGGGAAAACTCTTTTGACTATGAATGGTCCAGACCATCTTGATTTCAATTTTCCAGGAAATAGCTTGAATCGTGAATTGAAAAGAAGAACTCTGTCTCCTTCTTTAAATTCTTTTGAACTTCTGATTCTTTTATCATGTCATTTCTTCGTTCTTTCTTTATAGATTAACGAATTTTCGTATGCTTCATGTCTTAATTCTTCTAATTCGTTTAGTTGACTTAATCGTAGACGTCCGGCTTCATGTAAATCAAGATTACATGTATTCAAAGCCCAAAATGCTTTGTGTTCAATTTCTACTGGAAGATGACATGCTTTTCCATAAACAAGTCTAAAAGGTGTGGTTCCAATTGGAGTTTTGTAGGCTGTTCTAAAAGCCCAGAGTGCATCCTCCAATTTAATGGACCATTCCTTCGGATTTGATCCTACGATTTTCTCTAGAATACGTTTTAAAGCTCGGTTGGTATTTTCAACTTGTCCACTTGTTTGTGGATGATATGCGGTGGAGATTTTATGAGTTACTCCATATCTTTTAAGAACTTTCTCAAGTTGATTATTACAGAAATGAGTACCCCGATCACTTATTAAAGCTTTCGGTGGTCCAAACCTTGCAAAAAGACGTTTTAAAAAGTTGACTACAACTCGTGCATCGTTAGTTGGGAGAGCTTGTGCTTCCGCCCATTTAGATACATAATCAATGGCTACTAGAATATATGGATTATTATGAGATTTTGGAAATGGACCCATAAAGTCAATACCCCATATGTCAAATACTTCACATACTTGGATGACATTTTGTGGCATTTCATCACGTTGACTTATTTTTCCGGCCCTTTGACAAGCATCACAGGATTTGCAAAGAAGGTGTGCGTCTTTGTAAATTGTAGGCCAATAGAATCCAGCATCATAAACTTTTCTTGCTGTTAGTTGAGGCCCATAATGCCCTCCTGTTGGTCCTGTGTGACAATGGTTTAAAATTTTACTGGCTTCATCTCCGAATACACATCGGCGTATTATTCCATCGGGACAACTTTTAAACAGATGTGGATCTTCCCAAAAATAGTGTTTTATATCACTGAAGAATTTCTTTCGTCTTTGGTACGATAATCCTTTTTCAAGGAATCCACAAACTAAGTAGTTTGCATAGTCTGCAAACCATGGAATTTCTTTATAATCTATCTTCAATAGATATTCATCAGGAAAGTTGTCTTGTATGGCCGATTCATTCAGAACTTCTAACTCAGGATTTTCAAGACGAGAAAGATGATCAGCGGCGAGATTTTCTGCTCCTCTTTTATCTCGGATTTCAATATCAAACTCTTGTAAGAGTAAGATCCAACGGATTAATCTTGGTTTAGCATCTTGTTTCAAAAATAGGTATCTAAGAGCAGAATGGTCGGTATAGACCACCGTTTTTGCTAGAACGAGATATGATCGAAATTTGTCAAAAGCAAAGACAATAGCAAGGAGTTCTTTTTCAGTAGTTGTATAGTTCGTTTGTGCTCCTTGTAATGTCTTACTAGCATAATATATAGGTTGAAATCGTTTTTCAATCCTTTGTCCTAAAACGGCTCCCATTGCAAAATCACTTGCATCGCACATTAGTTCAAATGGTAGATTCCAATTTGGTGTTATCATGATCGGCGCATTAGTGAGTTTCTCTTTAAGAATATTAAAAGATTTGATACACTCATCTGAAAAGATGAATGGAGCATCCTTTTCTAGGAGTTTATTCATAGGAGTGGCAATTTTAGAAAAATCTTTTATGAAACGTCGGTAAAAACCGGCATGCCCTAGAAAACTCCTAACTCCTCTAACATTGGTGGGATGTAGAAGTTTAGCAATTACATCTACTTTAGCTCTATCCACTTCAATTCCTTCTTTTGAAATTTTATGACCAAGAACGATGCCTTCTTTAACCATGAAATGGCATTTCTCCCAATTAAGTACTAGATTTGATTGTTCGCATCTAATAAGCATTCGTTCCAGATTAACTAGACATGATTCAAATGTATCACCGAAGACTGAAAATTCATCCATGAAAACTTCCATGCATTCTTCTATCATGTCGTGAAAAATCGCCATCATACACCTTTGAAAGGTTGCAGGGGCGTTACAAAGTCCAAATGGCATGCGTTTGTAAGCAAAAGTACCATAAGGGCACGTGAATGTGGTTTTCTCTTGGTCTTCGGGTGCTATTGGAATTTGAAAATATCCGAAAAATCCATCTAGAAAACAATAGTAACTATTTCCTGCTAATCTTTTCAACATTTGATCAATGAAAGGTAAGGGAAAGTGATCTTTTCTGGTGGCGTCATTTAATTTTCTATAATCAATACATACACGCCATCCTGTTACAGTCCTAGTAGGAATAAGCTCATTTTTCTCATTTGTAATGACAGTCATGCCACCCTTCTTAGGCACGCATTGAACTGGGCTTACCCATGGACTATCAGAAATTGGATAAATTAGACCTGCATCTAGCAGTTTAATAATCTCTTTCTTAACTACATCTTGCATATTAGGATTTAGTCTTCGTTGGCGTTGCACATACGTTTTATGACCTTCTTCCATAAGGATTTTATGTGTGCAATACGAAGGACTTATTCCTTTAATATCATGAATCTTCCATGCAATGGCTGGTTTATGAGCTTTCAACACAGAAATGAGTTGTGATTTCTCATTTTCAGTAAGAGAAGACGATATTATTACAGGTAATTCAGATTCACCATGTAAATAAGCGTATTCCAAATGGTTTGGAAGTGGCTTTAACTCTAATTTCGGAGGTTCTTCTATCGATGATTTGTATCGATATCTGTCTTCTTCTTTTAGCATTTGAATTTCTTCTGTTGTTGGTTCATATCCATTAGCTATAAGTGTAGCTAACATTTCAGCTTCATCAATTGGTTCATTACCTTCTCCTAAAGAACATTCTCCTGTTCCTTGTAATTCTGGAAATTCTTCTAATAATTCTGCATGTGCATCTATAGTTTGAATATAATAACATGTATCATCTGCAGATTGTGGTTGTTGCATTGCTCTATCAACTGAAAAGGTAACACTCTCGTCCTCTATACTTAGGGTCAATTTCTTACCGAACACGTCTATCATTGCTTTAGCCGTATTTAAGAATGGTCTTCCTAATATGAGAGGAACTTGAGAATCTTCTTCCATGTCCAGAACAACAAAATCTACTGGAAATAATAAAGTACCAACTTTAACTAGCATGTTCTCCATTATCCCTCTAGGATATTTTATTGATCTATCGGCTAGTTGTATGCTTATTCTGGTTGGTTTCAATTCTCCAAGGTCTAGTTTAGCGTATAGTGAATACGGCATTAAATTTATACTAGCACCTAAGTCTGCCAATGCTTTTATTGAACTAAGACTACCCAGAAAACATGGAATCGTGAAACTTCCTGGATCAGATAATTTTTCTGGTATCTTATTCAACAGCACTGCTGAACAATTAGCATTCATAGTAACAGCCGAGAGTTCTTCCATTTTCTTTCTATTTGAGATTAGATCTTTCAAGAATTTAGCATATCTAGGCATTCCTGAAATCACATTAATGAAAGGAAGATTTACATTTATCTGTTTAAACATATCCAAGAATTTGGATTGCTCGACTTCAAGTTTCTCTTTCTTCATTTTGCTCGGGTAAGGAAGTGGTGGTTGGTATGGTTTAACATAAGGTTTAGCCTTAACTGTGTTATCTTCATTAACCTTTTCAACTACCGGTTCTTTTTCCTTATCTTGATTTGGTTGGGGTTCTTGTGGAGTAGGAATAGCTTCATCAGAAGTTACAGGTATTTCAGGTGGTTTAAGTGTTGTACCACTTCTTGTGGTAATGGCTTTAGCTGTTTCATTCCGGGGTTAGCATTTGTATCACTAGGTAGACTTCCCGGTTTTCTTTCACCTATTAACCTTGCTAGGTTACTTACTTCTTGTTCCAGATTTTGAATAGAAGTTTGTTGATTTCTAAATGCTTGAGCATTTTGTTCACTAGTTTGTTTCTGAGATGTGAAAAATTGCGTTTGAGTTTCAACTAGCTTCGTCATCATATCTTCTAAATTTGGCTTTTTATCATCGGTTTGTTGTGGTGGTTTGTTTTGAAAATTAGGTCTTTGCTGATTGTAAGTATTGTTGGATACTTGTTGATTGCTAGGACCTTGTTGGTTGTTGTATGGAATATTTCGGTTATAGTTCTGATTTTGATTGTAAATAGGTCTTGGCGGTTGATAATTATTCTGATAATTATTTCCAGGCCTTTGGTTTATGTATGAAATATTCTCTCTTTGTTCCATTGTTAATTCAATACTGAGACAATCTTTTGTCAAATGTGGTCCTCCACACTGCTCACAACTAATTCGTATTGAGTGAATATCCTTAGTCATCTTTTCCATTCGTCTCTCGACAGCATCTATCTTTGCGGAAATGGAATCTAAGTCATGGCTAGAATCGGCTCTAGCTGCTTTAGATGATCTAACGATATCTTTTTCTTGGTGCCACTCATGTGAGTGGGAAGCAGTGTTATCAATAATTTTGTAAGCATCAGTTTCGGTTTTCTTCATAATAGAACCACCAGCTGCTATATCTATGTCTTTCCTTGTAGTGATGTCGCATCCTTGGTAGAATATTTGTACTATTTGACAGGTGTCTAAACCATGTTGCGGACATCCTCTTAATAACTTTCCAAATCTAGTCCACGCCTCATATAGAGTTTCATTCGGCTTCTGTGTGAACGTAACAATTTCTCCTTGAAGTATTACGGCTTTAGATGCAGGAAAGAATTGTTTAAGAAATTTTTCAACTAAAACGTCCCATGTATCAATCGCCCCTTCAGGTAACGATTCCAACCAATCTTTGGCTTCTCCCTTTAAAGTCCAGGGAAATAACATGAGATATATCTGTTCATCCTCCACTTCTCGGATTTTAAATAGTGTGCAGATCCTATTAAAGGTACGTAGATGTTCATTTGGATCTTCCTTCGGCGCACCACTAAATTGGCATTGATTAGTCACCATGTGTAGAATTTGTCCTTTGATTTCATAATCTGGCGTATTAATGTCTGGATGAGTAATTGCGTGACCTTGGCCAGTGCGTTTAGCTCTCATTCGGTCTTCCATACTTAAAGGTTCCAGATTCTCCATAATTGAATTTGTTGAATCGGAATCACTAGAGGATTCTGATTTAATGGTTCGTTCCTCAACAATCTCTGTTTGAATGATTGGTGGTTCCGGAGGAAAATTTAATGGTTCAGGATCTATGAATCGTTCCTGAATATTCTCCGGATTCTCAATTGTGAGGTCGGGTTCAAAAAATGGATTATCGGAAATTTGAACTGGAGTACTTGGTCGACTGGATGACGATTCTAAAGAAAAATCAACGGCAGTAATATTTGCTAAATGTCTTGATCTAGTTACAGGTGGTGAACGTACAAAAGGTGGTGAACGTCTTGCTCGGTGCATTCACTGAATATTCTATCAGTTTTTAAAAGGAAAGAAAAATTATAATAAGTTATCCAATCAATAGAATTTTCTGATTTTGTCCACGTTTCGAATAGCCAAAAGATGCAGCAGAGGGGCAGGATTCGTTTGGTCTCAATATAATTGAGGACTGTTTGGCTCCAATAACCCGGTCCACATACAAATCCAATTATTACTACGAACCAGAAAATTTTGATGTCTATCAATTTAACCACTTAAAATAAATTTTCGTAATTTTAAGAAATTTAGATAAGAAGTAGAATAAAAATCTATGTCCTAAAACTAGAATAGCGAGAAATAAGAAAGAAAAAGAGCGCGTCGAAAAAGGTCGAAAAATAAAAATGGTTGAAAAATAAAAGGTGACGGAAAAATAAAAGAAACTTATAAAACTTAAAAACACTTGACTAACCTAACCTTATTACTACAACTAACTTAAAATTATAATCGCAAATTGAGATTACTAATTGGAATGATAATTGATACATAGGTAAAAGTCGTCTAAAAATATTAAAGCTTACAGGAAAAACTAAATCCCAAATGGAAATAACTTAAAAAGAAACTAAAACTTAAAAAGGCGTCGCAAAATTCTAAAGTACCTAAATCTTAGTCTAAAGAAAAAGCACTTAAGGAATTCTACGGCAAAGCCTAAAAATCTAGAAGTAAAAATAACTATGGCAAAAACTAAGTTTAAAACTAAATATGAGCTAAAAATACAAATATTACGCTAAAACGATTAAAAAGGGACAAAATATAAAAATATACAAAAAGTTGTAAAAAGTTACAAATTTTTATAAAAATATTATTTTTATATTATTTTATAAAAGCATTAATTTTTATATATATTAAAACTAATTATAATTAATTATACTAATTAAATTAAAACTTAAACTGAATTATAATAATAATTAAACTAATTAGGGTTAAAATAATAATAATAACTAATTACTCCTAATTAAATGCAGATTAGGGTTTCTGTCGGTGTCAGGGTAGCTCCGCGAGTTGCGGTATTCCAAGCAGCAAACCCCGCGAGTTGCGGTATTCCAAGCAGCAAACCCCGCAAGTCGCGGGGTTCCAAAATTCAAATCTGGTACAGTTTTAAATTTGACGCGTTTTTTTATTTTATTTTATATTTTCTGTTTTTATATTTTCTGTTTATATCAAAATATTTGTATAATAAAAACTTATATTTAAAAACTTAAATAAAAATAGAACTACTTTATAATTTTAAAAATATCTTAAAAATAGATTTATATATATTAAATTTTTTTTTTTAGGTTTTTTTTATATTTTAAATAAAAACAAAATACTTAAATAAAACTTATATAAAAATAAAGAAACTTTACAAAACTTAAATATTTAACAAAAACTTAAAAATATTTATATTTTTGTTTTTCTTTTTATATTTTCGGATATTTAAAATGTATTTTTATAAAAACAAATTTTAATAAAAGTAAACTAAATTTTTTTTTTTTTAATTAGTGTTGCTTCCGGCTTTTAAGCTAGATTGTTCCCCGGCAGCGGCGCCAAAAATAACTTGATGTTTAAGCGAGGTGTATATAAAATAGCTTTATATTTTAGCAGGAAAATACTATTAAATACGATACAATTTTACACAAGATATTTATTTATTTATAGAATGGATATACTTAAACCTTGCTACAACACTTATAGGCAGTGTACCTAATCGTACAGTAGTGTAGTTTTTAGTAAGTCCGGTTCGTTCTACAGGGAAAATCTTTAAACAAAGCTTAACGCTATATTAGTTTACTTTTATAAAAATACAAATATATATATAAGTAATATTATTATTATAAAGGGGGTTTTTACCGTTTAATGACCGGTTTGTCGATTTTAAAACTTTAGTCGCAGTTAAAACCAAATGTAAAATAATAAATAAATACAAGACTTAATTTAAAGCGTAAAGTAAATAACGATAATGAAATTGCGAATAATAAAAGTGCGATAAAATAAACTTGCGAAAATTAAAAAGTACGATAATTAAAAGTGCAATTAAATATAATAACAATAAATAAAAGTGCTATAATTAGAAGTGCAATTAAATATAAAATAAAGGAAATTAAATATGAAATAAAAGAATTATGCTTATTTAAACTTCCGTAATCATGATGTTTCACGTGTTGATTTTAGTTTTATGCCCATGGGTTAATTGTCCTTTGTCCTGGATTATTTAATATGTCCGTCTGGTTTTTGTCCATAACAGTCCATCAGTCATAAATATAAAGTGCGAGTATCCTCGTCAAATTATCCTTATACCCGAAGTTAAATATTCCAACTAATTGGGGACTTAAACTATAACAAGATTTTAATACTTTGTTTAATAATTACACCAGGATGTCGACTGATTGTAACCCAAGGTTTTAATATTTTGTTATCAATTATGCCAAGTGTCCTTTTACATAATTTCACTCCTGTTTTAATTATTCTAGTGGCTATTAATCCATTCCCGTGTCTGGTTAAATGAACGATTATTCGTACATATAAATACCCCGCCCATCGTGTCCGATTGAGTGTATATGGTAATTTATAGGGACGCCCAATTGTAAATATTTATATTAACATTAACAAACTATCATTTAGTTAAACAAATATAAAGCCCATTAATAGCCCATAGTCTAATTTCCACAAGTGTCGTTCTTTTGTCCAAACCCCAATTATGGTACAAAGCCCAATTACCCAATTTTAGTAATTAGCCCAACATCATGATTACTTCGGATTAAATAAGCATAATAATAACTTAGCTACGAGACATTAAATTAAAAAGGTTGAACATAACTTACAATGATTAAAAATAGCGTAGCGTTACACGGACAGAATTTCGACTTACACCCTTACAACATTCGCTAACATACCCTTATTATTAGGATTTAAAATTAAAATTAAAATTAAAATATAAATTATATATATATTTTTACGTATATAGATAGAGAGATGGATATATATGTTTTTAAAAATGATCAGAATTCGGTTGGCTTTATAGGGAATTGAGTTCAGGGATACTCCGCGACTCGCGGCAACTTTTGCCTTCAAACTCCGAGAGTCGCGGAGTTTGAAAATACAGCTCACCAACTTTGGAGTCTTTCTTGCCGACGGATTTTTATTATTTATATAATATATAAATAATTATAAGAATTATTTAAATATTATATTATATTTATGTGCATAGTTGACTTGTAATTTTTAGTCCGTTGCGTCGAGCGTTGAGAGTTGACTCATGTCCCGGTTCCGGATTTTTGAACGTCCTTGCGTACAATTTTATATTTTGTACTTTGCGTTTTGAATCTTGTATTCTTGTAATTTCGAGACGTTTCTTATCAATAATTGGAACCTCTTTGATTGTATTTTGTACTTTTGAGCTTTTTGGTCGTTTGCGTCTTCAATTCGTCGAATCTGTCTTTTGTCTTCACCTTTTATTATTTAAACGAATATCACTTGTAAATAGAACAATTGCAACTAAAAGCTTGTCTTTCTTGAGGAATAATGCTATGAAATATATGTTCGCTTTTAGCATTATCACTATCACAATTCTACAGATGCTTCTACATCATCTTCTAATCAAACACTGTTGATCATCTGGTATTCGATTACTGTTCATCTTCTTGTTAATCTTTAATTAAAAAAAACAAAGGTGAAATACATTCCCTACGTTTTTATCCCTACTTCTAATATGAATAGGGCTTGCCCTATTAAATGAGGTAAGGATGTGCAAGTGCCTGTAAACAATCGGGTGGCTTGTATTGATATACCTCATGATTTTCAAAATCAGGGATACGAACAGCTTATTATGTTTTTACAAAATCATACTTTTAGAGAAGGATTTTTCAAAACACCTGATTATATGTATCCAGCTATACTTGCATAATTTTGGTATACACGTACATGTAACTCTGAAGCAAGAACCGTCACTGGCACTTATGGTGATGGTGCAAACACTTTAACTATATCTGAAACATCTTTAAGATGTGTTTTGAATCTACCTGCTAGAGACAATTTTGTTGCTTTTGCCTCTAAAGCTGAGGCAAAATAGAGTTTTCCATTAGTGGGTCAACCTATGACTACATGCACCATTAGAATGAATATGTTTTCTTCAAGATAGAGTTTTATAATGGCAAATATTTTAAGAAGCCTAAGTTATAAAAGTGGCAGTTTGAGTGAGATGAATGAGATGGAAATCCAAATTTTTAATGCTTTTGTGACAGGGAGATACATCGATTTTTGCAAATCTATTCTTCAATGAACTTTTAATGCTGGTTAACAGGAGCACTAGGGATCACAATGTTCCATTCATGAGATTCAAGAGTCTAATGTTTAAGGACACCCTAACTCCATTTTTGTATGCAGGGCTAAATCATGAATTTGACTTCATGGCAGTACCAGAGTGCAGCAGTAAAATGTTTCACTTACCCTTCAACCCTCTTGAGGTTGATTTAACACCAGCTATGTTGGTGTGGGTTAGAGTTAATAATCAACCAGCAAATAATGTAATGTTGGGTCATCTTAATCAGAGGATTGGCAACCTGAATCTGGGGAGGATGAAAGTTCAGATTATGATTTATCAGACTCTGATCTATTCACAGACTCTGGGTCTTCTTCCAGTACTAATCAAGGGGCTCATTCATCTAAAGTTGAACACTCAATCAATGATACAGATTCGACAGCACCCTCTATTGCAGGTGATCAAGGTGTTTCTTCTACAACACCTTCAGGTATGGATACTAACTTGCAGACTGAGGATATGAGTGAGGTACAACCACTAAACTCTAAACCATCCTCACCCACTACTACAAAAGAATTAAATCTTTCCTCACACAACCTTATGACTTCACCAGATACAGAGAATAAGACCATACTTGAAACCATAGATGAACAAGCATCTGTAGACTCCCATCCAAATCTGTCTACTAGGTTAGATGCTAAAATCAATGTTTTTTCATCTCTGCTAGAGACTGCTGAAGTTATTGGTCAAACCCAGCCTTCACCTGTTAGAATAGTTAACCTAGATTCCCACATTACTGACACTGAGAAAACCCCCTCAGATGCTCAAACTGAAGAGATCCCAATTCTGGACTCAACAAACCAATCCATAGCTCCATCAAATTACCTAAACCTACTACTGCCTCAGATGCCAATCTGACTCACTCATCTCCTACAAATAACTCCTTAGACATTCTAGCACGAGCTGCCAATGCTGATCTTAGGTCACAGGGTGAGGTACAGGCTCCAAAACCTTCTGTGTTTCATGATCCCAGTCCTTCTCAACAAGAGGAAGGTGAGGACACACAAACAACACAATCATCTCAACTGGTATTCCACCCCAACCTGAGGCACGGGTCAACTTGGTTGGTATGTTGAATACTTTGACTGAGTGGACTACACAGTTTGATGACAAGCTAACAAGTGTGTAGGATGGCTTTAACTGTAGTGACCCGCACTTTTCCATGTTTATATATATTAATTGAGATTGATATTTACATGATTAAATGCTTCCAACATGTTAAGCAATCAAACTTGTTAAGACTTGATTAATTGAAATATGTTTCATATAGACAATTGACCACCCAAGTTGACCGGTGATTCGCGAATGTTAAAACTTGTAAAAACTATATGATGACATATATATGGATATATATATAGTTAACATGATACTATGATAAGTAAATATATCATTAAGTATATTAACAATGAACTACATATGTAAAAACAAGACTACTAACTTAATGATTTTTAAACGAGACCTATATGTAACGATTATCGTTGTAAAGACATTTAATGTATATATATCATATTAAGAGATATTCATACATGATAATATCATGATAATATAATAATTTCAAATCTCATTTGATACTATAAACATTGGGTTAACAACATTTAACAAGATCGTTAACCTAAAGGTTTCAAAACAACACTTACATGTAACGACTAACGATGACTTAACGACTCAGTTAAAATGTATATACATGTAGTGTTTTAATATGTATTTATACACTTTTGAAATACTTCAATACACTTATCAAAATACTTCTACTTAACAAAAATGCTTACAATTACATCCTCGTTCAGTTTCATCAACAATTCTACTCGTATGCACCCGTATTCGTACTCGTACAATACACAGCTTTTAGATGTATGTACTATTGGTATATACACTCCAATGATCAGCTCTTAGCAGCCCATGTGAGTCACCTAACACATGTGGGAACCATAATTTGGCAACTAGCATGAAATATCTCATAAAATTACAAAAATATGAGTAATCATTCATGACTTATTTACATGAAAACAAAATTACATATCCTTTATATCTAATCCATACACCAACGACCAAAAACACCTACAAACACTTTCATTCTTCAATTTTCTTCATCTAATTGATCTCTCTCAAGTTCTATCTTCAAGTTCTAAGTGTTCTTCATATATTCTACAAGTTCTAGTTACATAAAATCAAGAATACTTTCAAGTTTGCTAGCTCACTTCCAATCTTGTAAGGTGATCATCCAACCTCAAGAAATCTTTATTTCTTACAGTAGTTTATCATTCTAATACAAGGTAATAATCATATTCAAACTTTGGTTCAATTTCTATAACTATAACAATCTTATTTCAAGTGATGATCTTACTTGAACTTGTTTTCGTGTCATGATTCTGCTTCAAGAACTTCGAGCCATCCAAGGATCCGTTGAAGCTAGATCCATTTTTCTCTTTTCCAGTAGGTTTATCCAAGGAACTTAAGGTAGTAATGATGTTCATAACATCATTCGATTCATACATATAAAGCTATCTTATTCGAAGGTTTAAACTTGTAATCACTAGAACATAGTTTAGTTAATTCTAAACTTGTTCGCAAACAAAAGTTAATCCTTCTAACTTGACTTTTAAAATCAACTAAACACATGTTCTATATCTATATGATATGCTAACTTAATGATTTAAAACCTGGAAACACGAAAAACACCGTAAAACCGGATTTACGCCGTCGTAGTAACACCGCGGGCTGTTTTGGGTTAGTTAATTAAAAACTATGATAAACTTTGATTTAAAAGTTGTTATTCTGAGAAAATGATTGTTATTATGAACATGAAACTATATCCAAAAATTATGGTTAAACTCAAAGTGGAAGTATGTTTTCTAAAATGGTCATCTAGACGTCGTTCTTTCGACTGAAATGACTACCTTTACAAAAACGACTTGTAACTTATTTTTCCCACTATAAACCTATACTTTTTCTGTTTAGATTCATAAAATAGAGTTCAATATGAAACCATAGCAATTTGATTCACTCAAAACGGATTTAAAATGAAGAAGTTATGGGTAAAACAAGATTGGATAATTTTTCTCATTTTAGCTACGTGAAAATTGGTAACAAATCTATTCCAACCATAACTTAATCAACTTGTATTGTATATTATGTAATCTTGAGATACCATAGTCACGTATAAAATGTTTCGACCTATCATGTCGACACATCTATATATATTTCGGAACAACCATAGACACTCTATATGTGAATGTTGGAGTTAGCTATACAGGGTTGAGGTTGATTCCAAAATATATATAGTTTGAGTTGTGATCAATACTGAGATACGTATACACTGGGTCGTGGATTGATTCAAGATAATATTTATCGATTTATTTCTGTACATCTAACTGTGGACAACTAGTTGTAGGTTACTAACGAGGACAGCTGACTTAATAAACTTAAAACATCAAAATATATTAAAAGTGTTGTAAATATATTTTGAACATACTTTGATATATATGTATATATTGTTATGGGTTCGTGAATCAACCAGTGGCCAAGTCTTACTTCCCGACGAAGTAAAAATCTGTGAAAGTGAGTTATAGTCCCACTTTTAAAATCTAATATTTTTGGGATGAGAATACATGCAGGTTTTATAAATGATTTACAAAATAGACACAAGTACGTGAAACTACATTCTATGGTTGAATTATCGAAATCGAATATACCCCTTTTTATCAAGTCTGGTAATCTAAGAATTAGGGAACAGACAACCTAATTGACGCGAATCCTAAAGATAGATCTATTGGGCCTAACAAACCCCATCCAAAGTACCTGATGCTTTAGTACTTCGAAATTTATATCATATCCGAAGGGTGTCCCGGAATAATGGGGATATTCTTATATATGCATCTTGTTAATGTCGGTTACCAGGTGTTCACCATATGAATGATTTTTATCTCTATGTATGGGATGTGTATTGAAATATGAAATCTTGTGGTCTATTGTTACAATTTGATATATATAGGTTAAACCTATAACTCACCAATATTTTTGTTGACGTTTAAAGCATGTTTATTCTCAGGTGAATACTAAGAGCTTCCGCTGTTGCATACTAAAATAAGGACAAGATTTGGAGTCCATGTTTGTATGATATTGTGTAAAAACTGCATTCAAGAAACTGATTTCGATGTAACATATTTGTATTGTAAACCATTATGTAATGGTCGTGTGTAAACAGGATATTTTAGATTATCATTATTTGATAATCTACGTAAAGCTTTTTAAACCTTTATTTATAAAATAAAGGTTATGGTTTGTTTTAAAAATGAATGCAGTCTTTGAAAAACGTCTCATATAGAGGTCAAAACCTCGCAACGAAATCAATTAATATGGAACGTTTTTAATCAATAAGAATGAGACATTTCAGTTGGTATCCGAGCGTTGGTCTTAGAGAACCATAAAAATTGCATTAGTGTGTCTTATCGAGTTTGTTAGGATGCATTAGTGAGTCTGGACTTCGACCGTGTTTTCTTTAAAAATAATTGCTTAACATTTTTGTTGGAAACTATATATTATTAACATATATATATTATGTGATATATTAATCTCTTAACGCGTTTGATATTATGTGATAGATGTCTACCTCTAGAACAAGTCCCATTGACTCACCTAATAATAATGAAGAGTCAAATGTAAATTGGAATAATTCGTGGACTGATTCACAAGTTCCCGAAGAGGAACCGGAAGAAGAGTCGGAACCGGAAGAAGAATCGGAACCGGAAGAAGAATCGGAACCGGATGAAGAAATAGAACCGGTGGGGGAAATAATAAAACGGTTAAGTAAAAGAAAATCCTCAACCAACCGACCAAGGTTAATTATGGTCAATGGTGTTTCCGCCAAGGAAGCAAAATATTGGGAGGATTACCAATTCTCCGACGAATCGGATTCCGACGAGAATTCCGATGATGTTATAGAAATTACCCCAACTGAATTTAAAAAGGCAAAAGAAAATAATAAGGGAAAGGGCATAAAAATAGAGAAATCTAATTCCAACCCCGATGAACTTTATATGTATCGTCAACCCCTGAAGTCCTTAAGTTGTAACAATGACCCGGGAACCTCTAAACCACCAGGTTTTTCTAAACCAATGTGGAAAACGACGGCTCGTATTAGGGGAACATCATATATCCCTAGAAACTTGGCAAAATGAACCAAAACCAAAGAAGAAGAAACAAGCAAGTCGGAATAAGATAGTTGTATTCGTGTGGTGTAATATATGTAATATAGTGTGCTTATGCTTTATGATATATGTAAAAATTGATTGTATTAATAAGTATTTTTTTTATGAATCTAACTCTTGTCTATTTTACAATATAAAAACACAAAATGGATAGACAACCCAATATTTTAAGAGACCTACCTGGAGACATGATTGATGAAATCTTGTCTAGAGTCGGTCAGAATTCTTCGGCACAACTATTTAAGGCGAGATCAGTTTGTAAGACATTCGAAGAACGTTCCAAGAATGCCTTGGTTTATAAGAGACTTTCGTTCGAAAGATGGGGGATATCACATTGGGAAATCCATAAGTTACGATGTGTTTACTTTGACGCATATATTGCGGGGAACCCAAATGCTATTTTACGCAATGGGTTAAGAAATTATTTTGACTCAATATATCCGAATATTGGACTTCGTGATTTAGAAAAAGCGGCTAACATGCAACATAAAGAAGCATGTTATGCTTACGGATTAGTAATGTTCGCTTCTCACCAAAGTGAGAACAAGAACATCGGGCTACAACTATTAAACAAAACGTTCCCACAAGTGACGGAGTCGGTAATTGGGGTAAGAAATGAGGTTTTTAGATTGTTACGGGACTGTTGGTCATTACGTAACCCTCGTCCCTTTGACAACGTTACAACACGCTGTCTTATCAACGGCCATAACGGTTATGTTCCACAAGACCAAGGATGGGAAGTAATCCTAGTAAAACCAGAATGCATGACTTGTTTTTGGACGTATGAATTACGTGTCTTTATTGCCTTTGCTGAACGACTTGTGTACTAGCTAGAATTATCTTCACAACCATCTTGTATCAAATTTATTGTGTGCTATATTTCATGCTATATGTAAAATAAGCGGTATTGTAAGTTTGTAAAATATTGTATAAAAGTTTGAACGCGAAATATAATTATAATCAGTTTTTCATATAGAATTGTAGTAGTTGAATTGTATATTAGCTATTAAGTATGAACTTAACGGGTAGGTACTACCCGAATTTAAACTTATAAAACGCTAATATGAAGAAAAAGCTTTTATAAATGAGTTCATATTATGCTACGAAATACTATTAACTACTCTTAATATTCTGTATGATTAACTTGTTCCATTTGACTATTTTGAAGGAAATGGCACCGACTACTCGACACACCGTGAATATGAATGAAGAGGAATTCCGTACTTTTCTAGCTTCAAACATAGCCGCAGTACAGGCTGCGCTACATACCAACAATAACCTTGAATCTAGCAGTACAGGAAATTGTGTAGGATGTACCTACAAAGAATTCACTGCCTGCAAACCTTTAGAATTTGATGGAACCGAAGGACCGATCGGATTGAAACGGTAGACCGAGAAGGTCGAATCGGTGTTTGCCATAAGTAAGTGTACTGAAGAGGACAAAGTGAAGTACGCTACACATACCTTCACAGGTTCTGCGTTAACATGGTGGAATACCTATCTAGAGCAAGTGGGACAAGACGATGCGTATGTACTACCGTGGTCAGCATTCAAGCACTTGATGAACGAGAAGTACCGTCCCAGAACCGAGGTCAATAAGCTCAAGACAGAACTTAGAGGGTTACGAACCCAAGGATTTGATATTACCACGTACGAAAGACGATTCACAGAATTGTGCCTATTGTGTCCGGGAGCATTCGAAGATGAGGAAGAGAAGATCGATGCGTTTGTGAAAGGATTACCGGAAAGAATCCAAGAAGATATAAGTTCACACGAGCCCACCTCCATACAACAGGCATGTAGAATGGCTCACAAACTAGTGAACCAGATTGAAGAAAGAATTAAAGAACAGACTGCTGAAGAGGCCAATGTGAAGCAAGTCAAAAGAAAGTGGGAGGAAAATGGTGATAAGAATCACCAATACAACAACAACAGCAATTACAACAATAATCGCAACAATTATCCCAACAATCGCAACATCAATCGAAACTACAACAAACGGCCCAACAACAACAACAACAACAACTACAACAATCATCCCAACAACAATAATAACCGCAACAACAACAACAATCAGAAGCAGCTATGCCAAAGGTGTGAAAAGTATCACTCGGGGTTCTGCACCAAATTTTGCAACAAGTGTAAAAGAAATGGTCATAGCGCGGCGAAGTATGAGGTCTACGGGCCAGGGGTTAATAGAACGAAAGGGACAAATGGTGTCGGAACGAGTAATGGCGGAGCAAGTAGTGTCGGAGCAAGTTATGCCAATGTAGTTTGTTATAAATGTGGAAAACCGGGCCACATTATTAAAAATTGCCCGAACCAGGAGAACACGAATGGACAAGGCCGCGGAAGAGTTTTCAATATTAATGCGGCAGAGGCACAGGAAGACCCGGAGCTTGTTACGGGTACGTTTCTTATTAACAATAAATCTGCTTACGTTTTATTTGATTCGGGTGCGGATAGAAGCTATATGAGTAGAGATTTTTGTGCTAAATTAAGTTGTCCATTGACGCCGTTGGATAGTAAATTTTTACTCGAATTAGCAAACGGTAAATTAATTTCAGCAGATAATATATGCCGGAATCGAGAAATTAAACTGGGTAGCGAAATATTTAAGATTGATTTGATACCAGTAGAGTTAGAGAGTTTTGATGTAATAGTTGGCATGGACTGGCTGAAGAAGGTGAAAGCAGAGATCGTATGTTATAAAAATGCAATTCGCATTGTACGAGAAGAAGGAGAACCCTTAATGGTGTACGGAGAAAAGGGCAACACGAAGCTACATCTTATTAGTAATTTGAAGGCACAAAAACTAATAAGAAAAGGTTGCTATGCTGTTCTAGCACACGTCGAGAAAGTACAAACTGAAGAAAAGAGCATCAATGATGTTCCCGTCGCAAAAGAATTTCCCGATGTATTTCCGAAAGAATTACCGGGACTACCTCCACATCGATCTGTTGAATTTCAAATAGATCTTGTACCAGGAGCTGCACCAATAGCTCGTGCTCCTTATAGACTCGCACCCAGCGAGATGAAAGAACTGTAAAGCCAACTGCAAGAACTATTAGAACGTGGTTTCATTCGACCAAGCACATCACCATGGGGAGCTCCTGTTTTGTTTGTCAAGAAAAAGGATGGTACATTTAGGTTGTGTATTGACTACAGAGAGTTGAACAAACTTACCATCAAAAAATGTTATCCACTGCCAAGAATTGACGACTTATTTGATCAACTACAAGGCTCGTCGGTTTATTCGAAGATCGATTTACGTTCTGGATATCATCAAATGCGAGTAAAGGAGGATGATATTCCAAAAACTGCTTTTAGGACGCGTTATGGTCATTACGAGTTTATGGTTATGCCGTTTGGATTGACTAACGCACCAGCTGTGTTCATGGACCTTATGAACCGAGTGTGTGGGCCATATCTTGACAAGTTTGTCATTGTTTTCATCGATGACATACTTATTTACTCAAAGAATGATCAAGAGCACGAAGAACATTTGAGAAAAGTGCTAGAAGTATTGAGGAAAGAAAAACTGTACGCTAAGTTTTCAAAGTGTGCATTTTGGTTGGAAGAAGTTCAATTCCTCGGTCACATAGTGAACAAAGAAGGTATCCAGGTGGACCCGGCAAAGATCGAAACCGTTGAAAAGTGGGAAACCCCAAAAACTCCGAAGCACATACACCAGTTTTTAGGACTAGCTGGTTACTACAGAAGGTTCATCCAAGACTTTTCCAGAATAGCAAAACACTTGACTGCATTAACGCATAAAGGGAAGAAATTTGAATGGAAGGATGAACAAGAGAAGGCGTTTCAATTATTGAAGAAAAAGCTAACTACGGCACCTATATTGTCATTGCCTGAAGGGAATGATGATTTTGTGATTTATTGTGACGCATCAAAGCAAGGTCTCAGTTGTGTATTAATGCAACGGACGAAGGTGATTGCTTATGCGTCTAGACAATTGAAGATTCACGAGCAAAATTATACGACGCATGATTTGGAATTAGGCGCGGTTGTTTTTGCATTAAAGACTTGGAGGCACTACTTATATGGGGTCAAAAGTATTATATATACCGACCACAAAAGTCTTCAACACATATTTAATCAGAAACAACTGAATATGAGGCAGCGTAGGTGGATTGAATTATTGAATGATTACGACTTTGAGATTCGTTACCACCCGGGGAAGGCAAATGTGGTAGCCGATGCCTTGAGCAGGAAGTAGAGGGAACCCATTCGAGTAAAATCTATGAATATAATGATTCATAATAACCTTACTACTCAAATAAAGGAGGCGCAACAAGGAGTTTTAAAAGAGGGAAATTTAAAGGATGAAATACCCAAAGGATCGGAGAAGCATCTTAATATTCGAGAAGACGTAACCCGGTATAGGGCTGAAAGAATTTGGGTACCAAAATTTGGAGATATGAGAGAAATGGTACTTAGAGAAGCTCATAAAACCAGATACTCAAAACATCCTGGAACGGGGAAGATGTACAAGGATCTCAAGAAACATTTTCGGTGGCCGGTTATGAAAGCCGATGTTGCTAAATACGTAGGAGAATGTTTGACGTGTTCTAAGGTCAAAGCTGAGCATCAGAAACCATCAGGTCTAATTCAACAACCCGAAATCCCGGAATGGAAATGGGAAAACATTACCATGGATTTCATCACTAAATTGCCAAGGACTGCAAGTGGTTTTGATACTATTTGGGTAATAGTTGATCGTCTCACCAAATCAGCACATTTCCTGCCAATAAGAGAAGATGACAAGATGGAGAAGTTAGCACGACTGTATTTGAAGGAAGTCGTCTCCAGACATGGAATACCAATCTCTATTATCTCTGATAGGGATGGCAGATTTATTTCAAGATTCTGGCAGACATTACAGCAAGCATTAGGAACTCGTCTAGACATGAGTACTGCCTATCATCCACAAACTGATGGGCAGAGCGAAAGGACGATACAAACGCTTGAAGACATGCTACGAGCATGTGTTATTGATTTCGGAAACAGTTGGGATCGACATCTACCGTTAGCAGAATTTTCCTACAACAACAGCTACCATTCAAGCATTGAGATGGCGCCGTTTGAAGCACTTTATGGTAGAAAGTGCAGGTCTCCGATTTGTTGGAGTGAAGTGGGGGATAGACAGATTACGGGTCCGGAGATAATACAAGAAACTACCGAGAAAATCATTCAAATTCAACAAAGATTGAAAACCGCCCAGAGTCGACAAAAGAGCTACGCGGACAGTAAAAGAAAAGATATAGAGTTTGAAATTGGAGAAATGGTCATGCTTAAAGTTTCACCTTGGAAAGGCGTTGTTCGATTTGGTAAACGGGGGAAACTAAATCCAAGGTACATTGGACCATTCAAGATTATAGATCGTGTCGGACCAGTAGCTTACCAACTGGAGCTACCTCAACAACTCGCGGCTGTACATAACACTTTCCACATCTCGAATTTGAAGAAATGTTTTGCTAAAGAAGATCTCACTATTCCGTTAGATGAAATCCAAATCAACGAAAAACTTCAATTCATCGAAGAACCCGTCAAAATAATGGATCGTGAGGTTAAAAGACTTAAGCAAAATAAGATACCAATTGTTAAGGTTCGATGGAATGCTCGTAGAGGACCCGAGTTCACCTGGGAGCGTAAAGATCAGATGAAGAAGAAATACCCGCATCTACTTCCAGAAGATTCGTCAACACCTTCAACATCTTAAAATTTCAGGACGAAATTTATTTAACGAGTAGGTACTGTAGTGACCCGAACTTTTCCATGTTTATATATATTAATTGAGATTGATATTTACATGATTAAATGTTTCCAACATGTTAAGCAATCAAACTTGTTAAGACTTGATTAATTGAAATATGTTTCATATAGACAATTGACCACCCAAGTTGACCGGTGATTCACGAACGTTAAAACTTGTAAAAACTATATGATGACATATATATGGATATATATATATAGTTAACATGATACTATGATAAGTAAACATATCATTAAGTATATTAACAATGAACTACATATGTAAAAACAAGACTACTAACTTAATGATTTTTAAACGAGACATATATGTAACGATTATCGTTGTAAAGACATTTAATGTATATATATATATATCATATTAAGAGATATTCATACATGATAATATCATGATAATATAATAATTTAAAATCTCATTTGATATTATAAACATTGGGTTAACAACATTTAACAAGATCGTTAACCTAAAGGTTTCAAAACAACACTTACATGTAACGACTAACGATGACTTAACGACTCAGTTAAAATGTATATACATGTAGTGTTTTAATATGTATTTATACACTTTTTAAAGACTTCAATACACTTATCAAAATACTTCTACTTAACAAAAATGCTTACAATTACATCCTCGTTCAGTTTCATCAACAATTCTACTCGTATGCACCCGTATTCGTACTCGTACAATACACAGCTTTTAGATGTATGTACTATTGATATATACACTCCAATTATCAGCTCTTAGCAGCCCATGTGAGTCACCTAACACATGTGGGAACCATCATTTGGCAACTAGCATGAAATATCTCATAAAATTACAAAAATATGAGTAATCATTCATGACTTGTTTACATGAAAACAAAATTACATATCCTTTATATCTAATCCATACACCAACGACCAAAAACACCTACAAACACTTTCATTCTTCAATTTTCTTCATCTAATTGATCTCTCTCAAGTTCTATCTTCAAGTTCTAAGTGTTCTTCATATATTCTACAAGTTCTAGTTACATAAAATCAAGAATACTTTCAAGTTTGCTAGCTCACTTCCAATCTTGTAAGGTGATCATCCAACCTCAAGAAATCTTTGTTTCTTACAGTAGGTTATCATTCTAATACAAGGTAATAATCATATTCAAACTTTGGTTCAATTTCTATAACTATAACAATCTTATTTCAAGTGATGATCTTACTTGAACTTGTTTTCGTGTCATGATTCTGCTTCAAGAACTTCGAGCCATCCAAGGATCCGTTGAAGCTAGATCCATTTTTATTTTTTCCAGTAGGTTTATCCAAGGAACTTAAGGTAGTAATGATGTTCATAACATCATTCGATTCATACATATAAAGCTATCTTATTCGAAGGTTTAAACTTGTAATCACTAGAACATAGTTTAGTTAATTCTAAACTTGTTCGCAAACAAAAGTTAATCATTCTAACTTGACTTTTAAAATCAACTAAACACATGTTCTATATCTATATGATATGCTAACTTAATGATTTAAAACCTGGAAACACGAAAAAACACCGTAAAACCGGATTTACGCCGTCGTAGTAACACCGCGGGCTGTTTTGGGTTAGTTAATTAAAAACTATGATAAACTTTGATTTAAAAGTTGTTATTCTGAGAAAATGATTGTTATTATGAACATGAAACTATATCAAAAAATTATGGTTAAACTCAAAGTGGAAGTATGTTTTCTAAAATGGTCATCTAGACGTCGTTCTTTCGACTGAAATGACTACCTTTACAAAAACGACTTGTAACTTATTTTTCTGACTATAAACCTATACTTTTTATGTTTATATTCATAAAATAGAGTTCAATATGAAACCATAGCAATTTGATTCACTCAAAACGGATTTAAAATGAAGAAGTTATGGGTAAAACAAGATTGGATAATTTTTCTCATTTTAGCTACATGAAAATTGGTAACAAATCTATTCCAACCATAACTTAATCAACTTGTATTGTATATTATGTAATCTTGAGATACCATAGACACGTATACAATGTTTCGACCTATCATGTCGACACATCTATATATATTTCGGAACAACCATAGACACTCTATATGTGAATGTTGGAGTTAGCTATACAGGGTTGAGGTTGATTCCAAAATATATATAGTTTGAGTTGTGATCAATACTGAGATACGTATACACTGGGTCGTGGATTGATTCAAGATAATATTTATCGATTTATTTCTGTACATCTAACTGTGGACAACTAGTTGTAGGTTACTAACGAGGACAGCTGACTTAATAAACTTAAAGCATCAAAATATATTAAAAGTGTTGTAAATATATTTTGAACATACTTTGATATATATGTATATATTGTTATAGGTTCGTGAATCAACCAGTGGCCAAGTCTTACTTCCCGACGAAGTAAAAATCTGTGAAAGTGAGTTATAGTCCCACTTTTAAAATCTAATATTTTTGGGATGAGAATACATGCAGGTTTTATAAATGATTTACAAAATAGACACAAGTACGTGAAACTACATTCTATGGTTGAATTATCGAAATCGAATATGCCCCTTTTTATCAAGTCTGGTAATCTAAGAATTAGGGAACAGACACCCTAATTGACGCGAATCCTAAAGATAGATCTATTGGGCCTAACAAACCCCATCCAAAGTACCGGATGCTTTAGTACTTCGAAATTTATATCATATCCGAAGGGTGTCCCGGAATGATGGGGATATTCTTATATATGCATCTTGTTAATGTCGGTTACCAGGTGTTCACCATATGAATGATTTTTATCTCTATGTATGGGATGTGTATTGAAATATGAAATCTTGTGGTCTATTGTTACAATTTGATATATATAGGTTAAACCTATAACTCACCAACATTTTTGTTGACGTTTAAAGCATGTTTATTCTCAGGTGAATACTAAGAGCTTTCGCTGTTGCATACTAAAATAAGGACAAGATTTGGAGTCCATGTTTGTATGATATTGTGTAAAAACTGCATTCAAGAAACTGATTTCGATGTAACATATTTGTATTGTAAACCATTATGTAATGGTCGTGTGTAAACAGGATATTTTAGATTATCATTATTTGATAATCTACGTAAAGCTTTTTAAACCTTTATTTATAAAATAAAGGTTATGGTTTGTTTTAAAAATGAATGCAGTCTTTGAAAAACGTCTCATATAGAGGTCAAAACCTCGCAACGAAATCAATTAATATGGAACGTTTTTAATCAATAAGAACGGGACATTTCATTAACAACTTGAATAATAACTTGGCAACCAGAAATGAGCTGGCGGAGGTAAGGAGGTTGGTTGGGAATGTGTCAGGTGTGGTAATGCTACATAAAGATCAGGCAACCACTTCATGTTCTAACAATGCTATTTTACAGACTATAAACAGGAGGTTAGATTCAATGGAGATAGCTGTTAAGGAGGTTGATAGTCTTCGATCAGAGGTTGCTGGTCTATCTACAGAGCTTGGAACCATCAAAGATTTGTCAGAAAGGATATATGATCACATTTCTCACATAGATCCTCCACCAATGTCTGATGAAGAGCTAGATGATTTCAAAAGGGGGGAGAACAAGAGAAAGCAAGAAATTGATGCCTTCATTGCAAAACATCCAGGTAAAAGGGTTAAATTTGTTAATGATGGTGCAGGTGACTGGATTCTTTGGATAGTAGGTGTTGGAGGTTTTACAAGTGTTGAAAAGGAATCAAAGGCTGAGGGGGAGTCTAAGGCAAAGGGGGAGTCTAAGGCTACAGAGAAGTCAAATGCTGAGGGTGAAGGTGATTCAAAGGTTGAGGGGGAGACTAAATCTGAGCAACATCAGCAATAGTCTAAACCAGAAGTTACTAAGTTGTACTCAAGGAAGAAAGCTATTCCAAAAAGGAAAAAAAAGGATGAAGGGTGTAAGCCAATTGTTATCAGTATTGAGTCTAGTGATGATAGTGATGGTGATGATAATGATGATAATATGATAGCTGTTTTAGCTATGAACAGGGCAGAAAGAAGAAAGGCTAGAGCAGAAAAGAGAGCAGAATTTGTTGAACAGAGCACAAATTCAAATGTGCAAAGAAAAGAAAAAGCTGCTGGTAAAAGAAAAATGAGTCATGCGGAAGAAGCAGTTTTAGCTATGAACAGGGCAGAAAGAAGAAGGGCTAGAGCATAAAAGAGAGCAGAACTTGTTAAACAGAGCACAGATTCAAATGTGCAAAGAAAAGAAAAAGCTACTGGTAAAAGAAAAATGAGTCATGCGGAAGAAGCAGTTGATGATTTAATTAGAGAAGCTGCTGCTGCAGAAGGAATGTCTATTGAAAATTATCTGAAGATGATAGAAGAACAAGAGTCAAGGTCCAAAGCTGAGAAATTTGCTTTGAAAAGATTAGAAGAAGAAAGAGATATGGCTGAGAAGTTGAATAATAGATTTTTCTATAGAGGTTTTAAAGGCAATACAATTGTTGATTGTATTTTAAGAAGAAATGATGATGAGATTGTTAGTATTGAGTTGATCTTGGATGATAAAAGCAAAAGAGTAATTAATTTGGATCGTGTGTTCATTTTAGGTCTCTTTAAATGGAAAGCTATTGCAAGGTGTGTTAAGAAATTGCAAGAGTGGGATTTGAAAGCTGAAGTTCTTAGACAGATTCACATGTTAGTTCATGTTTCATATGAACTATAAAAGATAGCAGAAGAAGAATATAAAGGATACTGCAGAATTTATTCAGAGGAAGAAAGAACAAAAATTGATAGGGTAAATCTAATTTTTAAAGATGAGAAGAATCACATGTTTCAGGTTCCAAGTCATGTAAAGTTTGAAGATAATGTTGTAAGTAACTAGAGGGGGGTGAATAGTTAATATGTTTTTACCACTTTTTCGATTTATCACCAAATTCGATTGATTATGATCAACCGATTCAACTCAAATTTAATGTATGTAGTGTATATGTTCAAATGATGAATAAAGTAATGTAAAGAACATAGACACAAGGATTTATAGTGGTTCGGGTGGATGTTAACTAATCTACCTTAATCCACTCCCCAATTACACTAATCGGGATTTGTTGCTTCACTAAGCACTTTTCTTCAAACCCGGTGGAGATCCGATTTACAAGTCTTCAACTTCTTTGGTAGACAACAAACCTAATCTTTCTATCCCTTTGAAAGATCAACTCTAACCTAGATCAACTTATCTTCACCTTGGACAAGTATTAATCTTCAAATAAGATTAATCAACTCTGTAAGTCCCTTTAAGGAAGTAGATCACTAAGCTAGCCTATGCTACCACTAATTGAAATTACAAGACTTATACACTTTGCAATGATGATCCTAAGACAATACTAGGACATACATTACACTAAGTAAACTCACAAGATTAATAAATTTGATTAGTAAGTTTACAACAACCAAATTCTATATCTATAAGATTATAGAATCTTCTCTTGCTTGATCACATTTGAGTAGTAATTAGAGCCCTTGTGATCTCTAGAAATAGGCCTTTGAAATATGTAGGAGGGTCAACTTCAAATGCTCATTAAAGTTTGCCTTTTATAGTGGGATTCAAAAAGTAGCCGTTGACACACGGTTGCCATCGAGGTCGACCGTGGTTCAACCATGCGTGCTCTAGTCCAAATTTAGTATCCGTTGTATAGTCGTTTGACTCAAATTTGAACACCACATTTTGGCACCTTTACTCCTTCTAGCACCTGCAAAAGAAACCAAACATCTTATACAAGTACTATATGCATTAAGTGTGTGAGATTTGGTCTTATTGCATGAAAGTGACTTAACATTCTAAAAGTGGCAAACCCAACATTCTTAGAGAAGTGTCTTGATGATATTTTGGGAAATCTCAGTTTGGTCAAGACTTAGTTAGTCACATTAATGCTTTTGGTTCAGTTCTAAAGACTAGTCACTATGTCATTAACTTCCTAGTTTCAATTAATCACAAGTTATGTTCCATTTGAGTTTAGATGGAGATTAATTGAATAATGTCTTTATAAGATAATCATGATGTATGTAGAGACATTAAATTTAAGTCATTCTTGAATAAGCAATCACACTTAGTTACTTAGACTAGACCAAATAGACAATTGACTATAATTTCTTTGTGAACCATTTTACACTTAATTTATTGGAGTAGGTTAGTTACTTGAATCCTAACTAGTAAGCACATAGCAAACATATTAATCAAGTTGACAAGTTTATGAGTATTAAGCATATTGGCAAGTAGCAAGTAATACTCACATATAGCAAGAGTTAGTTATTCTAGAATCAATCATATAGATATTTGTACAACTTATAATTCAAGCTTTTAACAAGTTTAATTGCAATATAACATATTCCTTGATTAATGTGTAAGCACACATTAATGTCCAACACATGCACAAGGGAAGATCAATCTATAGTTGGGACTTGGTGACCATCCTAAATGTATCTAAGTGTATTTTAGGATTACAAGTCTTTACTAGTTACACGTGAAAGCATTGTTCCTAATCTAGCCTTAATCAATCACTAAGTCATTTTTAATAACAATTATTGTTCAAGTGATATCGGCTTAAGTGTGTTGGTACTTGATGATCATACTAAGGATGTCTAGATAAGATTTAAGATCACAAGTTATTATTTAACACTTATGTGTTAAGCCCAATCTTGGTTAATTTGTCATTAAGATGTCATTAGGCGTAATTAACTACAATTAGTGTTTTTATGAACAAAACTCAATTGAGTATGGAGAAGACATCTATTCTAAGCATGTTGAGAAAGGTTTCATGAATTATAGATGTCAGGAACTAGTCAAACTTTATTTGGTCAAAATTGGTAACAGAGAAAACTGCGTCGTACTGCGGTTGACCGTGGTGGTGACCGTGCAACTTGTTTTCATAAAACTACGTTACAATTCAGTTTGGAGTTCTGCGGCTAGCTGTGCGTCGACCGTACCTTGACCGTGTATTTAGTTGAACTTTAATTTTATTATTTAAGCTATGTTTGACTTGGTCGTTTGCAAGATAAAGTATGGATTAGTGACCTTGCGTGTTTTATGTTAAGATGTCAGTCATCACTTATGCATATGTATGTGTCATCATCAAAACATATTCTTTGGTTATTTAGCATACTTAAGTTTGTCGTTTAGTTCATTAACCAACATTCAACCAACGGTCTATATGTAACGACCCAATCCATTTTATTAAGAAAAACGTTCATTTTTTTTGTTTTCAAAATATAACAAGTCGTTAAACACATCGAACCATCGCATCATTAATTAATTGTTTCATGTTCAAAAGGCGCATACATCTTAATTAAAAGTATACATCAAGATTCGGGTTCAATGACCCATTTTACAATTCCAAAAAAATATAAGTTTCGATCGATTAGTTTAAGTTCCAAACATCACTAGAGCATGGGTTTGGGGTTAAACTACCCAAACATTAGGTCGAACTTCCAAAAGCATCCACAAGGCACTAAATAGGGAATGCCTAGTCCACAACTTTACCCTTGCCACGATTCGCGCCTGCATCTAAAAATAGAAACAACGAGATGGTAAGCTAAGGCTTAGTGAGTAGAATAAATATATACATGCATATACAACTTACCTACTCGAATCCAAGACATCATATAATGCATATAATCGTATATCATCTCATAACAAGAGCTAGTATCATCAAATCGTACAACTAGCAACATCAATAGCTAATAATCATAATAATAATTAAATGCTAACATCGATAATTATAAACCATGGTTAACCAATATTTTGAAGGGAATGACTTCACGAACAAGTCATCGATGTTCGTAACAACCGTTAGCCCCCAAAAATGGCTATGGTATGCTAACCCCCGAGGTGTTCCAAAAATGGCTATGGCATCACCCCCAAGTGTTCCAAAATGGCTATGGCGTCACTTAGTCATCGTATGAGTATAGACAAGCTAATACTCACACCATGTGCACAAAACGGCTATGTACACAATTATCTAATATGGACAAAACAGCTATGCCTCACATCTATGGTCACAAAACGGCTATGTGACACCATTAATATGGGCAATTAAATCATATACATACATACATACATACTGATGTGTGCAGCAGCGTATACGAAATAGTTATAATTTTATTACAAAATACTATTAAATACGATACAATTTTACACAAGTTATTTATTTATTTATAGAGTGGATATACCTAAACCTTGCTACAACACTTATAGGCAGTGTACCTAATCGTACAGTAGTGTAGTTTTTAGTAAGTCCGGTTCATTCCACAGGGAGCTAGCTGAGTTTAACGCTATATTTTTAACAACTATATTTATATAAAATATATTTAATTATATATAGTAATATTATTATAAAAGGGGGTTTTTACCGTTTAATGACCGGTTTGTCGATTTTATATTTTAAGCGTAAAGATAAATGACGATAATATAAATGACAAAATTTAAATTGTGATAAAGTAAATTGCAGTAATTAAAATGACAGTAAATAAAGGTACGATGAAATATGAAATAAAAGTATTATGCTTATTTAAACTTCCGTAATCATGATATTTGAAGTTTTGATTTTAATTTATTTATCTGGGTTAATTGTCCTTTGTCCTGGATTTATTTGATACCTATCTGGTTTTTGTCCATAATAGTCCATCGGTCATAATTATAAAATGCTCGTCAAATTAACCTTATTCCCGAAGTCAAATATTCTAACTAATTAGGGATTCGAACTGTAACAAGGTTTTAATACTTTGTTAATAATTACACCAGGTTATCGACTGCGCGTAATCCAAGGTTTTAATACTTTGTTAACAATTACACCAATTATCCTTGTATGTAATCCACCCCTGTTTTAATGAGATATGAATATTAATTTACCCACTTGATCAGAATGAATAATCAATTACCCAACCCGAATAATTAATTAAATGATCGTAAAAGATGTCGTATAAACGTCACTAAATAGAACATACATAATCATTTTAATAATTATTAGATTAACTAATTTGAAGATAGGTTCGACAGATTCCAATGAGTTGTCATTCGATTAGACAATACCCCCATCTATTAATAGTTCATAGTCCAATGTCCACAAGTGTCGGTCTTTTATCCAAACCTTAATTATGGTACAAAATCTAATAACCCCATCTTAATATTTTAGTCTAACATCACGATTACTTCGGCTTAAATAAGCATAATAATAACTTAGTTACGAGACATTAATTTAAAAAAGAAGAACATAGCTTACAGTGATGATTAATCGCGTAGCGTTACACTGACAGAATTCAGACTTACAAAACCTTAAAAAATTTCTTACATTAACCCAATTATTATTAAACTTAATTTAAACTTAAAATTATAAATATAAATATATATAATTTGATCAGAGGAGGAAAAGACAAAGATATGTTAAAACTCGTCGAATTCGCTGGATTTTATAGGACCTGGCCACCAATTCCCTACCATGCAATCGCATGGAAATAAGGCAACCAGGCCATGCGATCGCATGGCCAGCTGGATCCAGCTCCATCACTTTGTTTTCTAGTTTTGCCGACGTTTTATTATATAATATAATATATATATAATTTTAAGAATTATTTATATATTATATTATATTCATGTGCATAGTTGACTTGTCATTTTAGCTCCGTTGTGTCGCGCGTTGAAAGTTGGTTCATGTCCCGGTTCCGAATTTTCGAACGTCCTTGCGTACTATTTAATATCTTGTACTTTGCGTTTTGCGGCTTGTACTCATATAATTTTTGGACGTTTCTCATCAATAAATTGAACCACTTGAATTATATCTTGTACATTTGAGCTTTTTGGTCATTTGTGTCTTTAAATCGTCGTTTTCTTCTTTTGTCTTCGCACTTATTTATTTAAACGAATATTACATAAAAGTAGAACAATTGCAACTAAAAGCTTTACATATTGGAAGGATATTGCGCCTAAATATATGTTTATTTGGAGCACTATCAAATATCCCCACACTTAAGCTTTGCTTGTCCTCAAGCAATACAGAACTTGAAATTAAATCACACTTCACTCGAATCACTTTTTTTTTATTCTCACACTTTATACATCAGTGATTTTGATACGGTGGTATGAACAATGATAGTAATGATGTGGTTTACAGTCCCACATGACTATAAAAATTTATATCCTTTAAGAAAATTGGATCTTTATGAAAACATTTGATATTTTGAAAATTCATCCCAGATTTTATCCTAGATAAGTTTTCCAAAATAACCCTTCACTGGTGTTTGCAAATTGTTTTTGTGGGTTTGGTGGGTTTCAGATTTGAAAATTTTAGCTCAAAACTTATGGTTTTGTGTCACTCACTTGCTAACCTTGTATTGGGAAAGCAACACGTCCAGTATACTTGCTCTGTATATTACCTTTCGGTAAACTACCGTCCGATTGTAAAGGAAAGCGTTGAACAAGCAACTGTTAAGGCAATGTCCCGTGACATGCTTTTGATTATAGTCTATATCGTGTCGGATGCAATTACTATCCTTTATAGGAGCAATAGTAAAGATCACCCTATAATTTTTCGGTCTGGCACAAGGTCATGTCTTCGACCATGCTATGCAACCACCGTTCTTACGGTTGACACCCGATTTGGTTCAGGTGACCTAATGAATTCACGCGAATTCTTAGGATTTTACATTCAATGGTAATGAATGAATTAAAAATAGGTTTTCAGAAAACAAATCGGTTTGTAATTTTGATCAAAATATTTTCTCGTTCAAGCTCGAGTTTAGATATCATCGAATTCCATGAGTTTTTAATTCTCAATCTTTAAAGTCAATCTCAAGGATCGAGTAATATCAGGCTTATAAGCTGATTTTTAATCTTTAAGGAGATTATCCTTTCTGGGGGTCTGATTCATTAGTCTTATCAAGCTAATTTGCACGGCCCAGCCCTCCCCATTTTATGAGACAGATCCTCTCATGGTTAGGATAAGTCTGACCACTTCCCTGTTTGATGCTGAGGTTCGTGGATTTCCTGCTGATTTTAGAGATGACTTTTCTAGATTTTTCGTCAACCTACAGCTGGTATAGACGACAACTTTACTTTCTTTTAATGATGGAATTGATTCATCGTGCAGATCCATCTTTCTTTCAAATATATTACAGTACATCGGGTAAAACTAATTAGTTTAGTCCAAAACAAAAGTACCTGCAATAATCTGTACCAAATATGTGATATGTGTTTTAAATAACTTGGTAAATTCTTCACACACTTAGCTTTTATTTATTTTTTCTTTGCCTTTTTATTCTCCTCTATTCCATTTTAAATGAATTCTAACGTTTTGGGTTGTTTCTCCATTTATGTTCTCTCCGAGGTAACATTAATTTTGGCATTAACACATAGTTTTATCGTTCATAAATATGTATAAACATGATTTTGAATTCATTTAGTTGAAAATTTTTCAAATTTTCACAAAATTTGGCAATTAAACTAAGTGTAAACCCGAAAGAATTTATAACCCTTCCCCACACTTGAGATCATGCAATGCCCACATATGCATGAAATCATACTATAATTATAAATTCATGAGGGTGATTAGTGTAGAAAAGTGATTAAAAATACCGAGTTTGCAAACATATTGTTTTATATCACATTTGATATTTTGCGTCTTGTCGTCAAAATTAGTAGCTTTTGCTGAACTTTAATGTCAGTCTTTGAAAAAATGCGCTGTTTTACCCTGTTTTGTACATTAGATAAACTACAAACATATAATATATATATATATATATATATATATATATATATATATATATATATATATATATATATATATATATATATATATATATATATATATATATATATATATATATATATTATAAAACCTTTATTTATTAAAACAATTTAAATGAATAATTTTTTTAAAATTTTGTTTCGTTTTACTTTAGGTAGTTTCGGTATGTTTACCTAGTCCGTCCATCGACAAAATTTAAAATTTGTCGTTTTTAAAGCGATTGTTTTAAAAGCAAAGATTTTTTGGTTTTTTAATTTTTTTGGTATACTTTAGATCAATAATATTTAAATAATGATAATAAAATTTTTCACCCCGCCCTCGGGTAAAGCAATTTCGGTTCCATGACCTAGTCTTCAACTTACGATGAATTTTAGAAATCATTTTTTTTAAACTTAATGAAATAAAGTAATTTTTGTTTTTTTAAAATCACACAAAAATTAAATTTAAAAATGCATATTAATTTCATACAAAACCTACAAAACAAAAATTCAGAATGGGGGGAGAAAACTGAAATGTCCCGTTCATATTGATTATAAACGTTTCATATTAATTGATTTCGTTGCGACATTTTGACCTCTATATGAGACGTTTTTCAAAGACTGCATTCATTTTTAAAACAACCATAACCTTTATTTTATAGATAAAGGTTTAAAAAGCATTACGTAGATTATCAAATAATGATAATCTAAAATATACCGTTTACACACGACCATTACATAATGGTTTACAATAAGAATATATTACATCAAAAATAAGTTTCTTGAATACAGTTTTTACATAATATCATACAAGCATGGACTCCAAATCTTGTCCTTATTTTAGTATGCAATAGCGGAAGCTCTTAATAATCACCTGAGAATAAACATGCTTAAAACGTCAACAAAAAATGTTGGTGAGTTATAGGTTTAACCTATATATTATCAAATCATAATAATAGACCACAAGATTTCATATTTCAATATACATCCCATACATAGAGAAAAAATTCATTCATATGGTGAACACCTGGTAACCGACATTAACAAGATGCATATAGAATATCCCCATCATTCCGGGACACCCATCGGATATGATAATTTCGAAGTACTAAAGCATTCCAAATTTCAGAATGGGGCTTGTTGGGCCTGATAGATCTATCTTTAGGATTTGCGTCAATTTGGGGGTCTGTTCCCAAATTCTTAGGCTACCAAGCTAAAAAGGGGCATATTCGGCTTCGATCATTCACCCATATAAAGTAGTTTCATTTACTTGTGTCTATTTCGTAAAACATTTATAAAACTGCATGTATTCTCATCCCAAAATATTAGATTTTAAAAGTGGGACTATAACTCACTTTCACAGATTTTTACTTCGTCGGGAAGTAAGATTTGGCCACTGGTCGATTCACGAACCTATAACAAATATGTACATATATATCAAAGTATGTTTAAAATATATTTACAATATTTTTAATACGTTTTACTGTTTTAAGTTTATTAAGTCAGCTGTCCTCGTTAGTAACCCTCAACTAGTTGTCCATAGTTAGATGTACAAAAATAAATCGATATATTATCTTGAATCAATCCACGACCCAGTGTATACACATCTCAGGCTAGATCACAACTCAAAGTATATATATTTTTGGAATCAACCTCAACCCTGTATAGCTAACTCCAACATTACTGCATATAGAGTGTCTATGGTTGTTCCAAATAATATATATAGATGGGTCGATATGATATGTCAAAACATTTGCATACGTGTATATGGTATCCCAG
Source organism: Rutidosis leptorrhynchoides (assembly GCF_046630445.1). Taxonomy (NCBI): domain Eukaryota; kingdom Viridiplantae; phylum Streptophyta; class Magnoliopsida; order Asterales; family Asteraceae; genus Rutidosis; species Rutidosis leptorrhynchoides. Next base: position 10,631,990 of record NC_092340.1, on the reverse strand, counting down.
GATTACATAATATATTAGAATACATGTATAATACAATATAAGTTAGCTAGGATATGATTTGTATAGAATTGTTACAATATTTACCGTAGGTACAAAAATCAAAAAATATCCAATCTTGTTTTACCCATAACTTCTTCGTTTTAAATCCGTTTTGAGTGAATCAAATTGCTATGGTTTCATATTGAACTTAAGTTTATGAATCTAAACAGAAAAAGTATTAGTTTATAGTCAGAAATACAGGTTACAAGTCGTTTTTGTAAAGGTAGTCATTTCAGTTGAAAGAACGACGTCTAGATGACCATTTTGGAAAACATACTTCCACTTTGAGTTTAATCATGATTTTTAGATATAGTTTCGTGTTCATAAGAAAAATCAATTTCCCAGAAGAACAACTTTTAAATCAAATTTTATCATAGTTTTTAATTATCAAACCCAAAACAGCCCGCGGTGTTACTACAACGGCGTATGTCCGGTTTTACGGTGTTTTTCGTGTTTTCAGGTTTTAAATCATTAATTTAGCATATCATATAGATATAGAACATGTGTTTAGTTGATTTTAAAAGTCAAGTTAGAAGGATTAATGTTTGTTTGCGAACAAGTTTAGAATTAACTAAACTATGTTCTAGTGATTTCAAGTTTAAACCTTCGAATAAGGTAGTTTTATATATATGAATCGAATGATGTTATGAACATCATTACTACCTCAGGTTTCATGGATAAACCTACTGGAAATGAGAAAAATAGATCTAGCTTCAAAGGATCCTTGGATGGCTTGAAAGTTCTTGAAGCAGAATCATGACACGAAAACAAGTTCAAGTAAGATTTCCACTCGAAATAAGATTGTTATAGTTATAGAAATTGAATCAAAGTTTGAATATGAGTATTACCTTGTATTAAAAAGATATATTACTATAAATAAGAAAGATTTCTTGAGGTTGGATGATCACTTTACAAGATTGGAAGTAAGCTAGCAAACTTGGAAGTATTCTTGATTTTATGAAACTAGAACTTATAGAATTTATGAAGAACACTTAGAACTTGAAGATAGAACTTGAGAGAGATCAATTAGATGAAGAAAATTGAAGAATGAAAGTGTTTGTAGGTGTTTTTGGTCGTTGGTATATGGATTAGATATAAAGGATGTGTAATTTTGTTTACATGTAAATAAGTCATGAATGATTACTAATATTTTTGTAATTTTATGAGATATTTCATGCTAGTTTCCAAATGATGGTTCCCACATGTGTTACGTGACTCACATGGGCTGCTAAGAGCTGATCATTGGAGTGTATATACCAATAGTACATACATCTAAAAGCTGTGTATTGTACGAGTACGAATACGGGTGCATACGAGTAGAATTGTTGATGAAACTGAACGATGATGTAATTGTAAGCATTTTTGTTAAGTAGAAGTATTTTTATAAGTGTCTTGAAGTCTTTCAAAAGTGTATGAATACATATTAAAACACTACATGTATATACATTTTAACTGAGTCGTTAAGTCATCGTTAGTCGTTACATGTAAATGTTGTTTTGAAGCCTTTAGGTTAATGATCCTGTTAAGTGTTGTTAACCCATTGTTTATTATATCAAATGAGATGTTAAATTATTACATTATCATGATATTATGATGTATTAATATATCTTAATATGATATATATACAATTAAATGTCGTTACAACGATAATAGTTACATATATGCCTCGTTTCGAAATCCTTAAGTTAGTAGTCTTATTTTTACATATGTAGTTCATTGTTAATATACTTAATGATATGTTTAATTATCATAATACCTTGTTAACTATATATATATATATATATATATATATATATATATATATATCCATATATATGACATCATATAGTTTTTACAAGTTTTAACGTTCGTGAATCACCGGTCAACTTGGGTGGTCAATTGTCTATATAAAACATATTTCAATTAATCAAGTCTTAACAAGTTTGATTTCTTAACATGTTGGAAACACTTAATCATGTAAATAACAATTTCATTTAATATATATAAACATGGAAAAGTTCGGGTCACTACAGTACCTACCCGTTAAATAAATTTCGTCCCGAAATTTTAAGCAGTTGAAGGTGTTGACGTATCTTCTGGAAATAAGTGCGGGTACTTCTTCTTCATCTGATCTTCTCATTCCCATGTGAAATCGGGTCCTCTAGGAGCATTCCATCAAACCTTAACAATTGGTATCTTGTTTTGCTTAAGTCTTTTAACCTCACGATCCATTATTTCGACGGGTTCTTCGATGAATTGAAGTTTTCCGTTGATTTGAATTTCGTCTAATGGAATAGTGAGATCTTCTTTAGCAAAACATTTCTTCAAATTCGAGACGTGAAAAGTGTTATGTACAGTCGCGAGTTGTTGAGGTAACTCAAGTCGGTAAGCTACTGGTCCGACACGATCAATAATCTTGAATGGTCCAATATCTCTTGGATTTAATTTCCCTCGTTTACCAAATCGAACAACGCCTTTCCAAGGTGCAACTTTAAGCATGACCATCTCTCCAATTTCAAATTCAATATCTTTTCTTTTAATGTCAGCGTAGCTCTTTTGTCGACTTTTGGCGGTTTTCAATCGTTGTTGAATTTGGATGATCTTCTCGGTAGTTTCTTGTATTATCTCCGGACCCGTAATCTGTCTATCCCCCACTTCACTCCAACAAATCGGAGACCTGCACTTTCTACTATAAAGTGCTTCAAACGGCCCCATCTCAATGCTTGAATGGTAGCTGTTGTTGTAGGAAAATTCTGCTAACGGAAGGTGTCAATCCCAACTGTTTTCGAAATCAATAACACATGATCGTAGCATGTCTTCAAGTGTTTGTATCGTCCTTTTGCTCTGCCCATTAGTTTGTGGATGATAGGCAGTACTCATGTCTAGACGAGTTCCTAATACTTGCTGTAATGTCTGTCTGCCAGAATCTTGAAATAAATCTGCCATCCCTATCAGAGATAATAGAGATTGGTATTCCATGTCTGGAGACGACTTCCTTCAAATACAGTCGTGCTAACTTCTCCATCTTGTCATCTTCTCTTATTGGCAGGAAGTGTGCTGATTTGGTGAGACGATCAACTATTACTCAAATAGTATCAAAACCACTTGCAGTCCTTGGCAATTTAGTGATGAAATCCATGGTAATGTTTTCCCATTTCCATTCCGGGATTTCGAGTTGTTGAAGTAGACCTGATAGTTTTTGATGCTCAGCTTTGACCTTAGAACACGTCAAACATTCTCCTACATATTTAGCAACATCGGCTTTCATACTTGGCCACCAAAAATGTTTCTTAAGATCCTTGGACATCTTTCCCGTTCCAGGATGTATTGAGTATCTGGTTTTATGAGCTTCTCTAAGTACCATTTCTTTCATATCTCCAAATTTTGGTACCCAAATTCTTTCAGCCCTATACCGGGTTTTGTCTTCCCGAATATTAAGATGCTTCTTCGATCCTTTGGGTATTTCATCCCTTAAGTTTCCCTCTTTTAAAACTCCTTGTTGCGCCTCCTTTATTTGAGTAGTAAGGTTAGTGTGAATCATTATATTCATAGCTTTTACTCGATTAGGTTCTCTGTCCTTTCTGCTCAAGGCGTCAGCTACCACATTTGCCTTCCCCGGGTGGTAACGAATCTCAAAGTCGTAATCATTCAACAATTCAATCCATCTACGCTGCCTCATGTTCAGTTGTTTCTGATTAAATATGTGTTGAAGACTTTTGTGGTCGGTATATATAATACTTTTGACCCAACACAAGTAGTGCCTCCAAGTCTTTAATGCAAAAACAACCGCGCCTAATTCCAAATCATGCGTCGTATAATTCTGCTCGTAAATCTTCAATTGTCTAGAAGCATAAGCAATTACTTTCGTTCGTTGCATTAATACACAACCGAGACCTTGCTTTGAGGCGTCACAATATATCACAAAATCATCATTCCCTTCAGGTAATGACAATATAGGTGCCGTAGTTAACTTTTTCTTCAACAATTGAAACGCTTTTTCTTGTTCATCCTTCCATTCAAATTTCCTCCCTTTATGTGTTAATGCAGTCAAGGGTTTTGCTATTTTGGAAAAATCTTGGATGAATCTCCTGTAATAACCAGCTAGCCCTAAAAATTGGCGTATGTGTTTCGGAGTTTTCGGGGTTTCTCACTTTTCAACGGTTTCAATCTTTGCTGGATCCACTTGAATACCTTCTTTGTTCACTATATGACCGATGAATTGAACTTCTTCCAACCAAAATGCACACTTTGAAAACTTAGCGTACAGTTTTTCTTTTCTTAACAACTCTAGCACTTTTCTCAAATGTTCTTCATGGTCTTGGTCATTCTTTGAGTAAATAAGTATGTCATCGATGAAAACAATGACAAACTTGTCAAGGTATGGTCCACATACTCGGTTCATGAGGTCCATGAACACATCTGGTGCGTTAGTCAACCCAAATGGCATAACCATAAACTCGTAATGACCGTAACGCGTCCTAAAAGCAGTCTTTGGAAAATCATCCTCCTTCACCCGCATTTGATGATACCCAGAACGTAAATCAATCTTCGAATAAACCGACGAGCCTTGTAGTTGATCAAATAAGTCGTCGATTCTCGGTAGTGGGTAACGATTCTTGATGATAAGTTTGTTCAACTCTCGGTAGTCGATACACAACCTAAATGTACCATCCTTCTTCTTGACAAACAAAACAGGAGCTCCCCATGGTGATGTGCTTGGTCGAATGAAACCACGCTCTAAAAGTTCCTGTAACTGACTTTGTAATTCTTTCATTTCACTGGGTGCGAGTCTGTATGGAGCACGAGCTATATGGAGCACGAGCTATTAGTGCAGCTCCTGGTACAAGGTCTATTTGAAATTCAACGGATCGATGTGGGGGTAATCCCGAAAATTCTTTCGGAAATACATCGGGAAATTCTTTTGCGACATGAACATCACTGATGTTCTTTTCTTCAGGTTTAACTTCCTTGATGTGTGCTAGAATGACGTAACAACCTTTTCTTATTAGTTTCTACGCCTTCAAACTACTAATAAGATTTAATTTCGCATTGTTCTTCTCTCCGTACACCATTAAAGGTTTTCCCTTTTCACGCATAATGCGAATCACATTTTTGTAACAAACGACCTCTGCTCTCACCTTTTTCAACCAGTCCATACCAATTATTACATCAAAACTCCCTAACTCGACTGGTATTAAATCAATTTTAAACGTTTCATCCCCCAGTTTAATTTCTCTATCTCGACATATATTATCTGCTGAAATTAATTTACCGTTTGCTAATTCGAGTAAAAATTTACTATCCAAAGGCGTCAATGGGCAACTTAACTTAGCACAAAAATCTCTACTCATATAGCTTCTATCTGCACCCAAATCAAATAAAATATAAGCAGATTTATTATCAATAAGAAACGTACCCGTAACAAGCTCCGGGTCTTCCTGCGCTTCTGCCGTATTAATATTGAAAACTCTTCCGTGGCCCTGCCCATTAGTATTCCCCTGATTCAGGCAATTACTTCTAATGTGGCCCGGTTTTCCACATCCATAACAAACAAAGGCGGCATTACTTGTTTCGCCACTATTTGTTCCTTTAGTTCTGTTAAACTTTGGTCCGTAGACCTCACACTTTTTCGCACCATGGCCAGTTCTTTTACACTTGGTGCAAAATATTGTGCAGAACCCATTCTGGTGGTACTCTTCACACCTTTGGCATTTTTGGTTTTTGTTGCCGTTGTTGTTATTGAGGTTGTTGTTGGGATTGTTGTTGTTGTTGGAACGGTTGTTGTAGTTATTGTTGTTGGGACGTTTGTTGTAGTTATTGTTGGGATTGCGGTTATTGTTGCGATTGTTGTTGCGGTTATGGTTGTAATTGTTGTTGTTGTTGTTGTTGTTGTTGTTGTTGTATTGGTGACCCTTGTCACTGGTTTCTTCCCACTTTCTCTTGAGTTGTTTCGTGTTGGCTTCTTCGGCCGCCTGCTCTTTAATTCTTCCCTCAATCTGATTTATGAGTTTATGAGCCATTCAACTTGCCTTTTGTATGGAAGCGGGCTCGTATGAACTCACATCTTCTTGAATCCTTACTGGTAACCCTTTTATAAATGCGTCGATCTTCTCTTCTTCATCTTTGAACGTTCCTGGACATAATAGGCACAACTCTGTGAATCGTCATTCATATGTGGTAATGTCGAACCTTTGTGTTCATAACTCTCTAAGCTCTACCTTGAGCTTATTGACTTCGTTTCTAGGACGGTACTGCTCGTTCATCAATTGCTTGAATGCCGACCACGGTAGTGCGTAAGCAGCATTTTGTCCTACCTGTTCAAGATAAGTGTTCCACCACGTTAACGCAGTACCTGTGAAGGTATGCGTAGCGTACTTAACTTTATCCTCTTCAGTACACTTACTTATGACAAACACCGATTCGACTTTCTCGGTCCACCGTTTCAATCCAATTGGTCCTTCAGTTCCATCAAATTCCAAAGGTTTGCAGGCAGTGAATTCTTTGTAGGAGCATCCTACATGATTTCTTGTGGAATTAGTTCCACTGCTAGATCCAGAGTTATTGTTATTTTGCATCGCAGCCTGTACTGCGGCTATGTTTGCTGCAAGGAAAACACGGAAGTCTTCCTCGCTCATGTTCAAATTCTGACGAGTCGCCGGTGCCATTTCCTTCAAAAATAGCCAAAAGAATTGATTTAATCATATAGAATTTAAGAGTAGTCAATAGTATTTCGTAGCATAATATGAACTCATTTATAAAAGCTTTTTCTTTATATTAGCGTTTTATAAGTTTAAATTCGGGTACTACCTATCCGTTAAGTTCATACTTAGTAGCTAATATACAATTCAACTACTACAATTCCATATGAAAAACTGATTATAATAATATATCACATATAAATATTCTTCAAACTTACAACATCGCTATATTACATATAACATGAAATATAGTACACTTTGATACAGGACAGTTTTGAAGATAAATCTAGTTAATACGCAAGTTGTTCAGCAAAGGAAATAAAGACACGTAATTCATAAGTCCAGAAACAAGTTATGCATTCTGGTTTTACTAAGACGACTTCCCATCCTTGGTCTTGTAGAAAATAACCGTTATGACCATTGGCTAGACAACATATTGTAATGTCATCAAAAGGACGAGGGTTTCGTAATGTCCAACAGCTCCGTAATAATCTAAAAACTTTGTTTCTCACCCCAACTACTGAATCCATCACTTGTGGGAAGGTTTTATTTAAAAGCTGCAATCCGATGTTCTTTTTCTCACTTTGGTAAGAAGCGAACATCACTAACCCGTAAGCATAACATGCTTCTTTATGTTGCATGTTAGAAGCTCTTTCTAATTCACGAAATCCTATGTTGGGATATGTTGAGTCAAAATAGGTTCTTAACCCGTAGCGTAAAATTGCATTTGGGTTCCCCGCATTTAACGCTTTAAAGAAAACACGGCGTAACTTACGGTCTCACCAATGTGATATACCCCACCTATCAAAGGAAAGCCTTTTATAAACTAAGGCATTTCTGGAAAGTCTTTCAAATGTTTGACAAGTTAATTTTGACATAATTAATTGTGCTGATGAATTCTGACCGACTCTAGACCAAATTTCCTCAATCATATCCTCTGGTAGATCTTCTAAAATATTCGGTTATCTACCCTTAACGTCCATTTTGTTTTTATACTGTAAAATAGACAAGGATTAGATTCGTAAAAGATAATTAACAAATAATACAAGCAATTTTTATATAGAACATAAAAGTACAAGCACACTATAATACATATAATACACAACATGATTACAACCCTCTAATCTGAATCACTGGTTTCTTCTTCTTCGGACTTGTTTCGTTTTCCTAATTTTCTAGGAATATATGGTGTTCCTCTAATACGAGCCGTCATTTTCCACAATGGTTTAGAAAAACCTGGTGGTTTAGAGGTTCCCGAGTCATTGTTACATTTTAGGAAAAACGGATGTTGCCGATACATATAAAGTTCATCGGGGTTGGAATCGGGTTTCTCTATTTTTATACCTTTTCCCTTATTATTTTCTTTCGCTTTATTAATTTGGGTCGAGGTAATTTCTATAAAATCATCGGAATCCTCATCGGGATCCGATTCATCGGAAAATTGATAATCTTCCCAATATTTTGCTTCCTCTGCGGAAACACCATTGACCATTATTAACTTTGGTCTGTTGGTTGAGGATTTTCTTTTATTTAATCGATTTACTATAGGTATCAATATTTCTTACTCCGGAACCTCTTCTTCTTCCGGTTCCTCCTCTTCTGATTCCTCTTCTTCTGGTTCCTCTTCTTCCGGTTCCTCTTCTTCTGGTTCCTCTTCTTCCGGTTCATCTTTGGGAATTTGTGAATCTTCTCAAATTATATTCGACTCTTCATTATTATCAGGTGAGTCGATGGGGATTTGTACTAGTGGTAGACATCTATCACACAATATCAAACACATTAAGAGGTTAATATATCACATAATATTTACATGTTAATAATATATAGTTTCCAACAAAAGTGTTAAGCAATAGTTTTTAAAGAAAAAACGGTCGAAGTCCAGATTCACTAATGTATCCTAACAAACTCGATAAGACACACTAATCCAAATTTCTGGTTCTCTAAGACCAACGCTCGGATACCAACTGAAATTTCAGTTAGGGACAACCACCGTCCCACCCAGTGCCTTCCCAGCTAACCGCCTGGTGACCACTGAGTGTACCTCAGATACTGATTTTAGGGCCTGCCTCTCGGCTACTGTCAACCCTCGTAAGGGATCGCAAGGAGTAAGAGCTAATGCTTCGTCACAGGTAACACTGTGAGAACCTCCTTTAGGAATAACCCACCACACATGGACGACGTTATACCAGCTCTGATACCAACTGAAATGTCCCGTTCATATTGATTATAAACGTTCCATATTAATTGATTTCGTTGCGACGTTTTGACCTCTATATGAGACGTTTTTCAAAGACTGCATTCATTTTTAAAACAACCATAACCTTTATTTTATAGATAAAGGTTTAAAAAGCATTGCGTAGATTATCAAATAATGATAATCTAAAATATACCGTTTACACACGACCATTACATAATGGTTTACAATAAGAATATATTACATCAAAAATAAGTTTCTTGAATGCAGTTTTTACATAATATCATACAAGCATGGACTCCAAATCTTTTCCTTATTTTAGTATGCAATAGCGGAAGCTCTTAATAATCACCTGAGAATAAACATGCTTAAAACGTCAACAAATAATGTTGGTGAGTTATAGGTTTAACCTATATATTATCAAATCATAATAATAGACCACAAGATTTCATATTTCAATATACATCCCATACATAGAGATAAAATTCATTCATATGGTGAACACCTGGTAACCGACATTAACAAGATGCATATAGAATATCCCCATCATTCCGGGACACCCATCGGATATGATAATTTCGAAGTACTAAAGCATTCCAAATTTCAGAATGGGGCTTGTTGGGCCTGATAGATCTATCTTTAGGATTTGCGTCAATTTGGGGGTCTGTTCCCAAATTCTTAGGCTACCAAGCTAAAAAGGGGCATATTCGGCTTCTATCATTCACCATATAAAGTAGTTTCATTTACTTGTGTCTATTTCGTAAAACATTTATAAAACTGCATGTATTCTCATCCCAAAATATTAGATTTTAAAAGTGGGACTATAACTCACTTTCACAGATTTTTACTTCGTCGGGAAGTAAGACTTGGCCACTGGTCGATTCACGAACCTATAACAAATATGTACATATATATCAAAGTATGTTCAAAATATATTTACAATATTTTTAATGCGTTTTACTATTTTAAGTTTATTAAGTCAACTGTCCTCGTTAGTAACCTACAACTAGTTGTCCATAGTTAGATGTACAGAAATAAATCAATATATATTATCTTGAATCAATCCACGATCCAGTGTATACACGTCTCAGGCTAGATCACAACTCAAAGTATATATATTTTTGGAATCAACCTCAACCCTGTATAGCTAACTCCAACATTACTGCATATAGAGTGTCTATGGTTGTTCCAAATAATATATATAGATGGGTCGATATGATATGTCAAAACATTTGCATACGTGTCTATGGTATCCCAAGATTACATAATATATTATAATACATGTATAATACAATATAAGTTAGCTAGAATATGATTTGTATAGAATTGTTACAATATTTCCCGTAGCTACAACAATCAAAAAATATCCAATCTTGTTTTACCCATAACTTCTTCGTTTTAAATCCGTTTTGAGTGAATCAAATTGCTATAGTTTCATATTGAACTTAAGTTTATGAATCTAAACAGAAAAAGTATAAGTTTATAGTCAGAAATACAGGTTAAAAGTCATTTTTGTAAAGGTAGTCATTTCAGTCGAAAGAAGGACGTCTAGATGACCATTTTGGAAAACATACTTCCACTTTGAGTTTAACCATGATTTTGAGATATAGTTTCATGTTCATAAGAAAAATCATTTCCCCAGAAGAACAACTTTTAAATCAAAGTTTATCATAGTTTTTAATTATCAAACCCAAAACAGCCCGCGGTGTTACTACGACGGCGTATGTCCGGTTTTACGATGTTTTTCGTGTTTCCAGGTTTTAAATCATTAAGTTAGCATATCATATAGATATAGAACATGTGTTTATTTGATTTTAAAAGTCAAGTTAGAAGGATTAACTTTTGTTTGCGAACAAGTTTAGAATTAACTAAACTATGTTCCAGTGATTTCAAGTTTAAACCTTCGAATAAGGTAGTTTTATATATATGAATCGACTGATGTTATGAACATCATTACTACCTCAGGTTTTGTGGATAAACCTACTGAAAATGAGAAAAATAGATCTAGCTTCAAAGGATCCTTGGATGGCTTGAAAGTTCTTGAAGCAGAATCATGACACGAAAACAAGTTCAAGTAAGATTTCCACTCGTAATAAGATTGTTATAGTTATAGAAATTGAATCAAAGTTTGAATATGAGTATTACCTTGTATTAGAAAGATATCTTACTGTAAATAATAAAGATTTCTTGAGGTTGGATGATCACTTTACAAGATTGGAAGTAAGCTAGCAAACTTGGAAGTATTCTTGATTTTATGAAACTAGAACTTATAGAATTTATGAAGAACACTTAGAACTTGAAGATAGAACTTGATAGAGATCAATTAGATGAAGAAAATTCAAGAATGAAAGTGTTTGTAGGTGTTTTTGGTCGTTGGTATATGGATTAGATATAAAGGATGTGTAATTTTGTTTACATGTAAATAAGTCATGAATGATTACTAATATTTTTGTAATTTTATGAGATATTTCATGCTAGTTGCCAAATGATGGTTCCCACATGTGTTAGGTGACTCACATGGGCTGCTAAGAGCTAATCATTGGAGTGTATATACCAATAGTACATATATCTAAAAGCTGTGTATTGTACGAGTACGAATACGGGTGCATACTAGTAGAATTTTTGATGAAACTGAATGAGGATGTAATTGTAAGCATTTTTGTTAAGTAGAAGTATTTTTATAAGTGTCTTGAAGTCTTTCAAAAGTGTATGAATATATATTAAAACACTACATGTATATACATTTTAACTGAGTCGTTAAGTCATCGTTAGTCGTTACATGTAAATGTTGTTTTGAAGCCTTTAGGTTAACGATCCTGTTAAGTGTTGTTAACCCATTGTTTATTATATCAAATGAGATGTTGAATTATTAAATTATCATGATATTATGATGTATTAATATATCTTAATATGATATATATACAATTAAATGTCGTTACAACGATAATAGTTACATATATGCCTCGTTTCGAAATCCTGAAGTTAGTAGTCTTTGTTTTTGCATATGTAGTTCATTGTTAATATACTTAATGATATGTTTACTTATCATAATACCATGTTAACTATATATATATCCATATATATGACATCATATAGTTTTTATAAGTTTTAACGTTCGTGAATCACCGGTCAACTTGGGTGGTCAATTGTCTATATAAAACCTATTTCAATTAATCAAGTCTTAACAAGTTTGATTGCTTAACATGTTGGAAACACTTAATCATGTAAATAACAATTTCATTTAATATATATAAACATGGAAAAGTTCGGGTCACTACGAAAACTAGTTCTTTAGTGTCTGCTAGCGGAAAAGACCAATCGGATTCCATTCTCGGAACTACATGAGAACAGAATAACTAACTCTAGACAATGTTTTCTTTTTAAAACATTTGAATCTCCCCACACTTAGGTAGCTGTGGTGTCGAAATTGTGATTAACTTAATTGTCAATTTCTTTTGGACCATAATCAACTTGCATATCTGTGACTTTTGCTTTAAGTCATTGGTCGGATTCCTATGTAATATCCACAAATTCAACTAGTTTTACCTTTTCTTTAGGCGATAGATTAGATACTAACCGGTTACATAACTTAAAGTTCCCCATGGTTCTAGCATCGCGAATCCGTTTAATAAGTTTCTTCATTGAACTATTAATAACGGGGTCATTTAATTTCGTATCAACAACGGGGTTCTTTGTTATCAGGTCATCATTAGGTGTTACTTCATCTTCCCCACACTTAGGCGTTTTATTATTGTTAAGCACTACCGTTGGAGTTGGTAAAACAATGTGGTTCTTACCAATCGTTTTTGTTGGTTCAACGGTTTTGGTTGGTGGAGATTTAGACTTTCAACTTACAAAGGTGATCAATTTTTCATCATTACTAAGTGTCATTCTACCCTCTCTTACATCAAATAACGCCCCGGTGGACGCTAAGAATGGTCGACCTAAAATTAAAGGAATGTTTGAGTCCTCTTCTATGTCAATGACAATGAATTCGACTAGAAAGGTTAAATTACCCACTTGAACGGGTAGGTTGTCAGCAATTCCAACTGGGTTCCTAATGGTTTGATCAAAGAGTCGGACACTCATCTCTGTTGGACTTAACTCACTTACTCCTAATCTCTTATATAATGAAAGAGGCATAACACTCACACTCGCACCTAAATCTGCTAGTGTATCATACATGACACAATCACTAAGTAGACAAGGAACAATAAATTCACCCGGATCACCTACCCTGGGTGGAGGTTTTGGTGGAACTGTCTTCACCGGGTTTACTTTTACGGTTTTTGTTTCTTGCACTTTCTTATTCTTCTTATTCTTCTTCTTTCCAGAGGTATCACAAACTTTATTACCTATTACTTGTTCATACTCAACTCCTTTTCTTGGAAACAGGATGGGTGGTCTGTATGGTGCCACCACTGGCTTTACATACTTGGATGGTGGTGGTGGTGTTGTAACTTCTTCATTGTTACTCACATCAAAAACCTTCCCATCTTCGGAAACCATATTAACATTCTCATTTTGAGGATTTACTTCAGTATTACTCGGTAGCTTTCCTTGTTCCCTCTCCCTCATCATGCTAGCAAGAGTACCTACGTGTTTTTCTAGATTCAAAATGGAAGCTTGCTGAGTTCTTAATGACTGATCAAACCTCTTATTCGTTTGGGTTTGAGATGTAATAAATTGTGTTTGAGATTCCATTAGCTTTGCCATCATTTCTTCTAGATTTGACTTTTTCTTTTCGATTTGTTGTGGTGGTTTATACAAGCTAGGTCTTTGTTGATTGAAAGTGTTGTTTTGAGTTGGTTGGTTATTCGGACCTTGTTGGTTATACGAGTTATTGTTGGGTCCATTTGGATTGTAAAGAATGTTTTGATTTCGATTGAAGTTTGGCTTTGGAGGTAGATAATTATTTTGATAATTATTTCCTGGCCTTTGGTTCATGTAGGAAACATTCTCACGTTGTTCCATCGTTTGCTCGATGTGACAATCTTTCGTTAAGTGTGTCCACTGCATTGCTCACAACTGATTCGTCTTGCGTGAATATCTTTAGTCATCTTTTCCATTCGTCTTTCGAAAGCATCTATTTTTGCAGAAACAGAATCAAAGTCATGGCTAGAATAGGCTCTAGCCGCTTTAGATGAATGAAAATTATCTTTTTCTTGATGCCACTCATGCGAGTGGGATGCTATGTTATCAATGATTTTGTGAGCTTCGGTTGCGGTTTTCTTCATAATGGAACCACCAGCTGCTGTGTCGATGTCTTTTCGTGTAGCAACATCGCATCCTCGATAGAATATTTGCATTATTTGATAAGTGTCTAAACCGTGTTGAGGACATCCTCTCAACAACTTTCCGAATCTTGTCCACGCCTCATATAATGTTTCATTTGGCTTTTGCGCGAACGTAACAATTTTTCCTTGAAGTCTTACAGCTTTAGATGCCGGAAAGAATCTTTTAAGAAATTTTTCAACTAAAACATCCCATGTATCAATCGCCCCTTCTGGTAACGATTCTAACCAATCTGTGGCTTCTCCCTTTAAAGTTCAGGGAAACAACATGAGATAGATCTGTTCATCCTCAATTTCTCTGATTTTGAACAGAGTACAGATCCTATTAAAGGTTCGAAGATGTTCATTTGGATCTTCTTTTGGCGTACCACTATATTGGCATTGATTAGTTACCATGTGTAGGATTTGTCATTTAATTTCATAATCTGGCGCATTAATGTCTGGCTTAATAATGGCGTGACCTTGGCCCGTGCGTGTGGCTCTCATTCGGTCTTCTATACTTAGAGGTTCAGTTACTTCCATAATTAAATTTGTTGAATCTGAATCACTAGAGGTTTCTGATTTAATGGTTTGTGGTTCAGGAGGAATGATTAGTAGTTCAGGATCTTGAAATTGTCCTTGAATATCCTCCGGGTTCTCGGTAGTGAAGTCGGGTTCAAAAAATGGATTATCGGAAATTTGAATTGGAGTACTTGGTCGACTTGATGACGATTCTAAAGAAAAATCAACGGCGACAATGTTGGCTAGATGTCTTGATCGAGTTACAGGTGGTGAACGTATGAAAGGTGGTGAACGTTTTGCTCGGTGCATTCACTGAATATCCTATTAGTTATAAAAGATAAAAATTATATAAGTTATCAAATTAATAAACTTTTCTGATTTTGCCCACGTTTTGAATAGCCAATAGATGCAGCAGGTAGCCAGGACCCTTTAAATCGGAAGCCCACAACTCGCCACTAACAAATTCAACTATTACTACGAACCAGAAAATTTTGGATGTCTATCAATTTAACCGCTTAAAATAATTTTTCTTCGAAATTTTGAAGATAAAATCTATGTCCTAAAAACTAGAGCGTCGAGAAATAAGAAAGAAAAAGAGTGCGTCGAAAAACGTCGAAAAATTAAAAGGTTGAAAAATAAGCGTCAAAAAAAATAAAAAGAAAGTAGCGCGTCGAAACTTAAAAGGTACTAAATACTATAAAATAATAAAGCGATAAGCGACGTCGTAAAATTCTAAAGCACCTAAATCTTAATCTAAAGAAAAAGTACTTAAGGAATTTTACGGCAAAGCCTAAAAATCTAGAAATATAAAGTTACTACGGCAAACTACTAAATTATGAACTAATTACGAACGAAAAATATACAATATACGAATAAACGATTAAAATATACAATTTATAAAAAGAAATAAAAAGTGATAAAATTACAATTTTATAAAAATATTATTTTTATATTATTATTTTATAAAAGTATTAATTAATAAATTAATAAAACTAATTAGAACTTAAAAATACAATTTAATTAAAACTAAAACTAATTAATTAAATAATTAACCCTAATTTTAATTAATTAATAATAATAATAATTAAACTCTAACCCTAATCGACAGTCAAAGGTTTCAGACCTGTCACCTCACTCCATGCGATCGCATGGAGTGCAGGTTATATAATCATGCGATCGCATGACTCCGGCTACCAGGCCTGATTAGTTGGGCTGCTACAGTGTCGGGCCCGAATACTTAATTATTATATTTTTTTCTGTTTTATATTTTTGTAAAATAATATGTAATAAAAACTTATATTTTTAAAAAGAATTTACTTATTAGTTTTAATCTTTTAATAAAAGAAATAAAAAAATATAAACTTTTTAATTTAAACACTTCAAAATATAGAAATATAATTTTTTTTATGTTTTTATATTTTGTATATTTAACAAAATATTTTTACAAAATAAGAAATATTATATTTTTACAAAAATATCTTAAAAACTAATTTTTTTATAGCGTTTCGCTTTCGGCGTTCCCCGGCAGCGGCGCCAAAAATACTTGATGTGTGCAGCAGCGTATACAAAATAGTTATAATTTTATTACAAAATACTATTAAATACGATACAATTTTACACAAGTTATTTATTTATTTATAGAGTGGATATACCTAAACCTTGCTACAACACTTATAGGCAGTGTACCTAATCGTACAGTAGTGTAGTTTTTAGTAAGTCCGGTTCATTCCACAGGGAGCTAGCTGAGTTTAACGCTATATTTTTAACAACTATATTTATATAAAATATATATAATTATATATAGTAATAATATTATAAAAGGGGTTTTTTACCGTTTAATGACCGGTTTGTCGATTTTATATTTTAAGCGTAAAGATAAATGACGATAATATAAATGACAGAATTTAAATTGCGATAAAGTAAATTGCAGTAATTAAAATGACAGTAAATAAAGGTACGATGAAATATGAAATAAAAGTATTATGCTTATTTAAACTTCCGTAATCATGATATTTGAAGTTTTGATTTTAATTTATTTATCTGGATTAATTGTCCTTTGTCCTGGATTTATTTGATACCTATCTGGTTTTTGTCCATAATAGTCCATCGGTCATAATTATAAAATGCTCGTCAAATTAACCTTATTCCCGAAGTCAAATATTCTAACTAATTAGGGATTCGAACTGTAACAAGGTTTTAATACTTTGTTAATAATTACACCAGGTTATCGACTGCGCGTAATCCAAGGTTTTAATACTTTGTTAACAATTACACCAATTATCCTTGTATGTAATCCACCCCTGTTTTAATGAGATATGAATATTAATTTACCCACTTGATCAGAATGAATAATCAATTACCCAACCCGAATAATTAATTAAATGATCGTAAAAGATGTCGTATAAACGTCACTAAATAGAACATACATAATCATTTTAATAATTATTAGATTAACTAATTTGAAGATAGGTTCGACAGATTCCAATGAGTTGTCATTCGATTAGACAATACCCCCCCATCTATTAATAGTTCATAGTCCAATGTCCACAAGTGTCGGTCTTTTGTCCAAACCTTAATTATGGTACAAAATCTAATAACCCCATCTTAATATTTTAGTCTAACATCACGATTACTTCGGCTTAAATAAGCATAATAATAACTTAGTTACTAGACATTAATTTAAAAAGGAAGAACATAGCTTACAGTGATGATTAATCGCGTAGCGTTACACGGACAGAGTTCAGACTTACAAAACCTCAAAACATTTCTTACATTAACCCAATTATTATTAAATTTAATTTAAATTTAAAATTATAAATATAAATACATATAATTTGATAAGAGGAGGAAAAGAAAAAGATATGTTAAAACTCGTCAAATTCGCTGGATTTTATAGGACCTGGCCACCAATTCTCTGCCATACGATAGCATGGGAATAAGGCAGCCAGGCCATGCGATTTCATGGCCAGCTGGATCCAGCTCCATCACTTTGTTTTCTAGTTTTGCCGACGTTTTATTATATAATATATATATATATATATATATATATATATATATATATATATATATATATATATATATATATATATATATATAATTTTAAGAATTATTTATATATTATATTATATTCATGTGCATAGTTGACTTGTCATTTTAGCTCCGTTGCATCGCGCGTTGAAAGTTGGTTCATGTCCCGGTTCCGAATTTTCGAACGTCCTTGCGTAGTATTTAATATCTTGTACTTTGCGTTTTGCGGCTTGTACTCTTATCATTTTTGGACGTTTCTCATTTATAAATTGAACCACTTGAATTATATCTTGTACATTTGAGCTTTTTTGGTCATTTCCGTCTTTAAATCGTCATTTTCTTCTTTTGTCTTCGCACTTATTTATTTAAACGAATATTACATAAAAATAGAACAATTGCAACTAAAAGCTTTACATATTGGAAGGATATTGCGCCTAAATATATGTTTATTTGGAGCACTATCACATACAAAGATATTCCACTCACCTTGTCGTCTTTGTGAGATTCCAACAATAAACTTGCAACCTTCAAAGCAAGTCACCTAATACAATTAATGCCCAATTAATACACATAACAAGTTGGACTATTTACCAACTACCCTCACTAGTGCATTTATGACCCAAAAGGGTATTTATGACCCATTTTCACTAGAATTACCCAATAAGGCCAAGATCCACCGCTCAATCACTAAAATCTAGCGATTAAAGTCTATTAATATTAACTAGCACAAGTTAGGGTATTTTTCTTACCCAAATTAACCCACTAGTCATAAAACAATTAAAAATTGAAACTCGGAATTAACACTTACCACTACTATCAAATCGTAGATAAGAACGAGGAAAACGACTTTCCTTCACGCACCAAGAATCAAATCTCAAATCTTCATCTTCAAATTTCACTATGAATCTAAGAGGGTTTTATGTTTTGAGAGAAAAGAGAGAAAAAAAAAGAGAAAAGAAATGAAGAAAAAGGGATATGTGGCTGGGATTTAGAGCCACAATTTGATCCACACGCAAAAAGTCAAAAATACCCTCGAGCTACCCTTTTTAAAAACTGAAAATCGGATCAGATCTGCAGGAAGGTCGTGGCGCGACCATTCATGCTTGCGGCATGGTTTTTAAGGTGAAACTTCGAACTGGTTACATGCCCTCCTGATATTGATTCACTTGTTTTCTCGCGGCGCGGCCCCAGCCTCCACGGCGCGACCATGGGCATCATTTGTCCACTTTTCGTTAACTTATTCCAACTATTATTTACACAACTCGTACACTCCATTTTGCTTCGTATATCCACCTAGACTTCATCACAAAGTCTCACTCGACTTAATACCTTCATAGCTCATGCATATACTTATACATGTATACATTCTCATGTGTATATATATACATATATATCTCGTGTACTCCATATACATAACGTATATTTATCAATATATACATCTAACATCTTCATGTACATATTTACATATATAATTCACTCGCTACGTACACTATACGCCCGAGATTATTATTCGAAATATCCGGGTCTTACAACTCTCCCCCATTTGAACCGGAGCGCGTCCTCGCAATCTAAGCCGCATGACAGGCAGGAAGATACACCAAAACAAATTCTTCATGTTCCCATGTAAACTCGGAACCTTTACTACGACGCCATTGGACCTTAAAAGTCCTCACCTCTTTGTTACGCAACAATTTGACTTTTTCATCAAGTATAGCAATTGGCTCTAAAACATACTCTAATTTGTTGTTTAGCTCAATCTCGTCTAATGGCACCCATGATGAATCATCCGCAAGACACTTAAGGAGATGAAAAATATGAAATGTATTATGGATCCCCGCAAGCTCTTCGGGTAATTCCAAACGATACGCAACTTCACCAACACGAGCTAAAATTTTAAATGGCCCAATAAACCGAGGAGCTAACTTTCCTCGTTTTCGAAACTGAATAATACCTTTCCATGGCGAGACATTAAGCATCACCATGTCACCATCTTGGAACTCGATCAGTCGCCTACGTTCATCGGCATACAACTTTTGTCTATCTTGAGCCGCTTTCAAATGAGCTCGAATCATTTCGATCTTACTATTAGTTTCTAGAACAAAGTCGGTACTCCCGACTTCTATTTGACCCACTTCACCCCAACAAATCGGGGTTCTACACCTTCTACCATAGAGCATCTCATAAGGTGGCATTTCGATACTAGAGTGATAACTATTGTTGTACGAAAACTCCACTAAAGGTAAATGTTCGTCCCAACTTCCACCAAAATCTATTATACATGCTCTCAATATATCTTCCAACGTTTGATTGGTACGCTCGGTTTGACCATTCGTTTGAGGATGATATGCCGTACTCATATTCACCCTCGTACCCATATCATCTTGAAATTTTTTCCAAAATCGAGAAGTAAAACGTGTGTCTCGATCCGAAAAGATAGACGCGGGAATGCCATGTCTCGATATCACCTCTTTAATGAACATTTTCGCAAGTGCCTCCGACGTAATTGCTTCTATAATAGGAAGAAACAAAGCACTTTTCATCAAACTATCGACAATCACCCAAATAGTATCATATTGGGTCCTCGCCGTCTTTGGCAACTTTGTAATAAAGTCCATGGTAATATGTTCCCACTTCCACTTCGGGATTTCTAATGGTTGCAATTTACCATAAGTTTTTTGATGTTCGGCTTTCACTTGCAAACACGTAACTCATTGTTCAACATTTAACCACATCACGTTTCATTCCGGGCCACCAATACTCTTTCTTCAAGTCGAAGTACATTTTTGTTGCACCCGGATGAATGGAATACTTTGACTTGTGCGCTTCATCAAGAAGCACCTTTCGGTGATCCCCCAACTTTGGTACCCACGCCCTATTTTGGAAGGACAACAACCCGTGAGGACCTAATTGAATAGACTCCATTTGTCCCATGATTCCTTCTTCATGTTTGTTATTAACAAAAGCTTCAATTTGAATCTCACTGAGCTTTGCAAGAAACTCTTTGGTAATTGTCATGCGTAACGATCCTACTCGTATCGCCGGATGTTGACTATTTCGACTCAACGCGTCCGCGACCACATTCGCCTTACCCGGATGGTAAAGTATCTCACAATCATAATCTTTTACCACATCCATCCATCTACATTGGTGATAATTCAAATCCCTTTGATCAAAACGATGTTTCAAGCTCTTGTGATCCAAATAAATCGTATACTTGACACCATACAAGTAGTGGCGCCAAATTTTCAAAGTATGGACCACCTAATTCGAGATCATGCATTGGGTAATTCTTTTCATGTTCCTTTAACTGTCTAGAGGCGTAAGCGATCACTTTACCCCATTGCATTAGAACACACCCGATCTCATTTAATGAGGCATCGCAATAAACTGTCATATCCTCTACACCTTCCGACAACACTAAGACCGGAGCTTGACACAATTTCTCCTTTAACATTTGAAAAGCAATTTCTTGCTCGTTCTCCCAATTGAATCTCATATTCTTCCTTGTCAACTTTGTCAACGGGGAGGCAATTTTAGAAAAGTCTTGGATAAACCGACGATAATAACCGGCCAATCCGAGAAAGCTTCGAATTTTCGTAGGTGTAGTCGGTTGTTCCCAACTCTTTACCGTCTCTATCTTCCCCGGATCCACTTGAATACCTTCCTTGTTCACAATATGGCCAAGGAATTGAACATCCCTTAGCCAAAATTCACATTTGGAGAATTTGGCATACAACTTCTCCTTTCGCAACGTCTTCAACACATCATGCAAATGGTGTTCATGTTCCTTCATACTCTTGGAATAGACAAGTATGTCGTCAATGAACACGATTACCGACTTGTCCAACATAGGTTGGCACACTCGGTTCATAAGGTCCATGAATGCCGCTGGTGCATTTGTAAGACCAAAAGACATAACTACAAATTCAAAATGCCCATAATGAGTTCAAAAGTCCGTCTTCTCAATATCTTCCTCACGGACCCGCATTTGGTGATAGCCGCACCGTAAGTCAATCTTTGAAAAATACGTCGCACCTTGGAGTTGGTCAAACAAATCATCAATCCGAGGCAATGGATAACAATTCTTCATCGTCACTTTGTTCAACTCCCGATAATCGATGCACATCCGCATACTACCATTCTTCTTCTTCACGAATAAAACCGGAGCGCCCCATGGCGAAGCACTCGGTCGAATAAAAACCTTTTCAAGCGACTCTTGGGTTTGATTTAACAACTCTTGCATTTCCGTTGGTGCTAAATGATAAGGAGTTTTAGCAATGGGAGTAGCCCCCGAAACCAACTCAATGCGAAATTCAACTTGTCTTTCCGCCGGAACCCCCGGTAACTCATCCGGAAAAACGTCTTCAAATTCATTAACTACCGGAATTTCACGAATGGATGGTGGCTCTTCACGAGTATCAACTACATGGGCAAGAAAAGCCATGCCACCACCACTAAGGAAACTACGTGCCCGTACATAAGTGCATAATGGCACAAGTCTTCTATGCTTCTCGCCTTGAATAATTAACTCTCCCCCACTTTGGGTCTTTACACGAATGGACTTTTCATGGCATGAAATATCGGCTCTATGACAATCGAGCCAATCCATACCAACAACGATATCAAACTCATCCAAAGTCATCGGGATAAGATCGATTTTAAACATTTCGGTACCAAACACAACATTACAAACATCAACCCTAGCACCGTCTTACCATCCGCTATTTCGGCTTCTACCGGACGACTTAACTTAGCTAGCGGTTTATTGAGCTTAGACACAAATCGCAGTGAGACAAACGATAAGTTAGCACCGCTATCAAATAGTAATCTTGCCAGATTAGAGTTAACCATGAAAGTACCTGAGACAACTTCGTTGGATTGTTTAGCTTCATCGTTGTTCATCAAGTAGTTTCTTCCCCTAGCTGTACCCGCCGCCTTTTCTAGCTTCTTCACTTGGTCAACTAACAATTCGGGACATTCCGACTTTCGGTGCCCCATTTTTTGGCAATTAAAGCACGTGACCGTCTTGCTCAAACAGTCGCGAGAGAAATGACCCTTCTTCCCGCAACTATAACAAGTAGGTGTAAAAGTATTCGAACCACCTTTTCTCACACTTCCGAAGCTTTCGGACGCACCCTTGCTTTTCTTGTTGGAGTAACTAGAAGCTTCAAATTTTCTCTTACTCGACCCATAACCAAACGGACTCGGAGCTTGCGCCTAAAACCCCTTTGCCATCGCCAAAAGCTTAGCAAAATTCTCAATGTGACCAATACTAATTTTACCCTTCAAATCGTCTCTAAGGGTCGCATAAAAATCTTCCATTAACAATTGGCCATTCCCCACATACTCGGGGCAAAAATGTGCTTTGGCGATAAAGTTGGTTTTAAGAGTGTTTAGGTCCAAAGACCCTTGACGCATATTCCTTAACTCGTTGTGCAATTTAGAAAGATCCGCTTGCGTACGATACTCAAGGAAAAACTCCTTCTTGAACTCCTCCCAAGACAACCCTACGAAAGTCGTTTCACCCACCATGGCAAGTTTACCATCAAGCCAATCTTTAGCATTGCCCCTCATCAAACTAGTGGCAAGCCTCGTCTTCTTTTCAGGTGGGCACTCACTAGCGCGAAAACAACCTTCAACATCGGAGATCCAAGCCGTACTTTTCATGGGGTCGGGATCCTCATGAAAATGAGGAGGCTTAGTCGTCATAAAGTTTTTGTAGTTAAACACCATCTCGCCCCCATTTTGAGGTCTAGGAAACCTCCTTTCAACTTCTTCCTTCACGGCATTGGCCATTTGTTCTCGAATCAATTCGACTATATGTTCCGAAACCGACTCTTCGAGTATTTGCTTAACTTTTCGAGAGAAAACCGAGACATAGTTTTCTAGAGCGACCTCTATTTTGGTGGTCATTTCATCTTCTC
The DNA here is from genome assembly GCF_046630445.1 of Rutidosis leptorrhynchoides. Lineage (NCBI taxonomy): Eukaryota > Viridiplantae > Streptophyta > Magnoliopsida > Asterales > Asteraceae > Rutidosis > Rutidosis leptorrhynchoides. Next base: position 10,608,334 of record NC_092340.1, on the reverse strand, counting down.
TACCATGTTGAGTACCACCATCATTGTTTGTCTCCGTTCCATTTCTCATCTTCATTCTAAAGATTGAAACGGATTAGACATCACCAACAAAACAAAACATATATTTATTTACATTCACATGCATAAGACCGCACTCGCACCACACCTAACTCAATACTTGTCGCACGTCCTTGCTCGACTTGACTTGCAACCGTAATAGTGGTTGCAACTCACTATTACGCTCGCATGCCGTGCCATGCTCAAACGTCCCACAACCATTTTGCTCGATGTTCAAACAATAATGCATGATTAGTAACATCATAACATTAGCATAGTTAGTCCACCTATTCACTAATGCATTAATCATAACACGTACCGACCCGTAGTCCTACAAGTCCCGCATATAAAAATAACAACACAAAAGTCTAAGTCTAGGCACATATCTCAAGTCACCTAAATCCCTTAGACCATGCTCTGATACCACTTGTAATGACCCAATCCATTTTATTAAGAAAAATGTGCATATTTTTTTTTTCAAAATATAATAAGTCATTAAACACATCGAACCATCGCATCATTAATTAATTGTTTCATGTTCAAAAGGCGCATACATCTTAATTAAAAGTATACATCAAGATTCGGGTTCAATGACCCATTTTACAATTCCAAAAAAATATAAGTTTCGACCGATTAGTTTAAGTTCCAAACATCACTAGAGCATGGGTTTGGGGTTAAACTACCCAAACATTAGGTCAAACTTCCAAAAGCATCCACAAGGTACTAAATAGGGAATGCCTAGTCCACAACTTTACCCTTGCCACGATTCGCGCCCGCATCTAAAAATAGAAACAACGAGAGGGTAAGCTAAGGCTTAGTGAGTAGAATAAATATATACATGCATATACAACTTACCTACTCGCATCCACGACATCCTATAATGCATATAATCGCATATCATCTCATAACAAGAGCTAGTATCATCAAATCGTACAACTAGCAACATCAATAGCATAATAATCATAATAATAATTAAATGCTAACATCGATAATTATAAACCATGGTTAACCAATATTCGTAAGTGAATGACTTCGCGAACAAGTCATCGGTGTTCATAACAACCGTTAGCTCCTAAAAACGGCTATGGTATGCTAACCCCCGAGGTGTTCCAAAAACGGCTATGGCATCACCCCAAGTGTTCCAAAACGGCTATGGCATCACTTAGTCATTGTATGAGTATAGACAAGTTAATACTCACACCATGTGCACAAAACAGCTATGTACACAATTATCTAATGTGGACAAAACGTCTATGTCTCACATCTATGGTCACAAAACGGCTATGTGACACCATTAATACGGGCAATTAAAACATATACATACATACATAGATATTCCATTCACCTTGTCGTCTTTGTGAGATTCTAACAATAAACTTGCAACCTTCAAAGCAAGTCACCTAATACAATTAATACCCAATTAATACACATAACAGGTTGGACTATTTACCAACTACCCTCACTAGTGCATTTATGACCCAAAAGGGTGTTTATGAACCATTTGCACTAGAATTACCCAATAAGGCCAAGATCCACCGCTCAATCACTAAAAGCTAGCGATTAAATTCTATTAATATTAACTAGCACAAGTTAGGGTATTTTTCTTACCCAAATTAACCCACTAGTCATAAAACAACTAAAAATTGAAACTCGGAATTAACACTTACCACTACTATCAAATCGTAGCTAAGAACGAGGAGAATGACTTTCCTTCACACACCAAGAATCAAATCTCAAATCTTCACCTTCAAATCTCACTATGAATCTAAGAGGGTTTTATGTTTTGAGAGAAAAGAGAGAAAGAAAAGAGAAAAGAAATGAAGAAAAAGGGATATGTGGCTGGGATTTAGAGCCACAATCTGATCCACACGTGAAAAAGGCAAAAATACCCTCGAAGGTACCCTTTTTAAAAACTAAAAATTAGATCAGATCTGCAGGAAGGTCGCGGCGCGACCATTCATGCTCGTGGCGCGGTTTTTAAGGTGAAACTTCGAACTGGTTACATGCCCTCCTGATATTGATTCACTTGTTTTCTCGCGGCGCGGCCCCAGCCTACACGGCGCAACCATGGGCATCATTTGTCCACTTTTCGTTAACTTGTTCCAACTATTGTTTACACGACTCGTACACTCCATTCTTGCTTCGTATATCCACCTAGACTTCATCACAACGTCTCACTCGACTTAATACCTTCATAACTCATGCATATACTTATACATGTATACATTCTCATGTGTATATATATATACATATATATCTCGTGTACTCCATATACATAACGTATATTTATCAATATATACATCTAACATCTTCATGTACATATTTACATATATAATTCACTCGCTACGTACACTATACGCCCGAGATTATTATTCGAAATATCCGGGTCTTACACTATATATCTGATCCTGAAGGGCTATTGTAAAGTTGATAAGTTCAAGGATACACAGCTAAGCCATCTGATTGTACTTTTTAAGAAGTGTGAATCTGAACAGAGTTTACCATTCAGAAGAAAATTGGTGGAATTTTTGTTTTTAAATTTGACTGAAATTGAAGGTAATTCAAGTCTGAGGTTTATGAGTGATGAAATCAAGGACGAGTACGCAAAACTTCAGAGGAAAAGAGTAACAGCTGAATCTTCAAGTAAAGAAAAGATGAAGGAAATAAGAGAAAAACTAAATAGTTCTAAGTAATTGGGTCTGTAAGTTTGTTTTTGTATTTACAAACAAACTCAACTTATATTTTTGTGTATGTGTTTTAACATCATCAGATAGGGGGAGATTGTTAGGAATTTTGTAAATTTCATGAGTCAAAGAAGTCTTAGCTGAAAAGTATTTTGAGTCTGTATTATTTGAGTCTGTGTATTTAGAGTATGTAATATTTAGAGTTTGGAAGATTGAAGAACATAGACTCTGCTCAACAAGAAATACAGATTCTACTGATGCTGAAAAGAGATAAAGATCAAATTAAATACGCGTAAAATAATTGAAGATAAGAATGAAGAGGTTTTATCTAAACGAATATCTCTGATTTCTAGGAGAAGATCATTGAAGAGATAAGAATTATTCAGTTTCCTTTTATTTAGCTACGTTTTTTTGGAAAAGATTTGATAAGATTTGAGAAGCGTGTTTCTCAAATCTATAAATAGGGAACTTGTAATTCATTCCAATTCGCCAATTCAATAACAATTATCTTCTCTATTGTTTCATTCTTTCTGTGTCAATTTAAATTGTAAAGTTCAATTGATTCCGTACTTTATAACTTATTTGTTATTATGTTCAATTGATCTTATATAAATAATGTTCTAGGTTGTTGATTGTGGATCAACAAGAAACTTCTTATGTTGGTGCTATAGAGGGTGTCTCGTATCAAAATAAGGATGGCAATTGTTCTGTTAAAAAGACCATAGTGTTGGATAAGGAGGATATTCACCAGACTTCTAACCATAAGGAAGTTATTTTGGTAAAATCAGTGGTGGATCCATGGAAATTTTTTAACCGGAGGCGAAATTTTTTCTAAAACGTAGGAATTTTTTTTTGGGCAAAATATAGAGTTTTTTGAGCAAAATTTGGAGGTTTTGGGGCAAAATACGAATGTTTTGGGGCAAAATATGGAGGTTTTGGGGCAAAATATGAAGGGTTTGGGGCAAAAAAATATTCCACCGGGAGCAAAATCGAAAAACCGAAAAAATTTGCACTAAAATTTCGAAATCCACCGGGGGCGGGCGCCCCCCTCCCTTATACACTGGATCCGCCTCTGGGTAAAATGCAAGGAAGTTGATTCAATGCATAACATTAAATTTCTTTCTTACCAAGAAGGATTTAATAACGTTGAAATCCAACATTTGGGAGGACAATGGTTATGGTTATCGCTTCCTAATGAAAAACCATGTAAGTCATTCATAGAAAATACCACAATGAATTCGTTATTTTCTGTTGTTGAAAACATATCCGATGAGTTCATGGTGGATGAAAGAAAGGTTTGGTTAGAAATAACCGGTTTACCTCGTTATTTTGGTAAAGTTATGTTCTTTGAAAGTGAGAAATCGATTTCATTAAGCATTGGTAGGTTGTGCATATCTAAATTCTGTTCATTTTTTTATGCTTACAGCAAACTAAGATGTCTCATTTGGATATTTTTAGAATAAAGTCTTTCTGGGGAAATTATTCCTTTGACTTTGCTTGTAAATTATCCAGAGGTTTGTCAGGAGGTATCTTATCTATATGGGAACCTAAGGTGTTTAAAATAGGAAAGAATATGGAGTGACGATAACTATGTTATTGTCAAAGGTAAGTGGAGATTTTCTAATGAGAATTTCTTTATGGTAAATATTTATGGGCCACAAGATACGATAGCTAAATCTGTAATGTGGACTAAACTTCTTGATTTTAAAGAAGCACATGTTGGTATATATGTTCTAATTGGTCATATGAATGAGGTTTGTAATGAAGGAGATCGGTTTGGGTCTATTTTTGATACAAATCAGGCCATACGCTTTAATGAATTTATAAATGATTCGGAATTGGTTGATATTCCATTGTGTGGTCGTAAGTTTACTTGGATGAATACTCAAAGTACCAAGATGAGTTATATTGACCGGGCATTAATATCTCAAGACTGACTTGATTTATTTCCTGATTTGAGATTAACTTCATTGAGTCGTGGTTGTTCGGAGCACTCCTATTCTTCTACACAATCTCAAAATAGATTTCGGACCAACACCTTTTAAATTCTATCACTCATGGTTAAAGTATGATGATTTAGAAGGTGAAATTAAATCTGTATTCGACTCAACTGAGTTACAAGGTTGTCATTAGCGTGCAAAAAATATTTGTACTTTTTAATAAATGTCGCTTTCTTTTCTCTTTTCTCTTTTATTAAAAAGATTTGTACATTTTAATAACCGTCATTTTCTTTTCTCTTCTCCTATAATAGGACTCTGGAATCTGGAATAGAGTATGATTATTTTCACGAGATTCATTTATCGTTATTTGTACTTTCTAGCATCCTCTTAATTTTTTTATTAATATAAATTATACCCTTTAAAAAAACATATAAACTTTTTTTGTGAATAAAATATATATATATATATATATATATATATATATATATATATATATATATATATATATATATATATATATATATATATTGGATCCGAAGATCAACAAAGTACAAACTGAATCATAAAGAATCAGAAATCTAGCCTTAAAAAACAAAGAAAGTTGAACTCACAAGCTAAGCTAAAAAAAAAAAATACCACCAACAGGTCAATCATAAAACATATAATAAAGCTAGCTTCAACAAATAAGCCGACGAAGGCAAAACAAGAACCACTGCAAACAGCCAACACCAATTGGGTGGTGAACCACCAACAACTACATGAACGGCCCAAGTAGAGAAAAAGGAAGGGGAACCACTACTCAACCGTTGCAGTTGGTGGCCTTGTTGGAAGCTTTGATGAGCCCAACACACCCACTACAGAGGACCTATATTATACTACACTCACTATACCAACACTTGATGTTGGTTAACCTTTAATTTTATGAATTCTTAGTGCACAATAATACTTAGGCGACAATGTCGACCATATATTATTCAGGCGGTATAACCGACCATATATCTCTTAGACGGCAGAGCCGACCATATAATGAGAATAACACAAGTGCACTAAGAACTTAAACACAAACTAAGACTTAACCGGGAAACTTAACAAAAAACACTTTTATTAATACAAAATACAATTACAATATTACTTACTTACAAGCTTTTCTTCTCTACTCTCACTCTTCTCACTTCTTACTTTTTCTCTACTTTTCAACTCACTCTTTTCACAACTTACTCACAAATGAAATCACCACCCATATTTTTACTACTCCATGGAAACTTCTACACACTAGATTTTTCCATGGATAAATATCTAGTTATTTTTACCACATAAAAATATCTGAATTTTTACATTTTAACATCTAGATTTTTCTTCATACACACATATATATATATATATATATATATATATATATATATATATATATATATATATATATATATATATATATATATATATATATATATATATATATATTAATATCTAGATATTTCTTTTATATTTTAATATCTAGATATTTACATACATTACTAATTCCATATTATCTAAATTTGCATTGTATTTTAACACTCCCCCTCAATGCAAATTTTCTTCCAACGATGTCTTGCAGACCATTCCAAGTGCTTCTCTGAATTTTGTAAACTTCGGTTTACTTAGGATCTTGGTGAATATATCTGCAACCTGTTCATCTGTCTTTGTTGGCATCATCTTGATCTCCCCTTCAAGGACCTTCTCGCGTACATAGTGATAGTGCACTTCTATATGTTTTGTTCTTGCATGGAAGATTGGATTCTCTGCTAATCGAATAGCTGATAGATTATCACAGAAAAGTTTTACTTGATAATATGTTGATTGATGAAGATCTTCCATTAGTTGCTTCAACCAAGTAATTTCTTGTGTTGCTGATGCTGCCGATCGATATTTTGCTTTAGTGCTTGATAAGGATACAGTTGGTTGTCTCTTACTGCACCATGATATTACTCCCGATTCAAGACTAAACATGTATCCGGTTGTTGACCGTCGTGTATCATAGTCTCCAGCATAATCGGCATCACAATATCCATTCACGTGACAATCTTTTGTTTTCTTGTACAAAATGCCAAAGTTAATAGTGCCTTTAACATACCTTATGATGCTTCATACAACATCAAGGTGAGGCTTCCTTGGATTGCTCATGTATTGACTAGCCACTCCAACTGCATAGGATATGTCTGATCGGCTTAACGTGAGATAAATAAGACTTCCGACCAACTTTCGATACATGGTAGCATCTTCTAGACTTTTTTCTTCAACTGCTCGTAGTTTTATATTCGGATCCATAGGAGTTGAGATAGGTTTGTATTTAAGCATCTCGTACTTTTGTAAAATATCTCGCGCATATTTATGTTATCCCAGAAATAATCCTTCTCTTTACTGCTCTATTTCGAGTCCAAGAAAATGTTTGAGTTCTCCAAGCTCCTTCATATGAAATCTGATAGAAAGATTTTCCCTTGTTCTTTGAATCTCCTCATAATGATCTCCTGTGATAATTAAGTCATCCACATATACTAGCACTATGGCTAGTTTTCCTTGATCGTGTTTCACAAATAAACTAGAATCTGAAGGAGCAACTGTAAAACCACTTTGTACCAAGAACTCACCAATCTTCCCGTACCAAGCTCTTGGAGCCTGCTTCAAGCCGTATAGTGCTTTCTTTAATTTGCAGACATGCCCAGGATGAATCTTGTTCTCAAAGCCTCTTGGTTGCTCCATATAAATGTTTTTGTCAAGTTCTCCATGTAAGAAAGCGTTCTTGACATCCATCTGCCATAACTTCCAAGATTTGCTAGCAGCTAAAGCTAGTAGAACTCAAATTGTTGTGATCTTTGTCACCGGACTAAATGTTTCTTCATAATCCAGCCCATATTGTTGATAAAAACCTCTAGCAACAAGTCGGGCTTTATACCTTTCAATGGAGCCATCTGATCGAGTCTTCACCTTGTAAACCCATTTACAAGATATTGGTTTTACATCTTTTGGCTTTGGAACTGAACTCCATGTCTGGTTTTCTTTTAGTGCATTAATTTCTTCTTCCATCGCTTTCTGCCATTCTCGACTTTGCGCCGCTTCTTCATAAGTAGAAGGCTCAATAGGTATTGATTCATCCATATGAGCAGCATTGGTGTAGAGACTCGTCCTAATCCATCAGGTCGAATACATTACATTTGGTTACATCGCGAGGTACTTGACCTCTATATGATACATTTTACAGACATTACATTCGTTTTTAAAAGACAAACTTTCATTACATCGAAAGTTGACGGCATGCATACCATTTCATAATATATCTAACTATAATTGACTTAATAATAATCTTGATGAACTCAATGACTCGAATGCAACGTCTTTTGAAATATGTCATGAATGACTCCAAGTAACATCTCTAAAATGAGCAAATACACAGCAGAAGATTTCTTTCATACCTGAGAATAAACATGCTTTCAAGTGTCAACCAAAAAGTTGGTGAGTTCATAGGTTTATCATAAGCAATAAAATTCATCATTTTGATAGACCACAAGATTTAAATGCTGCATGGTACAAATGGGCCCGAATCCTATACCCACATGTAATGTACATGCGATATCTTTTAAATACAGTACACCTTTCTCGTGTACGAAATCATCTTTCATAAATCTTAGTAACCGTACACATATCTCGTGCACAAAAATAACATACACATAACCTGTGTATAAAATCATTCTCTCGATACATAACATTCACTTTGCTTTCATAGCTTGGCTTGGTAACCGACCTTAACATATAATGCGCATAAAATAATATCCCCAAAAACAAAACATCTCGTCTGTATAATATATAATCCTCGAAGTACTAAACACCACGCCCACTAGCTCTTCCGTCTAGTGAACATTCTGGGTGAGGGTGTTAAACCCGGTAGCTACCTTTAGGATTCGCGTGAATTAGGGCCATACCCGATTCTAATTCTTAGGTTACCAAGCAATAATAATCAGGGGAAATATTCATAACAATTAGTGGCAATTATCACGTCCAACTAATTCAATCATATTCCACAGAACTTCTGTCTGCATAATAATTCATTCGAGGAATGTTTTGCTTGTGTCTATCTCGTCAAACATTTATAAAAGCATCTCCGTCCAAAAATATAGATTTCAAAGGCATTTAATAAAACAGTTGTAAAACAGTTATAAAGCAGCGCATGTATTCTCAGTCCCAAAAATGTAAAGAGTCAAAGGGAATCAAATGAACTCACTTTACGATATTTTGTAGTAAAAATATGCATACGACGGAACTGAACAATGTAAGGTTGGCCTCAGATTCACGAACCTCAAAGAATAGACAAAAATATCGCCACCGCCGGGGCTCGAACCCGAAACCTCTCGCTCACCCGAACAACACCTTAACCGTTCCTCTACCCTTGTCTTTCTATTTAATATACGTTCTAATAATATGAAATACTTATTCTTCTGTTTCTTAATTTCTTCCTCTTCTTTTTTTTTTTTTAGAAAAAAATATGCCGCAGACGGGAATTGAACCTGCGACCTCTTGCTTGAACACCCAACCCTTTAACCATCAATCTGATTCTGTTTTTCTGATTTATATCATAAGTATATATATATATTTAACTTATAATCATATCATGACCATAATCATCTCTATTACCCCTATATTATAATCGTTATGATCATCTCAATCACAACATTAGCATCATCAATCGATCAGGTTATCATCTTCCTAACCGTCGCTCATCATCATCAACATCAACATCAACATCATTGCTTAACATTTACCATCATCAACATACTCATGATTCAAGCATTATCACTTCCATCTTGTATCATACGTGAATTGACTTTTATTCTTCTCATCATTAACGTTTACATTGTATTAAGAATAGACAGACGTACAGCAGCAGCCGTAATCGGCCAATAACAATAGAAGTTGATCGATTACAATAGTTGTAATTTGATGTTGGGCCAAAATTGATACTTGGGCTTGCATAATCTCTGTTGGGCCATGGTAACCATAATAAGCAACCACCATCTTATATTTTAAACAAATAGCTGTTGGGCCTTAACTTGGATCGTGACAGGGATTAGAAATAAAGCAGCAACAAAGAAGTTTGTGACTGGTTCCCGAACAGAAAACAAGATAGTAACGTGTAGTTTTCTTTGGCTGTAATAGTTCCATTTTCTAATGCCCGTTTATCATTCATGAGTTCAAAGGCTCGTTCCCTATACTCTTGTGATTTCTCGGAGAGAAGAAAAAAAATACGCAGGTGGTGGTTTACAAAAACAAAAAGAAAGAAAAAAAATCATGCGACGATTAGGGTGGTTGTTTGAGGTGGTGTTCGACTGAATTGGTGTTCATGGTGGTTTCAATGTGTTGTGGGTGATCGATAGGTGTGTGGTGATGGTTTGCAGGAGGTAGCAATATAGGTGGAAGTGGTGGCGTAAAGATGATACGTGCTTACTACTAAGTGATGGTTGTGCGGTTGTAGTAGTGGCGATAGAAGGTGGCCGGTGGCGTTATAGGTTTTATTGTGGCGAGGTGATGTGAGTTGAGGTGGTAGTCGGGAAGGTGGTGATTGATGTATTTTCACTATGATGGGTTAACCGGTGGTGATGGTTGTAGATTGAAGGTGAAGATGATGGCGGTTTGTAGCAGTAGAAGGTGGTGAATTGGTTGAGCTGTGGTGTTTGTCGAATATTTGTACAAGAACAAGAAGAAGGATTGATTAAATGCAGATGGTTTCAATCTCTCTATGTATATCATATATATATATATATATATATATATATATATATATATATATATATATATATATATATATATATATATATATATATATATATATATATATATATATATATATATATATATATATAAGTAATATTAGTAATATAATAATATATTAAAATATTAAATTAATCAATGGTGAAAGAAACGTGCATGAGTGATTGAAACTTTAAAACAGTAAGCAGCCTCCTCTTTCAACTCTTGTGCCGACAGTTTATTAGGGTATTATATCGTGTCCATTGCTAAACAGTTAAGATATAAAAGTGTTCCTAAAAATCCCAATTTTTAAATTAAGTCCATTAATTTATTCTGGTCACTATGGTATAAAATTTGGCCAGTAACTATTAAATAAAAATTACATTAATTGTTCACTCCCAACCCCAAGTAAAATATAAAAAGTTTTAAAATTCAACAAATAGTTCCTAAATATATTTTTAATGAGCCTATAATTTATAGAACTCATTTTCGGATCACCGTTTATTTAAAAATCAAATAAGTTCCCTTTTAACTCGTTTACTAACAATTGAATGACAAACGAGCGTTTCAGTCGTTTACTAAATAACTTCGAAATTACTTATATATATATAACATACTTTATATCTTCACTTTTATAATAAATTTTATTATATCTTATATTAATTTACATATTTATTTATAACAAATTGTATATAGTAGTTTATTAATATTCTTATGCATAATTATTTATATTTACTTATTTATATATATTTATCTATTTACAAATAATGGTTCGTGAATCGTCGGAGATAGTCAAAGGTATAAATGAATCTATTTAAATAGTTCAACAATTTGTAGACTCAGTTTAACAGACTTTGCTTATCGAATTGAAATCATATAAAGATTAAGTTTAAATTTGGTCGGAAATTTCCGGGTCGTCACAATTGGCATACCTTGGATTAGGTTGTCAAGTCCTTGTTGATCTCCTTAATTCTTGTGCATGCTCCTCGACTTCATATTGGCTTGGACGAACCTCATCGGATATAGATTGATGTACACCAGTTTTCCATGGACTCTTTTCCTTAGAGTACGACCCTTCTCCTTCTTTTATTGGATCCAATATCTGCTCTTTAGGCTCTTCTTTTTCTTCTGGACCTTCTTCTAATCCATGAGATTCTGGAAGCTCTATCTTTTGAGTTGACCACCATGAAGAAGCTTCATCAAATACCACATTTCTTGAAGTATGGCACTTTTCAGTATTTGGATCACAACATCTCCATCCTTTTCTTGATTCATCATAACCAACAAAAATGCACCGAATTGCCTTCTTATCAAATTTTCTTTGTAGATGATCTGGCACGAAGACGTAGCATACACATCCAAAAACTTTGAGATGGTTGACGGTTGGCTTGATCTTCCATAATCTTTCATACGGTGAAATATGACCCAACTTTATTTGTGGAAGCCTATTTATCACAAATGATGTCGTTCTCATAGGGGAAGGATTGTCTACATCTCACCTCCCCCATACACCACTTATGTGGTATTGGGTTTTGTTGTTGTTGTTGGTGTCGTTCTCATACATTCAGCCCAAAATCTTCCTGGCACATTCTTACCATGAAGCATACTTCGACAAGTTTCAGCAAGATGACGATTCTTACGTTCTGCCACTCCATTCTGTTGTGGAGTATTAGGGCAAGTTAATTGCCTTCTGATCTTGTGCTTCTCAAGATAGATATTGAACTCGGTTGATAAATATTCTCCTCCATTTTCTGTGCGTAAGCATCGAATCTTATAATTGAGCTCACTTTCTACCTTATTCTTGAACTCTTTAAACTTCAGAAAAGTCTCTGACTTTTCTTTCATGAAGTAAACCCACACATACCTTGAGAAGTCATCAATGAATGTCACCATATACTTCATTCCTCCAAGTGATGTTTGTTTCACTGAGCCAAAAACGTCTGAGTGTATGAGCTCAAGTGGTGTCTTGGACTGATGTTGTGACTCCTTGAATGGCAATTGGTGAGCTTTTCCAAATTGACATCCAGCACATATTGTATCTGTTCGGATATCAATTTGAGGAAGCCCATTTACTATGTGTTTCACCATCATCTCCTTTAACTTGTTGTAGCCCACATGCCCAAGATGTTCATGCCAAAGATCAGCCGTCTCATTCTTTCGAGTCTTATCCACATATGCTGTTTTAGCAGATAGTACATAGACCGACTCTATTCTTCTTCTTTACATAATTGGGTTGCCAACCACCTTCACTCTCTTGAATACGGACACATTTTTTGGTCCAAAGAGCACATAATTCCCTTCTGCTATCAATTGTGGTACTGACAGTAAATTCTTCTTTAGGCCAGGGACAAGATACACCTTCTCGAGTTGGAGCTTATGAGAGTCGCCTTCATTTGGAATTATTGTCTTTCCAATGTGAGAAATAGACAACCTTGAATTGTTGGTTGTCAACACGACTCTCTTTCCTTTGTAATCTTCCATTTCTTGCAGCTTCGTCCCATCATTGGTCATATGATTTGAGCACCCATAATCGATGATCCAATCATCTTTGTAGTTTATTTTTGACTTTAAGTTGTTGTAAGAGCTTGATCATCTATGTCAGCTTCAACAGAGAGTCCAGCTTCTGCATCCCATGTTTCCTCATTAATGGTTGCTTTGAATGTGACCTCTTTCTTTTCATCTCTTACGGCGGCCGCATTTCCTTCGAAAGTTCGCCTTCTGGGGAATCTACAATCTCGAGCAAAATGACCCTTCTTGCCACAATTGTAGCATTCACCATTATTTCTCTTATCATTTTTCCCGTATTGTTGGTGATGATCTCTTCTTCCTTGTTGAGCTCCCCCTGAAGCATTGCTTTTTGGTTTTAGATGACCTTTGCCTCCATATGTATGTCTTTCTTTCGTCACTTCTTGTCTTCGAGACATGGCTTTCTTCTTATTGGTGAAGAGTGCTTCTTCTTCGCCTTTTATGCTCACTTCATTCATCTGCTTGGCTAATGCCTCTTTGTTAGCCAATAAATTCTCCAACTCTATTAATGATGGTTGAGTAGGCCATCCTCTCACAGCGGCTATAAATCCATTATACTCGGACCTTAAGCCATGGATAATAATTCTCTTCATCCTTGCATCACCCACTTTCTCTTCAGGAGCAAGTTGAGATATCTCACGACAAATAGATTTCACCTTGGTGAAATACCTAGAAATAGACAGACTTCCTTGTGAGATACCCGCGAGCTCATTTTCCAAGAGCTAGAGACGTGCTTCATTCTTCTTTGAAAATAATTTTTCAAAAGTTTTCCAAGCTGCCTTTGGTGTTTTCTCGTCACGGATGTGCTCCAATAGATCCTCCTCGATTGTAGTCTTCAATATAAATAAAGCCTTCCCGGCCTTGATGTTCCATTTTCTCAAGGCTTCAGCATTTTCTTTCGGTGGAGGCGTTGTGTCACTACCAGCAACTATTTCCCATAAATCATGTCCTTGTAGGTAAGATTCTATACAAGTCGGCCAATAACCATAGTTGTGGTTATTGAGACTCTTGATTCCACTGCTCGTACTTGCAAGATCTGCCATCATGACGTCCAACGTCCAATAAGCTTGGTCCCAGACCGATGAGCTTTCACAGTTCCTAACTGTGCTCCGACAGAATCTCCCTTAGGGCCTTGGTGTTAATAAGACGATGTAAACGTCAAACGTTTACCGATGAGTACCTCCACTAGCAATGGTCCCGAATGACCCGCTCAGATACCTTTTGTTGGAAGCTTCGACGAGCCCAACACACCCACTACAGAGGACCTATATTATACTACACTCATTATACCAACACTTGACGTTGGTTAGCTTTTTAATTTTATAAATTCTTAGTGCACAATATATTTAGGCGACAGTGTCGACCATATATCTTTAGGCGGTATAACCAACCATATGTTACTTAGGCGGCAGAGCCGACCATATAATAAGAACAACAAAAGTGCACTAAGAACTTAAACACAAACTAAGGCCTAACCGGGAAACTTAACAAAAAACACTTTTATTAATACAAAATACAATTACAATATTACTTACTTACAAGCTTTTCTTCTCTACTCACACTCTTCTCACTTCTTACTTCTTCTCTGCTTCACAACTCACTCTTTTCACAACTTACTCACAAATGAAATCACCACCCATATTTATACTACTCTATGGAAACTTCTACACACTAGATTTTTCCATGGATAAATATCTATATATTTTTACCACAAAAAATATCTAGATTTTTACATTTTAACATCTAGATTTTTCTTCTTATATATATTAACTAGTTCGGTTTAGCCCGCGCGATGCGGCTGGGTCTTTCGGTCCGCGTATTCATATTTAACGCAGTTTTATTTACAGAAGGGAAAACGGCCCATGTGTTATGCGTCGTTGTTATTGTTGTCGTCTTTAGTGTTTTTTAAAATATGTTCGGTTCAAACGTAGTTAATTTCGTTCTGTTGATAAAATTATTTCGAGCCTGACGGTGGTGGCGAAAAAATTTAACTCCTGGCGACCAGGAAGATACGGGATGTCGTTGTCTTTAGCGTTTTTTAAAAAGTGTCCGTTTCGAGCGTAGTTAGTATCGTTTTGTTCATAAAATTATTTCGAGTCTGATGGTGTTGTCGGAAAAATTTAACTCGAGGCAAGCGAGAAGATACGGGCTGTCGTTTGTTTAGCGTTTTTTAAAAAGTGTCCGTTTTAAACATAGTTAGTCTCGTTATGTTCATAATAATATTTCGAGTTTAATGGAGTGGTCGGTGAAATTTAAATCGGAGCGAGGAGGAAGATACGGGCTGTCGAAGGCGTTGGGGGGAGTTTTTATTTTAAGTTAGGGAATTGACAATTTAACCCCCTAGTGCAGGTTTTTTTTTTGTAACTTGGTAAAAGTTGAGGGGTTTGTTTTGCCATTTTTGTGAGGGAGATTTGGTCAATGTCGTTTTGACCCTAAAATGAACGGGGGTGGGTGTCAAACGACACATCCTCCCACCCCTTTTAGTATATATAGGATTAATATCTAGATATTTCTTTTACATTTTAATATCTAAATATTTACATACATTACTAATTCCATATTATCTAAATTTGCATTGTATTTTAACAGCCACCACCAATAGTATGGTAAGCCACCAGCCACCATCATAACAATTAGATCTGGTAACTCCGTTGCCAGAAACAATGCTCAGAGGAAGAAATATCGCTGCCATAGAAGCAAAAACAAGGGGTGAAGACCAAGGTGTCACCACGCCGGACTAAGAGAACCTAAACGCCTTAAACCCGTCCCACCGCGAGAACGACAGTGGAAAAAGGTTTAGATTGTCAAAGAAGCCCTCTGATCGCCGGGAAACACCTCGATCCTACCGGGATAGAAAAGAAAAAAAGAAGGGTCGCCAGAAAGAATGGAGGCCCTATAGGATGAGAAGATGGAGAAAAGGGAAGAAAATAGTGAATCCGAACTTCTAAATAGCTGCCGATGGTCGGCCGTGCCATTCACAGATTAAGGTTCAAAATGGAGAGAAGTTAAAAATGAATTTAGAGAGACAGCAGATGTTAAACGATAGCTTATATATTTTGAAAGCGATGAAAATGATGGTGTTAATGGCCATCAAATGTGAAGATGGGTGAAAGTGGGAGACGGCTGAAGTGAAAGAAAATGACGTTTATGAATTGGTTGCTACTCTTAAGGGGAATTGATATATCAACCACTAAATTGATAGATCCATCATATTTGTTGATAATGCTAAAAACGAATATATATTTCATAGCATTATTCCTCAAGAAAGACAAGCTTTTAGTTGCAATTGTTCTATTTACAAGTGATATTCGTTTAAATAATAAAAGGTGAAGACAAAAGACAGATTCGACGAATTGAAGACGCAAACGACCAAAAAGCTCAAAAGTACAAAAGACAATCAAAGAGGTTCCAATTATTGATAAGAAACGTCTCGAAATTACAAGAGTACAAGATTCAAAACGCAAAATACAAAATATAAAATTGTACGCAAGGACGTTCGAAAATCCGGAACCAGGACCAGAGTCAACTCTTAACGCTCGACGCAACGGACTAAAAATTACAAGTTAACTATGTATATAAATATAATATAATATATAATTAATTATATATATATTATATATATATTATAAAACCGTCGGCAGAGAAAGACTCCAAGGGTGTGAGCTGTAAATACATTCTCCGCGACTCGCGGAGTTTGAAGAGGATTTTGCCGCGAGTCGCGGAGCCCCAAAAATCAAAAATCCCTATAAAGCCAACCGAATTCTGATCGTAAAATATATTCTATAATCTCTCTTCTCTCATATATACGAAAAATATATATATATATAATTTATATTTTAATTTTAATTTTAATTATAATTCTAATAATAAGGGTATGTTGGCGAATGTTGTAAGGGTGTAAGTCGAAATTCTGTCCGTGTAACGCTACGCTATTTTTAATCATTGTAAGTTATGTTCAACCTTTTTATATTAATGTCTCGTAGCTAAGTTATTATTATGCTTATTTAAAACGAAGTAATCATGATGTTGGGCTAATTACTAAAATTGGGTAATTGGGCTTTGTACCATAATTGGGGTTTGGACAAAAGAACGACACTTGTGGAAATTAGACTATGGGCTATTAATGGGCTTTATATTTGTTTAACTAAATGAAAGTTTGTTAATGTTAATATAAAGATTTACAATTGGGCGTCCCTATAAATTACCATATACACTCAATCGGACACGATGGGCGGGGTATTTATATGTACGAATAATCGTTCATTTAACCGGACACGGGAATGGATTAATAGCCACTAGAATAATTAAAACAGGGGTGAAATTACATTCAAGGGTAATTGGTGTAATTGTTAACAAAGTAGTAAAACCTTGGTTTACACGCAGTCGATAACCTGGTGTATTCATTAAACAAAGTATTAAAACCTTGTTACAATTCGAATCCCCAATTAGTTGGAATATTTAACTTCGGGTATAAGAATAATTTGACGAGAACACTCGCACTTTATATTTATGACTGATGGACTGTTATGGACAAAAACCAGACGGACATATTAAATAATCCAGGACAAAGGACAATTAACCCATGGGCATAAAACTAAAATCAACACGTCAAACATCATGATTACGGAAGTTTAAATAAGCATAATTCTTTTATTTCATATTTAATTTCCTTTATTTTATATTTAATTGCACTTCTAATTATCGCACTTTTATTTATTGTTATTTAATCGCACTTTTAATTATCGTACTTTTTAATTATCGCAATTTTATTTTATCGCACTTTTATTATTCGCAATTTCATTATCGTTATTTACTTTACGCTTTAATTTAAGTCTTGTATTTATTTTATATTTTACATTAGGTTTTAACTGCGACTAAAGTCTTAAAATCGACAAACCGGTCATTAAACGGTAAAAACCCCCCTTTATAATAATAATATTACTTATATATATATTTGTATTTTTATAAAAGTAAACTAATATAGCGTTGAGCTTTGTTTAAAGATTTCCCTGTGGAACGAACCGGACTTACTAAAAACTACACTACTGTACGATTAGGTACACTGCCTATAAGTGTTGTAGCAAGGTTTAAGTATATCCATTCTATAAATAAATAAATATCTTGTGTAAAATTGTATCGTATTTAATAGTTTTTCCTGCAAAAATTTAATAGTATTTTATACCCCTCTGCTTTGACATCAAGTATTTTTGGCGCCGCTGCCGGGGAAATCTCTTAAAAGCCGGAAGCGGAACGCTAATATAAAAAAAAAAAATTTAGTTTACTTTTATTAAAAATTCGTTTTTGTAAAAATACGTTTTAATTATTCAAAAATATAAAAAGAAAAACAAAAATATAAGTATTTTTAAGATTTTGTTAAATATTTAAGTTTTATAAGTTTCTTTATTTCTATTTTAGTTTATAAAAATATAAGTTTTATTTTAATATCTTTTATTTATATAAAAATAGAAAACAGAAAATAAAAATAAATAAATAAAGAAAAAACGCGTTGAAATTATAAGCTGTCAGCTGAAATTTGAAACCCCGCGACTCGCGGGGTTTGATGCTTTAATTGCCGCGACTCGCGGAGCTTCTCTGACACGCGAACAGGAAGCCCTAATTCAGCATTAATTACGGTTTATTATTAATTATAATTATTATTTAACCCTAATTCTTCTTATTATTATTATTAGTTTTATTTTTACTTTTACTTTTTATTTAATTTATGTATTTAGTATTAATCAGTTTTATTAAATTGTAAAATTAATAGTTTAATTAAATAAGTAATATAAAAATAATATTTTTATAAAAATTGTACTTTTTACAACTTTTTGTATATTTTTATATTTTGTCCCTTTTTAATCGTTTTAGCGTAATATTTGTATTTTTCTCTCATTTTTAATTTTAAACTTAGTTTTTGCTATAGTTATTTTTACTCCTAGATTTTTAGGCTTTGCCGTAGAATTCCTTAAGTGCTTTTTCTTTAGACTAAGATTTAGGTACTTTAGAATTTTGCGACGCCTTTTTAAGTTTTAGTTTCTTTTTAAGTTATTTCCATTTGGGATTTAGTTTTTCCTGTAAGCTTTAATATTTTTAGGCACCTTTTATTATGTACCAATTATCATTCCAATTAGTAATATCAATTTGCGATTATAATTTTAAGTTAGTTGTAGTAATAAGGTTAGGTTAGTCAACTATTTTTAAGTTTTTATAAGTTTCTTTATTTTTCCGTCACCTTTTATTTTTCAACCATTTTTTCTTTTTCGACCTTTTTCGACGAACTCTTTTTCTTTCTTATTTCTCGCTATTCTAGTTTTAGGACATAGATTTTTATTCTACTTCTTATCTAAATTTCTTAAAATTACGAAAATTTATTTTGAGTGGTTAAATTAATAGACATCAAAATTTTCTGGTTCGTAGTAATAGTTGGATTTGTACGTGGACCGGGTTATTCGAGCCAAACAGTCCTCAATTATATTGAGACCAAACGAATCCTGCCCCTCTGCTGCATCTTTTGGCTATTCAAAACGTGGGCAAAATCAGAAAAGTCTATTGGTTGGATAACTTATTATAATTTTTCTTTCCTTTTTAAAAACTAATAGGATATTCAGTGAATGCACCGAGCAAGACGTTCATCACCTTTTGTACGTTCACCACCTGTAACTAGATCAAGACATTTAGCAAATATAACCGCCGTTGATTTTTCTTTAGAATCGTCATCCAGTCGACCAAGTACTTCAGTTCAAATTTCCGATAATCCATTTTTTGAACCCGACCTCACAATTGAGAATCCGGAGAATATTCAGGAACGGTTCGTAGATCCTGAACCATTAAACTTTCCTCCGGAACCACTAATCAATCAAACAGAGATTATTGAGGAACGAACCATTAAATCAGAATCATCTAGTGATACCGATTCAACAAATTCAATTATGGAGAATCTGGAACCTTTAAGTATGGAAGACCGAATGAGAGCTAAACGCACTGGCCAAGGTCACGCAATTACTCATCCAGACATTAATGCGCCAGATTATGAAATCAAAGGACAAATTCTACACATGGTGACTAATCAATGCCAATTTAGTGGTGCGCCGAAGGAAGATCCAAATGAACATCTACGTACCTTTAATAGGATCTGCACACTATTTAAAATCCGAGAAGTGGAGGATGAACAGATATATCTCATGTTATTTCCCTGGACTTTAAAGGGAGAAGCCAAAGATTGGTTGGAATCATTACCTGAAGGGGCGATCGATACATGGGACGTTTTAGTTGACAAATTTCTTAAACAATTCTTTCCTGCATCTAAAGCCGTAAGACTTCAAGCAGAAATTGTTACGTTCACACAGAAACCAAATGAAACTCTATATGAGGCTTAGACTAGATATGGAAAGTTGTTAAGAGGATGTCCGCAACATGGTTTAGACACCTGTCAAATAGTACAAATATTCTACCAAGGATGTGACATCACTACAAGAAAAGACATAGATATAGCAGCTGGTGGTTCTATTATGAAGAAAACCGAAACTGATGCTTACAAAATTATTGATAACACTGCTTCCCACTCACATGAGTGGCACCAAGAAAAAGATATCGTTAGATCATCCAAAGCAGCTAGAGCCGATTCTAGCCATGACTTAGATTCCATTTCCGCAAAGATAGATGCTGTGGAGAGACGAATGGAAAAGATGACTAAGGATATTCACTCAATACGAATTAGTTGTGAGCAGTGTGGAGGACCACATTTGACAAAAGATTGTCTCAGTATTGAATTAACAATGGAACAAAGAGAGAATATTTCATACATAAACCAAAGGCCTGGAAATAATTATCAGAATAATTATCAACCGCCAAGACCGATTTACAATCAAAACCAGAATTATAACCGAAATATTCCATACAACAACCAACAAGGTCCTAGCAATCAACAAGTATCCAATAATACTTACAATCAGCAAAGACCGAATTTTCAAAACAAACCACCACAACAAACCGATGATAAAAAACCAAATTTAGAAGATATGATGACGAAGCTAGTTGAAACTCAAACGCAGTTTTTCACATCTCAGAAACAAACCAATGAACAAAATGCTCAAGCATTTAGAAATCAACAAGCTTCTATTCAAAATCTGGAACAAGAAGTAAGTAACCTAGCAAGGTTAATAGGTGAAAGAAAACCGGGAAGTCTACCTAGTGATACAAACGCTAACCCCCGAAATGAAACAGTTAAAGTCATTACCACAAGAAGTGGTACAACACTTAAACCACCTGAAATACCTGTAACTTCTGATGAAACTATTCCTACTCCACAAGAACCACAACCTGATCAAGATAAGGAAAAAGAACCGGTAGTTGAAAAGGTTAATGAAAATAACACAGTTAAGGATAAACCTTATGTTAAACCATACCAACCACCACTTCCTTATCCGAGTAAAATGAAGAAAGAAAAACTTGAAGCCGAGCAATCCAAATTCTTGGATATGTTTAAACAGATAAATGTAAATCTTCCTTTCATTGATGTGATTTCAGGAATGCCAAGATATGCTAAATTCTTGAAAGATCTAATCTCAAATAGAAAGAAAATGGAAGAACTCTCGGCTGTTATTATGAATGCTAATTGTTCAGCAGTGCTGTTGAATAAGATACCAGAAAAATTATCTGATCCAGGAAGTTTCACAATTCCATGTTTTCTGGGTAGTCTTAGTTCAATAGAAGCATTGGCAGACTTAGGTGCTAGTATAAATCTAATGCCGTATTCACTATACGCTAAACTAGACCTTGGAGAATTGAAACCAACCAGAATAAGCATACAACTAGCCGATAGATCAATAAAATATCCTAGAGGGATAATGGAGAACATGCTAGTTAAAGTTGGTACTTTAGTATTTCCAGTAGATTTTGTTGTTTTGGACATGGAAGAAGATTCTCAAGTTCCTCTCATATTAGGAAGACCATTCTTAAACACGGCTAAAGCAATGATAGATGTGTTTGGTAAGAAACTGACCCTAAGTATAGAGGATGAGAGTGTTACCTTTTCAGTTGATAGAGCAATGCAACAACCACAATCTGCAGATGATACATGCTATTATATTCAAACTGTAGATCCATATGCTGAATTGTTAGAAGAATTTCCAGAATTACAAGGAACAGGAGAATGTTCTTTAGGAGAAGGTAATGAACCAATTGATGAAGCTGAAATGTTAGCTACACTTATAGCTAATGGATATGAACCAACAACAGAAGAAATTCAAATGCTAAAAGAAGAAGACAGATATCGATATAAATCATCGATAGAAGAACCTCCGAAATTAGAGTTAAAGCCACTTCCAAACCATTTGGAATACGCTTATTTACATGGTGAATCTGAATTACCTGTAATAATATCGTCTTCTCTTACTGAAAATGAAAAATCTCAACTCATTTCTGTGTTGAAAGCTCATAAACCTGCCATTGCATGGAAGATTCATGATATTAAAGGAATAAGTCCTTCATATTGCACACATAAAATCCTTATGGAAGAAGGTCATAAAACGTATGTGCAACGCCAACGAAGACTAAATCCTAATATGCAAGATGTAGTTAAGAAAGAGATTATTAAACTGCTAGATGCAGGTTTGATATATCCAATTTATGATAGTCCATGGGTAAGCCCAGTTCAATGCGTACCTAAGAAGGGTGGCATGACTGTCATTACAAATGAGAAAAATGAGCTTATTCCTACTAGGACTGTAACAGGATGGCGTGTATGTATTGATTATAGAAAATTAAATGACGCCACCAGAAAAGATCACTTTCCCTTACCTTTCATAGATCAAATGTTGGAAAGATTAGCCGGAAATAGTTACTATTGTTTTCTAGATGGATTTTCCGGATATTTTCAAATTCCAATAGCACCCGAAGATCAAGAGAAAACCACATTCACGTGCCCTTATGGTACTTTTGCTTACAAACGCATGCCATTTGGACTTTGCAACGCCCCTGCAACCTTTCAAAGGTGTATGATGGCGATTTTTCACGACATGATAGAAGAATGCATGGAAGTATTCATGGATGAATTTTCAGTCTTCGGTGATACATTTAAATCATGTCTAGTTAATCTGGAACGAATGCTAATTAGATGCGAACAATCAAATCTAGTACTTAATTGGGAGAAATGCCATTTCATGGTTAAAGAAGGCATCGTTCTTGGACATAAAATTTCAAAAGAAGGAATTGAAGTGGATAGAGCTAAAGTAGATGTAATTGCTAAACTTCCACATCCCACAAATGTTAGAGGAGTTAGGAGTTTTCTAGGGCATGCCGGTTTTTACCGACGTTTCATAAAAGATTTTTCTAAAATTGCCACTCCTATGAATAAACTCCTAGAAAAGGATGCGCCATTCATCTTTTCAGATGAGTGTATCAAATCTTTTAATATTCTTAAAGAGAAACTCACTAATGCACCGATCATGATAACACCAAATTGGAATCTACCATTTGAACTAATGTGCGATGCAAGTGATTTTGCAATGGGAGCCGTTTTAGGACAAAGGATTGAAAAATGATTTCAACCTATATATTATGCTAGTAAGACATTACAAGGAGCACAAACGAACTATACAACTACTGAAAAAGAACTCCTTGCTATTGTCTTTGCTTTTGACAAATTTCGATCATATCTCGTTCTAGCAAAAACGGTGGTCTATACCGACCATTCTGCTCTTAGATACCTATTTTCAAAACAAGATGCTAAACCAAGATTAATCCGTTGGATCTTACTCTTACAAGAGTTTGATATTGAAATCCGAGATAAAAGAGGAGCAGAAAATCTCGCCGCTGATCATCTTTCTCGTCTTGAAAATCCCGAATTAGAAGTTCTAAATGAATCAGCCATACAAGACAACTTTCCTGATGAATATCTATTGAAGATAGATTATAAAGAAATCCCATGGTTTGCAGACTATGCAAACTACTTAGTTTGTGGATTCCTTGAAAAAGGATTATCGTACCAAAGACGAAAGAAATTCTTCAGTGATATAAAAAACTATTTCTGGGAAGATCCACATCTGTTTAAAAGTTGTCCCGATGGACTAATACGCCGATGTGTATTTGGAGATGAAGCTAGTAAAATTTTAAACCATTGTCACACAGGACCAACAGGAGGGCATTATGGGCCTCAACTAACAGCAAGAAAAGTTTATGAAGCTGGATTCTATTGGCCTACAATTTACAAAGACGCTCACCTTCTTTGCAAATCCTGTGATGCATGTCAAAGGGCCGGAAAAATAAGTCAACGTGATGAAATGCCACAAAATGTCATCCAAGTATGTGAAGTATTTGACATTTGGGGTATTGACTTTATGGGTCCATTTCCAAAATCTCATAATAATCTATATATACTCGTAGCCATTGATTATGTATCTAAATGGGCGGAAGCACAAGCTCTCCCAACTAACGATGCACGAGTAGTAGTCAACTTTTTAAAACGTCTTTTTGCAAGGTTTGGAACACCGAAAGCTTTAATAAGTGATCGGGGTACTCATTTCTGTAATAATCAACTTGAGAAAGTTCTTAAAAGATATGGAGTAACTCATAAAATCTCCACCGCATATCATCCACAAACAAGTGGACAAGTTGAAAATACCAACCGAGCTTTAAAATGTATTCTAGAGAAAACCGTAGGATCAAATCCGAAGGAATGGTCCATTAAATTGGAGGATGCACTCTGGGCTTTTAGAACAGCCTACAAAACTCCAATTGGAACCACACCTTTTAGACTTGTTTATGGAAAAGCATGTCATCTTCCAGTAGAAATTGAACACAAAGCATTTTGGGCTTTGAAAACATGTAATCTTGATTTACATGAAGCCGGACGTCTACGATTAAGTCAACTAAATGAATTAGAAGAATTAAGACATGAAGCATACGAAAATTCGTTAATCTATAAAGAAAGAACGAAGAAATGGCATGATAAAAGAATCAGAAGTTCAAAAGAATTTAAAGAAGGAGACAGAGTTCTTCTTTTCAATTCACGATTCAAGCTATTTCCTGGAAAATTGAAATCAAGATGGTCTGGACCATTCATAGTCAAAAGAGTTTTCCCATACGGAACGATAGAATTAATAAATTCAAATGGGATTGAATTTAAAGTTAATGGTCACAGAGTTAAACATTACATACATGGTCCGATGGAAGTCGACAACGAAGTTAATCACAATTTCGACACCACAGCTAACTAAGTGTGGGGAGAATCAAGTCTTTAAAGGATAATATGTATTTCTGTTAGAGTTAGATTGTCTGTTTTCGTGTAGTTCTCGAAAATGGAACCCGAATGGTCTTTCCCTAGCAGACCCTAAAGAACTAGTCTTCTCCCCCCATTCTGAATTTTTATTTTTTTTAGGTTTTTACGAAATGAAGACTGCCTGTGAACTAAACCATGGTCTAATGCTACACGCTTTGATCACTAAACGTAATAATGACATACTCCCGAGTGAAATAGTATCAGTAATCAGAGAAAGAATGGACGGAGTTAGAAAAGAATCCAGATGCGAAGATAATAAGTTACAATTTGGTAAAGGAAAATCAAAATCCGCAGCGAAAAGAAGAGCACGACACCTAGAACGATGTCACAAATGCGGAAAATGGTCACATGGAGGTAAATGTTCAAATAATCAAACCTATTCAAATACCGAATTTGTTACTTTATGCAGAGACGGACCGTTCATATGTTTAGAAGAAAAGACACTGAATGCTCGAGGTTACGCCTATGTAGCCATGGAAAACCAATTAAACCGACTATCTTATGAATGGGATAGATCATATAACTAAGAAATCTATTCCACAGGTATGTCTGTACAGTTTTTATTTTTATTTTTATTTTTAACCTTTTGATAATAAACGCTAATTTGTTCGCTAAAAAGTATTAAATTGATATTGAATAAAATTAGGTTTGGCGACCGAAATTATTGATATCATTCAAAAATTTATTACATCACTGCGAAATTTAACGTTTATTATAAGGTATAAATATCTTTAAACAATCAACCCAAAATATTTCAAAAATTCGTCATGAGTTAAATTAGGTCTTGGAACCGAAATTACTTTACCGAAAAGAGGGGCGCATATTTTTGATAATATTTGATTGATTAAAGTGGGATAAAAAGACAAAAAGATTTTTAAATTTATTTTTACCATGTTTTTAAAATTAATATTTAAATCTTAAATTAATATTGTAAACTTTGTAAAAACAATATATTTAAAATATTTGAAAAATTAATATAAGTTTGATATTTATAATATGAATTTTTAAATTAAGTTTGGTGTGAATTTTTAATTTTTAAAATATAAATTTTTAATTTTATGCATTTTAAATTTTAAGTTTGGTGTGAATTTTTAATATAAATTTTGAATTTTATATTTAAGTTGTGTGAATTTAAAAACAAAAATTTACTTTATCTCATTAAGTTAAGAATATGATTTTTAAAATTCGTCGTAAGTTGAAGACTAGGTCTTTGAACCGAAATTGCTTTACCCAAGGGAGGGACGAGAACTTTTATTATCATTATTTTTAATCTTATTGAATTAAAGTATGCCAAAAACATTGAAAAAACCTTAAAAAAAAAAAAAAAAAAAAAAAAAACTCCGCAAGTCGCGGAGTTTGAAGTGCAAAACCTCCGCGAGTCGCGGAGGAGTCGGATTACAGAAAAAAAATAAAGAGCTGCAACAGCTCAGTTTCAACCCCAAAAACAGAAAAATAGCTGCGAAAACTGCACCCGAAAAACCCGAGAAAAAACCCCAAAAATCACAATTTTTAACCGTTAATCACCAAATCTTTTGCTAAAATCATGTTGAGAAGGATGCTATCTAAGAATTACTCAAGAAAAACGGTAAATTTCTACACCTAAACACCATTTAATCCGAAATTTGATGTTCTTGAGCAATTTTTTCCCCAATTTGATTTTGATACTTTTTAGTGTAATTAAGCTTAAATTGTTTATGTATTATGCTTGTATAACCTAGATTGATGCTGTTTAACATGATTAGAAGCCTTAAACTTCACATTTTGAGTAATCTAGGGTTTGTGTTCTTGAGCAAATTTGGGGCTTTTTGATATAAACAGGTTATGGCCGATTTTTGTCATGAATTGTTGCTAAAATAAGTAGTGTAACATGTCTAGGTAGTTAAATGATCCAAACTTTGAGCCTAAACATGATTTTGAGAATTAAAGTGGACTTTTTCAAGTCTAAAATTCATGAACTTGATTTTTGAAAGATAATGCCATTTGAGACTTGTTTGATTGCTAGTAATGATTATTTTGACATGTTATTTGAGTTGAATGCTTATGAACTTGGCGAACATTTTCGTATATGCTTATTTGAAAAAGTGTAGATTTGATAAAAATGTGAAAATGAGCTTAAGTTTGATATAAATTGATAATGTCATTGTAATTATTTTGATTGATAATTTTGCTGACACTAATGCATATTTGGATGCACAAAAATTGTGTTTGATGTGTTTTGCAGAATGAAAGGGGTGAATCTTCATCCCAAGCCCGCAATGCTCCTGCTGAGAATTTGGAACAACAGGAGGTGGATAACTACTACAAGCAGGATATACCTCATCCAGTCATGACCTTTTCTGATATGCACTTGGAAGAGTTGCACCCGAACCTGAGATTTGACAGACTTTGGATAGATTATCCAAAATATCAACGGGGTTTGCATACTCTTCATTCCAAGGTTGTTGAGGTACCGAGGGTCATAGAATGGGGACCCTTAGAAGCTGTAGAATTGGCCGGGCCAATTAGGGAATTACTTGTATAGAGGTATGGTAATTCTTCTTTTAATGACTGGATATGTTTATTCACCATACGTAGACCTGTATATAAAGTATGGTGTGAAGAATTGTTATGTAGTATAGAGTTGAATGATCGGGTAGCTAGTTTAACCGATCGTTCTTTTATTAGATTTTTGTTAGGCGGTTCGATGCGCCACATGTCTCTACTGGACATGGCTCAGGCTTTACGTATATATACACCTGAGGAGTTAGCGTCTGCCGATTGTAGAGGATTGATACTAAACGGTAGAAAGATAGATGAGAATTTTGATACACACGGTGTGTGGAGTCAAATGACAAGCCATCACCGTTTCAAAGGGGGAAATTACTCTTATTTGGATATAGATAGAGCCGAATTAAGAGTGATACATAGGTTTTTAGCTAATTCGATTACACAAAGGGGTAAGAACAAAGAAAAAGTAAATGAACAGGATTTGTTTTACCATATGTGTATTCGAGACCCACAAAGCGCTGTAAGTATACCATATTGTGTGGGTTATTATTTATCAGCTATGGTTCGGGGGATGCGACCACATAGCATAATAGGAGGTGGTATTTTTATTACTTTGATTGGTGAATATCTCGGTGTGGATATAAGTCGGGGGGGATTATTACTAGAAGAGCCGGAACCCCGCGATACTATAGGTTTAAATGTATACCATGGTGTGAAAGTTTTGAAGAGGCGAAATAACGCCGCAGTACGATACCATGGTAGACATCCACAGGTGGAGAGAAACCAGCAGCAAGGTAATGTAGGAGGGGGGAATGAGATGCAAGAAATGCATAGGTTTATAGCTTCTCAGGAATACGAAAATGCTAGACAGAGAGCATTTGAAGATTGGCAAGTTCATCAGAACCAAATCATAGCTCATTGCCAACATATAGGTAGAAACTATATTCCTACACCGAAACCCATCTTCCCTCCTTGGTCGATAGAGATGCAGCCACCATATCCTACGTATGACCCTGCCGAAGCATTCTATAGCACTTATGGTTATGCCTGGAACCCCTATTGGTACCAATATCATCCTTAGTTTACTTATTATTTTTATTTTTTATTTTGTAATTTGTAATTATTGATACGTTTAATACTTTTGTTAATATTGTAATCATTTTTATAATTATCTAACTTTTATTCTTAGACTTTAATAATTTTTGAATGTGGGGTAATATACCAAACTTCAAAAATATGTATATATGTTTGCAGTTTATCTTATGTACACAACAGGGTAAAACAACGCATTTTCAAAGACTGGCATTAAGTTCAGCAAAAGCAACTAATTTTGATGACAAGATGCAAAATATATGTGAAATAACAACAAGACGGAATGAACAAATGATGTGCACCATTTATCATTCAGCAAACAAACGCCAATATATTTGAAAACTTTGGTAAAATTTAATCATTTTCACACAAATCACCCTCAATAATTTAAATTGTTACTGATTTCTTGCAAATGAGGGCATTGCAAGATCTTAAGTGTGGGAAGGGGTTAAATTCTTTCGGATTTTAAAATTTTTACTTTATACACTTGGTTACCATTAAAAATACTAGTAAAGCAGTAGTTGTATTAGAATCTAGTGCTCTCTGATAAAAAAGAACAGCCCTAGTCTTATATACTGACTACCCAATTCTAGTAAAATTTTTCAAAATTTTCAATTAAATGAATTCAAATCATGTTTATACATATTTATGAACGATAAAACTAGGTTTTAACACCGAAATTATTGTTACCTCGGAAAGGACATAAATTAAGAAACAAACTAAAATGTTAAAATTCATTTAAAATGGAATAGAGGACGATAAAAAGAAAAATAAAAGCCAAGTGTGGGAAAATTTACCAAGTTATCTTAAACATATGTCACATATATCTGTAACAAATAACTGAAAATACTTTTGCTTTGGACTAAACTAAACTGTTTTACCCAATGAAAGAAAAGAAAAGATGGATCTACACGATGAATCAATTCCATCATTAAAAGGAAGTAAAGTCTTCCGAAAAAGAAACGCGCTTCTTGATTTAGGTCATGAAGTTGTCGTTCAGACCAGCTGTAGGTTGACGAAAAATCTAGAAAAGTCATCACTAAAATCAGCAGGAAATCCACGGACCTCAGCATTAAACAGGGTCGCCAAGTGGTCAGATTTATCCTAACCATGAGAAGGATTTATCTCGTACAATGGGGGGGCACCGTGCAAATTAGCTTAATAAGACTAATGAATCAGATCCCCAGAAAGGATAATCTCCTTAAAGATTAAAAATCAGCTTTTAAGACTGATATTACTCAATCCTAGAGATTGACCTTAAAGATTGAGAATTCAAACTCATGGAATTCAATGATATCTAAACTCGAGCTTGAACGAGAAAATATTTTGATCAAAATTATAAACCGATTTGTTTTCTGAAAACCCTATTTTCAATGCGTTCATTACCATTGAACGTAAAATCCTAGGAATTCACCTGGAATTCATTAGGTCACCTGAACTAAATCGGGTGTCAACCGTAAGAACGGTGGTTGCATAGCATGGTCAAAGACAGGACCTTGTGCCAGACCGAAAAATTATAAGGGTGAGCTTTACTATTGCTCCTACCAAGGATAGTAATTGCGTCCGACACGTTATAGACCATAATTAAAAGCATGTCACGGGACATTGCCTTAACAGTTGCTTGTTCAACGCTTTCCTTTACAACCGGACGGTAGTTTACCGAAAGGTAATATACGGGACAAGTAAACTGGACGTGTTGCTTTCCAAATACAAGGTTAGCAAGTGGGTGACACAAAACCGCAAGTTTTGAGCTAAAATTTTCAAATCTGAAACCCACCAAACCCACAAAAATATTTTGCAAACACCGGTAAAGGGTTATTCCGGAAAACTTATCTAGGGTAAAAACTAGATTTCAAAAGATCAAATGTTTTCATAAAGATCCAATTTCCTTAATGGATCTAAATTTTTATAGTCATGTGGGACTGTAAACCATATCGTTACTACCATTGTTTATACCGCCGTATAGAAATCACTGATGTACAAAGTGTGAAGAATAAAGAAGTGATTCTAGTATTTCAAGACAATATTGCTTGAGGACAAGCAACGCTCAAGTGTGGGAATATTTGATAATGCTAAAAACGAATATATATTTCATAGCATTATTCCTCAAGAAAGACAAGCTTTTAGTTGCAATTGTTCTATTTACAAGTGATATTCGTTTAAATAATAAAAGGTGAAGACAAAAGACAGATTCGACGAATTGAAGACGCAAACGACCAAAAAGCTCAAAAGTACAAAAGACAATCAAAGAGGTTCCAATTATTGATAAGAAACGTCTCGAAATTACAAGAGTACAAGATTCAAAACGCAAAATACAAAATATAAAATTGTACGCAAGGACGTTCGAAAATCCGGAACCAGGACCAGAGTCAACTCTTAACGCTCGACGCAACGGACTAAAAATTACAAGTTAACTATGTATATAAATATAATATAATATATAATTAATTATATTAATTATATATATATTATATATATATTATAAAACCGTCGGCAGAGAAAGACTCCAAGGGTGTGAGCTGTAAATACATTCTCCGCGACTCGCGGAGTTTGAAGAGGATTTTGCCGCGAGTCGCGGAGCCCCAAAAATCAAAAATCCCTATAAAGCCAACCGAATTCTGATCGCAAAATATATTCTATAATCTCTCTTCTCTCATATATACGAAAAATATATATATATAATTTATATTTTAATTTTAATTTTAATTATAATTCTAATAATAAGGGTATGTTAGCGAATGTTGTAAGGGTGTAAGTCGAAATTCTGTCCGTGTAACGCTACGCTATTTTTAATCATTGTAAGTTATGTTCAACCTTTTTATATTAATGTCTCGTAGCTAAGTTATTATTATGCTTATTTAAAACGAAGTAATCATGATGTTGGGCTAATTACTAAAATTGGGTAATTGGGCTTTGTACCATAATTGGGGCTTGGACAAAAGAACGACACTTGTGGAAATTAGACTATGGGCTATTAATGGGCTTTATATTTGTTTAACTAAATGAAAGTTTGTTAATGTTAATATAAAGATTTACAATTGGGCGTCCCTATAAATTACCATATACACTCAATCGGACACGATGGGCGGGGTATTTATATGTACGAATAATCGTTCATTTAACCGGACACGGGAATGGATTAATAGCCACTAGAATAATTAAAACAGGGGTGAAATTACATTCAAGGGTAATTGGTGTAATTGTTAACAAAGTAGTAAAACCTTGGTTTACACGCAGTCGATAACCTGGTGTATTCATTAAACAAAGTATTAAAACCTTGTTACAATTCGAATCCCCAATTAGTTGGAATATTTAACTTCGGGTATAAGAATAATTTGACGAGGACACTCGCACTTTATATTTATGACTGATGGACTGTTATGGACAAAAACCAGACGGACATATTAAATAATCCAGGACAAAGGACAATTAACCCATGGGCATAAAACTAAAATCAACACGTCAAACATCATGATTACGGAAGTTTAAATAAGCATAATTCTTTTATTTCATATTTAATTTCCTTTATTTTATATTTAATTGCACTTCTAATTATCGCACTTTTATTTATTGTTATTTAATCGCACTTTTAATTATCGTACTTTTTAATTATCGCAATTTTATTTTATCGCACTTTTATTATTCGCAATTTCATTATCGTTATTTACTTTACGCTTTAATTTAAGTCTTGTATTTATTTTATATTTTACATTAGGTTTTAACTGCGACTAAAGTCTTAAAATCGACAAACCGGTCATTAAACGGTAAAAACCCCCCTTTATAATAATAATATTACTTATATATATATTTGTATTTTTATAAAAGTAAACTAATATAGCGTTGAGCTTTGTTTAAAGATTTTCCTG
Source organism: Rutidosis leptorrhynchoides (assembly GCF_046630445.1). NCBI lineage: Eukaryota > Viridiplantae > Streptophyta > Magnoliopsida > Asterales > Asteraceae > Rutidosis > Rutidosis leptorrhynchoides. Next base: position 10,575,651 of record NC_092340.1, on the reverse strand, counting down.
TGGAACGAACCGGACTTACTAAAAACTACACTACTGTACGATTAGGTACACTGCCTATAAGTGTTGTAGCAAGGTTTAAGTATATCCATTCTATAAATAAATAAATATCTTGTGTAAAATTGTATCGTATTTAATAGTTTTTCCTGCAAAAATTTAATAGTATTTTATACCCCTCTGCTTTGACATCATTTGTACACTAAATACATATATTTCGGAAAAAATTACGCCATTGGTACCTGTGGTTTGTTCACTTTTTCATCACAACACCTAAACTTTAAATTTTGCGTCGTAGGTACCTATCATTTGCTTTAATTACGTGGTTGATACCTCAGATTAACTACCGTTATGTATTAATCGTTAACTCCTCACATGTTCAACACATGTGAGGGTAATTTCGTCCGATCTAATATTGAATTTCAACAGAGTCTGAACAACTACCTATTTCATTCCTCCTCCTCTTCATTTATCTCTCTTCCTCCCCAATTCCTCACTGGCCTCCAGGTTTCCTTCTTTCTTCCCCTCCTTTATCATTATCATTATGATAACTATAAGTATAATTAGTTATTTAATTTTCTGTCGGTGTTTCCAATTTATGTCATAATTATTTATAATTTATTTATGTTACTTTATGATCTCTGTTACATGATCAATGCACACATATATGCGTGTTTTTAGAAATAGAATTTCATCTGTATATGATTTCTAAGTGAGTGTTATCATCATGAAGAACCTATCATATTATTTTTATTAGTAAATTATCCAGTTTTGTTATACGTCTTTTAACTAGGGGGTGTGTGCTTAATGTTATCAATTTGATAAAATTTCAACTCTTTTAAACCAATCATATGATGTTAGTGATATACTGATATGCATCAATTCATACAAGGAAAAAGAAGCGTAATTTAATATAAATTAATTAGTGAGCTTGCAGAAACTTGTTAGAAGGTAAACGAATGATATTTTTCATTCCTAGATTCTAATTATCTTTCACACATTATTTATTTTTTTATAAATCAATAGCTATCAGCAACTAGGTTCTGTTAAATTCATGTAACTTCATACATTTGTTGACCTATGATATTTTGTAAGATTTCCAGGTCACGATTTCGCAACGGAACGATCAATTTAGGCGAACTAGAAGTTCGTGAAATCACAAAATACGAGTTCATTTGGGGAACCGACATAAAGTACAAAAGAAAAGGTGTCACTTTCTTCAAACCAAAAGATATACCAAATATAGAAAGGCCTTTTATATGAAATTAAATATTGGATCGAACGAAATTACCCTCTCATAAGTTGCACATTTGAGGAGTTAACAATTAATACATAACGGCAGTTAAACTGAGGTATCAACTACGTAATTAAAGCAAACGATAGGTACCTAAGACGCAAAATTTAAAGTTTAGGTGTTGTGACGAAAAAATGAACAAACCACGGGTACCAACGGCGTAATTTTTTCTATATTTCGCAACTATTTAATGCACTGCGTGGTGGATCTATCATTTTTATTTCATACGTGGAAATATCACTATCCATTGTAATTAAGAGTTAAAGACCGTCAAAAGTCTTGTAACAAATCTTACATAGAAGGTAATTAACTCTAGCTAAATATGGATTGATTGATAATTGATTGAAGTGTATTTATTATAACTAGGTAGATATAAATATACTACCTTTTTTTAGGACGTGCTGATTGAGAACCCATAGAAGGCATAGAAAATGAATGAGAATGGTCTGTCAACATCGGTAATTGCTCGTGAACAAATCCTTCACCATCGAGATCAATCAAGTTGGTACTGGTCATTGTTCCAGCCGAAGACATTGGCCTTGACTGACTACACAGTGCTTTGTGATTTATATCCTCCAATCCACCCGAAAACTTACTATTACTAAAACGTGGATGTACTGAAAATGGGCTGCTTTCATTTCCGGATGCTAAACTTTCTAAGTTATTATACAAACGGCCGTCATCGTAATCCTCCACAGTCAATTATGGTTGGCAATTATGATTTATTGTTTTCACCAAACCTTCATAATTGAAACATGTATAGTAATTTTTAGTAATATAAAAAATACCGATTAAAATGAAAGGATATGGTACACCATCCTTCATTAAGAATTTACTCTCTTCTTTTTACTTACATACTAGTACTATATAGTTGAAAATAGACCACTAAAGATAGTTATAAACTACCGAATTAAAACAATTTCAGGTTTTTTTCGGTTTGGTTCCGCTTCGATTTTCAAGTTAAACAATTTTAAACTAAATATTGAACAGCACTAATTATCATACACCTAATTATATCTGAAACAGTCTCTATTATAGAAATAAAAAAAAAAAAAAAATCTTTATATTTTGAAAAGCAAAATAATAAGAGTGGGACTTGAACCCAGGTTTGAAGACTTAACTAAACACAACTAAAAGGTGCAGGCCTCTCATAAGTAAGACTCGTACCTTTAACAAATGTAGTTTGTAACACAGTCATGATTGTTGGTCAGGGTTAGTGAAATGATAACACGCTTAAGATTGGATCTGAACAAACTTCTAATTAGTTAGAAAATATCTTAATCGGCTTAATCCCATGATTAAGGGACAATAAGTATTAATCTGAATGTCTTGTGCAAATTGAAAAGTCAAGTTCGAACGCAAAACAAGGAATGCAGTAAGATTAAAACAAATTTTGATAAGCAAAAATAATACTCCATAACTTAAAAGTTCACAATGTGCATGTTTAACAAAACCAAGAGTCAAGTTTGAAAGCCAAAACAAGAGTGAATTTAATTATTACAGCCACTTAAACGACCTGTCTTGATTAGCAAAAATAAATAACAACTTAAAGGTTAAACCCATGCACTATAAAGCGTGGATTTAATCGTTACCAGGAGCATCAACACCATGGTTTTGCTTGACTTTGCTTGACTTTGCTTGACTCGCCTAGATAATCTGCACTCTGCGAAATACAAGGCTATGTTATATAAGGTTTTGTGATAGGTAAAAGTGTCTTGCTTTCTTAAGCTTATTTATCCACGTTTCCTAATAACAAGACATTCAAACTAATCAACCGCCACAACAATGACATTGTTATGTTATTGTGCCATACTTTCGTGAACTCATGAGTTTGAATATCATCAAAAGTTCATAACCATTCTGCCATTTACCAGACTGCTGTTCCCCATACCATTTATAAATTCAATTCAAAGATGGGCATGCCAATTATAACTGACTGACAAATTCACAATAATTACTGTAAATAGCGGATTAAATATTATACCAGACTTGATTGATTTGTTTGCTCACGGTGGCGCTTGAGTGTAAATGTTCTCGGCACGTCATCTGAAAAAAATTAAAAAGAAACAATAATTCTATAATTCTATAGTTCTATAATAATAAATAGAACCATTCCCCGTGGATAGTGTTTGAATGTGATATGTATAAAACAAAGGAGTAATTATGAAAATTATTTAATCTCTAGACAAGAATGAATTGAAACATTTACCAGAAGTAGTTGACGTAGCAGTTACACCTGAGGCACGTTGAGCTAACACCCCTACTTTATTAAATAAACAAAACAAGTAAATACTAAATGTTAGAATTGATAAGAATATGATCGATTTGTATTGATTATGAATAATGGTTACAATTTGAAAATATTTTTTTGTTTACATTCTGTCAAGAGTTATATACACAAAACAGTTAACAGCTATTTCCTATTTTGGGTGGGCTCCAATTATGCTTTTGGAACCCCCATTACATTTGAGGAAAAGAGCAGGCTTTGATCAGAAGGTATCCGTTAACCTTGGCAGCTTGTTGACCTCTTGTGACTCACCAAAAAAGGGAAATGATGAAAGTAGAATCTGATCCCAAGAAGTCAAATAACCAAAAATCGTTATTTGACTTTTGTTGACTTATGTTAATTGATGCATTCTAACACTCCCCCTCAAGTTGAATAGTCGGGTTTCCGATATTCAACTTATTAAGAACTTCACTGAAGAGTCTTCCGTTGACTGATTTGGTGAGGATGTCGGCTAACTGATCTTCTGATCTGATAGATGGGAGAGAGATGATTTCACCATCTAACTTTTCTCGAATAAAATGTCGGTCTATTTCCACATGTTTGGTTCGATCGTGTTGAACTGGATTCTCTGAAATGACAATTGCTGCTTCATTGTCACATAAGATTTGAATTGCCTCATTTGGAGGGAAACCGATTTCTGTCAGCAATTTCTTGATCCATAGCGCTTCAACAACCCCTTTTGCTATTCTCCTAAATTCTGACTCGGCACTTGAAAGAGATACAACTTTTTGTTTCTTACTTTTCCATGCCACCAGATTACCTCCAACAAGTGTGAAGAATCCGGATGTAGATTTTCTATCCCCTTTTTCTCCAGCCCAACTTGCATCTGTATATATTTGAGTCTTTAGGTGTCCATGTCTTTTGAAAACAACTCCATGATCTGCTGTCTTCTTCAAGTATCTGATGATTCTCATGACAGCTTCCATATGGTGAACTTGTGGTTGATGCATGAATTGACGCACAACTCCAACTGCATGTGCTATATCAAGCCGAGTGTGAGCAAGATAGATGAGTTTTCCCACCATCCTTTGGTATTGCCCTTTATCAGTAAGATCAGCTTCATCTTCCATATAAAGCTTCTGGTTTGGAATCATTGGAGTATCAGCTGGTTTGCAATCAATCATACCTGTTTCTGCAAGAAAATCAAGAACATATTTCTTTTGACAGATAAATATTCCCTGTTGGGATCGTAATACCTCAATCCCCAAAAAATACTTAAGTCTGCCCAAATCTTTCATTTCAAATTCTTTAAATAAGTTCATTTTTAAGTTAGAAATTTCCTCTTTATCGTTTCCTGTTATTATCATATCATCAACATAAATGATTAAGCATGTAATTAAATTTTCTTTTCGTTTAAAAAAGAGAGTATGATCCGAGTTGCTTTGTTTAAAATCATATTTTTTCATGAAAAGTGTAAATCTCCCAAATCAAGCCCGTGGTGATTGTTTTAGCCCATATAAAGCCTTTTTAAGTTGACAAACTTCCCTGTTTTTAAAGTTGTCAGAGAATCCAGGTGGTGCTTCCATATAGACTTCCTCTTTTAATTCGCCATGTAGAAAAGCATTCTTCACATCAAATTGATGAAGTGGCCAATCTTCATTTGCAGTGATAGAGAAGAGAACTCTAATGGTATCAATCTTTGCAACAGGTGAGAAGGTTTCAGAGTAATCAATCCCGTATGTTTGAGTGTACTCTTTTGCAACCAGTCGAGCTTTGTATCTTTTAATAGTTTCATCTGGTTTATATTTTATCGTAAATACCCATCGACATCCCACTGGTTTCTTTCCTTGAGGCATGACACATTTTTTCCACGTGTTATTATCATTCAAAGCTTTCATTTCAACCTCCATCGCGTTTTTTCAGTTTTTTGATTTTAGAGCTTGTTCAACTGAGGTTGGAATATTTTCGGAGTAGATTGCGGAGTTAAACTTATGAGCTTCTTTTGACAGATTTCCCTGTGCTATATTAGCCATAGGATATCTGGATCTTTGCGCTTTTTTTCTGGTGAGTATCGTTTAGGTGGGACACCTCTATTGACTCTTTGAGGTAGGACATATTGTTGGGTGGTTTCATCGGAATTTGTGTCATTTTGTGCCTCATGGGTTTGATGTTCGTTGTTCGAGGAGCTTTCAGTAGTCTCATGGTTTGGTAGGATAGTTTCTGTGGGTTCATTATGGTCTTGTGTTGGCTCGGGGTTTAGTGTCGGAGTTTGTATAGGTTCAGGGTTTTGCGTTGGCTCAGGCTCTTGTGTTTGAGGTGGTTCAGGGTTTTGTGTTTGAGGTATTTGATGTGGAGCCCATGTCATCCAACTGAGAGTGTCATTACTTTCATTCTCCCCCTCACTCGTGAGTTGGGTATTTTTGTAAAAATATTCAGTTTCAACAAAATCACAGTTCATTGTGGTAAAAACATGACGTCTTTTGGGACTGTAACACCGATATCCTTTTTGGTTTATTCCATAGCCAACCATGACACATTTTTCCGCACATGGATCTAGTTTGGTACGCTCATGCTTTGGAATATGGACGAAGACCGAGCACCCAAATATTCGAGGTTCAATGCTAAATGAAGTCGGAAGGGTGTGGAATTAGGAAAGCGTATCTTTAGGGGTTTTTGTGCCCAAAACCTTAGTAGGTAAACGGTTGATAAGATAGGTAGCGAAAGCCAGGGCTTCGGGCCAAAAACTTTTCGGAGCCTTGAATTCAATTAATAAAGCTCTTGTCATTTCTAAAAGTAGTCGATTCTTACGTTCGGCTACGCCATTTTGCTCAGGGATATGAGCACACGAGGTTTGATGAATAATCCCATTATTGTCGCAAAAAGATTTCATTGATGAGTTTACAAACTCACCCCCATTATCGGATCTTAACATTTGTATGTTTTTATTAAATTCGGTTTGTACCATTTTATAAAAGTGAGAAAATTTCTCAAAAACTTCTGATTTGTGGTTTAGAAAATAAATCCAAGTCATTTGGGTATGATCGTCAATAAATAGGACAAAATATCGAAATTTTTTCCCCCCAATGACCGGTGCAGGACCCCAAACATCCGAATGGATTAAAGCAAAAGGAACATCTTTTCTCGTATTACTTAGCTTAAAAGTACTTCGGTGGCTTTTAGCCAAAATACACGTTTCACAATTTAACGTAACATTTGATGAAAAAAGACTTGAAAATAAACTGTGTAGGTATCCGGCAGATGGATGACCCAACCTCCTATGCCATAACCAAGCTTCCCTCGTAGGTGTTCCGTAAGCAAGCATCACGGTACCATGTTGGGTTACTTCGTTCACATAGTACAACTCACCCCGTTCGGTACCACGCCCAATAATCACCCCAGTCCTGATATCTTGAAGGATACCGAAAGTGGGGTGTAATAATACGGAACAATTTAACTCTTTTGTAACGTGACTAATAGACAAAAGTTTATGAAACAGGGTTGGAATATATAAACAATTAGATAAGTTCATAGTCGGAGTAATTTCAATTTTTCCACCCCCTTCCACTTGTACAACTCCTCCATTGGCCGTTTGAATAACCCGAGGTTTTGATTGAGCATAAAAATCCGATTTTTCAAAAGCCATGGTGTGAGTAGCACCACAATCAAAAATCCACTCGTTATTTTTTACGTTATTTGTGACAACATTACATTTTCCATAAGAAGGTTACATTTTCCATAAGAAGGTTTACTTTGTGTATTTAAAAACTTCTTAAAATGAGATGTAGAGTAAGTGGATTCAATCATACTTTGGCTATTATTACTGTTACTATTTTCAAAATTAGTCATTTTAGTTGGGTCATTTTTTGGTCCACTAGACTTGGTAATTTTAGTTGGGTTTTGATCCATCATAACATACTTTTGAGTCTTCACATACTGATGATCTATAAGAAATATCTTTTGACCGTTTATTTTTAATATAATCGTGTGGCCATTTATTTGACTCTTTAAAAAACTTTTGACTCCCTTGAAAGGTCATTTGGCCATTTATTTGGCTCCCGGTTGCTTATAGCTTGGGAAAAGGGTTTTTCTTGGGAAAAAGATTTAACTTTACAGTTCATCCCACCTATCTCGATCCCATCGGCTAAGATTTTACTTTGTGGATCAGAAGTTTTCAATTTAGGCTTTAACCCTACTTCTTCATCTTGAAGACACCAGAAGCGATTTATTGCAACGATTGATTGTTCTTGCAATCGAATAGGGTTTTCCCTTTTCAATTTGATCGATTGTTGCAATCGAGGGTTTGAAGGTTTTATTCTTTTGACCGGAATTTGTGATCTGAGATTAAAGTCATTTGGCTCTCTCTTTGCTACCGGTTTTTGTGAATAAAGCTTTAAACTTGGGACAACATTCGGGTCTAAGGGTTTTTTCCTCACCCATTTGGTCGGTTTTTGCCAGGAACAAGAATTTAAAGGTAAAGTTTTACCTCTTGTTGTGCCGTTGCAGGTAGCCGTATGGTTGCCGCCGGTCACCGCCTTTACCGTCGTCACCACTCTGCCATTTTTCTGTTTGTTCCACCATTTGGGATAATCGATGAGCTTAAAACATTGGATTACAGTGTGTTGTGACATACCACAGTAAATACAGCTCGGCGGTTGTGGTGGTTGATTGTGTTTTTCGATGATGGTTTCTGTTTTGGCAATGGCAGTTGCGGTGGTTGATTTGTGACAGAGAACATCTAGGTAAGTTTTTCCATTTTGTTTTGAGGTGCCGTCCAAATTTGACATGGCAGCTTGGTTTGAGCTACCGTCAATTTTGGACATGGTAGCTTTATTTTGGTAAATGATTGAGCCATAAATCGGTTGCTTTGATTTCGGATCTGCAAACCTTAAGCTCTGATACCATGTTAGAATTGATAAGAATATGATCGATTTGTATTGATTATGAATAATGGTTACAATTTGAAAATATTTTTTTGTTTACATTCTGTCAAGAGTTATATACACAAAACAGTTAACAGCTATTTCCTATTTTGGGTGGGCTCCAATTATGCATTTGGAACCCCCATTACATTTGAGGAAAAGAGCAGGCTTTGATCAGAAGGTATCCGTTAACCTTGGCAGCTTGTTGACGTCTTGTGACTCACCAAAAAAGGGAAATGATGAAAGTAGAATCTGATCCAAGAAGTCAAATAACCAAAAGACTTATGTTAATTGATGCATTCTAACACTATCATGAGCCATCTAAATCAAATTTCAGCTTATTTATTTACTATTTGAGCACACACAAGTAAAAACCTATAATATATAAATCATGAATGATTTTTTTTACAACAATCCAAAGTAAAAAAAAAAAGTATAAATTACCTAAACACCCACTTAACTTTTGCAATTCTAATTGCAAATTTCCGTTTCGGTTATTACAACATAAAAATAAAATCAAAGATTTGAAAAATAAGAGTGCTTACTACGATTCTCTTCTAGGATGATGAGACGCTTCTTATCCCAATTTTCGTTGCTCAATTCAGCCAATTGCTCTTTAATTTTTACCCATCTCCAATTTGAACTGCTCGGGATTGTTTTCACGAAGATCAAGAAATCTTTTACGTTCCCTAGACGGAGGAGCACGGGGAACATGAGGCGGTGGTTCTATTTGACAGAAAAGACGAGCTTCTGTCTCTTTAAACTTTCCAAACTTAATTTTCATCTTTTTGTTTGTTTCTGAAATTGAAATTAAAAAGGATGTAATGCATAAGACTATTTAATCCCCAAAATACATACACACAAACACACACAAATATACACCAATTTTTCAAACCAAACTCTCCAAAATTAAATACCTAGACATAGTACATTAAAAGTGAATTATTCTCCACATCGAAAATTCTAAATAAAAAAATCAACAACAAAATGATGTGTTCTGCTAAATGTCTAATTAATCTACATAAAAACTAAAAACTTCAAGCATCTACAACCTTCACCCCTTCAACAAAGTGACTATCATGTAATTCGACAAACAAACATAGTACATTAAAAGTGTTAATTATTCTCCACTTAAAATAACTTAATAGCCGTCGTTTCTTCATAATTTGTTTGAACTTTATTAACTTGAAAGTAATTTAATACTGATGTTAAATCTACAATAGATAACTTGCAGTTTAATTAGCAGCCTCTACAATTACCATATGGTATCATTATACATTAACTATAAAATTGAACATACATACCGTGAATGATGCAATCGACTGTGGAAGAAGAGGAGTGAGTGGTCGAACTGTATGATGCAATCAACGTGTGCAGAGCAATCCCAGGATTGGTTGAGCCGTATGATGCAATTAATCGTTTTCGATTCTATTCTTTAGGGCAACTTTTTTATTCCATATAAATTACACCTATAAAAAGGGTTGCCAGCCTCAGGCCCAGCCCACCGACTTTTAATTTCTAAACCTGACTTAAGAACCCATGTGGCCCAACACTATTTCTTAAGTCAAAAGTGAAACCAAAAGGATATGTAGCCCATTATACAAATACAAATATATAACAAACCAAGGTTGTTTTGTCGTTTCCCGTGCTAATTTTGGAGGTTTTAATGTCGTTTTGATCTTGCAGTTCTCGTTTATATGATGTCGTTTTATGTTAATAAAAGTTTTATTGGACTGAAGTTTTAGTTTAACTCATTAGTGAGTTAAGAGACTTTGTGGGCCACGTGCCTTTTATTTGAGTGTCGACGCGTTTAATTTAACTATTTTATTTTTTAGAATTGAATTGGTTATTACACAGTAAAAAAGTTTTCCTTTGTTCTACATCCAGATGCATTATATCATCTGGTCTTCAAAATTAGCTTATGAAGAAGATTCGGAATTCTTGTGTTCTGTTTTGATATTCCGAGTTTCTTTGTCTGATTGCTATTGTTGATGGGCGTCAAAGTACCGACCAAAGATAGCCTTAATACCTTAAACTAGTTAGGGTAAGAAAGGTTCGTTCCACGAGAGATTGTGGTCAAAAGCAAGAAATTTTCAGGAATTGATTTTGATTAAACTAAGTTGCATTTAGTAATTAAGAAGATTAAGTTAAGAAGACTTAAACTATAATGATTATAAGCAAAGAACATAAACAAGAGATCAAAAACATTTGGCCTGTTTACGATAGGACATACAAGCTGTCTGGAAGCTAACCAAATGTAAAATGCCGAATATACCTCTAACATACGATCCTTCATCAAGTTTGATGATATATTTATTAGCCGACTTCTTAATTGACACATTTAGATTAAAAGTAAATATGGGGCCCATTTTGTCTCTTGATGTCGTTGATTCAAATTCAGCCAATGCTATCTAAATTGGGAGGAATTTATTAGGGATTTGGGATATGACTCAAGATTTGGGAGAGTGCTATGTATCATGCTTGGCATCTAAAGCGCTTTGCATCTGATCTAACGTATTTTGATATATTTGCAAATATATCTTGTTTTTCTAACCTAAGAGTCCTAATTATATCTGTCTTTTTAATCAAAGGGTCTAGGTCTATGCTTTGACATGACAACCATCTTGCTTTGCTATTGTCGTTGTTTTTGAAAGATGGTGTACCTTAATTACATGGAATTGATATTGTCGTTGTTTTACTTCAAGTTTTTTTCGGTTTGGTTCCGCTACGATTTTCAAGTTAAACAGTTTTAAACCAAATATTGAACATCACTAATCTGAATGTCTTGTGCAATATGAAAAGTGAAGTTCGAACACAAAACAAGACAGAACATCTAAATGCAGCAAGATTAAAACTATTTTATAAACATAAATAATATAATACTGTACTCCATAACTTAAAGGTTTACAATATGCATGTTTAACAAAACCAAGAGTCAAGTTCAAAAGCCAAAACAAGAGTGAATGTAATTATTACAGCCACTTAAACGATCTGTGTGACGACCCGGAAATTTCCGATCAAATTTAAACTTAATCTTTATATAATTCCGACAAGATAAGCAAAGTCTGTAATATTGAGTCTCGAAAATTTTGGAAACTATGTTCATATATTCAAATTACCCTTTGACTATTTTCGACGATTCACGAACAACCATTTATAAATAGGTATATATATACTTAAATAAATATATATATGATTTGAAATATAATTTATGATGTAATTGTTAGAAAATAATTATGTAAAAATAATAATTATTATTTAAAACATATCTATATACAAATAAAGCATATTAAAAATAAATATTAAATATTTGTAATACTTATTGATGTTCCGATTGATATTAAGTAAGTTAAATTCAACTGATATTATTTTAATATAAACGGTGATTCGAAAATGAGTTATATAATTTTTAGGCTTATTAAATATGTATTTAGGAACTAATTGTTAGATTTTAACATTTTTTTTATATTTTACCCAGGATCGAGCTCAGACAGCTGAGTTAATTTTTATTTAATAATTAATGACCAAATTTTATGCCATTATTACTAAAATAAATAAAGATAATTAATCTAAAAAATTTGGGATTATTCTGTGGACTTTTATCCGCTACTGAGTAACAACGGAGTACGAAATAATAGTCCGTGAAAAAGCGTCGGCAGTATAATAGTTATAGGCATCCGTGAATGTAAATTAATATCATGATTTACTGTGACATATTTAAAATATTAGTGTGTTGTTTTGTTATCATTTGTCCACTAACTACAACATATATATGTCCGTGATATTTGGATTTATGAATTGAACTACTGTGTTTGTTTTTAATTACAATATAAATTATATAGATAAATGATATGCCACACAAATGTAATGGGATCACCATTATAATCATCAACCAACTACATTGCACCTTTTGTCTAATCCAATAATCTACCTTTCTGTACATACGCGGTTTTATTTTATTCTTTATGTTATTAAAATTATTATTATTACTTTAGTTTTAATTTTATATATAGACTCATACTTGCATCTGGTTTCAATCTGACCGATCTTTCTCTCTATATCTATATACCCATACTTACATATAAACCATCGAAGAACATCAACCAACACTAACCACCATAATCCATCATCGCCATTCCACAACAACCTTTTTGAATCGCTACCCTAAACAACCACTACCACTCATGATATATATCTTTTTGTTTCAAGTTACCATCAAAACACACCACGAAACTAATCTACAACTACTATAAGTTGCTGCTGCCATGTTTCCCTTCGAATCATTGTTGCTGCTACTGCTATACCTGTGTTCGTTAGTAGTAAACCACCTTCTTATTCGTCACCCAAAGACAACTCAACAATTAAAACTTGTTTACTGTTACGAGTCTGATCCCATACTGCTCCTGTCCTTGATCGATCATCATTTCTTTCATTTTCAAATTATGCTACACGATTCTTTTTATTTTTGTTACCATTGAACACCATCACTTGGCAAGATTTATCAAAACTATGAACACACCTGCTACTTGCTTCTATGAATACTTCGATCATCAACTTCTGCAACAATACCTATCGAAACTCACCCATGATTATCTCTACTACTTTTGACTCCTTCAGCAAACCAACACAACCACCATTCGATCACCACCATCTTGTTTTGCAGCTCAAACTATACAACAAAACACGAATATCATCTAACGATTTCAACCCGACTGCTACACTAATTTAAACTATCATTCGAACACCATCAGATACCATCATTCACTTGAACACCATCATCAAACTTCTAAAACCTTTTCATGCTGCAACTATTCGAAAGAAACCAATTTTTTTCCTTTTTCTCATCCATTACTATTTCTGTCACGAACAACCCGACACCACTTCACCTTCATTGTTGCTATTATCTATCTCCTGTTTCAGTTATAACCAAACGACCCATCACAAATTAGATAATACGTTTTCTGTTTCTTCTTCGATTACTAACCAAGAACCCATATCATCATGACACCAAGCCATCATCAATAAACGTTGTTGCTACTAGATTGCGGCATCTTGTAAAAGGCTGTGATTTCTATTGGCTACTCTTTTGTGAGTCGATGAAATGAGCAATAATGTGTATACGTTTTTTTTTTTTTTTTTTTTTTTTGGCAAATCAAATATATATAAAATTTTATATATATAGCGCCATATATAAGTTATGCAAGTGGTTTGGATTAGAACATGGTTATGGGGTACCAAAATGATATTGATTATATTTTTTTTTAAAGTAATATGGTAGTGGATGTCAAGAATGAAAGGGAAAAAGTTGAAAGAGAGAATATGTGATGCCCCGTACAAAACCATCGTGTACGAATCATTAACAACAGGATCATTACAAGGTCAAACACTATATGCTATTTCAAAATACGTTTGCATTCATGATAAAAGGTGACGTCATAACGAACGTCAAGTGTTTTACAACCAAAGTATGCTTCCAAGAACGGAAGCAAAGATAATAGTACGTGACCCTTAGGTCGTTACAAATCATAGTTCAAAAGTATTAAAGTTTGAATGCAAGATAAAGTAGTTCATGCGGTGATAACACTAGAGCAGCGGGTGTCTACGGCAAGACTAGTACACAGCGGAAGCAACCTTAAGCACCTGAGAAAAACATGCTTAAAAACGTCAACACAAAGGTTGGTGAGCTATAGTTTAAGTATAACAGTATGTAAGGTAGGCCACGAGATTTCAGTGCTACAAAGAGCGTTTCAAAACAATATGATAAAGTATATGCTTAACCGTGGGCACTTGGTAACTAACTTAACGTTTATACCCCCTGAAAGTACACTTGGCAAGTGCGTATGTTTACGAAGTATTAAACACCCGTTAAATGCTAGCGCTACTAGCCCGAGTGGGGATGTCAAACCCTATGGATCCATATCTAAGATTCGCGTTCACCGGTTCAAAAACCAATGACTAAACGCTACCGAGCTAAAGGGAATGTTTATGCCGTTGTATAACCCACACATATATAAGTTTAAGTACTTGTGCCTAGTATGTAAAACGTAAAATGCGCATGTATTCTCAGTTCCCAAAATAGTTAAAGTAAAAAGGGAATGCTATAACTCACAATGATAAAGTAGCGGTAAAGTATGACTCGGGAAATAAGCAAGTGTGTAGGTCCGGAAAGTCCTCAACCTAAGTCAAATAGTACTAAGTCAGTAAATCGTCCCAAAAGGTTTAAATGTATGTAAATAAGGTCTTAAAGGTCATCATCATTCATCATCAAACAAAAGGTGTAAAGTAAGTTTCGTTCATGAAAAGAGTTTAAAACAAAGGCTGAGTTCGGTCAGTCACCACGGCCTCTATACCTACTGAAATAAGGTGATACCAGTGGCCATGGCTCCGTATATGAGTCCTTTAGTTGTGGTAAAAATTCCAGAAGCAAACTCGTCTTCGTTTGACCGTGGCGACGGTCTAAGTGCGAGTAGGTCAGAATTTTCAGCACAACGTTAAAAGACATAGTGACTATTGGAGGGCCATAAATCCTAAACTGTAACTCGTATTAAGATGAGTCTTAAATGAAAAGTTATCTAAACGAACTGAGCTATCTGAAAATCAAGGTTATAGTAGCCTAGGTGTACTGGTCAGTTACAGAAACCAGAAAACAGAAAGCAGAAAACAGAAAAATAATGGGTTCCGGTGGGTTTTTGGTACTCGATGCTTATCACGGTTCTCATCCTTGATGCATATAGCTTCAAGTGTACAACTCGTTGATGTGTTTGCATCATTTTCACCAAGGTTTCACCATCATAACACTTGTGCAAGTCCAAGACATGTAGCACAACTCATTTAAGTGTTGCAAGTGTTTTGATGAACCAAAGTTACATCAAAGTCTTAGATTTAACACATACATGAAATATAAAAGTAATATTAACCAAGTTTTGACTATTATGACACAAGTGTAGGTGTAAGACATGTAGCACAACTCACTTAAGAGTTGTATGATGTTTGATGAACCAAAGTTATATCAAGGTCTTAGATCTAACACATACATGAACTTTAAAACTAATAATAAGTTGCAAACTTGAAAGTAAACTTATGAAATCAAGATCTTAAGTTGTAGAACATAGTTCTTAGTTAGATCTTGAAGATCCAAGACTCAAAAGTCTAGATCTAACATAAGTGTACAAAGTTATAATTAAAGAAAGCTTACTTACATGTTCTTGAACTTTTAAAGTTAACTTTTGTTCAAGATAAATGAGATCAAAGTTAACTAGTAACACTTGACCAATTTTAACCAACAAACATGAAATTTAAAGTGCATAATATGAAGTAATAAACTAAGTAAATAAGTAACTAGTTCATGGGTTGTTCATACTTTAAAGATTCAAACCAAAGTTTGATCTTTAAGAAAGTAAACTTTTAAGTTTACAAACATGATTCACAAGTATGATTTTTACAACCATGAACTTACAATCTTTAAAACTTTAAAGGTAGAACATAAACTAGTAAGTTTATGTTCTTGAGTGTTCTTGTAAATACAAGATAAAAGAAGAACAAACTAGTAAGTTTGATCCTTGATAACATGTAAGTAAATAACTACAACTAACAAGTAATCAACAATCAAACAAAGATGATGATGATGAGAGTGCTTTGGTTCGGTTTTGGAGAGTAGAAAAGGAAGAAGATTTTGTTCATGTTACTTACAAGAATGTAGAGAAAATGAGAGGAAAGTTGAGAGGATTTTGCAAGTAAAGTGTGTGTGTAAATGAGAGAATGGAACAAGTGAGTGAAGTAGTCAAAAAAAAAAAAAAACTTCCTTAATGCTTGTTAGTGCCGACGGTTTGGATGGGGGAAAGGGGAAGGCAAAAATCCACTAGTTCATTTCATGTAAAGTCTTACAAAGTTAGATACTAGAGGTGTTTTTATGGGAAGTAACATGTAACAAGATTCCAAGTCTTTAAACTAACTAGTTAAGTTCCAAATAATACTTACAAGAAGTAATGGGCTAAATAAGTCCATTAATATGGGTAGGGTGGGCTTCTAAGCCCATGTACAATTAAAAAGCCCAAGTATGTATGTAAGTAACAAGTTAATCTAATAAAAGCCCATGCAATTAACTAATAACCTTAGTTAATTAAAATGATTAATAATATCAATCATGAATGTAAATAATATTCTAAAAATATTATTCGTGAAAGTTTCGTGTGTCACAAAGACGTTTCGGGCAATTAAAGTCAAGTTCGGACAGTCATGGTAACAAGTAAATGTAATAACATACATTCGTTAAATCACAAGTATTAATAATAATTATTAATAAATAACGTTGGAAAATCCAGGATCGTTACATTACCCACCTGTTAAAGAAAATTTTGTCCCGAAATTTTAAGCTGAGGTAGATGGAGGAGTCGGGAAAAGGTGAGGATACTTCTGCATCATTTGATCCTCTCGCTCTTAAGTAAACTCAGGTCCTCGTTTGGCATTCCATCGTACTCGGACGATCGGAATCTTGTTGCGTTTTAAAGTTTTGATTTCACGATCCATAATTTCAACAGGTTCTTCCACAAAGTAGAGTTTGTCATCAATTGTAAGTTCTTCAAGTGGTATGATGAGTTCGGGTGCAACAAGACACTTCTTCAAGTTTGACACGTGGAAGGTAGGATGAACTTAGCTCAATTGTGCTGGTAAATCCAAACGGTAAGCAACGGGTCCAACACGTTCTAAGATTTCAAAAGGACCAATGTATCGTGGGTTCAACTTTTCACGCTTTCCAAAACGAATCACACCCTTCAAAGGTGCAACCTTCAACATTACACGATCACCAACGTTGAATTCAAAGTCTTTACGTTTAAGATCGGCATAACTCTTTTGACGATCACGGGCAGTCTTAAGTCTAGCTTGAATCTGAGCAATCTTCTCCGTTGTTTCATGGACTACCTCGGGTCCGGTGATTTGCTTTTCGCCTACTTCGGCCCAACAAATAGGAGATCGGTACTTACGGCCATACAATGCTTCAAAAGGTGCGGCATTAATGCTTGAGTGATAACTGTTGTTGTATGAGAATTCGGCTAACGGCAAATGCCTTTCCCAAGCCTTTCCAAAATCAATGACACATGCACCCAACATGTTCTCCAAGGTCTGAATCATTTGTTCACTTTGCCCGTCAGTCTAAGGGTGATAAGCAGTACTCATGTCAAGACGAGTTCCCATGGCTTCTTGCAAAGAACGCCAAAATCTAGAAGCAAAACGGGGATCGCGATCTGAGATGATCGATAAAGGTACACCATGACGAGATACAACCTCCTTGATGTATAATTGAGCAAGTCTCTCCATCGTATCCATTTCCTTCATGGCCAAAAAGTGTGCAGATTTGGTAAGGCGGTCAACGATGACCCAGATGGTATCGTATCCGCCCACCGTCTTCGGCAGCTTAGTAATGAAATCCATTGTGATCCTTTCCCACTTCCATTGTGGGATTTTCGGTTGTTGAAGTAACCCAGAAGGTCTCTGATGCTCGGCTTTAAACTTCGAGCAAGTCAAACACTTACCAACATAAGTCGCAATGTCCTTCTTAAGATTCGGCCACCAATATTGTTCTTTAAGGTCGTGGTACATCTTGCCCACACCGGGGTGAATCGAATATCTCAATTTGTGTGCTTCATCAAGTATAAGGTTCCGTAGATCTCCATAACAAGGTACCCAAATTCTTCCGGCATAACATCGGAGTCCAGACTCCCTAACCTCGAATTGAGAGACAAGTATGTTCAAATGTTCATGAGATATATTCTCCTCCTTGAGAGACTCATCTTGGGCTACTCGGATCTGACTGTTGAGATTCGAATGGATGGTGATGTTCAGGGCCCTAACACGAAGAGGTGCCGTCCTCTCCTTTCAGCTTAAAGCGTCAGCTACAACATTGGCCTTGCCAGGATGATAGCGAAGTTCACAATCATAGTCGTTTAGCGTCTCGATCCATCGACGCTGTCTCATATTCAGTTGCTTCTGATCGAAGATGTGTTGGAGACTCTTGTGATCGGTGAAGATAGTGCTCTTAGTTCCATACAAATAGTGTCTCCACAATTTGAGCGCAAAGACAACAGCTCCAAGTTTGAGATCGTGAGTAGTGTAGTTCCGTTCGTGAATCATCAGTTGACGGGAGGCATAAGCGATAACCTTTGATCGTTGCATCAGTACACAACCAAAACCACTTTTCGAAGCATCGCAATAAACGAGGAAATCGTCACTGCCTTCAGGAAGAGATAGGATAGGTGCGGTGGTCAACTTCTTCTTCAAAGTTTGAAATGCTGATTCGTGTGCGGGTTCCCAACTGAACTTCTTCCCCTTGTGAGTCAGTGCGGTCAAAGGACGCGCAATCAGAGAGAATCCTTCAATAAACCTTCGGTAGTAACCGGCGAGACCTAGGAATTGGCGAATATGCGTAGGAGTAGTGGGGGTCTCCCACTTGCTGATAGCTTCAATCTTGGCGGGGTCAACTTTGATACCCTGGTCGCTCACAACATGACCCAGAAATTGGACTTCCTTCAACCAAAATTCACACTTGGAGAATTTGGCGTAAAGTTACTCTTGTCTCAAGAGTTCAAGTACTAGTCGGAGGTGTTGCTCATGCTCTTCTTTGCTCTTAGAGTAGATGAGGATATTATCTATGAAGACGATAACAAACTTATCCAAGTACGGCTTGCAGACACGATTCATGAGGTCCATGAACACGGCAGGTGCATTTGTCAAACCGAATGGCAACACGAGAAACTCATAATGACCATAACGGGTTCTGAATGCAGTTTTCATCACGTCACTTTCCTTCACCCTCAACTGGTGATAACTGGATCGCAAATCGATCTTTGAGTAAACACTCGATCCTTGTAGCTGATCGAAAAGATCGTCAATGCGGGGAAGAGGATACCGATTCTTGATCGTCAATTTGTTGAGTTCACGGTAGTCAATACACATATGGAAGGATCCATCCTTCTTCTTCACAAATAGAACAGGTGCGCCCTAAGGCGAGAAACTTGGTTGGATAAATCCACGGTCTAACAGCTCTTGTAGTTGACTCTGTAATTCTTGCATCTCGGAAGGTGCGAGTCTATAAGGTGCGCGAGCTACAGGTGCAGCTCCTGGCACTAAGTCGATCTGAAACTCTACTGCTCTCGGCGGCGGTAATCCAGGCAATTCTTCAGGGAAGACATCAGAAAATTCGTTCACAATTCGAACGTCGTTCACATTCTTCACCTCGGTTTCTACCATTTTCACATGCGCTAGGACAGCAAGACGTCCCTTCTTCATGATCTTTTGCACTTTCACGCAACTAATGAGGTTCAGCTTCGAGGTACATCTCTCTCCGTAGATGATCAGTGGCTCACCGTCTCCTTGTGGTATACGAAGTGCTTTATCTCCACAGATAATGTCAGCCCTTATCTTGCTCAACCAATCCATACCAACGATCACGTCAAAACTTCCCAATTTGATGGGTATCAAATCAATTTCGAAATCTGCACCAGCTATGTTGATAATAGCTCCTCGACTAATATGGTCAACTTTCTCAAGTTTTCCATTGGCGACCTCGACAAGCATACTTTCTTTTAAAGGGACTAATGACCAATTTATCTTATCGCAAAAGTGTCTACATACATAACTTCTATCGGCACCAGTATCAAATAGGACAGAAGCTAAAAGATTGTTGATAGTGAATATACCTGTCACCAAGTCGGGGTTATCTCGGGCGTCCCTTGCATTAACGTTGAAAGCTCTACCTCGCGGTGGTCCGCCGTCTTTTCTTTTGTTGGGGCACGCATTTCTGAAATGGCCCGTCTGTCCGCATTCGTAGCACTTTTTCGGTCCCTTGGTATTCGGCTTCCCATTCAAAGTGGTGACCTTGCAGTCCTTCCCGATATGCCCAGTCCATTGGCACTTTTCACAAACAACGTTACAATACCCAGTATGGTGCTTATAGCACCGCTTGCATTGTGGTATGGTTCCCTTGTAGTTCGGGTTTGAATTGGTGTTCGGATTGGGATTTCCACCGTTGTTGTTTCCCCTAAAACCCTCATGTCATTTCGCCGGGTTTTGCTCATAGGTCCTTCCCCTGTTGTTATCCCATTTTCTCTTCTCACTAGTACCCGCTTCAGACTTGGCCTTCTCCGGTTCATCGATGGTAATTTGATTCATTAAAGTATGCGCCATGCGCATCGCTTCCGGGACATTTGGTGGCTTGGACGAGGTGACGTTTCCTTTAATGCTCTTAGGAAGTCCCCAGAAGTACCTTTCCATACGCTTGAATTCTGTGGTGACCATTGTCGGACACATCAGGGCTAGTTCCAAAAATCTCCTGTTGTAACCATCAAGGTCGTTCCGAACGGCCTTTAACTGCATGAATTCCATTTCCATCTTTTGTATCTCGGTTCTCGGAGAATACTCCTCAATCATGGCACACTTAAATTCTTCCCATGGCGTAGCATACGCCTCATCAATGCCTTGTGCCTGTGCCATTGTGTTCCACCACGTGAGCGCGCCGTCAGACAGCGTGCAAGAAGCAAATTTGGTTTTGCTGTCCTCCGAACAGTTGCTAACTCGAAATACTGATTCAAGTTTCTTGAACCATCTAGTGAGACCAACCGGTCCCTCTGTTCCACTGAAGTTGTGAGGTTTGCAGCTCTGGAACTCTTTGTACGTATACCCATTACGAATGGGCTGAATAACCGGTGGTGGTGGCGGTGGTGGTGGAGCTTGGGGTTGCATTTCCGCAATGGCTGCGACTACCCTTTCGGCAATCATCTCCTCGATTTGGGCGGTGGTTGGTGTTGATCGTCCGTTGGCCATGGTGTTCTAAACAAAAATTTTGACTCAAGTCAAAATCCAGCATTCAATATATAATAATACAGTATATGTAACCAACACGAAATCAACACATCACATGTTTATTAAATAATGCAATCCAGGTACAAATACCACAGAATCATACAGTAACGTAAATAGAACATCGTGCAAGAAATAAATAACGCAAAGTTCCATTCATTAATAATAATAAGTTTCATACATCTGAATAAGTTCATAAAATACATAAGTGAAACATAAAACTACAACCAGATTACATAATGAAATCTAAATACAAAAGCCCTACGGTGAAGGTGGGTGTAGGATGTCCATAACATGGGACATCTGGTCCTCTAGCTCAGCTACCCGAGCACGGAGGGTTTCCACCTCCCTTGTTAATTCCTCGACAGTGGGAGCTGGTGGGGCGGGTGGTACAGGTGGTGCAGATGGTGCAGGTGGTACCGGTGGTGCAGAGGGTCCGGCTCCAGACGTAGAGGCTGCAAGGCGGTAAGTCTTACGGATGAAGGGATCCGCAGGGTACGGCACAAGCCGCTTACGGGCGGTAACCCTACGACGCCGTCCAAATGCATCAGTGAATGCTCGTCCTCCATTGATCCCCGAAATAATAGTACCGTCGAAGCGATACCGCTTCTTCGGCGGGGTGGAGGGTGGATGTACAGGTGCATCAGGGTCCTCCTCGTCGGAGTCATCGTCACTCGAGTCGTCTGTGGATGAGTCATCGGATGAAGAATCAGCGGATGATGGGTTGTCCGAATCATGTGGTGGTAACTGCACGGGCGGCCCTCCTTGGGCGGCTATCATCTGTCGGTAATGGGCGGGTCCGATCGGAATGAGACGTCCATCAGGGGCGCGTCGGCACCAATGGCGATACCGGTTACGGAATGGACCTTCCCTGAATTCCGCGGGTATCACAATCTCACCGGAGCGGGACTGTGACACCGAGGGTCCGGGGGCAGATGGAGCTGGAATCTCCGGAGGGTCCTGGGTTCCGTTAGAAGTAACCACTGGGGTAGGCGCATGACTGCTAGCTCCGGAAGACGAAGCGCCGGGATCACTGGTGGGTAACGGGATCGGTGGATCGGCAACAGTGGCTGGTGTAGTGGCTGAAGTGTCTGAACTGCCCAAAATGATAGCAGGTGAAATATCCGACATCTGAACAAGGAAAAATAAATTTTCCATGTCAGTAAGTCATAAAGCAAGCACGTATTAGGCCAACAATCAAAATCATGTATAACAGTAAGTAGCATGGCAATAACGATAAGTATCATGCAATCGAAAGCAGATAATAGCATGCAGTAGTGAAATCATGTAATAGCATGCGGCATATAGCAGTAACAGTAAGCAGCAGCATGCAGTAAGTTCAGCGGAAACAAGTAAACTAGCAAGTTGTAGATTAGTCCTATTAGTGAATCCTACTCGGGTCGGTCTTGACTCACTAATGCAACCTAATTCCCTAAAACCAATGCTCTGATACCAAATGTGACGCCCCGTACAAAACCATCGTGTACGAATCATCAACAACAGGATCATTACAAGGTCAAACACTATACGCTATTTCAAAATACGTTTGCATTCATGATAAAAGGTGACGTCATAAAGAACGTAAAGTGTTTTACAACCAAAGTATGCTTCCAAGAACGGAAGCAAAGATAATAGTACGTGACCCTTAGGTCGTTACAAATCATAATTCAAAAGTATTAAAGTTTGAATGCAAGATAAAGTAGTTCATGCGGTGATAACACTAGAGCAGCGGGTGTCTACCGCAAGACTAGTACACAGCGGAAGCAACCTTAAGCACCTGAGAAAAACATGCTTAAAAACGTCAACACAAAGGTTGGTGAGCTATAGTTTAAGTATAACAGTATGTAAGGTAGGCCACGAGATTTCAGTGCTACAAAAAGCGTTTCAAAACAGTATGATAAAGTATATGCTTAACCGTGGGCACTTGGTAACTAACTTAACGTTTATACCCCCTGAAAGTACACTTGGCAAGTGCGTATGTTTACAAAGTATTAAACACCCGTTAAATGCTAGCGCTACTAGCCCGAGTGGGGATGTCAAACCCTATAGATCAATATCTAAGATTCGCGTTCACCGGTTCAATAACCAATGACTAAACGTTACCGAGCTAAAGGGAATGTTTATGCCGTTGTATAACCCACACATATATAAGTTTAAGTACTCATGCCTAGTATGTAAAACGTAAAATGTGCATGTATTCTCAGTTCCCAAAATAGTTAAAGTAAAAAGGGAATGCTATAACTCACAATGATAAAGTAGCGGTAAAGTATGACTCGGGAAATAAGCAAGTGTGTAGGTCTGGAAAGTCCTCAACCTAAGTCAAATAGTAATAAGTCAGTAAATCGTCCCAAAAGGTTTTAATGTATGTAAATAAGGTCTTAAAGGTCATCATCATTCATCATCAAACAAAAGGTGTAAAGTAAGTTTCGTTCATGAAAAGAGTTTAAAACAAAGGCTGAGTTCGGTCAGTCACCACGGCCTCTATACCTACTGAAATAAGGTGAGACCAGTAGCCATGGCTCCGTATATGAGTCCTTTAGTTGTGGTAAAAATTCCAGAAGCAAACTCGTCTTCGTTTGACCGTGGCGACGGTCTAAGTGCGAGTAGGTCAGAATTTTCAGCACAACGTTAAAAGACATAGTGACGATTGGAGGGCCATAAATCCTAAACCTTAACTCGGATTAAGACGAGTATTAAATGAAAAGTTATCTACACGAACTGAGCTATCTTAAAATCAAGGTTACAGTAGCCCAGGTGTATGGTCAGTTACAGAAACCAGAAAACATAAAGCAGAAAACAGAAAACAGAAAAATAATGGGTTCCGGTGGGTTTTTGGTACTCGATGCTTATCACGATTCTCATCCTTGATGCATATAGCTTTAAGTGTACAACTCGTTGATGTGTTTGCATCATTTTCACCAAGGTTTCACCATCATAACACTTGTGGAAGTCCAAGACATGTAGCACAACTCATTTAAGTGTTGCAAGTGTTTTGATGAACCAAAGTTACATCAAAGTCTTAGATTTAACACATACATGAAATATAAAAGTAATATTAACCAAGTTTTAACTATTATGACACGAGTGTAGGTCTAAGACATGTAGAACAACTCACTTAAGAGTTGTATGAAGTTTGATGAACCAAAGTTACATCAAGGTCTTAGATCTTACACATACATGAACTTTAAAACTAATAATAAGTTGCAAACTTGAAAGTAAACTTATGAAATCAAGATCTTAAGTTGTAGAACATAGTTCTTAGTTAGATCTTGAAGATCCAAGACTCTAAAGTCTAGATCTAACATAAGTGTACAAAGTTATAATTAAAGAAAGCTTACTTACATGTTCTTGAACTTTTAAAGTTAACTTTTGTTCAAGATAAATGAGATCAAAGTTAACTAGTAACACTTGACCAATTTTAACCAACAAATATGAAATTTAAAGTGCATAATATGAAGTAATAAACTAAGTAAACAAGTAACTAGTTCATGAGTTGTAAATACTTTAAAGATTCAAACCAATGTTTGATCTTTAAGAAAGTAAACTTTTAAGTTTACAAACATGATTCACAAGTATGATTTTTACAACCATGAACTTACAATCTTTAAAACTTTAAAGGTAGAACATAAACTAGTAAGTTTATGTTCTTGAGTGTTCTTGTAAATACAAGATAAAAGAAGAACAAACTAGTAAGTTTGATCCTTGATAACATGTAAGTAAATAACTACAACTAACAAGTAATCAACAATCAAACAAAGATGATGATGATGATGATGATGATGAGAGTGCTTTGGTTCAGTTTTGGAGAGTAGAAGAGGAAGAAGATTTTGTTCATGTTACTTACAAGAATGTAGAGAAAATGAGAGGAAAGTTGAGAGGATTTTGCAAGTAAAGTGTGTGTGTAAATGAGAGAATGGAACAAGTGAGTGAAGTAGTAAAAAAAAAAAAAAAACTCCCTTAATGCTTGCTAGTGCTGATGGTTTGGATGGGGGAAAGGGGAAGGCAAAAATCCACTAGTTCATTTCATGTAAAGTCTTACAAAGTTGGATACTAGAGGTGTTTTTATGGGAAGTAACATGTAACAAGATTCCAAGTCTTTAAACTAACTAGTTATGTTCCAAATAATACTTACAAGAAGTAATGGGCTAAATAAGTCCATTAATATGGGTAGGGTGGGCTTCTAAGCCCATGTACAATTAAAAAGCCCAAGTATGTATGTAAGTAACAAGTTAATCCAATAAAAGCCCATGTAATTAACTAATAACCTTAGTTAATTAAAATGATTAATAATATCAATCATGAATGTAAATAATATTCTAAAAATATTATTCGTGAAAGTTTCGTGTGTCATAAAGATGTTTCGGGCAATTAAAGTCAAGTTCGGGCAGTCATGGTAACAAGTAAATGTAATAACATACATTCGTTAAATCACAAGTATTAATAATAATTATTAATAAATAACATTGGAAAATCCAGGGTCGTTACAGAATACGTATCGACTGTTTGATTTGTAGTATTGTCGCTTGATTTTTTCTTATTTCTTACGGATTACTAGATGGGGCTTCCATATGGATATGTTGGGCTGTGTTTCCTGATTAGTAATAATTAGCCGAGACCCATCTAATATAATCATAAAATGATGGTATTACATGATAAACATAAAATGATGGTGTTATTAGGTAATGGTCACGATTAGGGGTATGAAAATGAGACAAGATGATGAGGCGAGTTGAGGTTGATAATCAATAATAATATATGATAAACAATGATGATAGTGACCCGTTAATATTAAAGATGAAGAGGATGAATGTGATATATATTGACGCTAATATAACCTAAGAAAAACGAAGATGATGAAGTGGAAATAGAGACGGTGATAGATGAACGAGATTAGGATGAGAGCCATGATGTCACGATGATTGAATGATGATGAAGAATGTAAATCGATTTTTGCTGTTGAAAGTGTAGAAAACGATTTGCCACAGAGTAATGATTGGGCCGAGATTTAATTTAATTAATTGGGCCGGGTTATATTTTCTTTCTTTATTGGGCCGAGAGCTTACATGTTGTTGTTGGGCTGTGAAACAAAGAGTTTTGGTTGGGCTATGTTCTATTTCTCTGGATGAAGAAACGGGTTAAATATATAGATGCTACAAAGAAAATCAGAAAGACAAAACAGATTAGATGGTTTAAGGGGTGTTAGGTTAAACGAGATGTCGCAGGTTCGAGCCCGGGCAAGGGCAATTATTTTGGAACTTATTCTTTGAGGTAGTTATTTTTATTATTATTATTATTATTATTATTATTATTATTATTATTATTATTATTATTATTATTATTATTATTATTATTATTATTATTATTATTATTATTATTATTAATATTAATAACATAAGCATTAGTAAGTATTATTATTATTATTATTAATATTATTATTATTAGTATTATCATAAAAATTATCATTTTCAAATTATTATTATTAACAAAAGTATTTTTATTAAAATTATCATTTTAAGTATTATCATTATTATTATCATTACTAACATTATTATTATTATCATCATTATTAGTATTATTATTATATAACAAATTATTGATTTACAATATAATGCTATATATATATATATATATATATATATATATATATATATATATATATATATATATATATATATATATATATATATATATATATATATATATATATATATATATATATATATATATATATATATATATATATAAGTATATGTACAAATATTAATATACAAAGTAAATATATACAACTTTAAAATAAAAAAATATTACTAAATTAAATAAACAATATATATAAACCGGTTTGATTATTATTACATGTTCATTATATGTGTTAATATATATAAATGATATAGGTTCGTAAATCCGAGACCAACCTTACACTTGTTCAATGACGTCGTATGTATTTTTACTATAAAATACAGTATGGTGAGTTTCATTTGCTCCCTTTTTAAATATTTTTGCAATATATATTTTTGGGACTGAGAATACATGCGCTGCTTTTATAACTGTTTTACGAAATAGACACAAGTAATCGAAACTACATTCTATGGTTGAATTGTTATACCGGATATCGCCCTTGTTGAACTTGGTAGCCTAAGAATTGGTGTTTATTATAATTGCCACCAACTGACGCGAATCCTAAAGATAGATCTATGGGCTTTGACACGCCCCAATCAAAGAATTTGAACTGCTTTAGTACTTCGATATTTATATATGGGGATATTCTAGATGCATTTTGTTAATGTCGGTTACCAGGTGTTCAATTTATATGAATGATTTTATGCAGATGCATGATATTTATGAGAAATGAAATGAAAATCTTGTGGTCTATTAAATTAATGGAAATGATTGTTTATGATAAACTAATGAACTCACCAACCTTTTGGTTGACACTTGAAAGCATGTTTATTCTCAGGTATGAAAGAAATCTTCCGCTGTGCATTTGCTCATTTTAGAGACATTACTTGGAGTCATTCATGACATATTTCAAAAGACGTTGCATTCGAGTCGTTGAGTTCATCAAGATTATTATTAAGTCAATTATAGTTGGATATATTATGAAATGGTATGCATGCCTTCAACTTTCGATGAAATGAAAGTTTGTCTTTTTAAAAACAAATGCAATGTTTGTAAAATGTATCATATAGAGGTCAAGTACCTCGCGATGTAACCAAATGTAATGTATTCGTTGAAAGGACCCATCCTAATCCACATGGACGAAGTCATCAACATTTGGTCCCATTGCGATGATCGGCTCCAAGTAATGCCCTTATAATGAGCAAATGCACAGCGGAAGACTTAATTCGTACCTGAGAATAAACATGCTTTAAAGTGTCAACCAAAAGGTTGGTGAGTTCATAGGTTTATCATGACAATCATTTCAATATATTAATAGACCACAAGATTTCATAATCATAAACATAATACACTCGCAAGTGTATGTAAAGCATTCTAAGTGGTTGAGCACTTGGTAACCACACTTAACATTTAATCAACGTCGCATATTCCCTTTATTATGAAATCTCACTACACCGTACCAAGTGTAGTCACCAAAACGAAGTACTGTGCAACCGTTGAATACTGGTCGTCCAGTCCGGTTGGGGTTGTCAGGCCCGATAGATCTATCAACAGGATTCGCATTTACAATACCCATGTAAATAGTAGTTACCAAGCTACAGGGAAATATGCCAGTGGTACAACTCAACGTAGAATATATTTTTAAGTACTTGTGTCTATTTTGTAAACATTTATAAAAGCAGCGCATGTATTCTCAGCCCAAAAATATATACTGCAAAAGCAATTAAAAAGGGAGCAAATGAAACTCACTTTTGCCTTGAAGGTATTTAATTCGACTTAGTCTCCGATAGATATCACGAACCTAACCATATATATAATATATCAACATATTTTCTTTTTAAGTAATCGTTACATATATATATATACTTTTAATACTTTTAATATTTTCTTAGTCCGTAGTTAGCAGTCCGATGTTAGTGGTCCACAATTAGTTGCTTAAATAAAATAAATAAAGACCCCATCGTATTCGTATTGATCAGAATTAATCTCGACCCATGGTACCATGTTTTCAAATGACGTGTTGCGTACATAAAGTACCGTGTTGTCAAATGACGTGTTGCGTACAATCATGAGGTCTTATGATTAATCTTCTCGTGTTGTTTACGGGTGGTCCTGAAATATATAAAATCAAATCATAAGTAATTATATATAAAATATCATATTAATTAGAAAAGATATGATTAATTTACTTTTTCTCCAAATATTTTCGTAGCTAAACTAGCTTCGGATACCCAATCTTGTTTTAGTCGTAGTTTCCTCATTACAACTCCGTTTTTGTTGGTTCAACTTGCCACTTTCTAGGATCGAGTCAAATTTTAAGAATATGAACTGAAAATACCTTAATTTGTATTCGAAATCATAGGTTATAGGTCAAACTTTGGTGAAACTTATGAAAGTGATCATTTTCCATCATAAAAACAACATTTAATGATCATTTTTCTAAAAATACTTACACTTTGAGTTAAACCATGAAATTTTTATGTGTTAACATATTCATAAGAAATATCATTTTTCCAGAACATGAACTTCCAATTCAAAGTTCAAGATGGTTTTTAATTATCCAACCCAAAACAGCCCCCGGTTGCACTCCGACGACGTAGATTCAGTTTTTAAGACGTTCTTTGTAAAACCAAGTTATATCTTGTTAGGTTAGCATATCATTATGATATATTACAGGTCTTGAAGTGTTTTAAAAGTCAAGTTAGAAGGATCTATTTAGTTTGCGAACAAGTTTGAAATCATTCAAACTATGTTCTTGTTGTTAAAATTTTATACCACAAAATAAGATAGCTATATGAATATAAATTGAATAAGATTATGAACAAGGTTACTACCTCAAGTTACTTGGACAAATTTACTGTAAAAGATAAGAAATAATCTTGGAATCAAAGAGTGGTGGAGTTAGATCAAAAGGTTGGAAGTAAACTTCTTCAAATGGGTGGTTATTTTGATATGTTCTTGAAAGAGTTTTCTTATGATGTTTAAGGCTTGTAATTGAAGCTAAATGATGGGGAAAATGCTTGGAGATGATCAAGTATGAAGTTAGGAGTATTTTGAGAGAGAAATGAGGGTGTAGTTATGAGAAAATGGAGTGAAGAAATGGTGTTCATTTATAAAAACGTTTTTAGTTTATAAAGAAAGAAAAGGATTCATAATTTTGTTTTCTTACTAATAATTCATACTACTTGACAAATTCTAGTTACCTCATATCTAGGGCAGTAATAATTTTGATTAGGATGTTGATTTGATATGTATATACCAATAGTAAATACGTATAGAAGCTGGGTATGATACGGGTACATATAGCCTAGATATACGTATAGAAATCTTGAGGAAACGGAACGAGAATTCAAATATAGCTATCTTTTATGAATATACTTATATTGTTTTATGTATTTAAGTCCTTAAAAGTGATTAAATACATTATATATACGATACATGTATAAGTATTATAGATTATAAGTATATATATCAAAGAATGTTACGTATAGTTATCGTTTTGAAAACTTAAGTTAGTAGTTTCAAAATATACTTATAACTCATTGTCATTAGTACACAATGAGATGTTAAACCATTCTTAGATCATGTTAAATATATATAAATACATATATATACACAAACGTATAATTATCGTATGTTATATAGTTCGTGATATCATCGGTCATATTGGACGGTCAAAAGTTGTGTAAAACTCTTTTCAAAAACACAAGTCTCAACAATTTGGATTGCTTATCATGTTGGTATGGTTTAATTTATGTAAATATTAATCTCATAAGTATAATTTGGTCGGAAAATTTCGGGTCATTACAGTACCTACCCGTTAAAGAAATTTCGTCCCCGAAATTTGATAGAGGTTGTTATGGATAACAATAAGAAGATTTTCATGACAAATATAAGGTGATAATGGAGTTTTATCATCATTGAGTAATGTAGATAAAACGATTCGATTATGCGAAGAATATAAATTAGACTATCGTAAAAGAGTGAGATGAGTAAAATATATTCGTCTTAACCGATGATGTAGTTATGATTGATTTCCGGGATTTAAGGGATTTAAAGAGAATCTTACATAATAAGATTTGGTTCTTTGGTGATTAAGGAAATCAGGATCTTCTTTGATTATATGCAATAATCTGTTTCGATTGCTCTGTCGGATATTTCACTATAAATTCACCCCTTCGTTTCCTTATTTTCCACGACTCACACCTTCTATTCTTTCTCCTTTGATTCTTACTTTAAAGCATTCATCAATATGCTCCATCCAGTCCTGATTCTTGATATACTCCTAACTTTTATATCTGTCATTTTTCTTTTTCATCTACCACCAGAAGAATCTATTTACTTCTACTATACTCTTGTGTTTATAGTGTTTCTAATTCTCCAGTGTCTCTATATTGCTATATGTATCGATATACACGGTTTGTAATTTTGGGGTTATTATCGAAGTTTATATTCTTCATTATTTTTTGGAGCTTCATGCTTTCGTTTTCTCTTCCCGACTTCGAGTCAAGCGAGTAATGGTCCGGAATTGGTAGATATGAAATTCAGAATGAATATAGCTAATGCTCTAAGAAGAAAATGGTAATAGAACGATTTTGATTTGTTAAATTACCAGAATACCCTTGAGAAGAACGAGTCATCCAGAAAAATATTCTCTTGATATGTTTAGAGATTAGATAGAATGTAAGAGTCGTGTAAATG
Organism: Rutidosis leptorrhynchoides; assembly: GCF_046630445.1. NCBI lineage: Eukaryota > Viridiplantae > Streptophyta > Magnoliopsida > Asterales > Asteraceae > Rutidosis > Rutidosis leptorrhynchoides. The sequence continues at coordinate 10,544,048 of NC_092340.1, read as the reverse complement.
GCACATGATGACGGTACTGTGAATCATCATGCTTCATTAGAAACTCAGCATGACTTACTGTAATATAATGACGTTGATCAAGTGTCATTATATTATACTAATCCATGCTTCAGTTTCCAACACTACTTCAAAACATTCATATTTTAAACTCGAAGGTTTCAGAATTTAGAAACTAACACAGTTTCTTTTATGTTGCAGATATTACGGAGAGATACATGATCTCAGATAAGAATAGTTGTGAAAATATCGCCAGAAATATGGAGGATATTTATAATAGAACATACGAGAATATCTTAGAATTTCTAATATCAATGGATGATGAAGAAGATTTGTCTGTGAAGGTTTAGAATGAGAAATAAGATGTTTGCTAACGATTTCAGCAGGCACAGAATCATTTGGATTCTTTGGAGGCAAACTTATTCTTTGTGATTTGTCCACGGCTTTTTTCATAGTTTCACATAATCCACTTTTCGGTACTAAATTTTCTATCGAGCGTTCCTAACACTCCTTTCTTTATCATCAAACTTTTGGCCATTAAGATCATCTACAACATGCTGCTTCGTCAGCATTTTCAAAGTTAACTGATCTGGGTCATCGATTATCAAACCGAGGTAGTTTCAGGAGAATTGTGTTTTTAGAATGATTAATCGCTGATGGTAATATTGTGGAATATAAAAGGTTCTCCAGTAACAATAAAGAGTACGCATATATATCGCGGTTATAATAAAGTTGTTTCGGATGAAAAGTTAGAGTTGAATTGCTGGAGCTGTGACAAAATTAGCTACTTTGGAAAGGGATTGCAAAACGATCTTCGGTAATAACAATGTCAAAGGAACTAGAACAGATACGTGTCAAACGTTTACTCAGTTTCCGAGGGTTTTTCAGGTGCATAACTATATGCATCATTCTTTTCTTCCGTAGATGAAGTGCGGTTGATTTATCCTCTCGATTGAGGTGTTTTTAAGAATCATGATAGATTTGAACGCTGATTGTAATCGTCGAGATACAATGAGGTTTAAGATGAAATCAAGTGGCAATCTTGAAGAAATGTTAAGTTTCATATGTTATAATCAATATTTTAATTCATTTTAATTGTCCAATGTCATTAGTCCACAGTCGATAGTCCACAGTAACAGTCCAATAATTCATATATAGTTTAATATATAATATACGAATTCATTAATACGTGTCGTGACCCGTATACCTCTCAGACTCGATCACAACTCAAACTATATATTTTATTGTAGAATCAACCTCAACCCTATATAGAGAACTCGATCATTACTGCATATAGAGTGTCTATGGTGATTCCAAATAATATATATAGATGCGTCGATACGATATGTCAAAACATTGTATACGTGTCCCGATATTTAAAGTGCGTAAAATAATTACAGAAATTAAATGACGATAAATAAAAGTGCGATAATTAAATTGTGATAAATAAACTGCGATAAATAAAATGTAATCAGTTAGCTAGGAACAGTTAGCTGGAACAGTTAGCGTGGATTCTTTACAAAATTTTTCATAGTTAATTTGTTTGTTTCTAACAGATTTTATTTTGTCATATGTTTTCTTCATATGCCACTTGTTGGATTCTGGGAAGTCAAAATCCAAATATGAAATTGAATGAAAATGGTTATTCTGCGGTGAATGGATAAGTATATCGATGGTTGTAAGTAGGATAGTAAATGACTATTGAATCAGCTTCGACGAATGTACAATGTAACTTATTAAGATGAAATCTAATTATTCCTCGGGTATTACCTACCCGTTAAAAAAAAAATTTCACCATTAATATTTTGTACAAAAGAACTTTTAATTACAATCTTTATGAAAACATATATACATATATATTTTCTTCAGATGAAATCATGAATTTAATGAGTTAATATGATATTAATCTCATTTGCTTTTCGGTTTGAGCTAGAATAAGAAATCTCTAAAACTTTTTGAGACCACATATTCTTCGCAGAATATCAATGAAGTCATGGATCAATACTTCATCGTTCATTATTGTTGGTACTCCTTGGTATCTATGGTGCGTATGATGTTGATGTTTGTGGGACAGATTATGATGTCGAGACGTGTGATGCGGATGTTGTTTGTTAGTGGTGATGATGGTATTGTTGATGTTATTGATGGTGGTGCTGATTATGCTGCTGGTGCTGCTGCTGGTGTTTGCAACCTTCGCACCATGTTCTCCAAAGCCGTCACGCGAGCGGGAAGTTCGTTAACTTCTGCTAGTACACCGGGATGATTGGCGGTTGGAGTGAGCGAATGAACAAGATTTGTAATATGGGATAGTATATAATCGTAACGAGATACTCTAGAAATGAGAGAGAAAATGGTGTTTCGAATAGGTTCGCCGGTAAGTGCTTCAGGTTCATCGCCAAGAGGGCAATTTGGTGGATGGAATGGATCACCTTCTTCTTGTCTCCAGTGATTTAGTATATTACGAACCCATCCCCAATTCATCCAGAATAGATGATGGGAAATTGGTTGATCCATTCCGGTGACGCTACTTTCGGAGCCCGAATGGAAATCCATATCGGCATAACTGTCGGAATCTGAAGAATTCGAACTAGATGCGGAATCCATCTTGTATAATGGGGAAAATGAATTTTTGGTATGGAATAGATTATAGGAGTTAGATTTGGTACTCTTCAATACATAATTTACATATGTATATATAATTCCAAAATCCCGTAAATTACGGAAAATCTTTGAAAAGATATCAGTCAAAGTTCGCAATAACAGATATGCTAAGATAAGAATTCGTCTATACACTATCAATGCAGTAAATGCAGTAAAACGTGTCTAGACTTATGAATGATAAGCAGGTAATTTCCGAAGGATGATAAACAGATGATTTCCGACTAGAAATGATAAGCAAAACTTTTGACATGTAGACACGGTCGAAGTCCAGACTCATTAATGCATCCTAACAACTACTAGTTAGACACACTAATGCAAGACCTGGTTCGCTATGACCACCGCTCTGATACCAACTGAAAGGACCCATCCTAATCCACCTGGACGAAGTCATCAACATTTGGTCCCATTGCGATAATCGGCTCCAAGTAATGCCCTTATATTGAGCAAATGCACAGCGAAAGACTTAATTCGTACCTGAGAATAAACTGCTTTAAAGTGTCAACTAAAAGGTTGGTGAGTTCATAGGTTTATCATGACAATCATTTCAATATGTTAATAGACCACAAGATTTCATAATCATAAACATAATACACTCGCAAGTGTATGTAAAGCATTCTAAGTGGTTGAGCACTTGGTAACCACACTTAACATTTAATCAACGTCGCATATTCCCTTTATTATGAAATCTCACTACACCGTACCAAGTGTAGTCACCAAAACGAAGTACTGTGCAACCGTTGAATACTGGTCGTCCAGTCCGGTTGGGGGTGTCAGGCCCGATAGATCTATCAACAGGATTCGCATTTACAATACCCATGTAAATAGTAGTTACCAAGCTACAGGGAAATATGTCAGTGGTACAACTCAACGTAGAATATATTTTTAAGTACTTGTGTCTATTTTGTAAACATTTATAAAAGCAGCGCATGTATTCTCAGCCCAAAAATATATACTGCAAAAGCAATTAAAAAGGGAGCAAATGAAACTCACTTTTGCCTTGAAGGTATTTAATTCGACTTGGTCTCCGATAGATATCACGAACCTAACCATATATATAATATATCAACATATTTTCTTTTTAAGTAATCGTTACATATATATATATATATATATATATATATATATATATATATATATATATATATATATATATATATATATATATATATATATATATATATATATATATATATATATATATATATACTTTTAATACTTTTAATATTTTCTTAGTCCGTAGTTAGCAGTCCGATGTTAGTGGTCCACAATTAGTTGCTTAAATAAAATAAATAAAGACCCCATCGTATTCGTATTGATCAGAATTAATCTCGACCCATGGTACCATGTTGTCAAATGACGTGTTGCGTACATAAAGTACCGTGTTGTCAAATGACGTGTTGCGTACAATCATGAGGTCTTATGATTAATCTTCTCGTGTTGTTTACGGGTGGTCCTGAAATATATAAAATCAAATCATAAGTAATTATATATAAAATATCATATTAATTAGAAAAGATATGATTAATTTACTTTTTCTCCAAATATTTTCGTAGCTAAACTAGCTTCGGATACCCAATCTTGTTTTAGTCGTAGTTTCTTCATTACAACTCCGTTTTTGTTGGTTCAACTTGCCACTTCCTTGGATCGAGTCAAATTTTAAGAATATGAACTGAAAATACCTTAATTTGTATTCGAAATCATAGGTTATAGGTCAAACTTTGGTGAAACTTATGAAAGTGATCATTTTCCATCATAAAAACAACATTTAATGATCATTTTTCTAAAAATACTTACACTTTGAGTTAAACCATGAAATTTTTATGTGTTAACATATTCATAAGAAATATCATTTTTCCAGAACATGAACTTCCAATTCAAAGTTCAAGATGGTTTTTAATTATCCAACCCAAAACAGCCCCCGGTTGCACTCCGACGACGTAGATTCAGTTTTTAAGACGTTCTTTGTAAAACCAAGTTATATCTTGTTAGGTTAGCATATAATTATGATATATTACAGGTCTTGAAGTGTTTTAAAAGTCAAGTTAGAAGGATCTATTTAGTTTGCGAACAAGTTTGAAATCATTCAAACTATGTTCTTGTTGTTAAAATTTTATACCACAAAATAAGATAGCTATATGAATATGAATTGAATAAGATTATGAACAAGGTTACTACCTCAAGTTACTTGGACAAAGTTACTGTAAAAGATAAGAAATAATCTTGGAATCAAAGAGTGGTGGAGTTAGATCAAAAGGTTGGAAGTAAACTTCTTCAAATGGGTGGTTATTTTGATATGTTCTTGAAAGAGTTTTCTTATGATGTTTAAGGCTTGTAATTGAAGCTAAATGATGGGGAAAATGCTTGGAGATGATCAAGTATGAAGTTAGGAGTATTTTGAGAGAGAAATGAGGGTGTAGTTATGAGAAAATGGAGTGAAGAAATGGTGTTCATTTATAAAAACGTTTTTAGTTTATAAAGAAAGAAAAGGATTCCTAATTTTGTTTTCTTACTAATAATTCATACTACTTGACAAATTCTAGTTACCTCATATCTAGGGCAGTAATAATGTTGATTACGATGTTGATTTGATATGTATATACCAATAGTAAATACGTATAGAAGCTGGGTATGATACGGGTACATATAGCCTAGATATACGTATAGAAATCTTGAGGAAACGGAACGAGAATTCAAATATAGCTATCTTTTGTGAATATACTTATATTGTTTTATGTATTTAAGTCCTTAAAAGTGATTAAATACATTATATATACGATACATGTATAAGCATTATAGATTATAATTATATATATCAAAGAATGTTACGTATAGTTATCGTTTTGAAAACTTAAGTTAGTAGTTTCAAAATATACTTATAACTCATTGTCATTAGTATACAATGAGATGTTAAACCATCCTTAGATCATGTTAAATATATATAAATACATATATATACACAAACGTATAATTATCGTATGTTATATAGTTCGTGATATCATCGGTCATATTGGACGGTCAAACGTTGTGTAAAACTCTTTTCAAAAACACAAGTCTCAACAATTTGGATTGCTTATCATGTTGGTATGGTTTAATTTATGTAAATATTAATCTCATAAGTATAATTTGGTCGGAAAATTTCGGGTCATTACAGTACCTACCCGTTAAAGAAATTTCGTCCCCGAAATTTGATAGAGGTTGTTATGGATAACAATAAGAAGATTTTTATGACAAATATAAGGTGATAATGGAGTTTTATCATCATTGAGTAATGTAGATAAAACGATTCGATTATGCAAATAATATAAATTAGACTATCGTAAAAGAGTGAGATGAGTAAAATATATTCGTCTTAACTGATGACGTAGTTATGATTGATTTTCGGGATTTAAGGGATTTAAAGAGAATCTTACGTAATAAGATTTGGTTCTTTGGTGATTAAGGAAATCAGGATCTTCTTTGATTATATGCAATAATCTGTTTCGATTGCTCTGTCGGATATTTCACTATAAATTCACCCCTTCGTTTCCTTATTTTCCACGACTCACACCTTATATTCTTTCTCCTTTGATTCTTACTTTAAAGCATTCATCAATATGCTCCATCCAGTCCTGATTCTTGATATACTCTTAACTTTTATATCTGTCATTCTTCTTTTTCATCTACCACCAGAAGAATCTATTTACTTCTACTATACTCTTGTGTTTATAGTGTTTCTAATTCTCCCGTGTCTCTATATTGCTATCTGTATCGATATACACGGTTTGTAATTTCGGGGTTATTATCGAAGTTTATATTCTTCATTATTTTTCGGAGCTTCATGCTTTCGTTTTCTCTTCCCGACTTCGAGTCAAGCGAGTAATGGTCCGGAATTCGTAGATATGAAATTCAGAATGAATATAGCTAATGCTCTAAGAAGAAAATGGTAATAGAACGATTTTGATTTGTTAAATTACCAGAATACCCTGGAGAAGACCGAGTCATCCAGAAAAATATTCTCTTGATATGTTTAGAGATTAGATAGAATGTAAGAGTCGTGTAAATGGCACATGATGACGGTACTGTGAATCATCATGTTTCATTAGAAACTCAGCATGACTTACTGTAATATAATGACGTTGATCAAGTGTCATTATATTATACTAATCCATGCTTCAGTTCCCAACACTACTTCAAAACATTCATATTTTAAACTCGAAGGTTTCAGAATTTAGAAACTAACACAGTTTCTTTTATGTTGCAGATATTACGGAGAGATACATGATCTCAGATAAGAATAGTTGTGAAAATATCGCCAGAAATATGGAGGATATTTATAATAGAACATACGAGAATATCTTAGAATTTCTAATATCAATGGATGATGAAGAAGATTTGTCTGTGAAGGTTTAGAATGAGAAATAAGATGTTTGCTAACGATTTCAGCAGGCACAGAATCATTTGGATTCTTTGGAGGCAAACTTATTCTTTGTGATTTGTCCACGGCTTTCTTCATAGTTTCACATAATCCACTTTTCGGTACTAAATTTTCTATCGAGCGTTCCTAACACTCCTTTCTTTATCATCAAACTTTTGGCCATTAAGATCATCTACAACATGCTGCTTCGTCAGCATTTTCAAAGTTAACTGATCTGGGTCATCGATTATCAAACCGAGGTAGTTTCAGGAGAATTGTGTTTTTAAAATGATTAATCGCTGATGGTAATATTGTGGAATATAAAAGGTTCCCAGTATCAATAAAGAGTACGCATATATATCGCGGTTATAATAAAGTTGTTTCGGATGAAAAGTCGGAGTTGAATTGCTGGAGCTGTGATAAAATTAGCTACTTTGGAAAGGGATTGCAAAACGATCTTCGGTAATAACAATGTCAAAGGAACTAGAACATATACGGGTCAAACGTTTACTCAGTTTCCGAGGGTTTTTCAGGTGCATAACTATATGCATCATTCTTTTCTTCCGTAGATGAAGTGCGGTTGATTTATCCTCTCGATTGAGGTGTTTTTAAGAATCATGATAGATTTGAACGCTGATTGTAATCGTCGAGATACAATGAGGTTTAAGATGAAATCAAGTGGCAATCTTGAAGAAATGTTTAGTTTCATATGTTATAATCAATATTTTAATTCATTTTAATTGTCCAATGTCATTAGTCCACAGTCGATAGTCCACAGTAACAGTCCAATAATTCATATATAGTTTAATATATAATATACGAATTCATTAATACGTGTCGTGACCCGTATACCTCTCAGACTCGATCACAACTCAAACTATATATATTATTGTAGAATCAACCTCAACCCTATATAGAGAACTCGATCATTACTGCATATAGAGTGTCTATGGTGATTCCAAATAATATATATAGATGCGTCGATATGATATGTCAAAACATTGTATACGTGTCCCGATATTTAAAGTGCGTAAAATAATTACAGAAATTAAATGACGATAAATAAAAGTGCGATAATTAAATTGTGATAAATAAACTGCGATAAATAAAATGTAATCAGTTAGCTAGGAACAGTTAGCTGGAACAGTTAGCGTGGATTCTTTACAAAATTTTTCATAGTTAATTTGTTTGTTTCTAACAGATTTTATTTTGTCATATGTTTTCTTCATATGCCACTTGTTGGATTCTGGGAAGTCAAAATCCAAATATGAAATTGAATGAAAATGGTTATTCTGCGGTGAACGGATACGTATATCGGTGGTTGTAAGTAGGATAGTAAATGACTATTGAATCAGCTTCGACGAATGTACAATGTAACTTATTAAGATGAAATCTAATTATTCCTCGGGTATTACCTACCCGTTAAAAAAAGTTTCACCATTAATATTTTGTACAAAAGAACTTTTAATTACAATCTTTATGAAAACATATATACATATATATTTTCTTCAGATGAAATCATGAATTTAATGAGTTAATATGATATTAATCTCATTTGCTTTTCGGTTTGAGCTAGAATAAGAAATCTCTAAAACTTTTTGAGACCACATATTCTTCGCAGAATATCAATGAAGTTATGGATCAATACTTCATCGTTCATTATTGTTGGTACTCCTTGGTATCTATGGTGCGTATGATGTTGATGTTTGTGGGATAGATTATGATGTCGAGACGTGTGATGCGGATGTTGTTTGTTAGTGGTGATGATGGTATTGTTGATGTTATTGATGGTGGTGCTGATTATGTTGCTGGTGCTGCTGCTGGTGTTTGCAACCTTCGCACCATGTTCTCCAAAGCCGTCACGCGAGCGGGAAGTTCGTTAACTTCTGCTAGTACACCGGGATGATTGGCGGTTGGAGTGAGCGAATGAACAAGATTTGTAATATGGGATAGTATATAATCGTAACGAGATACTCTAGAAATGAGAGAGAAAATGGTGTTTCGAATAGGTTCGCCGGTAAGTGCTTCAGGTTCATCGCCAAGAGGGCAATTTGGTGGATGGAATGGATCACCTTCTTCTTGTCTCCAGTGATTTAGTATATTACGAACCCATCCCCAATTCATCCAGAATAGATGATGGGAAATTGGTTGATCCATTCCGGTGACGCTACTTTCGGAGCCCGAATGGAAATCCATATCGGCATAACTGTCGGAATCTGAAGAATTCGAACTAGATGCGGAATCCATCTTGTATAATGGGGAAAATGAATTTTTGGTATGGAATAGATTATAGGAGTTAGATTTGGTACTCTTCAATACATAATTTACATATGTATATATAATTCCAAAATCCCGTAAATTACGGAAAATCTTTGAAAAGATATCAGTCAAAGTTCGCAATAACAGATATGCTAAGATAAGAATTCGTCTATACACTATCAATGCAGTAAATGCAGTAAAACGTGTCTAGACTTATGAATGATAAGCAGGTAATTTCCTAAGGATGATAAGCAGATGATTTCCGACTAGAAATGATAAGCAAAACTTTTGACATGTAGACACGGTCGAAGTCCAGACTCATTAATGCATCCTAACAACTACTAGTTAGACACACTAATGCAAGACCTGGTTCGCTACGACCACCGCTCTGATACCAACTGAAAGGACCCATCCTAATTCACCTGGACGAAGTCATCAACATTTGGTCCCATTGCGATGATCGGCTCCAAGTAATGCCCTTATATTGAGCAAATGCACAACGGAAGACTTAATTCGTACCTGAGAATAAACATGCTTTAAAGTGTCAACCAAAAGGTTGGTGAGTTCATAGGTTTATCATGACAATCATTTCAATATGTTAATAGACCACAAGATTTCATAATCATAAACATAATACACTCGCAAGTGTATGTAAAGCATTCTAAGTGGTTGAGCACTTGGTAACCACACTTAACATTTAATCAACGTCGCATATTCCCTTTATTATGAAATCTCACTACACCGTACCAAGTGTAGTCACCAAAACGAAGTACTGTACAACCGTTGAATACTGGTCGTCCAGTCCGGTTGGGGTTGTCAGGCCCGATAGATCTATCAACAGGATTCGCATTTACAATACCCATGTAAATAGTAGTTACCAAGCTACAGGGAAATATGTCAGTGGTACAACTCAACGTAGAATATATTTTTAAGTACTTGTGTCTATTTTGTAAACATTTATAAAAGCAGCGCATGTATTCTCAGCCCAAAAATATATACTGCAAAAGCAATTAAAAAGGGAGCAAATGAAACTCACTTTTGCCTTGAAGGTATTTAATTCGACTTGGTCTCCGATAGATATCACGAACCTAACCATATATATAATATATCAACATATTTTCTTTTTAAGTAATCGTTACATATATATATACTATTAATACTTTTAATATTTTCTTAGTCCGTAGTTAGCAGTCCGATGTTAGTGGTCCACAATTAGTTGCTTAAATAAAATAAATAAAGACCCCATCGTATTCGTATTGATCAGAATTAATCTCGACCCATGGTACCATGTTGTCAAATGACGTGTTGCGTACATAAAGTACCGTGTTGTCAAATGACGTGTTGCGTACAATCATGAGGTCTTATGATTAATCTTCTCATGTTGTTTACGGGTGGTCCTGAAATATATAAAATCAAATCATAAGTAATTATATATAAAATATCATATTAATTAGAAAAGATATGATTAATTTACTTTTTCTCCAAATATTTTCGTAGCTAAACTAGCTTCGGATACCCAATCTTGTTTTAGTCGTAGTTTCTTCATTACAACTCCGTTTTTGTTGGTTCAACTTGCCACTTCCTTGGATCGAGTCAAATTTTAAGAATATGAACTGAAAATACCTTAATTTGTATTCAAAATCATAGGTTATAGGTCAAACTTTGGTGAAACTTATGAAAGTGATCATTTTCCATCATAAAAACAACATTTAATGATCATTTTTCTAAAAATACTTACACTTTGAGTTAAACCATGAAATTTTTATGTGTTAACATATTCATAAGAAATATCATTTTTCCAGAACATGAACTTCCAATTCAAAGTTCAAGATGGTTTTTAATTATCCAACCCAAAACAGCCCCCGGTTGCACTCCGACGACGTAGATTCAGTTTTTAAGATGTTCTTTGTAAAACCAAGTTATATCTTGTTAGGTTAGCATATCATTATGATATATTACAGGTCTTGAAGTGTTTTAAAAGTCAAGTTAGAAGGATCTATTTAGTTTGCGAACAAGTTTGAAATCATTCAAACTATGTTCTTGTTGTTAAAATTTTATACCACAAAATAAGATAGCTATATGAATATGAATTGAATAAGATTATGAACAAGGTTACTACCTCAAGTTACTTGGACAAAGTTACTGTAAAAGATAAGAAATAATCTTGGAATCAAAGAGTGGTGGAGTTAGATCAAAAGGTTGGAAGTAAACTTCTTCAAATGGGTGGTTATTTTGATATGTTCTTGAAAGAGTTTTCTTATGATGTTTAAGGCTTGTAATTGAAGCTAAATGATGGGGAAAATGCTTGGAGATGATCAAGTATGAAGTTAGGAGTATTTTGAGAGAGAAATGAGGGTGTAGTTATGAGAAAATGGAGTGAAGAAATGGTGTTCATTTATAAAAACGTTTTTAGTTTATAAAGAAAGAAAAGGATTCCTAATTTTATTTTCTTACTAATAATTCATACTATTGACAAATTCTAGTTACCTCATATCTAGGGCAGTAATAATGTTGATTAGGATGTTGATTTGATATGTATATACCAATAGTAAATACGTATAGAAGCTGGGTATGATACGGGTACATATAGCCTAGATATACGTATAGAAATCTTGAGGAAACGGAACGAGAATTCAAATATAGCTATCTTTTGTGAATATACTTATATTGTTTTATGTATTTAAGTCCTTAAAAGTGATTAAATACATTATATATACGATACATGTATAAGCATTATAGATTATAAGTATATATATCAAAGAATGTTACGTATAGTTATCGTTTTGAAAACTTAAGTTAGTAGTTTCAAAATATACTTATAACTCATTGTCATTAGTACACAATGAGATGTTAAACCATCCTTAGATCATGTTAAATATATATAAATATATATATATACACAAACGTATAATTATCGTATGTTATATAGTTCGTGATATCATCGGTCATATTGGACGGTCAAACGTTGTGTAAAACTTTTTTCAAAAACACAAGTCTCAACAATTTGGATTGCTTATCATGTTGGTATGGTTTAATTTATGTAAATATTAATCTCATAAGTATAATTTGGTCGGAAAATTTCGGGTCATTACATTCGTCCAGATGGATTAGGATGGGTCATTTCAGGTGGTATCAGAGAGGTGGTCTTAGCGAACCAGGTCTGCATTAGTGTGTCTAACTGATAGTTATTAGGATGCATTAGTGAGTCTAGACTTCGACCGTGTCTGCATGTCAAAAGTTTTGCTTATCATTTTTGTCGGAAATTGCCTGCTTATTGTTCTTAGTCTAGACACATCATACTGCATTGATTGCATTAATAGTGTATAGACAAAATTCATATCTTAGCATATCTGCTAATTCATATCTTAGCGTATCTGTTACTGTAGACTTTGCCTAACATATTCCGTAAAGTCCTCCGCAATCTACGAAATCTTTTGTTCTATATATATCGATATTCTATGTAATTAGAATACCATCCGATAGCCGGAAATCATTTTGTATCGTAAAATTCTTTATTCAGTCGTACGAAATGGAATTCGCCACCAGTTCAAGTTCCTCGGATTCCGATATGGAATTTCATTCGAGCTCCGAAAGTAGTGTGACTAGAATGGAACAACCAATCAGCCATCATCTATTCTGGATGAATTGGGGATGGGTTCGTAGTCTACTTAATCATTGGAGACAAGAAGAATTCGATCCTTTCCATCCACCACATTGCCCTCTTGGCGAAGAATCTGAAGCATTTACCGGCGAACCTGTCCGAAACACCATTTTTTCTCTCATTTCCAGAGTATCTCATCATGATTATATACTATACCAAATTCTAGATCTTATTTATCCGCTCGTCCGAGCCGACAATCACCCCAGTGTAATAGAAGAAGTCAACGAGCTACACGCTCGGGTAGTGGCTTTAGAGAATATGGTGAAAAGGTTACAAACACCAGCAGCAGCATCAGCAGCATAACCAATACCACCATCATCAATGCCAACAGTACCATTACCACCCCCAACCACAACCGCATCGTAAACCTTAACTTTACAATCTGTCCCACGAACACCAATGTCATACGCCCTATAGATACCAAGGAGTACCAACAACAACAAACGATGAAGTATTGATTTATAACTTCATTGGGGAAACATTCTACGGCGATTATGTAATTTCTAAAACTTAGAGATTATCTATCCTAGCCTTAACCATAAATCTGATGAGTGGATAGAAGATAGGATAGAAACCTTGACGGGAATAGTGTGTGATTTACAAGCGAGACTTACACAAGCATCACCAGTACCGTTAGTACTATCAGCATCGTCAGCACCAGTAGCACCTATAACATCACAAACTTCGCCAGTTCAAGAATCACCGTGGACATCATTACGAATCAGTAACGCGTATATTGTATTAATGAGCTATGAAGTATTAACTCATTCCCTTTGAAGAAATTATATATATATTTTATATATATATATAAATTTTGAGATCAAAATAAATCTTTCCGTACTAAGCTATTATGTGTGAATCTTAACTACTCGCTTAAATTCATATTACAAATATGCAATGATGTATGTCTTTCGTCAGCAACTTAACCATCGTTAACTACAATCTCTGTTTTAATTCAATAAATTCTAACTTATAATAAAACAAGTGTATTAATCAAATATATATTTGATTTTACACTTTCATCATCGATGTACTCGAAACTCTTCAGATAACATCATTCGTACCTTGAAAAATTCACAAGAATTCCACGAACCAAACATCATACATCAACAAATAACGAAGTATTGATTCATACTTTCAATTACATTGAAGAAATACTCCGTAAAAGTTATGAAATTTCTAAAGTTTAGGGATTATTCAATTCTATTTTCAACCGTAAATCAAATGAGTTTAATTTAATATTAACTCATTAAATCTATGTTACATCTAAAGAAAATATATACATATATATATTTTCATAAAGACTGTAATGAAATTCTTTAGTATAAAATATTAATTGTGAAATTTTTTTTTAACGGGTAGGTAATACCCAAGAGATATATAAATTCACAATTAATATGTTACATTCTTCGAATCTGATTCAGCAATCATCAACTATACTCACTATTTTCTCAATGATATACATTCTTTCTTAAAAATCAAAACAACCATACTCATTCAAATTCAATTACATATTCTGATTTTCAAATCGCAGAAGTCAATTCGAAATATAATCGGTATCATCACTCTTAGATTCCTACATCCTTCAAAGCTACACTTTGACTTCAAAACTGTGTTAGAACATCATATGTATATTAACGATTACAATCCGTGTTCAAACCCATCGAAATTCCTGAAGACACTTCAAATAATGAACAATCAAGATGACAATTCAACCACATGTTACCCACCTTCTTGTACCTGAAAAACTCTCGAAACCAAAGTTATAGTTTAACACATATCCGTGTCAGACCCTCTGGCATTTATTAGCAAAAATGACTTGCAATCCTTTTCTAAAGTAGTCAATTTTGTCACAGCTCCAGCAAGTCAACTTCGAATTTTCAGTTGGACTAGCCTTATTATAACCTTGAGATATACGTTGTCTTTTCGCCAACCTTACCGGGGAACCTTTTATATTCTACCATATTACCATCAGCTTTTAATCATCTAAAAACACAATTCTCTTGAAACCACCTCGGATTAATAACCGATGATTCAGATATGGTAGCATTAAATGCAGAGAAAACAGCAAAATTGTAGATGGTCTAAACAGCCAAAAGTTTGATAATAAAGAATGGAATGTTGGGAACGCTCGATAGAAAATTTGGTACTGAAAAAAAAAACAGATTGAACTAATCATGAAGGAGACCAAGGACAAATACAAGGACCAAATCCTATATTCAAAGAATCCAGGTAATTCTGGATCCGATGAAATCTTTAGAAAATATCCTGTTCCGAAGTCATGTTAAAATTTTGCGGAAAATTTTTCCTTATCAACTTTCGAACTTAGAAATTCTAAAATATCATCATAAATATCTTCGATACTTCTGAAGATATTTTCATAAATATTCTCGTCCGAAATTATATACCTCTTCGACTATATGTAATACATTATATTGGAAATTTATGTAAAATCTAAGTATAAACTATGAATGAATTCTGAAGTAGTGTTGGGAACTGAAGCATGAGTTAGTATAATATAATGACACTTGATCAACGTGATTATATTACAGTAAGTCATGCTGAGCTTCTAATGGAACGTGATGATTCACAGATCGTACCGTCATCATGTGCCATGTTACATGACTCTTACATTCTATCTAATATATAAACATATCAAGAACATAATTTCTTGATAGTTCTATCTTTTCTCTTGAATTTTGGTAATTTAACCAATCAAGATCGTGCTATTACAATCTCTCTTAGAATATTAGTCATGTTCATTCGAAACTTCACACATACGAATTCTGGACCATTATTCGCTTGACTTAAAGTCGGGAAGAGAAAACAAGAGCATGGAACTCCAAAATATAAAAAGAAATATAAAGCTGATCACAAACACAGAAATTACAAACCGTGTATATCAATGTGTATAGCAATATAAAGACATGGGAGAATTAGAAATACAATAATCCCTAGAGCGAAATAGAAGAAAACAAGATTCCTCCGGTGGAAGTTGGGAGAGGAGAATGATTGTTGCGATAGTCAGAATAAGAACAATAATCAGAACTGGATTGAGCATTTTTACAAGCTTTAGAAGTATGGATTAAGGAAGAAAGTATAGGGATGGTGGGAATAATAAAACGGAAGAGGTAAATTTATAATGGAAATATCTGACAGAGCAATCAAGGCAGATGTTCACATTTAATTAAAGAGATCTTAATTTCCTTAATCACTGACGAATCAAATCTTATATAGATAACGAAGATTTTCTTTGAAATCCCTTGAATTCTGGAATTCAACCATAACTAGTCAAAAGTTATGATGAAACATGTCTTTCTCATTTCACTATTTAGTGATAGCTTCATTCGTACTATTCGAGTAATCGAATGATTTTATCCATATTACTCAATGATGCTAAAACTTTATTTATCAACTCATATTCGTCATGAAAACATACTTATTGTCAGCCATGACGATCTCTATCAAATTTCGGGGACGAAATTTCTTTAACGGGTAGGTACTGTGACGACCCGGAAATTTCTGATCAAATTTAAACTTAATCTTTATATAATTCCGACATGATAAGCAAAGTCTGTAATGTTTAGTCTTGAAAATTTTGGAAACTATGTTCATATATTCAAATTATCCTTTGACTATTTTCGACGATTCACGAACAACCATTTATAAATAGGTATGTATATATTTAAATAAATATATATATGATTTGAAATATAATTTATGATGTAATTGTTAGAAAATAATTATGTAAAAATAATAATTATTATTTAAAACATATCTATATACAAATAAAGCATATTAAAAATAAATATTAAATAATTGTAATACTTATTGATGTTTCGATTGATGTTAAGCAAGTTAAATTCAACTGATATTATTTTAAAATAAACGGTGATTCGAAAATGAGTTATATAATTTTTAGGCTTATTAAATATGTATTTAGGAACTACTTGTTAGATTTTAACATTTTTTTTATATTTTACCCAGGATCGAGCTCAGACAGATGAGTTAATTTTTATTTAATAATTAATGACCACATTTTATACCATTATTACTAAAATAAATAAAGATAATTAATCTAAAAATTTGGGATTATTCTGTGGACTTTTATCCGCCACTGAGTAACAACGGAGTACGAAATAATAGTCCGTGAAAAGGCGTCGGCAGTATAATAGTTATAGGCATCCGTGAATGTAAATTAATATCATGATTTACTGTGCCATATTTGAAATATTAGTGTGTTGTTTTGTTATCATTTGTCCACTAACTACAGCATATATATTGAACTACTGTGTTTGTTTTTAATTACAATATAAATTATATAGATAAATGATATGCCAGACAAATTGTAAAGACCCGTCCTAATCTATCCGGACGAAGTCCGTATCAATTATAAACGATTCACAATAGTTGATTACATCGCGAGGTACTTGACCTCTATATGATACATTTTACAAACATTTCATTCGTTTTTGAAGAGACAATATTTCATTACATCGAAAGTTGACGGCATGCATTCCATTTCATAATATATCTAACTATAATTGACTTAATATTAGCCTTGATGAACTCAACGACTCGAATGCAACGTCTTTTGAAATATGTCATGAATGACTCCAAGTAATATCCCTAAAATGAGTAAATGCACAGCGGAAGATTTCTTTCGTACCTGAGAATAAACATGCTTTCAAGTGTCAACCAAAAGGTTGGTGAGTTCATTAGTTTATCATAAATAATCATTTCATAACTTTTAATAGACCACAAGATTTCATATTTCCATTTCTCATAAACATACGTCCCATACATAGAGAAAAAATAATCATTCATATGGATTGAACACCTTGTAACCGACATTAACAATATACATATAAGAATATCCCCATCATTCCGGGATCCTCCTTCGGACATGATATAAATTTCGAAGTACTAAAGCATCCAGTACTTTGGATGGGGCTTGTTGGGCCCGATAGATCTATCTTTAGGATTCGCGTCAATTAGGGTGTCTGTTCCCTAATTCTTAGATTACCAGACTAAAAAGGGGCATATTCGGTTTAATAATTCAACCATAGAATATAGTTTCGATTACTTGTGTCTATTTCGTAAAACTATTATAAAATCAGCGCATGTATTCTCAGTCCCAAAAACGTAAAGAGTAAAAAGGGCAAATGAAACTCACCTAATGTATTTTGTAGTAAAAATACATAGAACGACATTGAACAAGTATAGGGTTGGCCTCGGATTCACGAACCTATATCATTTGTGTATATATAGATTAATACACATAATCGTAATCGAGCAAATTTATATAATTTATATATTACTTGTGATATAAATGTTATAGTAATAATTTATATACTTATATATTATTATCATAGTTTTTACATATTAAAAGTTTTGATTATACAATATTTATTATATCATTACATTAATAATTTTAATAACTAATATTTATATTTGAATTATCATTATACATTTATTAATATAAATGTATTAAGTACTTGTTAAAATATTTGTAATACATAATTTATATCAATATGTTTAAATACCCAAAGTTTTTAATATGTTAATATTTTAAGTAAATAAATATTATATAGTTATATGAAAATGTCATATATTATATTATTAATAAATATTTATGTACTTGTTAATATGTCATTTTAAAGATATATGCTTATATATATGCTTATATATATATATATATATATATATATATATATATATATATATATATATATATATATATATATATAATACATAAACTTATAATCAATGTATATTGTATTTACTACTGATATTCATAAATAACAAATTATATACTTATTTTCCATTAAAACCATGTTCATAGAGTTTACTTATTCGTATATGCATCGTTCTAAATAAAATTTTACATCATTACATATCTATATTTCTACGTATATCATATTAGTATTTATTATAAATATCGTGGTTATATCCATAGTGTTATCTTAATATATCAACACTTTAATTATACCTAATATAACCACAATCATACATTTTCTTATACGTATTTTAATAATCATGATAATTATAATAATAACAAATAATAATAATAATCCTAATAATAATAATATTTAGTGATATTATTTAATAATAACTAAATTGATGATAATAATAATAATAATCATATACTAGTTTTTAACATAATAATAATAACAATTTATAATGACAATAATAATTAATAATGATAACAATAATAATAATAATAAAAATAGTAATAATAATAATAATAATAATAATAATAATAATAATAATAATAAATAATAAATAAAAAGGAAACTACCTCATAAATCCTTCATAAAAAGAAATGACCCAAACCGGGCTCGAACCCGCAACCTCCTGTTCATCAGACATATCCCTAAACCAGCTGAACCATTCGACTTTTCTGATAAACTCCTATATTAATTATATTTATCCCAAAAATGAATCTGTTTCATCTCTTCTTCCATAATTTAGTCGATCAGGATCACATAAGTACACAATTGTTTCACTAGACTTGAAATTTGAAAAAAAAAAAAATTTATAATTTAAATAGAACGAGTTACCTAGGTGATTGATTTAACTGGAATCAAAATAAAATAAAAATAAATAAATAAAATATATATCTGCTGTTCGTAAAAAAAAAGATGAACAACTCAATAGTCGATTTTGATTTATAGATGTTTTTAGCTCATGACTATAACAGAAAGTAGGTTATAAATCATTCATGGAATCTTTATGAATCGTTAATTTCAATTAATATAACCTCTAAAACTTTAATTTGATCGAAGAACACAAGTTTGACTTTTGAAATTTAAACTTTGACTCGTAAATTCGAAGTCGATATAAAGAATTGAAACCTGTGATTTTGCAGAAAGTTTGAGTAAAAGTTTCCTAACAAAACTGCATTCTTACTTTTTAAAATGGAATTTGAATTCGAGCTGTTGATTTAAAGTGACAGGGAACAGAGGTACCGAAGCTGTTGAGCGAGATTTTATGTTTTCAATTTCGAATTTTTCAGTAATGGATAGTGGTATTTGATAATGGAATTGACAAGTGGAATGATTTTTTCTGTGATGACTCGAAAATTTCTGACCAAATTTAAACTTAATCTTTGTATGATTAACATTTCCGACACGATAAGCAAAGTCTGTAAAACTGAATCTCAAAATTTTTGAATTACTTTTATATATTTAAATACCCTTCGGTTATTTTTGACGATTCGCGAACAATTATATGTAAATAGATACATATATACTATAACTTGAAAAGGTAACAATGTATTAATTATTTGATACCGTACATTAAACTTATTGGTTTAAATATCTATTTGAATATATATGATAAGTTGAAATATTTATTATTAAAATTTATTTATAAATAACTTCCAATGTGTATTTAAAAACTGATTTATGTATATTAAAAAGATATATACATATATATAATTTCAAGTTATTTAGTAAACGATAGTAACATTTTCAAATTGCTACAGTACCCAAAATGCTACAGTGTTTTCGAAAATCACTATTTGCTACAGTGAAATTGACTTTGCTACAGTGGTATAGTTTATGGATGATTTAAGACTATATTTTGACAAAGGTACGATTCACGAAACGTAAAGTACAAGTTTTCTCAGTATACGATAGGACGTTCGAAAAATCAAAATCGGGAAATAAGTCGAGTGACGACGTACGACTTATCGGAACGAAAATTACAAGTCAACTATGCACGTGAATATAATATATTATATATATAATTAATATAAATTATATATATAATATATATTATTTTTAAAATATGTCGACAAGCTTGATGACAAACAATATGTGAGCTGGAAGGGGAGGCCATGCGATCGCATGTCCACAGGCCTTCAAACCCATGCGATCGCATGGCAGTGTTTGTCAGACCACATCTATAAATTTCAGTGTTTTCGCTCGATTAAAATCACACACATACACAAATATATATACTCCATAATATTATTTATTTATTTATTATTATTATTATTATTATTATTATTATTATTATTATTATTATTATTATTAATAAGATTATTATTAATCGTATTATTTTTTTATTATTAGTGTTATTATTTTTGCGATACAAAAATAATAATGTACATAAAATATTACGACGGAGTGATGTCCAAGTAATTTTCAAAACGAGTTTCCGAGCGAGCTAGAGTTAAGGAAAATATGGGTTATTGCCAAGGAAATTATGGGTAATGTTCGGGGGTATTTTTGTGAATCAAACCTCGTGTTTATCATCTCCGATGCGTCTACGTGCTTTCCTGCAATATTGTATATCAATATTAAACTGTGAGTTTCATTTGTTCCCTTTTTAATTGCTTTTGCAATATACATTTTTGGGCTGAGAATACATGCAATTTATTTTAAACGCAATGGATACAAGTACATACTAAATTCTACACTGAGTTTAAACCGAAAATCCCTTAGCTTTGGTAACTAGTAACTTCCAGTACATAGGATGTGGACTGGTGGGCGCGAATAACAGTATATGGATCCATAGGGCTTGACATCCCCGTCCGAGCTAGAGCGCTAGCCTTTTAACGGACGTGTGTTATTTGAGTTTAGGACACGTTGGTTTGCGTGTATTAAAACGAATGGGGTATTTATCATTATAACGTTAAAGTTTAGTTACCAGGGTGCTCTGTTATGTAGAATCTATTGATAAACGTTTCTGGATGAAACAACTGAAATCTTGTGATCCATTTTTATATAATCTATTGATAAACGTTTCTGGATGAAACAACTGAAATCTTGTGATCCACTTTTATATACAGATTATGTGAAATACTAAAACTATGAACTCACTAACCTTTGTGTTGACACTTGTTAGCATGTTTATTCTCAGGTTTCCTAGAAGTCTTCCGCTGTTTGCTTATATGTTAGACAAGCTATGTGCATGGAGTCATACATGGCATATTTTTCAAGGAAACGTTGCATTCACCAAATCATCACCATGTATCTTATTTTAACTGCATTGTCAATGGAAGTACTATTGTAAACTATTATTTACAGTGATTGTCTATATGTAGAAATCATCAGATGTCAAAAACCTTTGATTTAAATATTCATTTATGGTGTGCCTTTTCAAAAGAATGCAATATTTACAAAACGTAGCATATAGAGGTCAAATACCTCGCAATGAAATCAATGAATGACTATTGTCCATATGGATTTGGAGCGATCGTCACATTTCCTAATATTAATGAGCAATCGTTTGTTTGCAGAGGAGAATGGATCGAAAAAAAAAATGAGTTTCAAGGATAGAATAGAAATAAAAATAAATAAAAAACATGTTGCTATCTCACAGTATTTGATTTGTACCATTTAGATTCGAGCTGTAATAATCTAAACAAGAAACAACAAATTTACAACAGTGATTGCTACTTGAAACATAATTGAATCCAAAGAAAATCGTACGATTGATTTCTATATAAATATTATTAATATTTAATAATTATAATTATGTTAATAATAATAATAATAATCTAAATACAATAATAATTAATAATAATAATAATAATATTAAAAATAATAATAATTTTCACTAATACTACTAATAATTATAAAAATAATAATTAATAATGATACTAATAATAATCAAATGATAATAATAATAATAATAATAATAATACTACTACTAATGTTAATGATCATATAATGTATTATTTTCTAATAATAATAATGGTCATAATTATAATTATGAATATAAAATTCTAATATTAATAATTATATAATTAATTTTATCATTTATAATAATATCAAATGCTACAGTGTAATAGCAAATATTGATATGATAGTATTAATAATAAAGCTAATAGAAATTTTAAATTAAAAGATAAGTTTAATAATCTTAATAATAATTACAGGAATAATAACAATAATATTATTAATGATACACATAATAATGCTAATTAAGCTAGTATTAATGTTATTAGTAATGATGATAATTTTTACATATTAAGCATCATATCTATATGTTATATATATGATAATATTATTAATATTGATATTGTTAACAATATCTAATTTAATAAAAGTAATAACATTAACAGTATTTTAATTTGCAGTTATAATTAATATGTTAACACTACATATTATTAATCATCTAATATTTATACCTGTCTTTTATATTTATATTCTAGTATACATATCATATTAATTATATACATATATATATATATATATATATATATATATATATATATATATATATATATATATATATATATATATATATATATATATATATATATATATATATAGTTTTATTCTAAAAACCACATTATTATTTGGTATATTATTTTACATATCTAATTCAAATGATTAAATTATATTGTACTATTTCTATTTATTATTATATGTATACTTTCATTTATATTTACATATTTAAATTACACAATTGTTCGTGAATCGTCGGGAATGGTCGTAGGTAATTGAATACATAAACATAGTTCCAAAATTTTCGAGACTCAACCTTATAGACTTTGCTTATCGTATCGAAATCATATAAAGATTAAGTTTAAATTTAGTCGAAAATTCCCGGGTCATCACAGTACCTACCCGTTAAAGAAATTTCGTCCCGAAATTTGAGTGAGGTGGTCATGGCTAACAATAAAAATGTTTTCATGACGAATATGAGTTGATAAATAGAGTTCTATCATCATTGAGTAATATGGATAACATAACTCAATTACTCGAAGAGTACGAGTGAAGCTATCACCAACTAGTGAAATGAGAAAGGAATGTTTCATCATAACTTTTGACTAGTTATGGTTGAATTCCGGAATTCAAGGGATATAAAGACAATCTTCGAGATCTAAAAGATTTGATTATTCAGCGAATAAGGAAATTAAGATCTCTATAATTAAATACGATAATCTGCCTCGATTACTCTGTCTGATATTTCCATTATAAATTAAACTCCCCTGTTGCATTATTCTCACCATTCCTATACTTTCTTTCTTAGTTTATACATCCAAAAGATTGTGAAAATGCTTAGTCCATTTCTAATCCTTGATATTTCCTAATTATCATTCCTGTCATCCTTCTTTTTAATCTTCGCCCAGAAAATTCTGTTTACTTCTACTATTACCTCGGGTGATACTATTCTTAATTATACCGTGTCTTTATATTGCTATTCGTATTAATATCCACATTTTGTAATTCCTGGGTTGTTATTGGGTTTTATATCTTTCCTTATATTTTGATGTCCCTGCTCCTGTCTCTCCTATAATTATTGTCATCCACAGTTAATGTTCTCTTCTATTTGCTGCGATTTATACTCCCATTTCTATTTCGGAGTTTCATTCTTTTGCTTTTTCTTTGCAAGTAATGGTCCAGAATTTATAGGTATTAATTTCAAAATGAACATAGTTAATGTTCTAAGGAAGAAATGGTAATAGCACGATCTTGATTCGTCAAATTACCAGAATATTCGGGAAAGATAGAACTATCAAGAAAATATATTCTTGATATGTTTATATATCAGATAAAATGTAAGAGTTGTGTAACATGGCACATGATGACGTTATAATCTGTGAATCATCATGTCCCATTTAGAAACTCAGCATGACTTACTGTAATATAATCACGTTGATCAAGTGTCATTATATTATACTAACTCATGCATCAGTTCCCAACATTACTTCAATAACATTTATATTTTAAGCTCGAAAGTTTACAGAATATAGAAACTAACAGTTTCTATATGATGTAACACTGATATCATGATGAGATTAATGATTTCAGATAAAAATAGTTATGAAAATATCTTCAGAAATATGAAGGATATTTATAATGAAAGATACAATGATATCTTGGAATTTCTAATATCGAAGGATGGTGAAGAAAATCTGTCCGCAAGAGTTTGGAGTCAGAAGCAAGGTATTCGCTAAAGATTTCAGCAGACATTGAATCATTTAGATTCTTTGAAGTCAAACTTATTCTTTGTGATTTGTCCACGGCTTCTTTCATAGTTTCGCATAATCCATTTTTCGGTACTAAATTTTCTATCGAGCGTCCCTAACACTCCATTCTTTATCATCAAACTTCTGATGGTTAAGGTTGATAATGCTAAAAACGAACATATATTTCATAGCATTATTCCCCAAGAAAGACAAGCTTTTAGTTGCAATTGTTCTATTTACAAGTGATATTCGTTTAAATATTAAAAGGTGAAGACAAAAGACAGATTCGACGAATTGAAGACGCAAACGACCAAAAAGCTCAAAAGTACAAAATACAATCAAAGAGGTTCCAATTATTGATAAGAAACGTCTCGAAATTACAAGAGTACAAGATTCAAAATGCAAAGTACAAGATATTAAATTGTACGCAAGGACGTTCGAAAATCCGGAACCGGGACCAGAGTCAACTCTCAACGCTCGACGCAACGGACTAAAAATTACAAGTCAACTATGCAAATAAATATAATATAATATTTAAATAATTCTTATAATTATTTATATATTATATAAATAATAAAAATCCGTCGGCAAGAAAGACTCCAAAGTTGGTGAGCTGGAATTTCAAACTCCGCGACTCGAGGAGTTTGAAGGCAGAAAAGGCCGCGAGTCGCGGAGACCCCCTGAATTCAATTCCCTATAAAAGCAAACGAATTCTGATCATTTTCATATCCATAATTCAATCTCTCTCTCTCTCTCTATATATGTATACGTAAATATATTTATATTTATATTTTAATTTTAATTTTAATTATAATTCTAATAATAAGGGTATGTTAGCGAATGTTGTAAGGGTGTAAGTCAAAATTCTGTCCGTGTAACGCTACGCTATTTTTAATCATTGTAAGTTATGTTCAACCTTTTTACATTAATATCTCGTAGCTAAGTTATTATTATGCTTATTTAATCCGAAGTAATCATGATGTTGGGCTAATTACTAAAATTGGGTAATTGGGCTTTATACCATAATTGAGGTTTGGACAAAAGAACGACACTTGTGGAAATTAGACTATGGGCTATTAATGGGCTTTATATTTGTTTAACTACATGATAGTTTATTAATGTTAATATAAAGATTTATAATTGGACGTACCCATAAATTACCATATACACTCGATCGGACACGATGGGCGGGGTATTTATATGTACGAATAATCGTTCATTTAACCGGACACGGGAATGGATTAATAGCCACTAGTAGAATAATTAAAACAGGGGTGAAATTATGTACAAGGACACTTGGTATAATTGATAACAAAGTATTAAAACCTTGGGTTACACTCAGTTGACATCCTGGTGTAATTATTAAACAAAGTATTAAAATCTTGTTACAGTTTAAGTCCCCAATTAGTTGGAATATTTAACTTCGGGTATAAGAATAATTTGACGAGGACACTCGCACTTTATATTTATGACTGATGGACTGTTATGGACAAAAACTAGACGGACATATTAAATAATCCAGGACAAAGGACAATTAACCCATGGGCATAAAACTAAAATCAACACGTCAAACATCATGATTACGGAAGTTTAAATAAGCATAATTATTTTATTTCATATTTAATTTCCTTTATTTTATATTTAATTGCACTTCTAATTATCGCATTTTATTTTATTGTTATTGTATTTAATTGCACTTTTAATTATCGTACTTTTAATTATCGCAAGTTTATTTTATCGCACTTTTATTTATCACAATTTCATTATCGTTATTTACTTTACGCTTTAAATTAAGTCTTGTATTTATTTTTTTTACATTTGGTTTTAACTGCGACTAAAGTTTTAAAATCGACAAACCGGTCATTAAACGGTAAAAACCCCCCTTTATAATAATAATATTACTTATATATATATATATATATTTGTATTTTTATAAAAGTAAACTAATATAGCGTTAAGCTTTGTTTAAAGATTTTCCCTGTGGAACGAACCGGACTTACTAAATGTAACGACCCGGATTTTTCCGATCGTTTTATACTTATGAGATTAATATTTACATAAAATAAACCTTACCAACATGATAAGCAATCCAAACTGTTGAGACTTATGTTTTTGAAAAGAGTTTCACACAACGTTTGACCGTCCAATTTGACCGATGATATCACGAACTATATAATACACGATAATTATACGATTATGTATATGTACATATCTATACATATTTAACATGATTTAAGGATGGTTTAACATTTCATTGTGAACTAGCAACAATAAGTTATAAGTATACTTTGAGACCACTAACTTAAGTTTTCAAAACGATAACTATATGTAACGTTCTTTGACATATATACTTACAATCTATAATGTGTTGGTGATCTATGTCACCAATATGATTTAAGTGTAATGGGATTAATTTGTAACCAAAATAATCTTGATAAATATCGATCAAGTTTGGGGAAGTGTGGAGTGCACACTTGTTTGAACTTATCTTGATTATGACGGGGGTTCGGGGGCAGCGCCCCCGATAAGCGGGGTCCAAGGGGTGGCAACCCCTGGCGGGGTCCAAGGGGCAGAGCCCCTGGCTGTGGTCGAGCTGCCAGGTCAGCTTGGAATTTTTTTTTTGGGCTAACATTGCTTTATTAAAAATGTCTTAAAATTTTATTTTGGCCCGGTTTGACCCAAAAATAAAAGCCCAGTTTTGAACCTCTTTTACAGTTATAAACCCGTCCATATTTGAATTCTCGTTCCGATTCCTCAACATTTCTACAAGTATATCTAGGGTATATGTAACCGTATCATACCCAGCTTCTATACGTATTTACTATTGGTATATACCAACAATAAACTTCAATGATCAGCCACTAGACATGATGTTACATGTGGGAACCAGCCATTTAACCTCATGTGTGACTTTTGTGCAAGAAAACAAACTAAATCTCCTATATATCCATTCTATAATCATGCTATTTTGCACATACACACACATACAATTTCATTTCCAATTTTCTTTCAAGTTAATTCACTCCCTAATCTCTCTTCATTTACCTACTCAAGAACGTATCAATATAGTCATCCGATTTCAAGAAGATTACTTCCAATCTTTCAATCCCACTCCACCACTTTTTGGATTCCAAGATTTTTCTTACCTTTTCCAGTAGCTTTGTCCAAGTAACTTGAGGTAGTAACCTTATTTATAACCTTATTCGATTCATATTTATATAGCTATCTTATTTTGTGTTGTAAAATTTTAACAACAAGAACATAGTTTGAGTGATTTCAAACTTGTCCGCAAACTAAATAGATCCTTCTAATTTGATTTTTAAAAACACTTCAAGACCTGTAATATATCATATTATGACAAAATCGGATTAATCATATCTTGGCTAATTAACATAATATTTAATATATATTTACTTATGATTTGATTTTATATATTTTAGGACCACCCGTAAACAACACGAGAAGATTAATCATAAGACCTCATGATTGTACGCAACACGTCATTTGACAACACGGTACTTTATGTACGCAACACGTCACTTGACAACATGGTACCATGGGTCGAGATTAATTCTGATCAATACGAATACGATGGGGTCTTTATTTATTTTATTTAAGCAACTAATTGTGGACCACTAACATCGGACTGCTAACTACGGACTAAGAAAATATTAAAAGTATTAAAAATATATATATATATATATATATATATATATATATATATATATATATATATATATATATATATATATATATATATATATATATATATATATATATATATATATATATATATATATATATATATATATATATATATATGTAACGATTACTTGAAAAGAAAATATGTTGATATATTATATATATGGTTAGGTTTGTGATATCAATCGGAGACCAAGTCGTGTTTATTACCTTCAAGGCAAAAGTGAGTATATAGTCCCACTTTTAAACTCTAAATATTTCGGGATGAGAATACATGCATTTTATGATTTACGTTATGGACACAAGTGATTAAAAATATATATTCTACGTTGAGTTGTACCACTGGCATACTTCCCTGTAACTTGGTAACTATTATTTACATGAGGTATTGTAAACGCGAATCCTGTTGATAGATCTATCGGGCCTGACAACCCCAACCGGACTGGACGACCAGTATTCAACGGTTGCACAGTACTTCGTTTCGGTGACTACACTTGGTACGGTGTAGTAAGATTTCATAATAAAGGGAATATGCGACGTTGATTAAATGTTAAGTATGGTTATCAAGTGCTCAACAACTTAGAATATTTTTATTAAAACGTTTATATATGAAATCTTGTGGTCTATATTTATAACGCTGCCGGCATTAAACCTATATCTCACCAACTTTATGTTGACGTTTTAAGCATGTTTATTCTCAGGTGATAACTAAAAGCTTCCGCTGCAACATGTTGACTTTAAGCAAGATCTTGAGTATGCATATTTGTGTCAAAAATAAAACTGCATATCGGAGGATTGGTAATGTAAAATATGTTGGAGGTCGTATTGTTATTATCACATGTAAAGTTTGTAAGTCTAAGATTATCGCTAAACGATAATCATTATTAAGTTGTTTAAACCTTGTATTTGTAATAAAAGCTATGGTTTGTATTGTAAAAACGAATGCAGTTTTTGAAAAATGTCGCATATAGAGGTCAATACCTCGCGATGAAATCATATGTTATTGTATTCGTCCTTATGGTTAAGGTCGAGTTATGACACTAAAAACTACACTACTGTACGATTAGGTACACTGTCTATAAGTGTTGTAGCAAGGTTTAAGTATATCCATACTATAAATAAATAAATATCTTGTGTAAAATTGTATAATATTTAATAGTATTTCCTTGTAAAATATAAGCTATTTTATATAAACCTCTGCTTTGACATCAAGTTATTTTTGGCGCCGCTGCCGGGGAACAATCTAGCTTAAAAGCCGGAAGCGCAACGCTAAATATAAAAAAAAAAATTATTTTTAGTTTACTTTTATTAAAATACGCTTTTGTAAAAATATGTTTTTTTTAATTATTCGAAAATATAAAAAGAAAAACAAAAAATATAAATATTTTTAAGATTTTGTTAAATATTTAAGTTTTATAAAGTTTCTTTATTTTTATTTTATAAAAATATAAGTTTTATTTAAATATTTTGTGTTTATTTAAAATATAAAATCAAAAACCGAAAAAAAAATTATATATATATATATATATATATATATATATATATAAATCTAGTTTTAAGATTTTTATTTATAAAATTATAAAGTAGTTCTATTTTTATTTTAGTTTTTAAATATAAGTTTTTATTATATAAATATTTTTATTTAAAATAGAAAATATAAAGCATAATACAGAAAATATAAAAAAAAAAGAAAAAAAAAACAAAAACGCGTCGAATTAAATCCTGTACCTGAGTTGAATTTTAGAACCCCGCGACTCGCGGAGTTTTCCTGCTTCGGGCACTGCAACTCGCGGAGCAGCCCTGACACACGTGACAGAAACCCTAATCAGCATTAATTATGGGTTTTATATTTATTAATTAACTTTTAACCCTAATTAGGTTTAATTTTAATATATTAATTAGTTTTACTTTTTATTTAATTTATATTTTAGTTAAATTAGTTTAATTAATTTGTAAAATTAATAGTTTTATAAAATAAATATTATAAAAATAATATTTTTATTAAAATTGTACTTTTTACAACTTTTTGTATATTTTTATATTTTATCCCTTTTTAATTATTTTAGCGTAATATTTGTGTTTTTCGCTAGTTTTTAGTGTTAAACTTAGTTTTTGCCATAGTTATATTTTTATTTCTAGATTTTTAGGCTTTGCCGTAAAATCTCTTAAGTGCTTTTTCTTTAGACTAAGATTTAGGTGCTTTAGAATTTTGCGACGCCTTTTTAAGTTTTAGTTTTTTTTTAAGTTATTGCTATTTGGGATATAGTTTTACTTGTAAGGTTTAATATTTTTAGACGCCTTTTACCTATGTATCAATTATCATTCCAATTAGTAATCTCAATTTGCGATTATAATTTTAAGTTAGTGATCGTAATAAGGTTGGGTTAGTCGAGTGTTTTTAAGTTCTATAAGTCACTCTTTTTCTTTCTTATTTTTATTTTTTCGATCTTTTTCCGACACGCTCTTTTTCTTTCTTATTTCTCACTATTCTAGTTTTAGGACATAGATTTTTATTCTACTTCTTATCTAAATTTCTTAAAATTACGAAAATTTATTTTAAGTGGTTAAATTGATAGACATCAAAATTTTCTGGTTCGTAGTAATAGTTGGATTTGTACGTGGACCGGGTTATTGGAGCCAAACAGTCCTCAATTATATTGAGACCAAACGAATCCTGCCCCTCTGCTGCATCTTTTGGCTATTCGAAACGTGGGCAAAATCAGAAAAGTCTATTAATTGGATAACTTAAATAATTTTTCTTTCCTTTTAAAAAACTAATAGGATATTCAGTGAATGCACCGAGCAAGACGTTCACCACCTTTTGTACGTTCACCACCTGTAACTAGATCAAGACATCTAGCTAATATTGTCGCCGTTGATAATCCATTTTTTGAACCCGACCTCACAATTGAGAATCCGGAGAATATTCAGGGACAATTCGTAGATCCTGAACCACTAAATTTTCCTCCGGAACCACCAATCATTCAAACAGAGATTGTTGAGGAACGAACTATTAAATCAGAATCCTCTAGTGATTCCTATTCTACAAATTCAATTATGGAAGTAACAGAACCTTTAAGTATGGAAGACCGAATGAGAGCTAAACGCACTGGCCAAGGTCACGCAATTACTCATCCAGATATTAATGCGCCAGATTATGAAATCAAAGGACAAATTCTACACATGGTGACTAATCAATGCCAATTTAGTGGTGCGCCGAAGGAAGATCCAAATGAACATCTTCGTACCTTTAATAGGATCTGCACACTATTTAAAATCCGAGAAGTGGAAGATGAACAGATATATCTCATGTTATTTCCCTGGACTTTAAAGGGAGAAGCCAAAGATTGGTTGGAATTGTTACCTAAAGGGCCGATCGATACATGGGACGTTTTAGTTGAAAAATTTCTTAAACAATTCTTTCCTGCATCTAAAGCCGTAAGACTTCAAGCAGAAATTGTTACGTTCACACAGAAACCGAATGAAACTCTATATGAGGCATGGACCAGATTTGGAAAATTATTAAGAGGATGTCCGTAACATGGTTTAGACACCTGTCAAATAGTACAAATATTCTACCAAGGATGCGACATCACTACAAGGAAGGACATAGATATAGCAGCTGGTGGTTCTATTATGAAGAAAACAGAAACTGATGCTTACAAAATTATTGATAACACTGCTTCCCACTCACATGAGTGATGGTCGTAAAGTGGTATATGAATTGTCGTATAAAATAATATGGAAAAATACCGATTAGAGATTGCTACACACTAACGGGCAGTGTACCCGATCGTGTAGTAGTATAGTAACTGGTTTAGTTCCGTGTATCGTTCCAAGGACAGTTATATTAGTCAAACTAGAATTATAAACTATATTATGATTAACTAAGTAAATGAAGCTTAAAGGTACAAGTTTTATGTTTTGTGGCTTATTTAACGATTAGCCAAATCAGAGAAGAGTAAAAGTAAAAACAATATTTTTGGGCTTTTAAATTTATAAGTGCAAGGAAAGTAATTAAGATAGTTTTGATATCAAAGAGATGAAATATGCTCATCTATACTTTTTACCCTCGATGTGAATGTTTATTTAGGATTAAGATCGGATTGATTGGTTATGCACGAGAACTAATTGATCGGTTTACCAAGAGTAGTCTTGAATAAACACTCAAACGGGATTACACGACGCAAGTGATGTTCTTGTCATCTAAGACTTCCTATTTGTAATCAACTAATTCAACTAGTCTAAAAACTTGAAGAATGATCAAGTCAATGGTGTGTTGATCATGATCCACTCCTATGTCAACTAATGGTTTAGCTTAGTTCATTCCCTTGGTTTGGTTAAATGTTCAATTCACCCAACCCAAGTAAACAATTAAGTGTGGTAATAAGATCCCTATAAACGTCACTAGATAAGGTAAATTACTAACACCTATTAGTTATATGGAATTGAGTATTGAAAATATGTATAACAGATTCTGGGGAATTGATCGTTCACCTAGACAACTACACATATCAATTAAGCTATCTGAGAGTATCTACAAGAGTCGTTCTTACATTCCTATATAGATTAACCGTTTGAACACAACTTACCCCTTTTGGTAAAAGACGGGCAAACACTTTTCACTAGGTGTAAATCAATATACTAAATCAGCAAGATGGTGTTTCTTAGTTGAACAAGTATACTAACTAGTTGAATCGAAAATATTAAACTTAACAAGAATGGTTCTTGTATTCAAACATTAAACTATCGTGCATGGTAACTATCAATCAAAAGTAAACATTCAACATCTCGGTTATTTATCTAGATGAACATAAAAGGAACTAGCCAACAATCATGCTAGAAAACTTAAACATAACAGTAACAAAGATAGAATTCATTGTAAATACAAGATTGACCTTTTTAGAGTAATCTTGGATGAAGCCCTTGAATGATCCTTGAATCTTCAATGATTTTAGTGTTTTTATGCACTTTGATAAGCTCAAGAACTGTTTTGAATGATATGTTTTCGTCTCTGAACAGAAAGAAAACTGGCACACTTGGAATGAAGCTGGAAAGAGGTTTAAAAAGGCTAAAAAGTAGCTGGAAAGCACTGTGAGCGGCGCGCACATAAGGGGTGCGCGGAGCGCACTACTCACCTACCACACTTTTACTTTCCAGTTCACGATCGCACTTCAATTTGGACGTTTCAGGTACTTGTGCGCGGCGCGCTCTGTTGTGCGCGGCGCGCTCTGTTGAACTTGCGCGAGGCGCTCTCTGGTTTCCATTTTAATCAAATGTTCTGATCAAAGTCTTGAGTGCGCGGTGGTGTGCGCGGATAGTGCGCGGCGTGCACTGTAGCTTTCATTTTTCTGTTTCTTCGTTTCTTGTTCTGGTTTTGATCTTTGAGTTGTTTCATTCATTATCTTCAACATTTCTTCAAGTATTCAATGATTCTATGCTTAATTACAATACAACGGAATAATAATGGAAATATTACAAATTCGTATGAAATAACCGATGATAGGACTTGATATTGTGACTAATGATATGTCTATTTTGAGTAATATCAAAATCCCCCACACTTAACTCTTGCTTGTCCTCAAGCAAGTCTTGTTCTAATCATGCGTATACAAAACACAAATATATATGAATCAAAAACATTGTTTGAAGTACATTATACACAAATCACACGAATCACGCAAAACACACATAAAGACTCACGCTATATGGTACACAATTTTCACACGATTCACACGAAGTACACAAAACACACACATTATTTTGTAACACAACTCACGCTATATGAACACATGTTTACACAATTGGAATACACACTCGTGAGGGTACACACACAATTTATGAAACACACGCACACATTTGGATTGCTTGGGAGAGGTGAACTTCGATTAAAGTTCTTAAAAATTTGGATCCTTAGGGAAAATTGGATCTTTGAGAAAACGTTTTAAGATTTTGAAAATGTCATTGCTAGTTTTTTTAACTAGACACGTTTTCCGGTTTTAACCTCAAATTCCGGTTGAGGGTAACTGAAAACCGAAGTCTCAGTCGGCGATTAGCAAGCTATTCACCCCCATGATTGTAGTATCATGGAACTCTTAATAGGGCGCCCCCTGACGCGATATAAATATCGGTCTTTCATGACAATTTTGTACAATTAAGATCAAGGGTTAAAACTGCGAAGACTAAGCTATCGCGCGGGACAGATCCTGCTCCAGCTTATACACCGTAATCGGTCTTGCACTGGATAGCGACTTGGATTTACCCTACCAAGTTTATTTTCGGGTTTGAAAGTTCAAGACTTTCCCTTCCCACTGTACCTTATATCGTGAAATGATATTAGTATGAAATGACATAGTTTAGGAAGTTTGCTATATCAAGTAAGGCGAAATTCGGAAGACTTTACTTCCTTCAAGGATGAACTAGATGCATCCTTTCGTTTAGTGACTTTTATTGCTTTTTCAAGCCAAACGTACTTTAATCGTTTTAATTTTGCAAAATTTGTGATAGTAATTCGAAAAGATTGGTAAAATCCCCCACACTTGGCTTTTTCGTTAAGGCTTTAATAATTATTTCCATTAAGAATGTGGTAAAACATGTTGATTATCCCTTTTATATGATTACTAGTTTTATGACTTTTAACCGAAATAAATTCAATCATTTGGTTGTTTCTAAATTTGTTTCGTGATAATAATTTCGGTTTATACACCTAGTTTTAAAATCTACAAATTTTAAACAAAATTTGAATTTATGAAGATAAAATTTCAAAAAAAATTTCACCATTCCATTAAGAACTCGAAAGTAAGCCAAGATGTACCCGAGAGAATTACCTCTCCCCACACTTGAGATTAAGTAAGACCCTCATTACTTAAATCTTATTACTTAAATTCACGAGGGCATTTGTGTGAAAAGAGTTCGAAAAACCTTGATAATAAGCCTGAGATCGTGAAACTTAGGTGAGCGATGGTGCTGAACTTAATGCCAGCATAAGAACATCGTTCATTCCTTGATCTCTATCACAAATTCCAAAATGTTTGTACGTTGCTGAACTTAATGCCAGCATCACTAAACCTTAACAATAAGAAATAAACAAGCACACAAAATTTAAATAGATAAAAAATGGTGTTTTTAACACAACCACCACAAACATTAGTCTACAATACAAATATTCAAATAATTACAAACCAAAGCTTCTGAAAAATCACCAAATTGTTACCAATCATCAAATAAGGTACATTTGCCCTCTAATCATCACTAGAGAAATTACCAAAAGGCCATCCGGAGTAGGTTCCCGAACCATCATTTCGAGGTCTCCCACGTGGGTATTGGTCTTCAAAGCGCGTCTGTGCATCCTGCATAGCCGCTTGCTCATCATATAAGGGAGGACTTGAAACTCTATTCGGTGTGTTATAATAGGTCGGGTTTTGGTAGGAAGTGGCGTAATAATCCTGTGGGTGTTGCATATACAAACTAACATTATGGCGAAGCCAATCGCCCCTGTAATTCCCCCACCTTTGATCATACCTTGAAGCCATATTATGCTCCCGTTGTTCTTCCTGAAATTCGTTAAATTGTCGCCTTTGTTCTTCATATTGGTCATCTATGTGTTGATAACCAACCCGAAAATCATGAAAACCGGAAATCACTTCCTCCAACTCTTCTTCCCGTGTCCTTTGCGTCTGCCTACGCCTTCTCCTTTGAAACTGAGGTAATTCTTCTTCACTTTCAGGTTCCTCCATGTGAACCTCCTCCTGCATATTTTCTCGTCCGACACCGCTACCACCTGCTTCATGATCGTGGGCACGGGGTGTTCCATCCTAGGAACAAAGGGAATGAGCCGATTGTGTTGGTCGAGCTGCAAAAATTGGGCATTGATATAGTATATACTTCCCAAAGGTTCCATCATGTCTGGATTTGCTACTAGCCGGTCAAAGTTAATTCCAAACGAGCTCGCTATTCGAGTGATATAGTGACCACCTACAATAGGGTTTATATTTCTTGTCCCTGTTTCGTTTAGATATTTTGCCACGGTGGTTGGAATATCAACTGGACTTTTATTGTAGATTTTTTCCATCAGAAAAACGTCTAGCCTCGTTACCTTGTTGTTTCCTTCCCTTCTTGCATTGAATGTGCAAGAAACCAACCTCTGAATTAACTTCGCCTCTTGATGATGTATTTTCGTGAATGTGTTTCGACTAGCAGCGAATTGGTAATTACTTATGTCGCTCCAAAAAATTATGGGATTGTAGCTGGAATCGTAATACTCTGTCTGTCGGAGATATGCGTCCAATTGATCGTCATCTAGCTCGTTATATATGTCCAAAGCACGAGCTAAATCGATTTGGCTCATTGATCGAGCCAAACCTCCCAATCTAAACCTCATAAAATCCTGCCCTCTCGGATTTAAAATGCATTGATGAATTCCTTGCACAACTCGGGGTAAATGGTTTCATTTATCCGCATAACCCGTTCCCATGCCCGAATTGTGATTTCTTATCCGGATGACAATTTGTGTTTCACCTCTAACATTCGTGCGACTCTATTGTACTCTCTTGCTTGAACCAATGGTTCTGGGTCAAAATACCAAGTGGCCTCACACTTTTTTCTTACCACCCATTCATATTCTTCCGCGTATTCCTCATGATCCCGGACATAAGCTAACCAAACAGCAGGATCATTTTGATCCGGTACGGGTGCTTGTTGTCTTCCTTGGTTTGAGCCTTGTCCTTTTTGGGCCGCTTGACTAGATGACCTTGTTATCCTCATCTTGAATTTGCTTGAAAATGGAAGAGATTTGGTGAAGATTGGATGAAAATTGGTTAGGGTTTGGTAGTTTTTTGAGTTTGGAAGAGATAGATGCAGAATTTGGGGATGAAAAATGGCAGAAATCGGGGTTGGGGTTTTTGTGGTTGAGAATTAAAAGTGGGCCCCACAATAATTGAACCAAAAAGTAGCTGAACGGAGGGGTGTGCGGAGCGCACACAGAAGTGTGCGCGGTGCGCACAAGCTTGCACGGTGTTTTTCTTTTTGGTTTTGCACGGAGTGTACCAGAGACTAACTCAGGAAGCTTGCTGATCAAAATTTTTCTCGATATAATGAATTCAGTGGTGTGCGCGGCGCGCACCATGTGTTCTTCACTGTTTTTTGCTTTTGATTAGCTTTAGTTGGTAACTTTAAGGTAATCACAGAAGTAAAAAAAATCACACAGAATCACTCAAAATCACGCAATCCTAATTCTAACATTCGTAAAGGTTTAAAAATTGAGTCGCTTCACTCGACTCTTCCCCCAAACTTAGGTAGCTTTGGGGTCGAAGATGAGGTTGACCTTATCTTCAATGTTCATGGGTCCATCAACATATAGTTTGACCATGTGCCCGTTTACCTTAAACGTGTCACCTTTTGCGTTTCTTAACTCCACCGTTCCATATGGAAAAACCTTATTAACCACAAATAGTCCCATCCATCGGGACTTGAGTTTTCCAGGGAAAAGATTAAATCGTGAGTTAAATAACAAAACACGATCACCCTCTTTAAAATCTTTTGGATTCTTGAGACGGTTATCGTGCCAAACTTTGGTCTTTTCCTTGTAAATGAGTGAGTTTTCATAGGCATTTTGTCTCAACTCATCCAACTCATTAAGTTGGTTTAGACGAAGGTTTCCCGCTTCCGTAAGATCGATATTACATGTCTTAAGAGCCCAATGTGATTTGTGCTCTATCTCCAAAGGGAGATGACATGCCTTCCCATAGACTAGGCGGTAAGGTGTGGTTCCAATAGGAGTTTTGTAGGCGGTTCTAAACGCCCACAAAGCATCGTCAAGCTTTGTTGACCACACCTTAGGATTTGATCCAACTTTTTT
Organism: Rutidosis leptorrhynchoides; assembly: GCF_046630445.1. Taxonomy (NCBI): domain Eukaryota; kingdom Viridiplantae; phylum Streptophyta; class Magnoliopsida; order Asterales; family Asteraceae; genus Rutidosis; species Rutidosis leptorrhynchoides. The sequence continues at coordinate 10,505,587 of NC_092340.1, read as the reverse complement.
CTCAAGGATACTTTTCAATGCCCGATTCGTGTTTTCAACTTGCCCACTTATTTGTGGGTGATAAGATGTAGAAATTTTATGGGTTACCCCATATCGTTTCAACACCTTTTCCAATTGGGTGTTGCAAAAATGGGTACCACGGTCACTAATTAATGATTTCGGGGTACCAAATCGGGCAAAAAGCTCTTTAAGAAAAATTATAACAACTCGTGCATCGTTTGTGAGGAGAGCCTTTGCCTCCGCCCATTTTGACACGTAGTCAACTGCAACGAGTATGTATTGGTTGGAATTAGATTTTAGGAATGGTCCCATGAAATAAATGCACCAAATGTCGAAAACCTCACAAACTTGGATTATGTTTTGAGGCATTTCGTCTTTCTGACTAATTTTTCCTGCCCTTTGGCAAGAATCGCATGATTTACATACTTGGTGGGCATCCTTGAAGATGGTAGGCCAATAAAAACCGGCCTCATAGACTTTTCTCCTCGTGACTTGGGGTCTGAAATGTCCACCAGTGGGACCAAGATGACATTGGAGAAGAATCTAATTGCATTCTTCCCCGGAGACACATCGACGGATTATCCCATCGGGACACCATTTGAAGAGATAAGGATTTTTCCAAAAATAGTATTTTATGTCACTGAAATTTTTTTTTCGTTTCTGATGTGACATACCGGTTTCTAGGAATCCACCCGCAAGATAGTTGGCTATGTCTACAAACCATGGATCATCAATTTTCTCAATCTTCATGAGATTTTCGTCTGGAAAGTTATATTGGATAACAGTCTCATGGAGAACCCCAAGATTCGGGTTCTCAAGTCGAGAAAGGTGATCGACAGCTAGGTTTTCGGCCCCCTTTTTGTCTTTAATATCGATGTTGAATTCTTGCAAAAGCAAGACCCAACGTATTAACTGGGGTTTAGCATCTTGCTTAGCAAGCAAGTACTTCAATGCCGAGTGGTCTGTATAGACAACCGTCTTTGCTAGTACCAGATAGGATAGGAATTTATCAAACGAAAAGACGATTGCCAGGAGTTCCTTCTCAGTGGTAGTGTAATTAAGTTGGGCTCCTTGCAATGTCTTGCTAGCATAATAAATGGGCTTGAAATGTTTTTCAATTCTTTGCCCCAAGACGGCACCAATAGCAAAGTCACTAGCATCACACATAAGTTCGAATGGTATTGACCAATTCGGCGATATGAGAATGGGTGATTGTGTGAGCTTTGCTTTAAGTAGGTTAAAGGCGGTAAGACACTCGTCCGTAAAGACAAATGGAGCGTCTTTCTCAAGAAGTTTGTTCATGGGGGTTGCAATTTTGGAAAAATCTTTAATGAACCGCCGGTAAAAACCGGCGTGCCCCAGAAAACTTCTTACGCCTTTTACATTTGACGGTGGTGGTAATTTGGCTATGACTTCCACTTTAGCTCTATCCACCTCCAGACCTGCACAAGAAATTTTATGACCCAATACAATGCCCTCTTTTACCATAAAATGGCATTTTTCCCAGTTTAGCACAAGATTTGATTCTTCACACCTAATCAACATATGCTCAAGATTATGAAGACATGAGTCAAAAGAATCACCGAAGACTGAAAATTCATTCATGAATACTTCCATAAAGTCTTCAATCATATCATGAAAAATAGCTACCATACACCTTTGAAAGGTAGCAGGAGCATTGCATAAGCCAAAGGGCATACGTCGATAGGAGAAAGTACCATAAGGGCATGTAAATGTCGTTTTCTCTTGGTCCTCAGGTGCTATAGGGATTTGGAAATATCCCGAGAAGCCATCAAGAAAACAATAAAAGTTCTTTCCTGCCAACCTTTCCAACATTTGATCAATGTAAGGAAGAGGAAAATGGTCTTTTCGGGTAGCATCATTTAATTTTCTGTAATCAATACATACCCTCCAACCCGTGATAGTCCTGGTAGAAATTAATTGGTCGTCTTCATTTGTGACAACGGTCATGCCACCCTTTTTAGGCACGCATTGGACCGGACTCACCCAAGGGCTATCCGAAATTGGATAAATGAGACCTGCATCTAGGAGTTTGACAATCTCCTTTTTAACAACTTCTTGCATATTAGGGTTGAGTCGCCTTTGTCTTTGTACACATGGCTTATAGTTATCTTCCATTAATATCTTATGCGTACAATAAGAGGGACTTATACCCTTGATGTCATGAATTTTCCATGCTAGAGCCGTTTTATGGGCTTTTAACATGGAAACAAGTTTAGACTTCTCACTTACAGAGAGTTCGGATGAAATGATAACCGGGAGAGTAGAACCTTCTTGTAGGTAAGCATATTCCAAGTGTTTTGGAAGTGGCTTGAGTTCTAAAACGGGAGGTTCTTCAATCGATGTTTTACATCGGTACTCATTTCCTAAATCCAACTTTCTGTATTCTTCATCATTTGGCTCATAACCGTTAGCCATCAAGGTGGTCAACATCTCCACTTCTTCCAACATATTCTCTTCATCACCTTCCGCAAAATTGGATTCTTCCGTACCTTGCAATTCTGGAAATTCCTGCAACAACTCCGAATATGTGTCTATGGTTTGCACATAATAACATTGATCATCAGTAGACTCGGGGTATTGTAGGGCATGGTTAACGGAAAAGGTAACCTTCATATCCTCAATACTAAGGGTCAATTTCTGCCCATGAACATCTATCATAGCTCTAGCGGTATTGAGGAAAGGTCAACCTAATATAAGAGGCACAAATGTGTCCTCCTCCATGTCCAAAATTACAAAGTCAGCCGGAAATACTAGGGTACCTACTTTTACCAACATATTCTCTAAAATTCCATGGGGGAATTTAACAGAGCGGTCCGCTAGTTGAATTGCCATTCGGGTTGATTTTAGTACCCCGGGGTTTAGCTTAACATATAATGAATAAGGCATTAAATTTATGCTAGCCCCTAAATCCGCTAATGCTTTAATGCATTCCAAATCTCCCAGGAGACATGGTATGGTAAAACTTCCAGGATCTGCTAATTTCTTTGGTATTTTGTTCATCAAAATTGCTGAACAATTAGCATTCATGGTGACGGATGAAAGTTCCTCCATTTTCTTCCGATTAGTAAGTAAGTCTTTTAAGAACTTAGCATACTTGGACATACCTGAGATTACATCAATGAAAGGCATATTTATGTTAATTTGTTTAAACATATCTAGGAATTTTGACCTTTCGGCCTCTAGCCTTTCTTGTTGTTGTTTTCTTGGGTATGGGAGCGGTGGTTGATATGGTTGCACTACGGGTTTTTCCCGTTCTTCCTTTTCAACCACTTTTTCCGGCTCCTTAACCGGTTCATCATTTCGGTTCAACAGAACACTAAAATCAGAATTTTCGGGCATTTTTGGAGCATCGTATGCTAAACCACTCCTTGTGGTGATAACATTGGCGTGCTCATTTTGAGGGTTCTTATTTGTATCGCCCGGTAAACTACCTGGTTTTCTCTCAATATGTAAATTAGCTAAACCACTCATTTGTTTCTCCAAATTCTGAATTGAGGCTTGTTGATTTCGAAACTGGTGTTCGTTTTTCTCGTTGGTTTGGTTTATATTTGTGACAAGCTGAGTTTGTGATGAAATCAACTTTTCCAACATACTCTCCAAATTTGACTTTTTTTCTTCCTGTTGGGGTTTTTGATAAAAACCCGGAGTTTGTTGTTGGAACCCACTACTTGACCCTTGTTGGTAATTGGAATTTTGACCTTGAGGGTTGTAGGGGTTGTTAAAGTTCCGGTTAAATTGGACTCTTCCTTAAAATTGATTGTTATTTCTTTGGCTTATGAAAGCCACTTCTTCTTTTTGAGCGATTGTTAAACCGGCATCACAATCTTTTCCTAAATGAAGACCACCACAGTATTCACAACCTACTTTCATACTATGAATTTCCTTGGTGATTTTATCCATGGTTCGAGCAACACCGTCTATTTTAACACTTAGGGAACTAAGGTCATCATAGGCGCCGGGGCTTTGGACTTGAGCATTACGAGTAATTGGGCGTTCTTTATGCCACTCATAAGAATAATCGGCTAGGTTCTCGATTATTTCATAAGCCTCTTGCTCGGTTTTGTCCATAAGAGAACCACCGGCCGCTTGGTCAATTGAAATTCGGGTTGCTACATCACAACCTTTGTAAAAGATTTGGACCTTTTGAAAGGTATCCAAACCATGGTTTGGACAACCTCTTAGCATTTTGGAAAATCGATTCCATGCTTCGTACAGGGTTTCCATCGGCTTTTGATAGAATTGGGTAATTTCGTGTTGGAGTCTCGCGGACTTGGATGCTGGAAAATATTTCTTAAGAAATGTTTCCAACATACCATCCCACGTTTCTATCGTAGCCTTGGCCAATGAATCTAACCAACTTCGTGCTTCCCCGTGGAGTGTCCAAGGGAAAAGTCTTAATAATATGGCCTGGTCAGTTTCTGGTTTAAGTTTAAAAAGAAGACATATCTCTTGAAAGAGACAAATATGTTCGTTTGCATCTTCATTCGGACCACCACCAAATTGACACCTGTTATTAATTATTTGAAGAATAGGTCCTTTTATTTCAAAAGTTACCTCACCAGTAGGTGGAGTAATAGCACTACCTTGTCCGGTCCGGGTTGCTTTCATCTTTGCTGCCATTGATTGTCGTGGTACCAACGGTCTTTCTCCTTCCATTTCAAAATTTGGGGGTTGAACGGGTTTACCAAAGTCTGAATATCGAGGCTTGGTCGTACTTGATTTTGAATCAAAGGTTTCTTGCTTTGATGAAGATTCAAAAATTTCAAGTACTTCTTTTGGAATCCTACCAAGCTTTCTATCAGGTTCTGTAAACGGTGTAAGTAATGGAGATTCTGAACTTCGGGTATGTGGCATATGCGACCTATAAACGGTCAATCACACAACTAACAAAAACTATTAAACATACCGATTCTATAAGTTTAAAAATCAAAGACTATTAATAATTTAAAATAATTAAGAAACTACTTAATCACAAATCAGTTAATAATTCTATTTTGACACAAAACTGTCCCCGGCAGCGGCGCCAAAAACTTGATGGTCGTAAAGTGGTATATGAATTGTCGTATAAAATAATATGGAAAAATACCGATTAGAGATTGCTACACACTAACGGGCAGTGTACCCAATCGTGTAGTAGTATAGTAACTGGTTTAGTTCCGTGTATCGTTCCAAGGACAGTTGTATTAGTCAAACTAGAATTATAAACTATATTATGATTAACTAAGTAAATGAAGCTTAAAGGTACAAGTTTTATGTTTTGTGGCTTATTTAACGATTAGCCAAATCAGAGAAGAGTAAAAGTAAAAACAATATTTTTGGGCTTTTAAATTTATAAATGCAAGGAAAGCAATTAAGATAGTTTTGATATCAAAGAGATGAAATATGCTCATCTAGACTTTTTACCCTCGATGTGAATGTTTATTTAGGATTAAGATCGGATTGATTGGTTATGCACGAGAACTAATTGATCGGTTTACCAAGAGTAGTCTTGAATAAACACTCAAACGGGATTACACGACGCAAGTGATGTTCTTGTCATCTAAGACCTCCTATTTGTAATCAACTAATTCAACTAGTCTAAAGACTTGAAGAATGATCAAGTCAATGGTGTGTTGATCATGATCCACTCCTATGTTAACTAATGGTTTAGCTTAGTTCATTCCCTTGGTCTGGTTAAATGTTCAATTCACCCAACCCAAGTAAACAATTAAGTGTGGTAATAAGATCCCTATAAATGTCACTAGATAAGGCAAATTACTAACACCTATTAGTTATATGGAATTGAGTAGTGAAAATATGTATAACAGATTCTAGGGAATTGATCGTTCACCTAGACAACTACACATATCAATTAAGCTATCTGAGAGTATCTACAAGAGTCGTTCTTACATTCCTATATAGATTAACCATTTGAACGCAACTTACCCCTTTTGGTAAAAGACGGGCAAACACTTGTCACTAGGTGTAAATCAATATACTAAATCAGCAAGATGGTGTTTCTTAGTTGAACAAGTATACTAACTAGTTGAATCGAAAAGATTAAACTTAACAAGAATGGTTCTTGTATTCAAACATCAAACTATCGTGCATGGTAACTATCAATCAAAAGTAAACATTCAACATCTCGGTTATTTATCTAGATGAACATAAAAGGAACTAGCCAACAATCATGCTAGAAAACTTAAACATAACAGTAACAAAGATAGAATTCATTGTAAATACAAGATTGACCTTTTTAGAGTAATCTTGGATGAAGCCCTTGAATGATCCTTGAATCTTCAATTATTTTAGTGTTTTTATGCACTTTGATAAGCTCAAGAACTGTTTTGAATGATATGTTTTCGTCTCTGAACAGAAAGAAAACTGGCACACTTGGAATGAAGCTGGAAAGAGGTTTAAAAAGGCTGAAAAGTAGCTGGAAAGCACTGTGAGCGGCGCGCACATAAGGGGTGCGCGGAGCGCACTACTCACCTACCACACTTTTACTTTCCAGTTCAGGATGGCACTTCAATTTGGACGTTTCAGGTACTTGTGCGCGGCGCGCTCTGTTGTGCGCGGCGCGCTCTGTTGAACTTGCACGGGGCGCTCTCTGGTTTCCATTTTAATCAAATGTTCTGATCAAAGTCTTGAGTGCGCGGTGGTGTGCGCGGATAGTGCACGGCGTGCACTGTAGCTGAAATGTCCCGTTCTTATTGATTAAAAACGTTCCATATTAATTGATTTCGTTGCGAGGTTTTGACCTCTATATGAGACGTTTTTCAAAGACTGCATTCATTTTAAAACAAACCATAACCTTTATTTCATCAATAAAGGTTTAAAAAGCTTTACGTAGATTATCAAATAATGATAATCTAAAATATCCTGTTTACACACGACCATTACATAATGGTTTACAATACAAATATGTTACAACAAAATAAGTTTCTTGAATGCAGTTTTTACACAATATCATACAAGCATGGACTCCAAATCTCGTCCTTATTTAAGTATGCGACAGCGGAAGCTCTTAATAATCACCTGAGAATAAACATGCTTAAAACGTCAACAAAAATGTTGGTGAGTTATAGGTTTAACCTATATATATCAAATCATAATAATAGACCACAAGATTTCATATTTCAGTACACATCCCATACATAGAGATAAAAATCATTCATATGGTGAACACCTGGTAACCGACATTAACAAGATGCATATATAAGAATATCCCCATCATTCCGGGACACCCTTCGGATATGATATAAATTTCGAAGTACTAAAGCATCCGGTACTTTGGATGGGGCTTGTTGGGCCCGATAGATCTATCTTTAGGATTCGCGTCAATTAGGGTGTCTGTTCCCTAATTCTTAGATTACCAGACTTAATAAAAAGGGGCATATTCGATTTCGATAATTCAACCATAGAATGTAGTTTTACGTACTTGTGTCTATTTTGTAAATCATTTATAAAACCTGCATGTATTCTCATCCCAAAAATATTAGATTTTAAAAGTGGGACTATAACTCACTTTCACATATTTTTACTTCGTCGGGAAGTAAGACTTGGCCACTGGTTGATTCACGAACCTATAACAATATATACATATATATCAAAGTATGTTCAAAATATATTTACAACACATTTAATATATTTTGATGTTTTAAGTTTATTAAGTCAGCTGTCCTCGTTAGTAACCTACAACTAGTTGTCCACAGTTAGATGTACAGAAATAAATCGATAAATATTATCTTGAATCAATCCACGACCCAGTGTATACGTATCTCAGTATTGATCACAACTCAAACTATATATATTTTGGAATCAACCTCAACCCTGTATAGCTAACTCCAACATTCACATATAGAGTGTCTATGGTTGTTCCGAAATATATATAGATGTGTCGACATGATAGGTCAAAACATTGTATACGTGTCTATGGTATCTCAAGATTACATAATATACAATACAAGTTGATTAAGTTATGGTTGGAATAGATTTGTTACCAATTTTCACGTAGCTAAAATGAGAAAAATTATCCAATCTTGTTTTACCCATAACTTCTTCATTTTAAATCCGTTTTGAGTGAATCAAATTGCTATGATTTCATATTGAAATCTATTTTATGAATCTAAACAGAAAAAGTATAGGTTTATAGTCGGAAAAATAAGTTACAAGTCATTTTTGTAAAGGTAGTCATTTCAGTCGAAAGAACGACATCTAGATGACCATTTTAGAAAACATACTTCCACTTTGAGTTTAACCATAATTTTTGGATATAGTTTCATGTTCATAATAAAAATCATTTTCTCAGAATAACAACTTTTAAATCAAAGTTTATCATAGTTTTTAATTAACTAACCCAAAACAGCCCGTGGTGTTACTACGACGGCGTAAATCCGGTTTTACGGTGTTTTTCGTGTTTCCAGGTTTTAAATCATTAAGTTAGCATATCATATAGATATAGAACATGTGTTTAGTTGATTTTAAAAGTCAAGTTAGAAGGATTAACTTTTGTTTGCGAACAAGTTTAGAATTAACTAAACTATGTTCTAGTGATTACAAGTTTAAACCTTCGAATAAGATAGCTTTATATGTATGAATCGAATGATGTTATGAACATCATTACTACCTTAAGTTCCTTGGATAAACCTACTGGAAAAGAGAAAAATGGATCTAGCTTCAACGGATCCTTGGATGGCTCGAAGTTCTTGAAGCAGAATCATGACACGAAAACAAGTTCAAGTAAGATCATCACTTGAAATAAGATTGTTATAGTTATAGAAATTGAACCAAAGTTTGAATATGATTATTACCTTGTATTAGAATGATAAACTACTGTAAGAAACAAATATTTCTTGAGTTTGGATGATCACCTTACAAGATTGGAAGTGAGCTAGCAAACTTGAAAGTATTCTTGATTTTATGTAACTAGAACTTGTAGAATATATGAAGAACTCTTAGAACTTGAAGATAGAACTTGAGAGAGATCAATTAGATGAAGAAAATTGAAGAATGAAAGTGTTTGTAGGTATTTTTGGTCGTTGGTGTATGGATTAGATATAAAGGATATGTAATTTTGTTTTCATGTAAATAAGTCATGAATGATTACTCATATTTTTGTAATTTTATGAGATATTTCATGCTAGTTGCCAAATGATGGTTCCCACATGTGTTAGGTGACTCACATGGGTTGCTAAGAGCTGATCATTGGAGTGTATATACCAATAGTACATACATCTAAAAGCTGTGTATTGTACGAGTACGAATACGGGTGCATACGAGTAGAATTGTTGATGAAACTGAACGAGGATGTAATTGTAAGCATTTTTGTTAAGTAGAAGTATTTTGATAAGTGTATTGAAGTCTTTCAAAAGTGTATAAATACATATTAAAACACTACATGTATATACATTTTAACTGAGTCGTTAAGTCATCGTTAGTCGTTACATGTAAGTGTTGTTTTGAAACCTTTAGGTTAACGATCTTATTAAATGTTGTTAACCCAATGTTTATAATATCAAATGAGATTTTAAATTATTATATTATCATGATATTATCATGTATGAATATCTCTTAATATGATATATATACATTAAATGTCTTTACAACGATAATCGTTACATATATGTCTCGTTTAAAAATCATTAAGTTAGTAGTCTTGTTTTTACATATGTAGTTCATTATTAATATACTTAATGATATGTTTACTTATCATAGTATCATGTTAACTATATATATATCCATATATATGTCATCATATAGTTTTTACAAGTTTTAACGTTCGTGAATCACCGGTCAACTTGGGTGGTCAATTGTCTATATGCAACATATTTCAATTAATCAAGTCTTAACAAGTTTGATTGCTTAACATGTTGGAAACATTTAATCATGTAAATATCAATCTCAATTAATATATATAAACATGAAAAAGTTCGGGTCACTACAGTACCTACCCGTTAAATAAATTTCGTCCCGAAATTTTAAGCTGTTGAAGGTGTTGACGAATCTTCTGGAAATAGATGCGGGTATTTCTTCTTTATCTGATCTTCACGCTCCCAGGTGAACTCGGGTCCTCTACGAGCATTCCATCGAACCTTAACAATTGGTATCTTGTTTTTCTTAAGTCTTTTAACCTCACGATCCATTATTTCGACGGGTTCTTCGATGAATTGAAGTTTTTCGTTGATTTGGATTTCATCTAACGGAATAGTGAGATCTTCTTTAGCAAAACATTTCTTCAAATTCTAGACGTGGAAATTGTTATGTACAGCCGCGAGTTGTTGAGGTAACTCAAGTCGGTAAGCTACTGGTCTGACACGATCAATAATCTTGAATGGTCCAATATACCTTGGATTTAATTTCCCTCGTTTACCAAATCGAACAACGCCTTTCCAAGGTGCAACTTTAAGCATGACCATCTCTCCAATTTCAAATTCTATATCTTTTCTTTTAATGTCAGCGTAGCTCTTTTGTCGACTTTGGGCGGTTTTCAACCGTTGTTGAATTTGGATGATCTTCTCGGTAGTTTCTTGTATAATCTCCGGACCCGTAATCTGTCTATCCCCCACTTCACTCCAACAAATTGGAGACCTGCACTTTCTACCTTAAAGTGCTTCAAACGGCGCCATCTCAATGCTTGAATGGTAGCTGTTGTTGTAGGAAAATTCTGCTAACGGTAGATGTCGATCCCAACTGTTTCCAAAATCAATAACACATGCTCGTAGCATGTCTTCAAGCGTTTGTATCGTCCTTTTGCTCTGCCCATCAGTTTGTGGATGATAGGCAGTACTCATGTCTAGACGAGTTCCTAATGCTTGCTGTAATGTCTGCCAGAATCTTGAAATAAATCTACCATCCCTATCAGAGATAATAGAGATTGGTATTCCATGTCTGGAGACGACTTCCTTCAAATACAGTCGTGCTAACTTCTCCATCTTGTCATCTTCTCTTATTGGCAGGAAGTGTGCTGATTTGGTGAGACGATCAACTATTACCCAAATAGTATCAAAACCACTTGCAGTCCTTGGCAATTTAGTGATGAAATCCATGGTAATCTTTTCCCATTTCCATTCTGGGATTTTGGGTTGTTGAAGTAGACCTGATGGTTTCTGATGCTCAGCTTTGACCTTAGAACATGTCAAACATTCTCCTACGTATTTAGCAACATCGGCTTTCATACCCGGCCACCAAAAATGTTTCTTGAGATCCTTGTACATCTTCCCCGTTCCAGGATGTATTGAGTATCTGGTTTTATGAGCTTCTCTAAGTACCATTTCTCTCATATCTCCAAATTTTGGTACCCAAATCCTTTCAGCCCTATACCGGGTTCCGTCTTCCCGAATATTAAGATGCTTCTCCGATCCTTTGGGTATTTCATCCTTTAAATTTCCCTTTTTTAAAACTCCTTGTTGCGCCTCCTTTATTTGAGTAGTAAGGTTATTATGAATCATTATATTCATAGATTTTACTCGAATGGGTTCTCTGTCCTTCCTGCTCAAGGCATCGGCTACCACATTTGCCTTCCCCGGGTGGTAACGAATCTCAAAGTCGTAATCATTCAATAATTCAATCCACCTACGCTGCCTCATATTCAGTTGTTTCTGATTAAATATGTGTTGAAGACTTTTGTGGTCGGTATATATAATACTTTTGACCCCATATAAGTAGTGCCTCCAAGTCTTTAATGCAAAAACAACCGCGCCTAATTCCAAATCATGCGTCGTATAATTTTGTTCGTGAATCTTCAATTGTCTAGACGCATAAGCAATCACCTTCGTTCGTTGCATTAATACACAACCGAGACCTTGCTTTGATGCGTCACAATAAATCACAAAATCATCATTCCCTTCAGGCAATGACAATATAGGTGCCGTAGTTAGCTTTTTCTTCAATAACTGAAACGCTTTCTCTTGTTCATCATTCCATTCAAATTTCTTCCCTTTATGCGTTAATGCAGTCAAGGGTTTTGCTATTCTGGAAAAGTCTTGGATGAACCTTCTGTAGTAACCAGCTAGTCCTAAAAACTGGCGTATGTGTTTCGGAGTTTTTGGGGTTTCCCACTTTTCAACAGTTTCTATCTTTGCCGGATCCACCTTAATACCTTCTTTGTTCACTATGTGACCGAGGAATTGAACTTCTTCCAACCAAAATGCACACTTTGAAAACTTAGCGTACAATTCTTCCTTCCTCAATACTTCTAACACCTTTCTCAAATGTTCACCGTGTTCTTGGTCATTCTTTGAGTAAATAAGTATGTCATCAATGAAAACAATGACAAACTTGTCAAGGTATGGTCCACACACTCGGTTCATAAGGTCCATGAACACATCTGGTGCATTAGTTAAACCAAACGGCATGACCATAAACTCGTAATGATCGTAACGTGTTCTGAAAGTAGTCTTTGGAATATCATCTTCTTTCACCCGCATTTGATGATACCCGGAACGTAAGTCAATCTTTGAATAAACAGACGAGCCTTGTAGTTGATCAAATAAGTCATCGATTCTCGGTAGTGGGTAGCGGTTCTTGATGGTAAGTTTGTTCAACTCTCGGTAGTCGATACACAACCTGAATGTACCATCTTTCTTCTTGACAAACAAAACAGGAGCTCCCCACGGTGATGTGCTTGGTCGAATGAAACCACGCTCTAAAAGTTCTTGTAATTGGCTTTGCAGTTCTTTCATCTCACTGGGTGCGAGTCTGTAAGGAGCACGAGCTATTGGTGCAGCTCCTGGTACAAGATCTATTTGAAATTCAACGGATCGATGTGGGGGTAATCCCGGTAATTCTTTCGGAAATACATCGGGAAATTCTTTTGCAATGGGAACATCATTGATGCTTTTTTCTTCAGTTTGTACTTTCTCGACGTGTGCTAGAACAGCATAGCAACCTTTTCTTATTAGTTTTTGTGCCTTCAAATTACTAATAAGATGTAGCTTCGTGTTGCCCTTTTCTCCGTACACCATTAAGGGTTTTCCTTTTTCTCGTATAATGCGAATTGCATTTTTGTAACAAACGATCTCTGCTTTCACTTCTTTCAACCAGTCCATACCGATTATCGCATCAAAACTCCCTAACTCTACTGGTATCAAATCAATCTTAAATGTTTCGCTAACCAGTTTAATTTCTCGATTCCGACATATATTATCTGCTGAAATTAATTTACCATTTGCTAATTCGAGTAAAAATTTACTATCCAAAGGCGTCAATGGACAACTTAATTTAGCACAAAAATCTCTACTCATATAGCTTCTATCCGCACCCGAATCAAATAAAATGTAAGCAGATTTATTGTCAATAAGAAACGTACCCGTAACAAGCTCCGGGTCTTCTTGTGCCTCTGCCGCATTAATATTGAAAACTCTTCCGCGGCCTTGTCCATTCGTGTTCTTCTGGTTCGGGCAATTTCTAATAATGTGGCCCAGTTTTCCACATTTATAACAAACTACATTGGCATAACTTGCTCCGACACTACTTGCTCCGCCATTACTCGTTCCGACACCATTTGTTCCTTTCGTTCTATTAACTCCTGGTCCGTAGACCTCACACTTCGCCGCGCTATGACCATTTCTTTTACACTTGTTGCAAAATTTGGTGCAGAACCCCGAGTGATTCTTTTCGCACCTTTGGCATAGCTGCTTCTGATTGTTGTTGTTGTTGCGGTTATTATTGTTGTTGGGATGATTGTTGTAGTTGCTGTTGTTGTTGTTGTTGTTGTTGTTGGGCCGTTTGTTGTAGTTGCAATTGATGTTGCGATTGTTGGGATAATTGTTGCGATTATTGTTGTAATTGCTGTTGTTGTTGTATTGGTGATTCTTATCACCGTTTTCCTCCCACTTTCTTTTGACTTGCTTCACATTGGCCTCTTCAGTAGTCTGTTCTTTAATTCTTTCTTCAATCTGGTTCACTAGTTTGTGAGCCATTCTACATGCCTGTTGTATGGAGGCGGGCTCGTGTGAACTTATATCTTCTTGGATTCTTTCCGGTAATCCTTTCACAAACGCGTCGATCTTCTCTTCCTCATCTTCGAATGCTCCCGGACACAATAGGCACAATTCTGTGAATCGTCTTTCGTACGTGGTAATATCAAATCCTTGGGTTCGTAACCCTCTAAGTTCTGTCTTGAGCTTATTGACCTCGGTTCTGGGATGGTACTTCTCGTTCATCAAGTGCTTGAATGCTGACCACGGTAGTGCGTACGCATCGTCTTGTCCCACTTGCTCTAGATAGGTATTCCACCATGTTAACGCAGAACCTGTGAAGGTATGCATAGCGTACTTCACTTTGTCCTCTTCAGTACACTTACTTATGGCAAACACCGATTCGACCTTCTCGGTCCACCGTTTCAATCCGATCGGTCCTTCGGTTCCATCAAATTCCAAAGGTTTGCAGGTAGTGAATTCTTTGTAGGTACATCCTACATGATTTCCTGTACTGCTAGATCCAAGGTTATTGTTGGTATGTAGCGCAGCCTGTACTGCGGCTATGTTTGAAGCTAGAAAAGTACGGAATTCCTCTTCATTCATATTCACTGTGTGTCGAGTAGTCGGTGCCATTTCCTTCAAAATAGTCAAATGGAACAAGTTAATCATACAGAATATTAAGAGTAGTTAATAGTATTTCGTAGCATAATATGAACTCATTTATAAAAGCTTTTTCTTCATATTAGCATTTTATAAGTTTAAATTCGGGTAGTACCTACCCGTTAAGTTCATACTTAGTAGCTAATATACAATTCAACTACTACAATTCTATATGAAAAACTTATTATAATAATATTTCGCGTTCAAACTTTTACACAATATTTTACAAACTTACAATACCGCTTATTTTACATATAGCATGAAATATAGCACACAATAAATTTGATACATGATGGTTGTGAAGATAATTCTAGCTAGTACACAAGTCGTTCAGCAAAGGCAATAAAGACACGTAATTCATACGTCCAGAAACAAGTCATGCATTCTGGTTTTACTAGGATTACTTCCCATCCTTGGTCTTGTGGAACATAACCGTTATGGCCGTTGATAAGACAGCGTGTTGTAACGTAGTCAAAGGGGCGAGGGTTACGTAATGTCCAACAGTCCCGTAACAATCTAAAAACCTCATTTCTTACCCCAATTACCGACTCCGTCACTTGTGGGAACGTTTTGTTTAATAGTTGTAGCCCGATGTTCTTGTTCTCACTTTGGTGAGAAGCGAACATTACTAATCCGTAAGCATAACATGCTTCTTTATGTTGCATGTTAGCCGCTTTTTCTAAATCACGAAGTCCAATATTCGGATATATTGAGTCAAAATAATTTCTTAACCCATTGCGTAAAATAGCATTTGGATTCCCCGCAATATATGCGTCAAAGTAAACACATCGTAACTTATGGATTTCCCAATGTGATATCCCCCATCTTTCGAACGAAAGCCTTTTATAAACCAAGGCATTCTTGGAACGTTCTTCGAATGTCTTACAAACTGATCTCGCCTTAAATAGTTGTGCCGAAGAATTCTGACCGACTCTAGACAAGATTTCATCAATCATGTCTCCGGGTAGGTCTCTTAAAATATTGGGTTGTCTATCCATTTTGTGTTTTTATACTGTAAAATAGACAAGAGTTAGATTCATAAAAAAAATACTTATTAATACAAGCAATTTTTACATATATCATAAAGCATAAGAACACTATATTACATATATTACACCACACGAATACAACTATCTTATTCCGACTCGCTTGTTTCTTCTTCTTCGGTTTTGGTTCATTTTGCCAAGTTTCTAGGGATATATGATGTTCCCCTAATACGAGCCGTCGTAATCCACATTGGTTTAGAAAAACCTGGTGGTTTAGAGGTTCCCGGGTCATTGTTACAACTTAAGGACTTCGGGGGTTGACGATACATATAAAGTTCATCAGGGTTGGAATTAGATTTCTCTATTTTTATACCCTTTCCCTTATTATTTTCTTTTGCCTTTTTAAATTCAGTTGGGGTAATTTCTATAACATCATCGGAATTCTCGTCGGAATCCGATTCATCGGAGAATTGGTAATCCTCCCAATATTTTGCTTCCTTGGCGGAAACACCATTGACCATAATTAACCTTGGTCGGTTGGTTGAGGATTTTCTTTTACTTAACCGTTTTATTATTTCCCCCTCCGGTTCTACTTCTTCATCCGGTTCTGATTCTTCTTCCGGTTCTGATTCTTCTTCCGGTTCCGACTCTTCTTCCGGTTCCTCTTCGGGAACTTGTGAATCAGTCCACGAATCATTCCAAATTACATTTGACTCTTCATTATTATTAGGTGAGTCAATGGGACTTGTTCTAGAGGTAGACATCTATCACATAATATCAAACGCGTTAAGAGATTAATATATCACATAATATTCACATGTTAAAAATATATAGTTTCCAACAAAATTTGTTAAGCAATCATTTTTCAAGTAAACACGGTCGAAGTCCAGACTCACTAATGCATCCTAACAAACTCGATAAGACATACTAATGCAAAATTCTGGTTCTCTAAGACCAACGCTCGGATACCAACTGAAATGTCCCGTTCTTATTGATTAAAAACGTTCCATATTAATTGATTTCGTTGCGAGGTTTTGACCTCTATATGAGACTTTTTTCAAAGACTGCATTCATTTTAAAACAAACCATAACCTTTATTTCATCAATAAAGGTTTAAAAAGCTTTACGTAGATTATCAAATAATGATAATCTAAAATATCCTGTTTACACACGACCATTACATAATGGTTTACAATACAAATATGTTACAACAAAATAAGTTTCTTGAATGCAGTTTTTACACAATATCATACAAGCATGGACTCCAAATCTCGTCCTTATTTAAGTATGCGACAGCGGAAGCTCTTAATAATCACCTGAGAATAAACATGCTTAAAACGTCAACAAAAATGTTGGTGAGTTATAGGTTTAACCTATATATATCAAATCATAATAATAGACCACAAGATTTCATATTTCAATACACATCCCATACATAGAGATAAAAATCATTCATATGGTGAACACCTGGTAACCGACATTAACAAGATGCATATATAAGAATATCCCCATCATTCCGGGACACCCTTCGGATATGATATAAATTTTGAAGTACTAAAGCATCCGGTACTTTGGATGGGGCTTGTTGGGCCCGATAGATCTATTTTTGGGATTCGCGTCAATTAGGGTGTCTGTTCCCTAATTCTTAGATTACCAGACTTAATAAAAAGGGGCATATTCGATTTCGATAATTCAACCATAGAATGTAGTTTCACGTACTTGTGTCTATTTTGTAAATCATTTATAAAACCTGCATGTATTCTCATCCCAAAAATATTAGATTTTAAAAGTGGGACTATAACTCACTTTCACATATTTTTACTTCGTCGGGAAGTAAGACTTGGCCACTGGTTGATTCACGAACCTATAACAATATATACATATATATCAAAGTATGTTCAAAATATATTTACAACACTTTTAATATATTTTGATGTTTTAAGTTTATTAAGTCAGCTGTCCTCGTTAGTAACCTACAACTAGTTGTCCACAGTTAGATGTACAGAAATAAATCGATAAATATTATCTTGAATCAATCCACGACCCAGTGTATACGTATCTCAGTATTGATCACAACTCAAACTATATATATTTTGGAATCAACCTCAACCCTGTATAGCTAACTCCAACATTCACATATAGAGTGTCTATGGTTGTTCCGAAATATATATAGATGTGTCGACATGATAGGTCAAAATATTGTATACGTGTCTATGGTATCTCAAGATTACATAATATACAATACAAGTTGATTAAGTTATGGTTGGAATAGATTTGTTACCAATTTTCACGTAGCTAAAATGAGAAAAATTATCCAATCTTGTTTTACCCATAACTTCTTCATTTTAAATCCGTTTTGAGTGAATCAAATTGCTATGGTTTCATATTGAACTCTATTTTATGAATATAAACAGAAAAAGTATAGGTTTATAGTCAGAAAAATAAGTTACAAGTCGTTTTTGTAAAGGTAGTCATTTCAGTCGAAAGAACGACGTCTAGATGGCCATTTTAGAAAACATACTTCCACTTTGAGTTTAACCATAATTTTTGGATATAGTTTCATGTTCATAATAAAAATCATTTTCTCAGAATAACAACTTTTAAATCAAAGTTTATCATAGTTTTTAATTAACTAACCCAAAACAGCCCGCGGTGTTACTACGACGGCGTAAATCCGGTTTTACGGTGTTTTTCGTGTTTCCAGGTTTTAAATCATTAAGTTAGCATATCATATAGATATAGAACATGTGTTTAGTTGATTTTAAAAGTCAAGTTAGAAGGATTAACTTTTGTTTGCGAACAAGTTTAGAATTAACTAAACTATGTTCTAGTGATTACAAGTTTAAACCTTCGAATAAGATAGCTTTATATGTATGAATCGAATGATGTTATGAACATCATTACTACCTTAAGTTCCTTGGATAAACCTACTGGAAAAGAGAAAAATGGATCTAGCTTCAACGGATCCTTGGATGGCTCGAAGTTCTTGAAGCAGAATCATGACACGAAAACAAGTTCAAGTAAGATCATCACTTGAAATAAGATTGTTATAGTTATAGAAATTGAACCAAAGTTTGAATATGATTATTACCTTGTATTAGAATGATAAACTACTGTAAGAAACAAATATTTCTTGAGTTTGGATGATCACCTTACAAGATTGGAAGTGAGCTAGCAAACTTGAAAGTATTCTTGATTTTATGTAACTAGAACTTGTAGAATATATGAAGAACTCTTAGAACTTGAAGATAGAACTTGAGAGAGATCAATTAGATGAAGAAAATTGAAGAATGAAAGTGTTTGTAGGTATTTTTGGTCGTTGGTGTATGGATTAGATATAAAGGATATGTAATTTTGTTTTCATGTAAATAAGTCATGAATGATTACTCATATTTTTGTAATTTTATGAGATATTTCATGCTAGTTGCCAAATGATGGTTCCCACATGTGTTAGGTGACTCACATGGGTTGCTAAGAGCTGATCATTGGAGTGTATATACCAATAGTACATACATCTAAAAGCTGTGTATTGTACGAGTACGAATACGGGTGCATACGAGTAGAATTGTTGATGAAACTGAACGAGGATGTAATTGTAAGCATTTTTGTTAAGTAGAAGTATTTTGATAAGTGTATTGAAGTCTTTCAAAAGTGTATAAATACATATTAAAACACTACATGTATATACATTTTAACTGAGTCGTTAAGTCATCGTTAGTCGTTACATGTAAGTGTTGTTTTGAAACCTTTAGGTTAACGATCTTATTAAATGTTGTTAACCCAATGTTTATAATATCAAATGAGATTTTAAATTATTATATTATCATGATATTATCATGTATGAATATCTCTTAATATGATATATATACATTAAATGTCTTTACAACGATAATCGTTACATATATGTCTCGTTTAAAAATCATTAAGTTAGTAGTCTTGTTTTTACATATGTAGTTCATTATTAATATACTTAATGATATGTTTACTTATCATAGTATCATGTTAACTATATATATATCCATATATATGTCATCATATAGTTTTTACAAGTTTTAACGTTCGTGAATCACCGGTCAACTTGGGTGGTCAATTGTCTATATGAAACATATTTCAATTAATCAAGTCTTAACAAGTTTGATTGCTTAACATGTTGGAAACATTTAATCATGTAAATATCAATCTCAATTAATATATATAAACATGGAAAAGTTCGGGTCACTACAGTAGCTTCCATTTTTCTGTTTCTTCGTTTCTTGTTCTAGTTTTGATCTTTGAGTTGTTTCATTCATTATCTTCAACATTTCTTCAAGTATTCAATGATTCTATGCTTAATTACAATACAACGGAATAATAATGGAAATATTACAAATTCGTATGAAATAACCGACGATAGGACTTGATATTGTGACTAATAATATGTCTATTTTGAGTAATATCAATGAGTGGCACCAAGAAAAAGATATCGTTAGATCATCTAAAGCAGCTAGAGCCGATTCTAGCCATGACTTAGATTCCATTTCCGCAAAGATAGATGCTGTTGAGAGACGAATGGAAAAGATGACTAAAGATATACACTCAATACGAATTAGTTGTGAGCAGTGTGGAGGACCACATTTGACAAAAGATTGTCTCAGTATTGAATTAACAATGGAACAAAGAGAGAATGTTTCATACATAAACCAAAGGCCTGGAAATAATTATCAGAATAATTATCAACCGCTAAGACCGATTTACAATCAAAACCAGAACTATAACCGAAATATTCCATACAACAACCAACAAGGTCCTAGCAATCAACAAGTATCCAACAATACTTACAATCAGCAAAGACCTAATTTTCAAAACAAACCACCGCAACAAACCGATGATAAAAAGCCAAATTTAGAAGATATGATGACGAAGCTAGTTGAAACTCAAACGCAATTTTTCACATCTCAGAAACAAACTAATGAACAAAATGCTCAAGCATTTAGAAATCAACAAGCTTCTATTCAAAACTTGGAACAAGAAGTAAGTAACCTAGCAAGGTTAATAGGTGAAAGAAAATCGGGAAGTCTACCTAGTGATACAAATGCTAACCCCCGGAATGAAACAGCTAAAGCCATTACCACAAGAAGTGGTACAACACTTAAACCACCTGAAATACCTGTAACTTCTGATGAAGCTATTCCTACTCCACAAGAACCACAACCTAATCAAGATAAGGAAAAGAACCGGTAGTTGAAAAGGTTAATGAAGATAACACAGTTAAGGCTAAACCTTATGTTAAACCATACCAACCACCACTTCCTTACCCGAGTAAAATGAAGAAAGAGAAACTTGAAGCCGAGCAATCCAAATTCTTGGATATGTTAAAACAGATAAATGTAAATCTTCCTTTCATTGATGTGATTTCAGGAATGCCTAGATATGCTAAATTTCTGAAAGATCTAATCTCGAATAGAAAGAAAATGGAAGAACTCTCGGCTGTTACTATGAATGCTAATTGTTCAGCAGTGCTGTTGAATAAGATACCAGAAAAATTATCTGATCTAGGAAGTTTCACAATTCCATGTTCTCTGGGTAGTCTTAGTTCAATAGAAGCATTGGCAGACTTAGGTGCTAGTATAAATTTAATGCCGTATTCATTATACGCTAAACTAGACCTTGGAGAATTGAAACCAACAAGAATAAGCATACAACTAGCCGATAGATCAATAAAATATCCTAGAGGGATAATGGAGAATATGCTAGTTAAAGTTGGTACTTTAGTATTTCCAGTAGATTTTGTTGTTCTGGATATGGAAGAAGATTCTCAAGTTCCTCTCATATTAGGAAGACCATTCTTAAACACGGCTAAAGCAATGATAGACGTGTTTGGTAAGAAACTGACCCTAAGTATAGAGGATGAGAGTGTTACTTTTTCAGTTGATAGAGCAATGCAACAACCGCAATCTGTAGATGATACATGTTATTATATTCAAACTATAGATTCACATGCAGAATTGTTAGAAGAATTTTCAGAACTACAAGGAACAGGAGAATATTCTTTAGGAGAAGGAATTGAACCAATTGATGAAGTTGAAATGTTAGCTACACTTATAGCTAATGGATATGAACCAACAACAGAAGAAATTCAAATGTTAAAAGAAGAAGACAGATATCGATATAAATCATCGATAGAAGAACCTCCGAAATTAGAGTTAAAGCCACTTCCAAACCATTTGGAATACGCTTATTTACATGGTGAATCTGAATTACCTATAATTATATCGTCTTCTCTTACTGAAAATGAGAAATCACAACTCATTTCTGTGTTGAAAGCTCATAAACCAGCCATTGCATGGAAGATTCATGATATTAAAGGAATAAGTCCTTCGTATTGCACACATAATATCCTTATGGAAGAAGGTCATAAAACGTATGTGCAACGCCAACGAAGACTAAATCCTAATATGCAAGATGTAGTTAAGAAAGAGATTATTAAACTGCTAGATGCAGGTTTGATATATCCAATTTCTGATAGTCCATGGTTAAGCCCAGTTCAATGCGTGCCTAAGAAGGGTGGCATGACTGTCATTACAAATGAGAAAAATGAGCTTTTTCCTACAAGGACTGTAACAGGATGGCGTGTATGTATTGATTATAGAAAATTAAATGACGCCACCAGAAAAGATCACTTTCCCTTACCTTTCATTGATCAAATGTTGGAAAGGCTAGCCAGAAATAGTTACTATTGTTTTCTTGATGGTTTTTTCGGATATTTTCAAATTCCAATAGCACCCGAAGATCAAGAGAAAACCACATTCACATGCCCTTATGGTACTTTTGCTTACAAACGCATGCTATTTGGACTTTGCAATGCCCCTGCAACCTTTCAAAGGTGTATGATGGCGATTTTTCATGACAAGATAAAAGAATGCATGGAAGTTTTCATGGATGACTTTTCAGTCTTCGGTGATACATTTGAAACATGTCTAGCTAATCTTGAACGAATGCTTATTAGATGAGAACAATCAAGTCTAGTTCTTAATTGGGAGAAATGCCATTTCATAGTTAAAGAAGGCATCGTTCTTGGACATAAAATTTTGAAGGAAGGAATTGAAGTGGATAGAGCTAAAGTAGATGTAATTGCTAAACTTCCACATCCCACCAATGTTAGAGGAGTTAGGAGTTTTCTAGGACATGCCGGTTTTTACCGACGTTTCATAAAAGATTTTTCTAAAATTGCCACTCCTATGAATAAACTCCTAGAAAAGGATGCTCCATTCATCTTTTCAGATGAATGTATCAAATCTTTTAATATTCTTAAAGAAAAACTCACTAATGCGCCGATCATGATAACACCAAATTGGAATCTACCGTTTGAACTAATGTGCGATGCAAGTGATTTTGCAATGGGAGCCGTTTTAGGACAAAGGATTGAAAAACGATTTCAACCTATATATTATGCTAGTAAGACGTTACAAGGAGCACAAACAAATTATACAACTACTGAAAAAGAACTCCTTGCTATTGTCTTTGCTTTTGACAAATTTCGTTCATATCTCGTTCTAGCAAAAACGGTGGTCTATACCGACCATTCTGCTCTTAGATACCTATTTTCGAAACAAGATGCCAAACCAAGATTAATCCGTTGGATCTTACTCTTACAAGAGTTCGATATTGAAATCCGAGATAAAAATGGAGCAGAAAATCTCGTCGATGATCATCTTTCTCGTCTTGAAAATCCCGAATTAGAAGTTCTAAATGAATCGGCCATACAAGACAACTTTCCTGATGAATATCTATTGAAGATAGATTATAATGAAATCCCATGGTTTGCAGACTATGCAAACTACTTAGTTTGTGGATACCTTGAAAAAGGATTATCGTACCAAAAACGAAAGAAATTCTTCAGTGATATAAAACACTATTTTTGGGAAGATCCACATCTGTTTAAAAGTTGTCCCGATAGAATAATACGTCGATGTGTATTCGGAGATGAAGCTAGTAAAATTTTAAACCATTGTCACACAAGACCAACAGGAGGGCATTATGGGCCTCAAATAACAGCAAGAAAAGTTTATGATGCTGGATTCTATTGGCCTACAATTTACAAAGACGCACACCTTCTTTGCAAATCCTGTGATGCTTGTCAAAGGGCCGGAAAAATAAGTCAACGTGATGAAATGTCACAAAATATCATTCAAGTATGCGAAGTATTTGACATTTGGGGTATTGACTTTATGGGTCCATTTCCAAAATCTCATAATAATCTCTATATTCTCGTAGCCATTGATTATGTATCTAAATGGGTGGAAGCACAAGCTCTCCCAACTAACGATGCACGAGTTGTAGTCAACTTTTTAAAACGTCTTTTTGCAAGGTTTGGAACACCGAAAGCTTTAATAAGTGATCGGGGTACTCATTTCTGTAATAATCAACTTGAGAAAGTTCTTAAAAGATATGGAGTAACTCATAAAATCTCCACTGCTTATCATCCACAAACAAGTGGACAAGTTGAAAATACCAACCGAGCTTTAAAACGTATTCTAGAGAAAACCGTAGGATCAAATCCGAAGGAATGGTCCATTAAATTGGAGGATGCACTCTGGGCTTTTAGAACAGCCTACAATGTAGCGACCCCGACAAATCGTCAAGTGACGGCGTCGACTACGTAGGTCCCATTACCTGGTCATAAGTCTTTAAAACAGACGTTTGACCCAAAATATGTCGCATCCATTCAAGTGTAAAGATTGTTTCAAAGTTACAAAGATAATTGACCACAAGTTAAGTTACAACGTTATAAGTACAAATGAAAACTATGCGACACAGTTTAAATAAGTTCAAAAGATGCTCCAAAATGAATGTATACTCGACATCCAAGCAAGTATCAAAAGAGTGCGGAAGCATGTATCACTAAGCATTCAAAACCTGAGAAAACATAGAAGAATCTGTCAACGAAAACGTTGGTGAAATCATAGGTTTAGTAAGTATTAAACGTTGTTTTTGAACCACAAGATTTTGTATTTCCATAACGTAGATTATCCAAATCATTTGCATTCCAAAAGTGTTGTTATACGCGAGCACTCAATTATCAAAACTTAACCAACGTTACCCCATCACACAGTGCTAGAACCCACACTAAAACACAAAAATATATTTCATCCGCATAACGGTAGCGAACCGTCCGAATGAGGGTTTGTTAAACCCGTATGGCCACACAATATAAGTTCTCGCTTACACCCTGCAAGTGTAACTAATGATAATCGAATTGAGGCATTTTTGTTCTAACTCGCACGTGGAATGTTTGTTTTCACACTTGTGTTCAAAACATAAAAGTAAGTAGTACAAGATGTAACAAAGTATATGTTTTCTCAGCCCACGATTTAAAAGTATAAAAGTTGTTGAAAAGGTGGGACTATGATCTCACCTCGAGTGCACGAGTATAAAGGTACTTCAACAAGTAAATGTGTGCATGAAAGTTGCTTAGCCTTGACCTAAACAAGTAAGTTATATCAATTAACCGGTTACGACACAAGGTCGGGTGAAATGTGTTCAATTAGTCCTATGGCTCGTTACGACTCGATTAAGTATAGCATGTGAATCACGTTGTCAAGTTTCATACAAGAAACAAGTATAAAAGCATGTTAGAATGATTGTATAAAAGTTTGGTTAAGTTTGACTAAAAGTCAAACTTGGTCAAAGTCAACGAAAAAGTCAACGCGTTCGGGTCGGGTCCCGAACTATTTTTCTATGCTAATTATTCATATACAAGTGTATTAAAACAAGTTTCATGTGAATCGGAGGTCGGTAACTAGTCAAACATTTCGCGTAAATTGGGACGAGGAGGTCAGAATCTGACCAGGCACATCCGCGCGCCGCGCGGGGATGGGGCGCGCCGCGCCACCCTCTGGGCAGACACTTTTCTGTTTTTCACAAGTATGCACGAGCTAAAAACCAAATAACCACCTTTTATGATCCGTAAACAATTAGAACATGTATCTTATATCATCGGAAAGGTAATTTGACGAGTAAAACACCTAGACACATTTCATCAAGCAATTCAACACTTACAACAACCCAAAACCGCATTAAACGTTCATAATCAAAGTTTCAAGTTCTAAAAACGCATTTCATGATTCGGGCAACCAATTTACATGTATGATATGCCGTTTCGAAGGTAATCAAACACACATTGCAACTAAACACTTATCAACAACAATTCATAGCATTTGATGCACCAAAAGTTCATATAAAGCTTATCAAACCCTAATCCAAGTTCACAAAATCATTAATCATGTTCTTGGAGTTTCCTTAATCAACCTATACATCAAAACGAAGCTAATGATACTAGTAACACTTTTAAAACATGCACTTTAACAATCTAACAACATTTGATCATCCAAAATCAAGGATTTAGCAAGTAATTTTCATATTGAACTAGTTACACCAAAAACAACGAATCGAGCATACAAATTACATACACGACATCACAATGAGCCATAGACACTAATTAACAACATTTCAAGTCAAAAACACGAATTTAGAGAAATCTAGCGTTTTAGAAATGTTACCAAAAATCGGTGTAGTTAGTATCAAATCGTAGAGGATGACGAGAGGATTAAGAATATGTAGTCGGATTTGTTGTGAGCTTCCAAGATCAAAATTAGATGATGAATTTGTGTTTGTGTTCTTGAGAGAAAAGGAAGAAAGAAAAAGAGGAAGAAGATGGTGAAATGAAGTGTGTGGTGGTGAGGAGTCACTAGTTAGCCAAGTTTACCCGAGTGGCGAGATTAGTCCCTCAAGTTTGTTGTCGGGTGCGGGAAATAACCAAACGAGTATTTTTAAAACGCAAGTTAACGAGAGATGTTATAATCGAGTAACGGGATTATCATGAACACTAGTTAACGAAGTGCACGAGTATAGGTGACGAGGGATGTTATTTTTTTAAAAAAAAAGACGGTGTTAAAATAATTTAACGGAAAAACGCGGGATGTTACATTATCCACACCTTAAAAGAAATTTCGTCCCGAAATTTAGTTGGAAGTAATAGTCGATGTGTCTTACTCGAGACCTAGTGTAGTAACTCTACGAATGATTGAAGGTACTTTCTTGGACATTCCACGAATCCGGATAGTCGGGGTGTTACGTTGTATTAGGGCTTGGTTTTACGATCCACAAGTTCAGCCGGTGTTTCCTATGAGGAGGAGTTTGTCATCAATAGTTGGTGCATCCAGCAGGATTGCACGTTCCTGTTCCGCAGGACACGTTTCTAAGTTTGTTACACGAAATGTAGGGTAAACGGAAACTTAATTGAGTCGGAAGTTCTAAACGGTAGGGAGCGGTTCCAATACGCCCCAAGGTTTCAAAAGGGTTAACATGTCGCGGGTTTAACTTTCCCTGATTCCCGAAACGGATTACACCCTTCCAAGGTGCGGGTTCTCAATATTACGCGGTTACACACTGGGATTTGTGAGGTTTTCATCTAAGTTTGGTATAACTCTTTTGGCGACTACGGATCGTCTCGAGCCCTCCTCGGATTTGAATGATTTCAATTGTTGTTTCTTGATGGAGTTCAGATTTCGGTGGTTGATGCTTTGGTTAAATGAACAGGGGTATGACATTAGCGGTCATATAGGGTTTCGGAAAGTGCGCGTGAACACACGAGTGGTAACTACTGTTGTAAGAGTGATCTACTAAAGGTGACAATACGAGTTTGTGACATGTCTTTCCAAGACGTAATTCGTTCGTTTGCTCGGTTCGTCAGTTTGTGGGTGGTACGTGGTACTCATGTCTAAACGGGTCTCCAAGGTTTCTTGTAAAACTAGAAGTGAAACGAGTATTTCGATACGGAATAATTGACAAAGGTACGCCGTGTTGGAATAGAATCTCTTAAGATACGCTTGAACAAGTTAGTTAGGGTTCGAAAAATGTTCGTTAGGACTATTCACCCTCGTGGCGAATACTAATGTAATATGATGAATTTCTCCATCCATGGAGAAATGTTACAAGGAGTTTCTTTAAACGGAAATGCGAGCGATAAAGATAGGAGTGAAATAAGGACTTAGAATAGGATGAGCTTGCATCTCGAGGTTGCCATAACGTGCCTCTAGTTGGCAAAAGTTGAAGTCTAAAAGAGAAACGAGGTAGTACACGTAGTTGTATAGTTCGGGGTTGAATAATAGTTGACCGATTATCAGAAACACAAGGGCGTTAAGTCAAAGAAGAGTGAAGT
Organism: Rutidosis leptorrhynchoides; assembly: GCF_046630445.1. Lineage (NCBI taxonomy): Eukaryota > Viridiplantae > Streptophyta > Magnoliopsida > Asterales > Asteraceae > Rutidosis > Rutidosis leptorrhynchoides. The sequence continues at coordinate 10,477,817 of NC_092340.1, read as the reverse complement.
ATCGTTGGATTGTGTGTTATCTTAAATTCCAGTAATATCAGACGGTGACGGTGAAATAACAGAGGTATGTAGTGTGGTACGTGATGACGAGAAGTTTGATCGGATCCACAATTTAGTATTCGAATTCTTCGTGTAAAATAATGAAATTTTTTTTTTTTTTTTTTTTTTTTTGAGTCGAGAGAGTATGCCTTTCGGCATTCAAATAGAAATAGTTCCATGTTCGAGTTCCATATGTTGCTATACGATTTTAACTAGAAATGTTGGTGTGAAGAATCACGTTCAAGGCTCAGACATGAAGAGGTTTAAAGTTGTGTAACACGAGAAAAGTCAGAAATGAATCTTCGGTAACAACCGGTGAGATCTAAGACTTTTACGAATACAAGTCTGAGTTGGGAGAGTTTCCTGATTACATGTGGCTTGATTTCGAGATTGATTGTAATGTCTTGACCATTAACATCATGGTCTAGAAAATTGGACTTCGTTCAACAGAAATTCTCACTCGGAGAATTTGGTATAAAGTTGCTCTTTTCTCAAAAGTTAGAGCGTAAGATGGTGATGTTGTTCGTTTTCCTTCTTTACTTGAATAAGTTAAGATGTCATCTATAAATACGATAACAGATTAGTCTATATGAATTTGCATACGCGGTTTAGGAGGTTCATGAATACGGACGGAGTCCTAAATAAATCAAACGGTACTAAGAGAGATTTACAACTAACGTTGCGAGTTCGGAAATGGCTTAGGAGACATCGTCTCCCTTAACCCCCAATTGGTGATAACCGGAACGGAGGTCGATTTGGAACATACGGGATTCGTGCAAAAATCATGAGGTCATGGATGCGAGGGAGAGGGTATCGGTTTCCAACCGAAAATTTCTTAGTTCACAATAATCTATACATAAATGTAGGGTAACAATTTCTCCTTAATGAATAGGTTTTGAGTTCCTTAGTTCTATTGGTGTCGAGTTCAATTTCTTAACGTATATCCTCCGATAACATTTATAGGCATACAATATTTTTCCGTTGGTCGCTTAAATCGCCTAAATAGTATCTAGGGGAAAAGATGGAAGGTAATGAGTACAAGTCAAAGTATTGGTTGTAAAACGTCTAGCGGTAATCGAATCGAACAAGTATGAAATATACGGTTTGCTGTGAAGAAACGTACCCGTGACTAGTCCATCATCGTCTCGGGCATCCTAGGTGTCGATGTTGTAAGTTCAACGGCGCGCGTTGGTTTTTGCTTTATTCTTTGGGCATTCATTCCTAAAATGACCCGATTGGCCACATTTGTAGCAAATACTCGGCTTTGGTGCGTCGGGCCCCTTTTGAGTGACGGGGGCGGTACTTCCACAATACTTGGCAATATGACCACTACCTTGGCACCGATGGCAAATTAGCTTGCCACATTCACCAAAATGATGCTTGTGGCATTTGTTGCAAAAAGGTCGTGTCCCGGCATAACTTTTCTTGCCGACGGGGGTGAGAGGTTCCTTGGAAAAGTTGTTGTTGTAGTTACTCGATTGGGGGGCTTCCCTTTTTCTTTTGTTGTCACCCGACTCATCCTCGGCTTTAGGTGCCGGCACTTCAATCTCGTCTACCGTTTCGATCAATTGACGGGCCATATTCAGGGCCTCTTGGTGATTACTGGGTTTAGATGACATTACTCCTTGTTTGATGCTCTTGGGAAGACCATCCATGTAAAGTTCAACCCTTAGAGGTTCGGGGGTCACGAGGTTTGGACACATCAAGGATAGCTCAGAAAATCGTTGATTATATGCCTTTAGGTCATTCCCGACCGCTTTTAAAGTTCTTAGTTCGTGTTCGAGCTTACGGGTCTCTTCGCGCGGGAAGTATTCGGTGATCATCTTTTTCTTTAAGTCGGCCCATGAGAGTGTGTGGGCTTCATCGATACCCACCGACAGCACATACGTATTCCACCATGTGAGGGCGATACCGGCAAAAGTGTGGGTGGAATATTTGACTTTGTCTTGGTCCCGACAACCGCTTATGCTAAAAACGGCTTCTGTTTGCTCAAACCATCGGGTGAGCACAACCGGTCCTCCGGTCCCATCGAAGGTGTGAGGTTTGCACCCCATGAAAGTTTTGTAGGAGCAACCCTCGTTTGAATTACCGGTTCCATGGTTGTTGTGGTTGTGGTTGTTATTGATGTCGGAGGAGATACTAGCCATAGCCGCACCTATGGCGGTGGCTATCATGCGTTGAAAAGCTTGTTCGGAAGTTTCATTACGTGGTCCGCGACGGGGAAGCATTGTTCCTTCAAGACACAAGAATATCGTTGATTAGTATTCTCAATAATACTAATCATGATAGGGAATGATGATGTAGAGAAAATTTTCCTTGACTCGCCTTAAATTCTTTATGTCATAATGTCGGAACGTCCATGTGAATCACCGTAATATAATCCCGGAAATTATATTACCCTGATTCTCATGTGCATTTAACATTACTTCATAAAGTCAAAGTGGCGCGTCAACAAAATTTATCAACGTAAGATCAAGATCGAATACGAGTTAGATATGATAGAAGAGTTCGAGTATAAATGCACAATTAGTCAAGTAATCCCTACTTCAGTCTATATGCCGGTTGTAGTCTAGATTCACCTATGTACCCTATGACTCGGGGTGGACACAAATGAACTCTAAATCCCTACAACCAAGGCTCTGATACCACTTGTAGCGACCCCGACAAATCGTCAAGTGACGGCGTCGACTACGTAGGTCCCATTACCTGGTCATAAGTCTTTAAAACAGACGTTTGACCCAAAATATGTCGCATCCATTCAAGTGTAAAGATTGTTTCAAAGTTACAAAGATAATTGACCACAAGTTAAGTTACAACGTTATAAGTACAAATGAAAACTATGCGACACAGTTTAAATAAGTTCAAAAGATGCTCCAAAATGAATGTATACTCGACATCCAAGCAAGTATCAAAAGAGTGCGGAAGCATGTATCACTAAGCATTCAAAACCTGAGAAAACATAGAAGAATCTGTCAACGAAAACGTTGGTGAAATCATAGGTTTAGTAAGTATTAAACGTTGTTTTTGAACCACAAGATTTTGTATTTCCATAACGTAGATTATCCAAATCATTTGCATTCCAAAAGTGTTGTTATACGCGAGCACTCAATTATCAAAACTTAACCAACGTTACCCCATCACACAGTGCTAGAACCCACACTAAAACACAAAAATATATTTCATCCGCATAACGGTAGCGAACCGTCCGAATGAGGGTTTGTTAAACCCGTATGGCCACACAATATAAGTTCTCGCTTACACCCTGCAAGTGTAACTAATGATAATCGAATTGAGGCATTTTTGTTCTAACTCGCACGTGGAATGTTTGTTTTCACACTTGTGTTCAAAACATAAAAGTAAGTAGTACAAGATGTAACAAAGTATATGTTTTCTCAGCCCACGATTTAAAAGTATAAAAGTTGTTGAAAAGGTGGGACTATGATCTCACCTCGAGTGCACGAGTATAAAGGTACTTCAACAAGTAAACGTGTGCATGAAAGTTGCTTAGCCTTGACCTAAACAAGTAAGTTATATCAATTAACCGGTTACGACACAAGGTCGGGTGAAATGTGTTCAATTAGTCCTATGGCTCGTTACGACTCGATTAAGTATAGCATGTGAATCACGTTGTCAAGTTTCATACAAGAAACAAGTATAAAAGCATGTTAGAATGATTGTATAAAAGTTTGGTTAAGTTTGACTAAAAGTCAAACTTGGTCAAAGTCAACGAAAAAGTCAACGCGTTCGGGTCGGGTCCCGAACTATTTTTCTATGCTAATTATTCATATACAAGTGTATTAAAACAAGTTTCATGTGAATCGGAGGTCGGTAACTAGTCAAACATTTCGCGTGAATTGGGACGAGGAGGTCAGAATCTGACCAGGCACATCCGCGCGCCGCGCGGGGATGGGGCGCGCCGCGCCACCCTCTGGGCAGACACTTTTCTGTTTTTCACAAGTATGCACGAGCTAAAAACCAAATAACCACCTTTTATGATCCGTAAACAATTAGAACATGTATCTTATATCATCGGAAAGGTAATTTGACGAGGAAAACACCTAGACACATTTCATCAAGCAATTCAACACTTACAACAACCCAAAACCGCATTAAACGTTCATAATCAAAGTTTCAAGTTCTAAAAACGCATTTCATGATTCGGGCAACCAATTTACATGTATGATATGCCGTTTCGAAGGTAATCAAACACACATTGCAACTAAACACTTATCAACAACAATTCATAGCATTTGATGCACCAAAAGTTCATATAAAGCTTATCAAACCCTAATCCAAGTTCACAAAATCATTAATCATGTTCTTGGAGTTTCCTTAATCAACCTATACATCAAAACGAAGCTAATGATACTAGTAACACTTTTAAAACATGCACTTTAACAATCTAACAACATTTGATCATCCAAAATCAAGGATTTAGCAAGTAATTTTCATATTGAACTAGTTACACCAAAAACAACGAATCGAGCATACAAATTACATACACGACATCACAATGAGCCATAGACACTAATTAACAACATTTCAAGACAAAAACACGAATTTAGAGAAATCTAGCGTTTTAGAAATGTTACCCAAAATCGGTGTAGTTAGTATCAAATCGTAGAGGATGACGAGAGGATTAAGAATATGTAGTCGGATTTGTTGTGAGCTTCCAAGATCAAAATTAGATGATGAATTTGTGTTTGTGTTCTTGAGAGAAAAGGAAGAAAGAAAAAGAGGAAGAAGATGGTGAAATGAAGTGTGTGGTGGTGAGGAGTCACTAGTTAGCCAAGTTTACCCGAGTGGCGAGATTAGTCCCTCAAGTTTGTTGTCGGGTGCGGGAAATAACCAAACGAGTATTTTTAAAACGCAAGTTAACGAGAGATGTTATAATCGAGTAACGGGATTATCATGAACACTAGTTAACGAAGTGCACGAGTATAGGTGACGAGGGATGTTATTTTTAAAAAAAAAAAGAAGGTGTTAAAATAATTTAACGGAAAAACGCGGGATGTTACATACAAAACTCCAATTGGAACCACACCTTTTAGACTCGTTTACGGAAAAGCATGTCATCTTCCAGTAGAAATTGAACACAAAGCATTTTGGGCTTTGAAGACATGTAATCTTGATTTACATGAAGCCGGACGTCTACGATTAAGTAAACTAAACGAATTAGAAGAATTAAGACATGAAGCATACGAAAATTCGTTAATCTATAAAGAAAGAACGAAGAAATGGCATGATAAAAGAATCAGAAGTTCAAAAGAATTTAAAGAAGGAGACAGAGTTCTTCTTTTCAATTCACGATTCAAGCTATTTCCTGGAAAATTGAAATCAAGATGGTCTGGACCATTCATAGTCAAAAGAGTTTTCCCATACGGAACAGTAGAGTTAATAAATTCAAATGGGGTTGAATTTAAAGTTAATGGTCACAGAGTTAAACATTACATAGATAGTCCGATGGAAGTCAACAACGAAGTTAATCACAATTTCGATACCACAGCTAACTAAGTGTGGGGAGAATCAAGTCTTTAAAGGATAATATGTATTTCTGTTAGAATTAGATTGCCTGTTTTCGTGTAGTTCTCGAAAATGAAACCCGAATGGTCTTTCCCTAGCAGACCCTAAAGAACTAGTCTTCTCCCCCCATTCTGAATTTTTATTTTTTTTAGGAAATGAAGACTGCCTGTGAACTAAACCATGGTCTAATGCTACACGCTTTGATCACTAAACGTAATAATGACACACTACCGAGTGAAATAGTATCAGTAATCAGAGAAAGATTGGACGGAGCAAGAAAAGAATCCAGATGCGAAGATAATAAGTTACAATTTGGTAAAGGAAAATCATAATCCGCAGCGAAAAGAAGAGCACGACACCTTGAAAGATGTCACAAATGCGGAAAATGGTCACATGGAGGTAAATGTTCAAATAATCAAACCTATTCAAACACTGAATATGTTACTTTATGCAGAGATGGACCGTTCATATGTTTAGAAGAAAAAACACTGAATGCTCGAGGTTACGCCTATGTAGCCATGGAAAATCAATTAAACCGACTATCTTATGAATGGGATAGATCATATCACTAAGAATACTATCTCACAGGTAAGTCTGTACAGTTTTTTGTTTTTTTTTTATTTTTTTTATTTTTAACCTTTTGATAATAAACGCTAATTTGTTCGCTATAAAGTATTAAATTGGTATTGAATAAAATTAGGTTTGGCGACCGAAATTATTGATATCATACCAAAATTTATTACATCACTGCGAAATTTAACGTTTATTCTTAAGGTATAAATATCTTTAATCAATCAACCCAAAATATTTCAAAAATTGTTCATGAGTTAAATTAGGTCATGGAACCGAAATTACTTTACCTAAAAGATGGGCGCATGTTTTTGATAATATTTGATTGATTAAAGTGGGATAAAAGCCAAAAAGATTTTTAATTTTATTTTTATAATGTTTTAAAATTAATATATAAAAATTAAAATAATATTGTAAACTTTTTAAAATTAATATATTTAAAATTGTAAATATTTGAAAAATTAATCTTTTCAATATAAGTTTGTATGTTTAAAAACAAAAATATAATATAAGTTTGGTGTGAATTTTTAATTTTTATTATATGAATTTTGAATTTTATGCATTTTAAATTTAAGTTTGGTGTGAATTTAAAAACAAAAATTTACTTTATTTCGCTAAGTTAAAAATATGATTTTTAAAATTCGTCGTAAGTTGAAGACTAGGTCTTTGAACCAAAATTGCTTTACCCGAGGAAGGGACGAGAACTTTTATTACCATTATTTTTAATCTTATTAAATTAAAGTATGCCAAAAATATTAAAAATAAAAATAAAAATAAAAAAATATCAAACCCCGCGACTCGCGGAGTTTGAAGGGTCAAACACCACGACTCGCGGAGGGACCAAAACCCAGAAAAAAATAAAAACGTAAACTGATCAGTCCTCAACCACACACACACATATACTGCGAAAATAAAACCCGAAAAACCCGAGAAAACACTCCCAAATTCACAATTTTTCACCGTTAATCATCAAATCTTTTACTAAAATCATGTTAAGAAGGATGCTATCAAGGAATTACTCAAGAAAAACGGTAAATTTCTACACCTAAACACCATTTAATCCGAAAATTGGTGTTCTTGAGCAATTTTTTCCCTAATTTAATTTTGATGTTTTCTAGTGTAATTATGCTTAAATTGCTTATGTATTATGCTTGTATAACCTAGATTGATGCTATTTATCATGATTAGAAGCCTTAAACTTCAAATTTTGAGTAATCTAGGGTTTGTGTTCTTGAGCAATTTGGGGCTTTTTGATATAAACAGGTTATGACCGATTTTTGTCATGAATTGTTGCTAAATTAAGTAGTGTAACATGTTTAGGTAGTTAAATGATCAAAACTTTGAGCCTAAACATGATTTTGAGAATTAAAGTGGACTTTTTCAAGTCTAAAATTCATGAACTTGATTTTTGAAAGATAATGCCATTTGAAACTTGTTTAATTGCTAGTAATGATTATTTTGACATGTTATTTGAGTTGAATGCTTATGAACTTGGCGAACATTTTCGTATATGCTTATTTGAAAAAGTGTAGATTTGATAAAAATATGAAAATGAGCTTAAATTTGATATAAATTGGAGATGTTATTGTAATTATTTTGATTGATGATTTTGATGACATTAATGCATATTTGGATGCACACAAATTGTGTTTGATGTGTTTTACAGACTGAAAGGGGTGAATCTTCATCCCAAGCTCGCAATGCTCCTCCTGAGAATGTGGACCAATAGGAGGTGGATAACTACTACAAGCAAGATATACCTCATCCAGTAATGACATTTTCTGATATGCACTTAGAAGATTTGCACCCGAACTTGAGATTTGACAGACGTTGGATAGATTATCCAAAATACCAAAGAGGATTGCATACTCTTCATTCTAAAGCTGTTGAAGTACCTAGGGTCATAGAATGGGGACCATTAGAAGCTGTAGATTTGGCCGGGCCAATTAGGAAATTACTTGTACAGAGGTATGGTAATTCTACTTTTAACAATTGGGTACGGTTATTCAACATGCGTAGACCTGTATATAAAGTATGGTGTGAAGAATTGTTGTGTAGTATAGAATTAAATAATCGGGTAGCTAGTTTAACCGATCGATCTTTTATTTGATTTTTGTTAGGAGGTTCGATGCGCCACATGTCTTTACTAGACATGGCTCAGGCTTTACGTATATATACGCCTGAGGAGTTAGCATCTGCCGATTGTAAAGGGTTGATATTGAACGGTAGGAAGATAGATGAGAATTTTGATACACATGGTGTATGGAGTCAAATGACTAGCCATCACCGATTCAAAGGGGGAAATTACTCTTATTTGGATATAGATAGAGCAGAGGTAAGAGTAATTCATAGATTTTTAGCTAATTCGATTACACAAAGAGGTAAGAATAAGGAAAAGGTAAATGAACAGGATTTGTTTTACCACATGTGTATTCGAGACCCACAAAGTGCTGTAAGTATACCATATTGTGTGGGTTATTATTTATCAGCTATGGTTAGGGGGATGAGACCGCATAGCATAATAGGAGGTGGTATATTTATTACTTTGATTGCTGAATATCTCAATGTGGATATAAGTCGGGGGGGATTATTAATCGAAGAACCAGAACCCCAAGATACAATAGGTTTAAATCTATACCATGGTGCTAAAGTTTTGAAGAGGCGAAATAACGCCGCAGTACGATATAATGATACACATCCACAGGTTGAGAGAAACCAACAGCAAGGTAATGTAGGAGGGGGAAATGAAATGGCAGAAATGCAAAGGTTTATAGCTTCACAAGAGTATGAAAATGCTAGACATAGAGCATTTGAAGATTGGCAAGTTCATCAAAACCAAATCATAGCTTATTGCCAACATATAGGTAGAAACTATATTCCTACCCCAACGCCTATATTCCCTCCCTGGTCTATAGAGATGCAACCACCGTATCCTACGTATAACCCAGGAGAAGCATTTTATAGCACATATGGTTATGCATGGAACCCCTTCTGGTATCAGTATCATCCCTAGTCTACTTAGTTTTTTTTATTTTATTATTTGTAATGTTGATACATTTAATACTTATGTTGGATTTGTATTAGTTTTTATAATTTTCTAAATTTTATTATTAGATTTTAATAATTTTTGAATGTGGGGTAATATACCAAACTTCAAAAATATGTATATATGTTTGCAGTTTATCTTATGTACACAACAGGGTAAAACAACGCATTTTCAAAGACTGTCATTAAGTTCAGCAAAAGCAACTAATTTTGATGACAAGATGCAAAATATATGTGAAATAACAACAAGACGGAATGAACAAATGATATGCACCATTTATCATTCAGCAAGCAAACACAAATATGTTTGGAAACTTTGGTAAAATTTAATCATTTCTACGCTAATCACCCTCAATAATTTAAATTGTTACTGATTTCTTGCAAATGAGGGCTTTGCAAGATCTTAAGTGTGGGAAGGGGTTAAATTCTTTCGGATTTTTAATATTTTTTACTTCATACACTTGGTTACCATTAAAAATACTAGTAAAGCAGTAGTTGTATTAGAATCTAGTGCTCTCTGATAATAAAGAACAGCCCTAGTCTTATATACTGACTACCCACTTCTAGTAAAATTTTTCAAAATTTTCAACTAAATGAACTCAAAATCATGTTTATACATATTTATGAATGATAAAACTAGGTGTTAACACCGAAATTATTGTTACCTCGGAAAGGACATAAATTGAGAAACAAACCAAAATGTTAAAATTTATTTAAAATGGAATAAAGGACAATAAAAAGGAAAATAAAAGCCAAGTGTGGGAAATTTTCACCGAGTTATTCAAAATACATATCACATATTTTTGTACAAATAATTGAAAATACTTTTGTTTTGGATGATAATTAACTGTTTTACCCGATGAAAGAAAAGAATAGATGGATCTACACGATGAATCAATTCCATCGTTAAAAGGAAGTAAAGTCTTTCAAAAAAGAAACGCGCTTCTTGATTTAGGTCATGAAGTTGTCGTCCAGACCAGCTGTAGGTTGACGAAAAATCTAGAAAAGTCATCTCTAAAATCAGCAGGAAATCCACGGACCTCAGCATAAAACAGGGTCGCCAAGTGGTCAGATTTATCCTAACCATGAGAAGGATTTATCTCGTACAATGGAGGGGAACCGTGCAAATTAGCTGGATAAGACTAATGAATCAGATCCCCAGAAAGGATAATCTCCTTAAAGATTAAAAATCAGCTTTTAAGACTGATATTACTCAATCCTAGAGATTGACCTTAAAGATTGAGAATTACAAACTCATGGAATTCAATGATATCTAAACTCGAGCTTGAACGAGAAAATATTTTGATCAAAATTACAAACCGATTTGTTTTCTGAAAACCCATTTTCAATGCGTTCATTACCATTGAACGTAAAATCCTAGGAATTCACCTGGAATTCATTAGGTCGCCTGAACCAAATCGGGTGTCAACCGTAAGAACGGTGGTTGTATAGCATGGTGGAAGACAGGACCTTGTGCCAGACCGGAAAAATTATAAGGATGAGCTTTACTATTGCTCCTACAAAGGATAGTAATTGCGTCCGACACGTTAAAAGACCATAATTAAAAGCATGTCAGAGGACATTGCCTTAACAGTTGCTTGTTCAACGCTTTCCTTTACAATCGGACGGTAGTTTATCGAAAGGTAATATACGGAGCAAGTAAACTGGACGTGTTGCTTTCCTAATACAAGGTTAGCAAGTGGGTGACACAAAACCGCAAGTTTTGAGCTAAAATTTTCAAATCTGAAACCCACCAAACCCACAAAAAGAACTTGCAAACACCGGTGAAGGGTTATTCCGGAAAACTTATCTAGGGTAAAAGCTAGATTTAATTTTCAAAAGATCAAATGTTTTCATAAAGATCCAATTTCCTTAAAGGATCTAAATTTTTATAGTCATATGGGACTGTAAACCACAACGTTACTACCATTGTTTATACCGCCGTAAAGAAATCACTGATGTACAAAGTGTGAAGAATAAAGAAGTGATTCTAGTATTTCAAGACTATATTGCTTGAGGACAAGCAACGCTCAAGTGTGGGAATATTTGATAATGCTAAAAACGAACATATATTTCATAGCATTATTCCCCAAGAAAGACAAGCTTTTAGTTGCAATTGTTCTATTTACAAGTGATATTCGTTTAAATATTAAAAGGTGAAGACAAAAGACAGATTCGACGAATTGAAGACGCAAACGACCAAAAAGCTCAAAAATACAAAATACAATCAAAGAGGTTCCAATTATTGATAAGAAATGTCTCGAAATTACAAGAGTACAAGATTCAAAACGCAAAGTACAAGATATTAAATTGTACGCAAGGACGTTTGAAAATTCAGAACCGGGACCAGAGTCAACTCTCAACGCTCGACGCAACGGACTAAAAATTAAAAGTCAACTATGCACATAAATATAATATAATATTTAAATAATTCTTATAATTATTTATATATTATATAAGTAATAAAAATCCGTCGGCAAGAAAGACTCCAAAGTTGGTGAGCTGGAATTTCAAACTCTGCGACTCGCGGAGTTTGAAGGCAGAAAAGGCCGCGAGTCGCGGAGACCCCCTGAACTCAATTCCCTATAAAAGCAAACGAATTCTGGTCATTTTCATATCCATAATTCAATCTCTCTCTATATATGTATACATAAATATATTTATATTTATATTTTAATTTTAATTTTAATTATAATTCTAATAATAAGGGTATGTTAGCGAATGTTGTAAGGGTGTAAGTCGAAATTCTGTCCGTGTAATGCTACGCTATTTTTAATCATTGTAAGTTATGTTCAACCTTTTTACATTAATGTCTCGTAGCTAAGTTATTATTATGCTTATTTAATTCGAAGTAATCATGATGTTGGGCTAATTACTAAAATTGGGTAATTGGGCTTTGTACCATAATTGGGGTTTGGACAAAAGAACGACACTTGTGGAAATTAGACTATGAGCTATTAATGGGCTTTATATTTGTTTAACTAAATGATAGTTTGTTAATGTTAATATAAAGATTTATAATTGGACATACCTATAAATTACCATATACACTCGATCGGACACGATGGGCGGGGTAATTATATGTACGAATAATCGTTCATTTAACTGGACACGGGAATGGATTAATAGCCACTAGAATAATTAAAACAGGGGTGAAATTATGTACAAGGACACTTGGTATAATTGATAACAAAGTATTAAAACCTTGGGTTACACTCAATCGACATCCTGGTGTAATTATTAAACAAAGTATTAAAATCTTGTTACAGTTTAAGTCCCCAATTAGTTGGAATATTTAACTTCGGGTATAAGAATAATTTGACGAGGACACTCGCACTTTATATTTATGACTGATGGACTGTTATGGACAAAAACTAGACGGACATATTAAATAATCCAGGACAAAGGACAATTAACCCATGGGCATAAAACTAAAATCAACACGTCAAACATCATGATTACGGAAGTTTAAATAAGCATAATTATTTTATTTCATATTTAATTTCCTTTATTTTATATTTAATTGCACTTCTAATTATCGCATTTTATTTTATTGTTATTGTATTTAATTGCACTTTTAATTATCGTACTTTTAATTATCGCAAGTTTATTTTATCACACTTTTATTTATCGCAATTTCATTATCGTTATTTACTTTACGCTTTAAATTAAGTCTTGTATTTATTTTTTTACATTTGGTTTTAACTGCGACTAAAGTTTTAAAATCGACAAACCGGTCATTAAACGGTAAAAACCCCCCTTTATAATAATAATATTACTTATATATATATTTGTATTTTTATAAAAGTAAACTAATATAGCGTTAAGCTTTGTTTAAAGATTTTCCCTGTGGAACGAACCGGACTTACTAAAAACTACACTACTGTACGATTAGGTACACTGCCTATAAGTGTTGTAGCAAGGTTTAAGTATATCCATTCTATAAATAAATAAATATCTTGTGTAAAATTGTATAATATTTAATAGTATTTCCTTGTAAAATATAAGCTATTTTATATACACCTCTGCTTTGACATCAAAGGTTATTTACGGCTGTCTACTGTTTCTGCTGATTCATTCAATTTTTTTTTTCTTTTCAACATTCAGAGTATTGATTTGTAGACTGAGTGCTTTTCAGGATTTCAGATGAAAGATCATAATTCTAAGAGATGAATGTTATACATATAACTGTTAATGTAGATATGCTGTGAGTTTTCAAAGTACTGATTGCTGATTCCCGGTAATTGGTATGTCAGTTCTCGTTACAAGATGCGGATGAGTACATGATGAGACTTCAATAGATAAATATAGTGATTTGTCAGAGAGATTTAAACCAAGGAGCAACGAAGTTACTGGTACGTCTGCTGGTAATATGATAGAATATAAAAGGTTCCCCGGTAACAATAAAAGAGCACGCATATATATCAAGGTTATAATAAGGTTGTTTCGAACGAAAATCGAAGTTGATTTGCTGGAGCTGTGACGAAATTGGCTAATTTGGAGAGAGATTGTAAAATTATTTTCGGTAATAACAACGCTAAAGGAGCTATCACAGATACGTGTTAAATGTTTACTCAGGTTCCGAGATTTTTCAAGTGCATAACTATATGCATCAATCTTTTCTTCCGTAGATGAAATGCGGTTGGTTCATCCTTCCGATGGAGGTGTTTTTCAAGAATCACGAAAGGTTTGAACGCAGATTGTAATCGTCAAGATACAAATGAGGTTTATGATGAAATCAAGTGACAAACTTGAAAAATTGTTTAGTTTCATATGTTATAGTCAATATTTTAATTCATTTTTAATTGTCCAATGTTGGTAGTCCACAGTTGATAGTCCACAATTAGAAATTCAATAATTTATGTATAGTTTAATATATAATACTCGAATTAATTAATACGTGTCGTGACCCGTATACGTCTCAGACTCGATCACAACTCAAAGTATATATATTATTTGAGAATCCACCTCAACCATGTATAGTGAACTCTATCATTACAGCATATAGAGTGTCTATGGTGATTCCAAATAATATATATATATATATATATATATATATATATATATATATATATATATATATATATATATATATATATATATATATATATATATATATATATGCGTCGATATGATATGTCAAAACTTTGTATACGTGTCCCGATATTTAAAGTGCGTAAAATAAATAACAAAAATTAAATGACGATAAATAAAATTGGGAGAATTTAAATTGCGATAAATAAATTGCGATAAATAAAATGTAATCAGTTAGCTAGGAGCAGTTAGCTAGGAACAGTTAGCGTGGATTCTTAACAAAATTTATCGTAGTTAATTTGTTTGTTTCTATCAAATTTTTATTTCGTCAAATGTGTTCTTCATTATGCCACTTGTTGGATTCTGATAAATCAAAATCCAAATATGAAATTGGTTAATTTGCGGTGAACGGATACGTATATCGGTGGTTGTAAATAGGATAGTAAATAAATATTGAATTAGACTTGAAAGAATGTACAGTGTACTTATTAATGTGAAATCTAAATATTCCTCAGGTATTACCTACCCGTTAAAATATTTTCACCATTAACAGTTTGTACGAAAGAATTTTTAATTAAAATCTTTATGAAATTATATATACATATATATTTTCTTCAGATGTAATTATAGATTTAATGAGTTAATATGATATTAATCTCATTTGATTTCCGTTTGGAACTAGAATGAACAATCTCTAAAACTTTAGAGATTTCATAATCGCCATGCAGAACAAAGATAAATGATGTAGAACAATTCGTAGAATGATGATTATACTCGAGGTACAGAATAAGATGTTGAGACATGTGATGTTGAAACTTGGGTTGTTGGTGGTACTGTTGGTGCCGGTGATGTTGCTGAAGCTGGTACGTTTTGCACCATATTTTCCAAGGCTATTACTCGAGCACGAAGTTCGCTGACTTCTTGTATTACTCCGGGATGATTGTCAGTCGGAACGAGTGGATGAATAAGGTTTAAAATTGTGGATAGAATATAATTGTGACGAGATACTCTGGAAATGAGAGAGAAAAATGGTGTCTCGAACAGGTTCGCCGGTAAACGCTTCAGTTTCATCACCAAGAGGGAACTGTGGTGGATGAAAGGGATCTTCTTCTTCTTATCTCCAATAATTAAGTAGGCTACAAACCCATCAGATGAATTCGGAATGGCTGATTGATTGATTCATTCTGGTGACACCGCTTTCGAAGCTTAGGTGAATATCCATATCGGAATAGTTGTCGGAATAACTATCGGAATAGCTATCGAAATCTGAGGGACTCGAACTGGTTGAGGGATTCATCCCGTATAATCAGATGAAGTATTTTCGATAAGAAATAGATTATAGGATGTAGATTAGTACTTTGCAATACATAGTTTACATATGCATATATAATACTAAAATCCCATAAGTTACGGAGGAATCTATGGAATCTGTCAGGTAAAGTCTACAGTAACAGATATGCTAAGATATGAATTAGCAGATACGCTAAGATACGAATTTTGTCTATACACTATTCATGCAATCATTGCAGTATGATGTGTCTAGACTAGGAATGATAAGCAGGTAATTTTCTAAGGATGATAAGTAGGTAATTTTCGACATGAAATGATAAGCAAAACTTTTGACATGCAGACACGGTCGAAGTCCAGACTCACTAATGCATCCTAACGACTATTAATTAGACACACTAATGCAAGACCTGGTTCGCTAAGACCACCGCTCTGATACCAACTGTAGAGACCCGTCTTAATCCATCCGAACGAAGTCCGTATCAATTATAAATGATTCACAATAGTTGATTACATCGCGAGGTACTTGACCTCTATATGATACATTTTACAAACATTTCATTCATTTTTGAAGAGACAATATTTCATTACATCGAAAGTTGACGGCATGCATTCCATTTCATAATATATCTAACTATAATTGACTTAATATTAGTCTTAATGAACTCAACAACTCGAATGCAACGTCTTTTGAAATATGTCATGAATGACTCCAAGTAATATCCCTAAAATGAGTAAATGCACAGCGGAAGATTTCTTTCGTACCTGAGAATAAACATGCTTTCAAGTGTCAACCAAAAGGTTGGTGAGTTCATTAGTTTATCATAAATAATCATTTCATAACTTTTAATAGACCACAAGATTTCATATTTCCATTTCTCATAAACATACGTCCCATACATAGAGACAAAATAATCATTCATATGGATTGAACACCTGGTAACCGACATTCACAATATACATATAAGAATATCCCCATCATTCCGGGATCCTCCTTCGGACATGATATAAATTTCGAAGTACTAAAGCATCCGGTACTTTGGATGGGGCTTGTTGGGCCCGATAGATCTATCTTTAGGATTCGCGTCAATTAGGGTGTCTGTTCCCTAATTCTTAGATTACCAGACTAAAAAGGGGCATATTCGGTTTAATAATTCAACCATAGAATGTAGTTTCGATTACTTGTGTCTATTTCGTAAAACTATTATAAAAGCAGCGCATGTATTCTCAGTCTCAAAAATGTAAAGAGTAAAAAGGGCAAATGAAACTCACCTAATGTATTTTGTAGTAAAAATACATAGAACGACGTTGAACAAGTATAGGGTTGGCCTCGGATTCACGAACCTATATCATTTGTGTATATATAGATTAATACACATAATCGTAATCGAGCAAATTTATATAATTTATATATTACTTGTGATATAAATGTTATAGTAATAATTTATATACTTATATATTATTATCATAGTTTTTACATATTAAAAGTTTTGATTATACAATATTTATTATATCATTACATTAATAATTTTAATAACTAATATTTATATTTGAATTATCATTATACATTTATTAATATAAATGTATTAAGTACTTGTTAAAATATTTTTAATACATAATTTATATCAATATGTTAAATACCCAAAGTTTTTAATATGTTAATATTTTAAGTAAATACATATTATATAGTTATATGAAAATGTCATATTTTATATTATTAATAAATATTTATGTACTTGTTAATATGTCATTTTAAAGATATATGCTTATATATATACAAAAACTTATAATCAATGTATATTGTATTTACTACTGATATTCATAAATAACAACTTATATACTTATTTTCCATTAAAACCATGTTCGTAGAGTTTACTTATTCGTATTTGCATCGTTTTAAATAAAATTTTACATCATTACATATCTATATTTCTACGTATATCATATTAGTATTTATTATAAATATCGTGGTTATATCCATAGTGTTATCTTAATATATCAACACTTTAATTATACCTAATATAACCACAATCATACATTTTCTTATACGTATTTTAATAATCATGATAATTATAATAATAACAAATAATAATAATAATAATAATCCTAATAATAATAATATTTAGTGATATTATTTAATAATAACTAAAATGATGATAATAATAATAATAATCATATACTAGTTTTTAACATAATAATAATAACAATTTATAATGACAATAATAATTAATAATGATAACAATAATAATAATAATAATAATAGTAATAATAATAATAATAATAATAAATAATAATAAATAAAAAGGAAACTACCTCATAAATCCTTCAAAAAAAAAAATGACCCAAACCGGGCTCGAACCCGCAACCTCCCGTTCATCAGACATATCCCTAAACCAGCTGAACCATTCGACTTTTCTGATAAACTCCTATATTAATTATATTTATCCCAAAAATGAATCTGTTTCATCTCTTCTTCCATAATTTAGTCGATCAGGATCACATAAGTACACAATTGATTCACTAGACTTGAAATTTGAAAAAAAAAAAATTTATAATTTAAACAGAACGAGTTACCTGGGTGATTGATTTAACTGGAAACAAAATAAAATAAAAATAAATAAATAAAATATATATCTGCTGTTCGTAAAAAAAAAAGATGAACAACTCAATAGTCGATTTTGATTTATAGATGTTTTTAGCTCATGACTATAACAGAAAGTAGGTTATAAATCATTCATGGAATCTTTATGAATCATTAATTTCAATTAATATAACCTCTAAAACTTTAATTTGATCAAAGAACACAAGTTTGACTTTTGAAATTTAAACTTTGACTCGTAAATTCGAAGTCGATATAAAGAATTGAAAACTGTGATTTTGCAGAAAGGTTGAGTAAAAGTTTCCTAACAAAACTGCATTCTTACTTTTTAAAATGGAATTTGAATTCGAGCTGTTGATTTAAAGTGACAGGGAACAGAGGTACCGAAGCTGTTGAGCGAGGTTTTATGTTTTCAATTTCGAATTTTTCAGTAATGGATAGTGGTATTTGATAATGGAATTGACAAGTGGAATGATTTTTCCTAATATTAATGAGCAATCGTTTGTTTGCAGAGGAGAATGGATCGGAAAAAAATGAGTTTCAAGGATAGAATAGAAATAAAAATAAAAAAAAACATGTTGCTATCTCACAGTATTTGATTTGTACCATTTAGATTCGAGCTGTAATAATCTAAACAAGAAACAACAAATTTACAACAGTGATTGCTACTTGAAACATAATTGAATCCAAAGAAAATCGTACGATTGATTTCTATATAAATATTATTAATATTTAATAATTATAATTATGTTAATAATAATAATCTAAATACAATAATAATTAATAATAATAATAATAATAATATTAAAAATAATAATAATTTTCACTAATACTACTAATAATTATAAAAATAATAATTAATAATGATACTTATAATAATCAAATGATAATAATAATAATAATAATAATAATAATAATAATACTAATGTTAATGATCATATAATGTATTATTTTCTAATAATAATAATGATCATAATTATAAATATGAATATAAAATTCTAATATTAATAATAATAGAATTAATTTTATCATTTATAATAATATCAAATGCTACAGTGTAATAGCAAATATTGATATGATAGTATTAATAATAAAGCTAATAGAAATTTTAAATTAAAAGATAAGTTTAATAATCTTAATAATAATTACAGGAATAATAACAATAATATTATTAATGATACACATAATAATGCTAATTAAGCTAGTATTAATGTTATTAGTAATGATGATAATTTTTACATATTAAGCATCATATCTATATGTTATATATATGATAATATTATTAATATTGATATTGTTAACAATATCTAATTTAATAAAAGTAATAACATTAACAGTATTTTAATTTGCAGTTATAATTAATATGTTAACACTACATATTATTAATCATCTAATATTTATACCTGTCTTTTATATTTATATTCTAGTATACATATCATATTAATTATATATATATATATATATATATATATATATATATATATATATATATATATATATATATATATATATATATATATATATATATATATAGTTTTATTCTAAAAACCACATTATTATTTGGTATATTATTTTACATATCTAATTCAAATGATTAAATTATATTGTACTATTTCTATTTATTATTATATGTATACTTTCATTTATATTTACATATTTAAATTACACAATTGTTCGTGAAT
Organism: Rutidosis leptorrhynchoides; assembly: GCF_046630445.1. Lineage (NCBI taxonomy): Eukaryota > Viridiplantae > Streptophyta > Magnoliopsida > Asterales > Asteraceae > Rutidosis > Rutidosis leptorrhynchoides. Next base: position 10,458,038 of record NC_092340.1, on the reverse strand, counting down.
CGTCGGGAATGGTGGTAGGTAATTGAATACATAAACATAGTTCCAAAATTTTCGAGACTCAACCTTATAGACTTTGCTTATCGTATCGAAATCATATAAAGAATAAGTTTAAATTTAGTCAGAAATTCCCGGATCATCACACAAATGTAATGGGATCACCATTATAATCATCAACCAACTACATTGCACCTTTTGTCTAATCCAATAATCTACCTTTCTGTACATACGTGGTTTTATTTTATTCTTTATGTTATTAAAATTATTATTATTACTTTAGTTTTAATTTTATATATAGACTCATACTTGCATCTGGTTTCAATCTGACCGATCTTTCTCTCTATATCTATATACCCATACTTACATATAAACCATCGAAGAACATCAACCAACACTAACCACCATAATCCATCATCGCCATTCCACAACAACCTTCTTGAACCGCTACCCTAAACAACCACTACCACTCATGATATATATCTTTTTGTTTCAAGTTACCATCAAAACACACCACGAAACTAATCTACAACTACTAAAAGTTGATGCTGCCATGTTTCCCTTCGAATCATTGTTGCTGCTACTGCTATACCTGTGTTCGTTAGTAGTAAACCACCTTCTTATTCGTCACCCAAAGCCAACTCAACAATTAAAACTTGTTTACTGTTACGAGTCTGATCCCATACTGCTCCTGTCCTTGATCGATCATCATTTCTTTCGTTTTCAAATTATGCTACACGATTCTTTTTATTTTTGTTACCATTGAACACCATCACTTGGCAAGATTTATCAAAACTATGAACACACCTGCTACTTGCTTCTATGAATACTTCGATCATCAACTTCTGCAACAATACCTATCGAAACTCACCCATGATTATCTTTACTACTTTTGACTCCTTCAGCAAACCAACACAACCACCATCCGATCACCATCATCTTGTTTTGCAGCTCAAACTATACAACAAATCACGAATATCATCTAACGATTTCAACCAGACTGCTACACTAATTTAAACCATCATTCAAACACCATCAGATACCATCATTCACTTGAACACCATCATCAAACTTCTAAAACCTTTTTGTGCTGCAACTATTCGAAAGATACCAATTTTTTTCCTTTTTCTCATCCATTACTATTTCTGTCACGAACAACCCGACACCACTTCACCTTCATTGTTGCTATTATCTATCTCCTGTTTTAGTTATAACCAAAAGACCCATCACAAATTAGATAATACGTTTTCTGTTTCTTCTTCGATTACTAACCAAGAACCCATATCATTATGAGACCAAGCCATCATCAATAAACGTTGTTGCTACTAGATTGCGGCATCTTGTAACAGGCTGTGATTTCTATTGGCTACTCTTTTGTGAGTCGATGAAATGAGCAATAATGTGTATACATTTTTTTTATTTTTTTTTTTTGGAAAATCAAATATATATAAAATTTTATATATATAGCGCCATATATAAGTTATGCAAGTGGTTTTGGATTAGAACATGGTTGACATGTGGGTAATTAAAAGAAACATTGGTGGCCGACATTTATGGGGTACCAAAATGATATTGATTATATTTTTTTTAAAAGTAATATGATAGTGGATGCCAAGAATGAATGGGAAAAAGTTGAAAGAGAGAATACGTATCGATTGTTTGATTTGTAGTATAGTCGCTTGATTTTTTCTTATTTCTTACGGATTACTAGATGGGGCTTCAATATGGATATGTTGGGCTGTGTTTCCTGATTAATAATATTTAGCCGATACCCATCTAATATAATCATAAAATGATGGTATTACATGATAAACATAAAATGATGGTGTTATTAGGTAATGGTCACGATTAGGGGTATGAAAATGAGACAAGATGATGATGTGAGTTGAGGTTGATAGTGACCTGTTAATATTAAAGATGAAGAGGACGAATGTGATATATATTGACGCTAATATAACCTAAGAAAAACGAAGATGATGAAGTGGAAATAGACACGGTGATAGATGAACGAGATTAGGATGAGAGCCATGATGTCACGATGATTGAATGATGATGAAGAATGTAAATCGATTTTTGCTGTTGAAAGTGTAGAAAACGATTTGCCACAGAGTAATGCTTGGGCCGAGATTTAATTTAATTAATTGGGCCGGGTTATATTTTCTTTCTTTATTGGGCCGAGAGCTTACATGTTGTTGGGCTGTGAAACAAAGAGTTTTGGTTGGGCTATGTTTGATAATGCTAAAAATGAACATATATTTCATAGCATTATCCCTCAAGAAAGACAAGCTTTTAGTTGCAATTGTTCTATTTACAAATGATATTTGTTTAAATAATAAAAGGTGAAGATAAAAGACAGATTCGACGAATTGAAGACGCAAATGACCAAAAAGCTAAAAAGTACAAAGTACAATCAAAGTGGTTCAAATTATTGATGAGAAACGTCTAAAAATTACAAGAATACAAGCCGTGAAACACAAACTACAAGATATTAAATTGTACGAAAAGGCGTTCGAAAATCCGGAACCGAGACATGAACCAACTTTCAGCGTACGACGCAATGGACCAAAAATTATAAGTCAACTATGCACAAGAATATAATATTATATATAATTAATTATATATATATTATATATTATTTTAATCAAAGCAGCCCACATTTAATTCAATTGGTGAGCTGGATTCCAGACCTCCGCACTCACGGAGGTTTAAATCATAAAAGTACAGCACTCGCGGAGATCTACAGTATAACGTGGGCCTATAAAAGTCGCGCATTCTGATCGATTTTAACACATCCTTTTTCTATCTATCTTTCAAGATATATTTATATTTATATTTTATAATTTTAATTTTAATTTAAGTTTAATAATAATAAGGTTATAGTGGCGAATGTTGTAAGTGTGTAAGTCGAAATTCTGTCCGTGTAACGCTACGCTATTATTAATCATTGTAAGTTATGTTCAACCAGAGGCGGAGTCACGTGTATCCTTATGGGTGCACGTGACCCCACTGGATTTTGGATAGTTACTAGCGATTCAAGCTTCCTTATTGTTTTTCCTTCTTGGCAATGTAAATAATGATAGAGAAAGTTTGAGAAAAGGTGCACAGCTCATATTTAGTGGGTGCACAATTGCGGTATACGTGTTCACCTATCAATATTTTATTATTTTTATTGTGTAACTTAAAGATTATTACTATTTACTACTATAAGATTTGATATTTACTTATTTAGTACTCCGTATTCAATATGGAATATATATAAAATCTTAGAAACCATATTTCATATTTATATATTTAAAAATTAAAATGGTTAAGAATTGGTGAATGGTTAATTATTTCCTCTTTAATTTTTTGATAACTCCACGCATCACGTACAATATTACGTACATAGTACAACTACTTATTGCATGATATGAATGGTTCTCAAATTATTTATTCACATCCGTTGTACTATTAATGTATGTCTGTAAAACAAAATATAGGTAAATTGTAATAAATAAAATTGTAAAGCTAATAATATTTTTTAAATTATGTTTGTAAATCTAATAATATTTTTTAAATTATGTCTGTAAATAATAAAATTGAGACGAAGAGAGTTTTATTTTGTGACCCCACTGATTGAAATTCCTGGCTTCGCCTCTGTGTTCAACCTTTGTAAATTAATGTCTCGTAGCTAAGTTATTATTATGCTTATTTAAATAGAAGTAATTGTGATGTTGGGCTAAATATTAAAGACGGGGTAATTGGGCTTTGTACCATAATTGGGGTTTGGACAAAATAACGACACTTGTGGAAATTAGACTATGGGCTATTAATGGGCTTTATATTAGTTTAATTGAATGATAGTTCGTTAATTTAATATAAAGATTTACAATTGGATGTACCTATAAATAAACATATACACTCGATCGGACACGATGGGCGGGATATTTATAAGTACTAATAATCGTTCATTTAACCGGACACGGGAATGGATTAATAGTTAATGGACTCATTAAAACAGGGGTGGATTACATGCAAGGACACTTGGTGTAATTGATAATAAAGTATTAAAACCTTATTACAGTTTAAGTCCCCAATTAGTTGGAATATTTGACTTCGGATATAAGGATAATTTGACGAGGACACTCGCACTTTATATTTATGACTGATGGACTGTTATGGACAAAAACCAGATGGACATATTGAATAATCCAGAACAAAGGACAATTAACCCATGGTAATAAACTAAAATCAACACGTCAAACATCATGATTACAGACGTTTAAATAAGCATAATTTCTTTATTTCATATTTCATCGCACTTTTATTTACTGTCATTTTATTTAATTGCACTTTTAATTATCGTACTTTTTAATTATCGCAATTTTATTTATTGTCATTTTATTTATCGCATTTTAATTCATCGCAATTTCACTTATCGTTATTTACTTTAAGCTTTAAATTAAGTTATTTTTATATTTTACATTAGGTTTTAACTGCGAATAAAGTTTTAAAATCGACAAACCGGTCATTAAACGGTAAAAACTCCCTTTTATAATAATAATACTACTTATATATATATATATATATATATATATATATATATATATATATATATATATATATATATATATATATATATATATATATATATACACAAATATAGTTTTAAAAAAATATAGCGTTAAACTTGGCTAGATCCCTTTGGAACGAACCGGACTTACTAAAAACTACACTACTGTACGATTAGGTACACTGCCTATAAGTGTTGTAGCAAGGTTTAGGTATTTCCACTCTATAAATAAATAAATAACTTGTGTAAAAATGTATCGTATTTAATAGTATTTCGTAGTAAAAATATAGCTATTTCGTATACACTTCTACGCACATCAAGTATTTTTGGCGCCGCTGCCGGGGAATCCTAAATGCCAAAAGCGCAACGCTATAAAAAAAAGATTAAAAAAAAGTTATAAAAAAGTAATAATTTATATTTTATATATATTAAAAACAGAAAAATTAAAAAAAAAAAAACCACTGAACCTGCATAAAAATCAACCTGCACCTCATCTGAATCTGTGACATCCGCACTCGCGGTACTTTTTGCCAGCTGGGATCCGCACTCGCAGAGCCCTCTGAACCTTGTACGCATTTATTACACAATTAGGTTTAAATTAATTATTATTATTATTATTATTATTAAACCTAATTAGGGTTTATATTTAATATTAATTAGTTTTAGTTTAATTAATTTTGTATTTTAAGTTTTAAGTTTTATTTAGTTTTATAAAAATTAATACTTTTATAAAATAATAATATAAAAATAATATTTTTGTAAAAATTGTATTTTTATAATTTAAGTTTTATTTTTAAATTTTGTATCTTTTTAATAATTTATTCGTAATATTTATATTTTTCGCTCGTAATTAGTTTTAAGTTATAGTTTTTTCCGTAGTTATTTATATTTCTAAATTTTTAGGATTTGCCATAAAATCCCTTAAGTGATTTTTCTTTAGACTAAGATTTAGGTGCTTTAGAATTTTACGACGTCGTTTATCGCCTTAATATTTTATAGATTTTAGTACTTTTTAAGTTATTGCCGTTTTGGATATAGAATTCCTTTTAAGCTTTAATACTTTTAGACTTAAGTTTTTAGAATTCTAAGTTTCGACGCTTTATTTTCTTATTTTTATTTTTCGACTGTTTGTTTTTCGACCATTCATTTTTCGACCTTTTATTTTTTTTCGACGTTTTTCGACGCGCTCTTTTTCTTTCTTATTTCTCGACGCTCTAGTTTTTAGAACATAGAATTTTCTATTTCTTCTCTAAAATTTCTTTAAACTTCGACGAAAAATTATTTTAAGTAGTTAAATTGATAGACATCCAAATTTTCTGCTTCGTAGTAATAGTTGGATTTGTTAGTGGCTGAGTTGTGAGCTTCCGATTTAAAGGGTTATGGCTCCCTGCTGCATCTTTTGGCTATTCAAAACGTGGGCAAAAGCAGAAAAGTCTATTAATTTGATAACTTATATAATTTTTTATCTCTTATAACTAATAGGATATTCAGTGAATGCACCGAGCAAAACGTTCACCACCTTTTATACGTTCACCACCTGTAACTCGATCAAGACATCTAGCCAATATTGTCGCCGTTGATTTTTCTTTAGAATCGTCATCCAGTCAACCAAGTACTCCAATTCAAATTTCCGATAATCCATTTTTTGAATCCGACCTCACAATTGAGAACCCAGAGGATATTCAGGGACAATTCAGAGATCATGAACCACTAATCATTCCTCCTGAACCACAAATCACTCATCCAGAAATTGCCGAGGAAAAAACCATTAAATCAGAATCCCTTAGTGATTCAGATTCAACAAACTCAATCATGGAAAATCTAGAACCTCTAAGTATGGAAGACCGAATGAGAGCTAAACGCACTGGCCAAGGTCACGCAATTACTCAACCAGACATTAATGCGCTAGATTATGAAATCAAAGGACAAATCCTACACATGGTAACTAATCAATGCCAATTTAGTGGTGCGCCGAAGGAAGATCCAAATGAACATCTTCGTACCTTTAATAGGATCTGTACTTTATTTAAAATCCGAGAAGTGGAGGATGAACAAATCTATCTCATGTTATTTCCCTGGACTTTAAAGGGAGAAGCCAAAGATTGGTTAGAATCGTTACCTGAAGGGGCAATTGATACATGGGATGTTTTAGTTGAAAATTTTCTTAAACAATTCTTTTCGGCATCTAAAGCCGTGAGACTTGAAGGAGAAATTGTTACGTTCACACAAAAGCCAAATGAAACTTTATATGAGGCGTGGACAAGATTTGGAAAGTTGTTGAGAGGATGTCCGCAACATGGTTTAGACACTTATCAAATAGTACAGATATTCTACCAAGGATGCCACATCACTACAAGAAAAGACCTCGATATAGCAGCTGGTGGTTCCATTATGAAGAAAACCGCAACTGAGGCTTACAAAATTATTGATAACACTGCTTCCCACTCACATGAGTGGCACCAAGAAAAAAATATCATTAGATCATCTAAAGCGGCTAGATCCGATTCTAGCCATGACTTCGATTCCATTTCCGCAAAGATAGATGCCGTCGAGAGACGAATGGAAAAGATGACTAAAGATATTCACTCAATACGAATTAGTTGTGAGCAGTGTGGAGGACCACATTTGACAAAAGATTGTCTCAGTATTGAACAAACAATGGAACAAAGAGAGAATGTTTCATACATTAACCAAAGGCCTGGAAATAATTATCAGAATAATTATCAACTGCCAAGACCAATCTACAATCAAAATCAGAATTATAACCGAAATGTTCCATGCAACAACCAACAAGGTCCTAGTAATCAACAAGTATCCAACAATACTTACAATCAACAAAGACCTATTTTTCAAAACAAACCACCACAAACCGATGATAAAAAGCCAAATTTAGAAGATATGATGTCAAAGCTAGTTGAATCTCAAACTCAATTTTTCACATCTCAGAAACAAACTAATGAACAAAATGCTCAAGCATTTAGAAATCAACAAGCTTCTATTCAAAATCTGGGACAAGAAGTAAGTAACCTAGCAAGGTTAATAGGTGAAAGAAAATCGGGAAGTCTACCTAGCGATACAAATGCTAACCCCCGGAATGAAACAGCTAAAGCCATTACCACAAGAAGTGGTATTACACTTAAACCACCTGAAATACCTGTAATTTCTGATGACTCTATTCCTACTCCACAAGAATCACAATCTGAGCAAGAAAAGGAAAAAGAACAGGTAGTTGAAAAGGTTAATGAAGATAACACAGTTAAGGCTAAACCTTATGTTAAACCATACCAACCACCACTTCCTTACCCGAGTAAAATTAGAAAAGAAAGACTTGAAGCCGAGCAATCCAAATTCTTGGATATGTTTAAACAAATAAATGTAAATCTTCCTTTCATTGATGTGATTTCAGGAATGCCTAGATATGCTAAATTCTTGAAAGATCTAATCACAAATAGAAAGAAAATGGAAGAACTCTCGGCTGTTACTATGAATGCTAATTGTTCTGCAGTGCTGTTGAATAAGATACCAGAAAAATTATCAGATCCAGGAAGTTTCACAATTTCATGTTTTCTGGGTAGTCTTAGTTCAATAGAAGCATTGGTAGACTTAGGTGCTAGTATAAATTTAATGCCGTATTCACTATACGCTAAACTAGACCTCGGAGAATTGAAACCAACACGAATAAGTATACAACTAGCTGATCGATCAGTAAAATATCCTAGAGGGATAATGGAAAACATGCTAGTTAAAGTTGGTACTTTAATATTTCCAGTAGATTTTGTTATTCTGGACATGGAAGAGGATTCTCGAGTTCCTCTCATATTAGGAAGACCATTCTTAAACACGGCTAAAGCAATAATAGACGTGTTTGGTAAGAAACTGAACCTAAGTATAGAGGACGAGAGTGTTACCTTTTCTGTTGATAGAGCCATGCAACAACCGCAATCTACAGATGATACATGCTATTATATTCAAACTATAGATTCACATGCAGAATTGTTAGAAGAATTTCCAGAATTACAAGGAACAGGAGAATGTTCTTTAGGAGAAAGAACTAAACCAATTGATGAAGCTGAAATGTTAGCTGCACTCATGGCTAATGAATATGAACCAACAACAGAAGAAATTCAAATGCTAAAAGAGGAAGACAGATATCGATAAAAATCATCGATAGAAGAACCACCGACATTAGAGTTAAAGCCACTTCCAAACCATTTGGAATATGCTTATTTACATGGTGAATCTGAATTACCTGTAATAATATCGTCTTCTCTTACTGAAAATGAAAAATCTCAACTCATTTATGTGCTAAAAGCTCATAAACCAGCTATTGCATGGAAAATTCATGATATTAAAGGCATAAGACCTTCGTATTGCACACATAAAATCCTTATGGAAGAAGGTCATAAAACGTATGTGCAACGCCAACGAAGACTAAATCCTAATATGCAAGATGTTGTTCAGAAAGAAATTATTAAACTACTAGATGCAGGTTTAATTTATCTAATCTCTGATAGTCCATGGGTAAGCCCAGTTCAATGCGTACCTAAGAAGGGTGACATGACTGTCATCACAAATGAAAAAAATGAGCTTATTCCTACTAGGACTATAACAGGATGGCGTGTTTGTATTGATTATAGAAAATTAAATGACGCCACCAGAAAAGATCACTTTTCCTTACCTTTCATTAATCAAATGTTGGAAAGATTAGCCGGAAATAGTTACTATTGTTTTCTTGACGGTTTTTCCGGATATTTTCAAATCCCAATAGCACCCGAGGATCAAGAAAAAACCACGTTCACGTGCCCTTATGGTACTTGTGCTTACAAACGCATGCCATTTGGACTTTGCAACGCCCCTGCGACCTTTCAAAGGTGCATGATGGCGATTTTTCACGACATGATAGAAGAATGCATGGAAGTTTTCATGGATGACTTTTCAGTCTTCGGTGATACTTTTGAAACATGTCTAGTCAATCTTGAACGAATGCTTATTAGATGCGAACAATCAAATCTAGTTTTTAATTGGGAGAAATGCCATTTCATGGTTAAAGAAGGCATCGTTCTCGGTCATAAAATCTCAAAGGAATGAATTGAAGTGGATAGAGCTAAAGTAGATGTAATTGCTAAACTTCAACATCCCACCAATGTTAGAGAAGTTAGGAGTTTTCTAGGGCATGCCGATTTTTACCGACGTTTTATAAAAGATTTTTCTAAAATTGCCACTCCTATGAATAAACTCCTAGAAAAGGATGCTTTAATCATCTTTTCAGATGAATGCATCAAATCTTTTAATATTCTTAAAGAAAAACTCACTAATGCGCCGATCATGATAACTCCAAATTGGAATCTACCGTTTGAACTAATGTGCGATGCAAGTGATTTTGCAATGGGAGCCGTTTTAGGACAAAGGATTGAAAACCGATTTCAACCTATTTATTACGCTAGTAAGACGTTACAAGGAGCACAAAAAAATTACACAACTACTGAAAAAGAACTCCTTGCTATTGTCTTTGCTTTTGACAAATTTCGTTCATATCTAGTTCTAGCTAAAACGGTGGTCTATACCGACCATTCTGCTCTTAGATACCTATTTTCAAAACAAGATGCCAAATCAAGATTAATCCGTTGGATCTTACTCTTACAAGAGTTCGATATTGAAATTCGAGACAAAAAGGGAGCAGAAAATCTCGCCGCTGATCATCTTTCTCGTCTTGAAAATCCCGAATTAGAAGTTCTAAATGAATCGGCCATACAAGATAATTTTTCTGATGAATATCTATTGAAGATAGATTATAGTGAAATTCCATGGTTTGCAGACTATGCAAACTACTTAGTATGTGGATTCCTTGAAAAAGGGTTATCGTACCAAAAATGAAAGAAATTCTTTAGTGATATAAAACACTATTTTTGGAAAGATCCACATTTGTTTAAAAGTTGTCCCGATGGAATAATACGCCGATGTGTATTCGGGGATGAAGCTAGTCAAATATTAAACCATTGTGACACAGGACCAACAGGAGGGCATTATGGGCCTCAGCTCACAGCAAGAAAAGTTTACGATGCTGGATTCTATTGGCCTACAATTTTCAAAGACGTACACCTTCTTTGCAAATCCTGTGATGCATGTCAAAGGGCCGGAAAAATAAGTCAACATGATGAAATGCCACAAAATGTCATTCAAGTATATGAAGTATTCGACATTTGGGGTATTGACTTTATGGGTCCATTTCCAAAATCTCATAATAATCTCTACATTCTCGTTGCTATTGATTATGTATCTAAATGGGCGGAAGCACAAGCTCTCCCAACTAACGATGCACGAGTTGTAGTCAACTTTTTAAAACGTCTTTTTGCAAGGTTTGGAACACCAAAAGCTTTAATAAGTGATCGGGGTACTCATTTTTGTAATAATCAACTTGAGAAAGTTCTCAAAAGATATGGAGTAACTCATAAAATATCAACCGCTTATCATCCACAGACAGGTGGACAAGTTGAAAATACCAACCGAGCTTTAAAACGTATTCTAGAGAAAACCGTAGGATCAAATCCGAAGGAATGGTCCATGAAATTGGAGGATGCACTCTGGGCTTTTAGAACAGCCTATAAAACTCCAATTGGAACCACACCTTTTAAACTCGTTTATGGAAAAGCATGTCACCTTCCAGTAGAAATTGAACACAAAGCATTTTGGGCTTTGAAGACATGTAATCTTGATTTACATGAAGCTGGACGTCTTCGGTTAAGTCAATTAAACAAATTAGAAGAATTGAGACATGAAGCATATGAAAATTCGTTAATATATAAAGAAAGAACGAAGAAATGGCATGATAAAAGAATCAGAAGTTCAAAAGAATTTAAGGAAGGAGACAGAGTCCTTTTCAATTCACGATTCAAGCTATTTCCTGGAAAATTGAAATCAAGATGGTCTGGACCATTCATAGTCAAAAGAGTTTTCCCATACGAAACAATAGAGTTAATAAATTCAAATGGGATTGAATTTAAGGTTAATGGTCACAGAGTTAAACATTACATAGATAATCCAATGGAAGTCGAAGATGAAGTTAATCACAATTTTGATACCACAACCAACTAAGTGTGGGAAGTTTCGAATCTTTTTAGGGTAATATGTATTTATGTTAGAGTTAGATATTCTGTTTTCGTGTAGTTCTCGAAAATGGAATCCGAATGGTCTTTCCCTAGCAGACCCTAAAGAACTAGTCTTCTCCCCCCATTCTGAATTTTTTTTTATAGGTTTTACGAGATGAAGAATTCCTTTGAACTAAACCATGGTCTAATGCTACATACTTTGATTACTAAACGTAATAATGACACACTCTCGAGTAACCTGGTGTCAGTAATAAGAGGCAGATGTGACGAAGTAAGGAAAGAACTCAGTAAAGATCATCATAAGATACATTTTGGTAAAGGCAAATCAAAGTTCGCAACAAAAAGAAGAGCACGACACCTTGAAAGATGTTATAAATGCGGAAAATAGTCACATGAAGGTAAATGTTCAAACAATCAAATATATTCAAATACCAAATTTGTTACTCTATGCAGAGAAGGACCGTTCATATGTTTAGAAGAAAAGATATTGAAGAATCGAGGTTACGCTTACGTAGCTATGGAAAATCAAATCACACGACTCTCATATGAGTCGGCTAAAGCAGGTCTCTGAGAATTCTTTCTCATAGGTAAGTATGCACAGTTTTTATTTTTATTTTTATTGCTTTTAACCTTTTGATAATAAACGCTGAATCGTTCGCTATAAAGTATTAAATTGGCATTCAATAAAATTAGGTATGCGTAACCGAAATTATTGATATCATACAAAAATTTATTACATCACTGCGAAATTTACCGTTTATTCTTAAGGTATAAATATCTTTAATCAATTAACCCAAAATATTTCAAAAATTCGTCAGGAGTAAAACTAGGTTATGGAACCGAAATTACTTTATCGAAAATAGGGGCGTATATTTTTGATAATATTTGATTGATTAAAGTGGGATAAAAAGACCAAAAAGATTTTTAATTTTAATTTTTACCATGTTTTTAAAATTAATAAATTAATATTAAATTATTATTGTAAATCTTTTTAAATCAATATATTTAAGTTTTTAAATATTTTCAAAATTAATATTTTCAATATAAAGTTTGTAAAATTAATGTATAAAAATATTAATGATATTTATATGAATTTTTAATTTTATGCATTTTAAATTTAAGTTTGGTGTGAATTTAAAAACAAAAATTTACTTTATTTCACTAAGTTAAAAATATGATTTTTAAAATTCGTCGTGAGTTGAAAACTAGGTCGTTGAACCAAAATTGCTTTACCCAAGGGAGGGACGAGAACTTTTATTATCATTATTTTTAATCTTATTGAATTAAAGTATGCCAAAAATATTAAAAACCCCAAAAATCCTTGCTTTTAAAACAAACGCCTTAAAATGACAAATTTTAAAATTTTGTCGAGAGACGGACTAGGACAACGATCCGAAATGCCCTCATTCTTAAAAGAAACAAATTTTTAAAATTTATTAATCTATGTTTTATTAGTTAAAGATTTAAAAAAAAAAAACCGCACTCGCAGTATTTTAAAGGGTCCCACAACCGCACTCGCGGAGATATCAAAACCCAGATGAGGATAACTGGTCGAACATACCAGTCCCCAACACAACCCACACTCATTTTTCTGCGAAAAACACACACAAAACCCTCTAAAAATCGGGATTTTTCACCGTTAAACATCAAATTTTTTGCTAAAATCATGTTGAGAAGGATGCTACCAAGAAGTTTCTCAAGGAGATCGGTAATTTCTACATCTAAACACTCTTTAATTCGAATTTTTAGTGTTCTTGAGCAAAAATGTACCTAATTTGATTTTGATAATTTCTAGCTTAATTGTGCTTAAATTGTTTGTGTATTATGCTTGTATAACCTAGATTGATGCTATGTAACATGATTAGAAGCCTTAAACTTCAAATTTTGAGTAATCTGGGGTTTGTGTTCTTGAGCAAAATTGGAGCTTTTTGATATAAATGGGTTATGGCAGAATTTTGTTGTTAGTTTATACTAAATTGAGTAGTGTAACATGTTTAGGTTGCTAAATGATCAAAACTTTGATCCTAAACATGATTTTCAAGTATTAAAGTAGACTTTTTGAGTCAAAAATGCATGAACTCAATTTAATTGATATGAATGTCATTTGGAACTTGTTTAATTGCTAGTAATAATTATTTTGACATGTTATTTGAGATAAAACTTAAAGAACATTGTATACATTTTCATTCATGTTTATTTGTAAAAGTGTAGAATTGTTAATATTGTGAAAATGCATATAAAGTTTAATATGGATTAAACATGTCAGTATGATTGTTTTGATTTATGATTTTGCTAACACTAATGCATATTTGGATGCACAAAAATTGTGTTTAATGTGTTTTGCAGACTGAAAGGGGTGAATCTTCATCCGCATCTCAGGCTCACAATGCTCCTCCTGAGAATGCAGAAGAACAGGAGATTAACGACCAATATAGACAAAATATACCGCATCAATTCATTTCATATTCAAATATAGAATTGGTAGATTTACATCCTAATTTAAGTTTTGACCGACATTGGATAGATTATCCAAAATACCAGAGGAACTTGCACACCCTTCAGTCTAATGTTGTTGAAGTACCCAGAGTAATAGATTGGGAACCGTTAGAAACAGTGGGATTGGCCGGTCCAATCAGAGAATTACTTACACAAAGGTATGGTAATTCTACTTTTAATGATTGGGAACGTTTGTTTAATATACGTAGGCGTATATATAGAGAATGGTGTGTGGAATTATTATGTAGTGTTGAAATAAATGATCGGGTAGCTACCTTAACCGATCGTAGTTTTATTAGATTTTTATTAGGAGGCGTGACGCGCCATATGTCTCTACTAGAAATGGCTCAGACTTTGTGTATATATACGCCTGAGGAACTAGCATCTACTGATTGTCAAAGGTTGATAGTTAATGGTAGGAGGGTTGATGAAAATTTTGATATGAATGGAATACAGAGTAGAATGACTAGGCATAACCGATTTCGTGGGGGGAATAACTCTTATACTAATATTGATAGAGCTGAGCTAAGAGTAATCCATAGGTTCTTAGCAAACTCGATTACACAGCGAGGTAAGAACAAAGAGAAAATAAATGAGAATGATTTATTTTATCTCATGTGTATTCGAGACCCACAGAGCACTGTGAGTATACCTTATTGTGTGGGTTATTATTTATCAGCTATAGTTAAGAGTATACGGCCTAATGGTATAATAGGAGGTGGTATCTTTGTTACTTTAATTGCTGAGTATCTCGGTGTCGATAGAAGTCGGGGGGATTAATAATTGCAGCACCAGGACCCTGTGATACAATTGTTTTGAAAGTATATCATGGTGCTAAGGTTTTAAAGAAACGACATAACGCTGCAGCACCATATAATGGCCCGCATTCCCAGGTTGAAAGAGATCAGCAGCAAGGTAATGCGGGAGGGGGGAATCAGATGACAGAAATGCAAATTTTTATGGCTACACATGAGTATGAAATGGCTAGACAACGAGCATTTCAAGATTGGCAGTATCATCAAAACCAAATCATAAGTCATTGTGCACACATAAATACAAACTATATTCCTACTCCAATGCCCGTATTTCCTCCCTGGACTATACAGACCCGACCACCGTACCCTACATATGACCCAGCTCAAGCATTCTACAGCACATACCGCTATGCATGGGATCCCTACTGGCACCATCCTCATCAACCCTAATTTTCTTTTATACTTATTTTTATTTATTTGGTAACTTGTAATTTTATACTTTTAATATTTCTTTTGATACTATAATAGTTTTTATAATTTTCTAACTTTTATTATTAGATTTTTAATAATTTTTGAATATGGGTGATATACCCAACTTCAAAAATATGTATATATATGTTTGTAGTTTATCTCATTTACAAAACAGGGTAAAACAGCCCATTTTCAAAGACTGACATTAAGTTCAGCAAAAGCAACTAATTTTGACGACAAGGTGCAAAATATATGTGAAATAACAACTGCAGGAATGAATAAATGATGTGCACCATTTATCATTCAACAAACAAACGCCAATATGTTTAGAAACTTTGGTAAAATTTAATCATTTTTCTACGCTAATCACCCTCAATAATTTAAATTGTTACTGATTTCTTGCAAATGAGGGCATTGCAAGATCTTAAGTGTGGGAAGGGGTTAAATTCTTTCGGATTTTTAAAATTTTTGACTTATACACTTGGTTACCATTAAAAATACTAGTAACGCAGTAGTTGTATTAGAATCTAGTGCTCTCTGATAATAAAGAACAGCCCTAGTCTTATATACTGACTACCCAATTCTAGTAAAATTTTTCAAAATTTTCAAATAAATGAACTCAAAATCATGTTTATACATATTTATGAACGATAAAACTATGTGTTAACACCGAAATTATTGTTACCTCTTAAAGGACATGCATTGAGAAACAACCAAAAATGTTAGAATTCATTTAAAATAGAATAGAGGAAAATAAAAAGGGAAAGAAAGGAAAATAAAAGCCAAGTGTGGGAAAATTTTACCAAGTTATTTAGAACATATGTCACATATTTTTTGTACAAATAATTGAAGATACTTTTGTTTTGGATGATATTAATCAGTTTTACCCAGTTTATTGTAATATAAATGAAATTTAAAAGGAAGTAAACTCTTCCGAGAGAAAAATACACGCGCTTTTTGATTTAGGTAAGGAAGTTGTCGTCCAGACCAGTTGTAGAGTCTACGAAAAATCTTGAAAAGTTTTCTCGAAAATCAGCTGGAAATCCACGGACCTCAGCATCAAACAAGGTCGCCATGTGGTCAGACTTATCCTAATCATGAGAGGATCTATCTCGTACAATGAGGGGCACCGTGCAAATTAGCTTATAAGACTAATGAATCAGATCCCCAGAAAGGATAATCTCCTTAAAGATCAAAAATCAGCTTTTAAGACTGATGTTATTCAATCCTTGAGATTGACCTTAAAGATTGAGAATTACAAACTCATGGAATTCAATGATATCTAAATTCGAGCTTGAACGAGAAAATATTTTGATCAAATTACAAATCGATTTGTTTTCTGAAAACCCTATTTTCAATGCCTTCATTATCATTGAACGTAAAATCCTAGGAATTCACCTGGAATTCATTAGGTCACCTGAACCAAATCGGGTGTCAACCGTAAGAACGGTGGTTGCATAGCATGGTCAAAGACAGGACCTTGTGCCAGACCGAAAAACTATAGGGTGATCTTTACTATTGCTCCTACAAAGGATAGTAATTGCATCCGACACGATATAGACCATAATCAAAAGCATGTCACGGGACATTGCCTTAACAGTTGCTTGTTCACCGCTTTCTTTTACAACTGGATGGTAGTTTACCGAACGGTAATATACGGAGCAAGTAAACTGGACGTGTTGTTTTCCCAATACAAGGTTAGCAAGTGGGTGACACAAAACCATAAGTTTTGAGCTAAAATTTTCAAATCTGAAACCCACCAAACCCACAAAAGCAATTTGCAAACACCGGTGAAGGGTTATTCCAGAAAACTTATCTAGGGTAAAAGCTAGATTAAATTTTCAAAAGATCAAATGTTTTCATAAAGATCCAATTTCCTAAAGGATCTAAATTTTTATAGTCATGTGGGACTGTAAACCACGATGTTACTACCATTGTTCATACCGCCGTATAGAAATCACTGATGTACAAAGTGTGAAGAATAAAGAAGTGATTCTAGTATTTTTATTTCAAGACTATATTGCTTGAGGACAAGCAACGCTCAAGTGTGGGAATATTTGATAATGCTAAAAACGAACATATATTTCATAGCAATATCCCTCAAGAAAGACAAGCTTTTAGTAGCAATTGTTCTATTTACAAGTGATATTCGTTTAAATAATAAAAGGTGAAGACAAAAGACAGATTCGACGAATTGAAGACGCAAATGACCAAAAAGCAAAAAAGTACAAAGTATAATCAAAGTGGTTCAAATTATTGATGAGAAATGTCTAAAAATTACAAGAATACAAGCCGTGAAACACAAACTACAAGATATTAAATTGTACGAAAAGGCGTTCGAAAATCCGGAACCGAGACATGAACCATCTTTCAGCGTGCGACGCAATGTACCAAAAATTACAAGTTAACTATGCACAAGAATATAATATTATATATAATTAATTATATATATTATATATTATTTTAATCAAAGTAGCCCACGTTTAATTCAATTGGTGAGCTGGATTCCAGACCTCCGCACTCGCGGAGGTTTAAAGCATAAAAGTACAACACTCGCGGAGATCTATAGTATAACATGGGCCTATAAAAGTCGCGCATTCTGATCGATTTTAACACATCCTTTTTCTATCTATCTCTCACGATATATTTATATTTATATTTTATAATTATAATTTTAATTTAAGTTTAAGTTTAATAATAATAAGGTTATAGTGGCGAATGTTGTAAGCGTGTAAGTTGAAATTATGTCCGTGTAACGCTACGCTATTATTAATCATTGTAAGTTATGTTCAACCTTTTTAAATTAATGTCTCGTAGCTAAGTTATTATTATGCTTATTTAAATCGAAGTAATTGTGATGTTGGGCTAAATATTAAAGACGGTGTAATTGGGTTTTGTACCATAATTGGGGTTTGGACAAAAGAACGACACTTGTGGAAATTAGACTATGGGCTATTAATGGGCTTTATATTTGTTTAATTGAATGATAATTCGTTAATTTAATATAAAGATTTACAATTGGATGTACCTATAAATAATCATATACACTCGATCGGACACGATGGGCGAGATATTTATAAGTACTAATAATCGTTCATTTAACCGGACACGGGAATGGATTAATAGTTAATGGACTCATTAAAACAGGGGTGGATTACATGCAAGGACACTTGGTGTAATTGATAATAAAGTATTAAAACCTTATTACAGTTTAAGTCCCCAATTAGTTAGAATATTTGACTTCGGATATAAGGATAATTTGACGAGGACACTCGCACTTTATATTTATGACTGATGGACTGTTATGGACAAAAACCAGATGGACATATTGAATAATCCAGGACAAAGGACAATTAACCCATGGTAATAAATTAAAATCAACACGTCAAACATCATGATTACGGAAGTTTAAATAAGCATAATTTCTTTATTTCATATTTCATCGCACTTTTATTTACTATCATTTTATTTAATTGCACTTTTAATTATCGTACTTTTTAATTATCGCAATTTTATTTATTGTCATTTTATTTATCGCATTTTAATTCATCGCAATTTCATTTATCGTTATTTACTTTACGCTTTAAATTAAGTTATTTTTATATTTTACATTAGGTTTTAACTGCGACTAAAGTTTTAAAATTGACAAACCGGTCATTAAATGGTAAAAACTCCCTTTTATAATAATAATACTACTTATATATATATATATATATATATATATATATATATA
The DNA here is from genome assembly GCF_046630445.1 of Rutidosis leptorrhynchoides. Classification (NCBI taxonomy): domain Eukaryota; kingdom Viridiplantae; phylum Streptophyta; class Magnoliopsida; order Asterales; family Asteraceae; genus Rutidosis; species Rutidosis leptorrhynchoides. The sequence continues at coordinate 10,438,931 of NC_092340.1, read as the reverse complement.
TATATATATATATATATATATATATATATATATATATATATATATATATATATATATATATATATATATACAAATATAGTTTTAAAAAAATATAGCGTTAAACTTGGCTAGATCCCTGTGGAACGAACCGGACTTACTAAAAACTACACTACTGTATGATTAGGTACACTGCCTATAAGTGTTGTAGCAAGGTTTAGGTATTTCCACTCTATAAATAAATAAATAACTTGTGTAAAAATGTATCGTATTTAATAGTATTTCGTAGTAAAAATATAGCTATTTCGTATACACCTCTACGCACATCAAGTATTTTTGGTGCCGCTGCCGAGGAATCCTAAGCGCCAAAAGCGCAACGCTATAAAAAAAAGATTTTTATTAAGTCGTAATCTATTTCTGTAAAAATATATGTTTTAAATATTAAAAATACAAGAAAAAGAAAAATATATCTATATTTTTAAGTTTAGTTAAATTAAAAAGTTTATATTTTTTTATTTATAGTGAAAAAGTTATAAAAAGTAATAAGTTGTATTTTATATATATTAAAAACAGAAAAATTAAAAAAACAAAAAAAAACCACTGAACCTGCATAAAAATTGACCTACACCTCATCTGAATCTGTGACATCCGCACTCGCGGTTCTTTTTGCCAGCTGGGATCCGCACTCGCGGAGCCCTCTGACAGGCTGAACCTTGTACCCATTTATTACACAATTAGGTTTAAATTAATTATTATTATTATTATTAAACCTAATTAGGGTTTATATTTAATATTAATTAGTTTTAGTTTAATTAATTTTGTATTTTAAGTTTTAAGTTTTATTTAGTTTTATAAAAATTAATACTTTTATAAAATAATAATATAAAAATAATATTTTTCTAAAAATTGTATTTTTATAATTTAAGTTTTATTTTTAAATTTTGTATCTTTTTAATAATTTATTCGTAATATTTATATTTTTCGCTCGTAATTAGTTTTAAGTTATAGTTTTTGCCATAGTTATTTATATTTCTAGATTTTTAGGATTTGCCGTAAAATCCCTTAAATGCTTTTTCTTTAGACTAAGATTTAGGTGCTTTAGAATTTTACGACGTCGCTTATCGCCTTAATATTTTATAGATTTTAATACTTTTTAAGTTATTGCCGTTTTGGATATAGAATTCCTTTTAAGCTCTAATACTTTTAGACTTAAGTTTTTAGAATTCTAAGTTTCGACGCTTTATTTTCTTATTTTTATTTTTTGACTGTTTGTTTTTCGACCATTTATTTTTCGACCTTTTATTTTTTTCGACGTTTTTCGACGCGCTCTTTTTCTTTCTTATTTCTCGACGCTCTAGTTTTTAGGACATAGAATTTTCTATTTCTTCTCTAAAATTTCTTTAAACTTCGACAAAAAATTATTTTAAGTAGTTAAATTGATAGACATCCAAATTTTCTACTTCGTAGTAATAGTTGGATTTGTTAGTGGCTGAGTTGTGAGCTTTCGATTTAAAGGGTTCTGGCTCCCTGCTGCATCTTTTGGCTATCCGAAACGTGGGCAAAAGCAGAAAAGTCTATTAATTTGATAACTTATATAATTTTTTATCTTTTATAACTAATAGGATATTCAGTGAATGCACCGAGCAAAACGTTCACCACCAGTAACTCGATTAAGACATCTAGCCAATATTGTTACCGTTGATTTTTCTTTAGAATCGTCATCCAGTCAACCAAGTACTCCAATTCAAATTTCCGATAATCCATTTTTTGAACCCGACCTCACAATTGAGAACCTGTAAGATATTCAAGGACAATTCAGAGATCATGAACCACTAATCATTCCTCCTGAACCACAAATCACTCATCCAGAAATTGTCGAGGAAGAAACCATTAAATCAGAATCTCTTAGTGATTCAGATTCAACAAACTCAATCATGGAAAATCTGGAACCTCTAAGTATGGAAGACCGAATGAGAGCTAAACGCACTGGCCAAGGTCACACAATTACTCAACCAGACATTAATGCGCCAGATTATGAAATCAAAGGACAAATCCTACACATGGTAACTAATCAATGCCAATTTAGTGGTGCGCCGAAGGAAGATCCAAATGAACATCTTCGTACCTTTAATAGGTTCTGTACTTTATTTAAAATCCGAGAAGTGGAGGATGAACAGATCTATCTCATGTTATTTCCCTGGACTTTAAAGGGAGAAGCCAAAGATTGGTTAGAATCGTTACCTGAAGGGGCAATTGATACATGGGATGTTTTAGTTGAAAAATTTCTTAAACAATTCTTTCCGACATCTAAAGTCGTGAGACTTCAAGGAGAAATTGTTACGTTCACACAAAAGCCAAATGAAACTTTATATGAGGCATGGACAATATTTGGAAAGTTGTTGAGAGGATGTCCGCAACATAGTTTAGACACTTATCAAATAGTACAGATATTCTACCAAGGATGCGACATCACTACAAGAAAAGACATCGATATAGTAGCTGGTGGTTCCATTATGAAGAAAACCACAAGTGAAGCTTACAAAATTATTGATAACACTGCTTCCCACTCAAATTAGGGATTATGGATTAGGTATAAATTCATTCCACAATACAGTTCCCATTCGACAATACAGTTTTTTTTCGATCATTTTTTTTGATCAATTTTCATTTTAATTCAATGGGAGATTCACATAAACATAGTTCTACATTTTCGAACATCGCTGATTGTCGTCCTATTATAAATGATGATGGTAATGACTCAGATCATATTGTGTTATTTGATTCGAATGCCGATAACGATTATGGAGACGGTGATCGTGAAGCTAATGACTTAGAGGTTTTTGAGTTTATTGATTCAGAGGGTGACTGTGAGTACATATCTTGCTCTGTTCATACTTGTTCATACTGAAGTTAGTTTGTACTGTTTTAAAACAAATTGTTTAGTATTATGTTTTTAGATTGATTAAATTGTTTAGTATTATGTTTTTAGATTGATTAGGTGAATTTTATAGATACATTTCTTGGCAATTACCTGCAAACAGGTTGGGTTCAATCTTCAACCAGGTTGGGTTCAATCTGCAAGCAGATTGGGTTCAATCTGCAAGCAGATTGGGTTCAATCTTCAACCAGGTTGGGTTCAATCTGCAAGCAGATTGGGTTCAATCTGCAAGCAGATTGGGTTCAATCACAACAATAGTAAACTTAATGATTATACAGACTGAAGGTTTTAGATACATATTGAGGTGAAGGTGAATTTTACCAGATATTATAGGTGATTTTATAATGTGAATTCACTAGATGTAAGTACATTTGAGGAGAAGAAGATGAGAAAATGGAGCAAATGAAGCGTGTCTGAAACTTCAGTGGCAATCTTGGCAAGATACAGACTAAAAGTCATTTTTCTACACATACAGATTAAAATGTTAGATACAGATTAAGGTGAAGGTGAATTTACAAGATATCATAGGTGATTTTACAAGAATATATTGTGTTAGTAAATATAATTAGTTACATAACATCAACAATATAGAATACATGTTAAGTGTATAGCTTCAAAATTAATTTTATGGGTTGTGAGCTGGTTTGTTCAATCTGCAACTAGGTTGGGTTCAATCTGCAAGCAGATTGGGTTCAATCACAACAATAGTAAACTTAATAACTTAATGATTATACAGACTGAAGGTGTTGGATACAGATTGAGGTGAAGGTGAATTTACCAGATATTATAGGTGATTTTACAAGAATATATTGTGTTAGTAAATATAATTAGTTACATAACTTCAATAATATAGATTTACATGTTAAGTGTATAGTTTCAAAATTAATTTTATGGGTTGTGAGAAGGTTGGGTTCAATCTGCAAGTAGATTGGGTTCAATCACAACAATAGTAAGTTGAGTGATTATACAGGCTGTAAGTGTTAGATACAGATTGAGATGAAGGTGAATTTACCAGATATTATAGGTGATTTTATAAGGTGAATTCAATAGATACAAACTAAAAGTGTGTCTGAAACTTCAAATGTCAAATTTGGTAAGATACAAACTAAAAGTCATTTTTGTGAGCAGGTTGGTTCAATCTGCAACCCGGTTTGGTTCAATCTGCAACTAGGTTTGGTTCAATCTGCAAGCAGATTGGGTTCAATCTGCAAGCAGATTGGGTTGAATCACAACAATAATAATCTGTATGATGGATTCACTTCAGTTTTTCTACACATTATTATTCAATTTATGTACACATTGTTATTCAGTCTATGTACACATTGTACTTTGCTATAAAATGTCAATCTTTTTTTCATTTTATAGGTCTTTATGTCCCAGAAAATTATTGTGTTGGTGTTCAATTTATAAATACTGCTGGGAAAAGGTTTTGGACCCCCACAGTTGCTGATAGCGTTAAGCCATTAGTTGGGATGGTGTTTGATTCTACTGAAAGCGCATTTACTTTTTATAGTGAGTATGCTATTCAAGGAGGTTTTGAAGCTATTAAATCATCTTCAAAATGGGCTGAAGATGCTTCAGGGAATAAGAATATAACTCACAAATATTTTCTGTGTAGTAAACATGGTTTTAAAGAAGATAAAGATAAGAATATAAGAAAAGATTTGATATGTAGTACTGAAGTTTCTGTTGCAGACTTGGGTGAAGTGTCTACTGGTGATAATGATAACAACAAAAAGAAACCAAAGAAAAGGAAAAGACCATCACAGAAAGTTGGATGTTGTGCTTGTTTTGTTATAAATCTTAATTCCGATAATAAATATCAACTTTTTAAGTTTACAGACAAACACAACCATATTTTGGTCCCTCCAGAACATATCAAGCATTTGAAATCTCAAAGGAAACTTTCCAATTCTCAAAAGTGCTTTTTATTTCAGTTAGGACAATCAGGTATCGGACCAAATAAAGGTTACAGAGTGTTGACAAAAGTTCATGGTGGTCATGAACTTGTTGGGGCTTCTAAAAATGATTGCAAGAATTGGAAAAGAGATGTCAATAAGTATATTTTGAAAGCAGATGCAGAGATGTTTGTGCAGATGTTAACCGCTAAGAAGAACTGTAATCCTGACTTTTTTTTTTGAATTTTTTTACTGAACTTAAAGGTGAACGTCAGGAGTTAGCTGGTGCTTTTTGGGCAGATCCAACTTCAAAACGAAATTATAAGTCTTTTGGAGATGTAGTATCTTTTGATGCAACTTTTCGTACAAACAGGTATTATTATTTAGTTTTCTTTCTTTCCTTTCTTTATTTATTTTATTTTTCTATACAGTCTGTGTGAAGATTAATATCATTTTGTATTTAATCTTTTTATGTATATGTTTAGTTTTTGTAATACTTTTATTTTACGTTTTATCAGGTATGACATGGTGTTTATACCATTTACTGGTATTGATAACCATTTTAAATGTGTTACATTTGGTGCCGCTCTTTTAGCAAAGAAAGATGTTCAACATTATGATTGGTTGTTGAAAGCTTTCAAAAAAGCTTTTTCTGTTGAACCTCAAATTGTAATGATAGATCAAGATCCTTCAATGCTGATTGTGGTTCAATCTGTGTTTCTTACAGCTAGGCATAGGTTATGTATGTGGCAAATTACAGATAAAATTACATCTAAGGTACTTTATCTATGTAAACTAATTCTTTATCTTTTCCACATTTTTTATGATTGGTTCAATCTGCAAGAAGATTGGGTTCAATCTGCAATCAGATTGGGTCTAATCTGCATGCAAATTGGGTCCAATCTGCAATCAGTTTTGGGGTTTAATCTTCTTATGTTTACAATCAACAATTTTATATGTATCTTTTATTTTGTTTTTTGATTCATTTGTCCTAATGTAGGTTGGTCATGCAATATCTAGAGCGGGTTTTAAATCTGATATTTCTAATATTGTTTGGACTGATAAGTTGGATCTTGATGAATTTGATCGACGTTGGTTTTCAATTCTCCATAAATACAATCTTGATGATCATAATTGGTCGATTGACATGTTTAATCTTAGACAAAAATGGATTCCAGCTTATTTTAGGGATTGGGATATGTCTGGTTTAATGAGAACATATTCTCGGTCAGAGAGTGAGAATCATGTTTTTCAACAATTAATGAGTAGGACTTCAACCCTTGTTGAATTTATATCTTTCTTTGAAACTGCTATGGAAATACAACGATATGAGCAGTCTAAGAATGATCATGAGTCTCTTTATACTACTCCCGAAATTGAAACGCAACATCCTATGGAGAAGCATGCAGGTAAAGTGTTTACTCGTGCAACTTTCTTTATGATTCAAGGTTAAATGAAAGCTGCTACTAGATACTGTATGAGTTATAAAATACAAAAACTATCAGAGGATACTACAAAGTTTTGTATAGGGGACACAAGTGTTAAAACTTCAAACATTGATGAGACTATTGACAGAATTGCAAATCCTTATTATTTCGATGAGTCGATTCCAAGATTCAGTGATGTTATTGTCAATCGTAGAACAAAAGAAATTTTTTACAACTGCAAAATGTATGAGAGGGTTGGTTATTTTTGTCGTCACATTTTATATGTTCTTAGAATGGATGCTGTGCCCAAAACAGTATTTCCATCCAAGTATATCAAGAGACGTTGGTCATTACAATCTATACATTTAAATGATCGACAAAGTTTGTCTTTTTTAAATCATAATGGATCGTTGGGGATGAATATTAAGTATATTTATTATTTTGTAGACCAATGCGTACATCTTAATATGTGTGATCCAGAAAAGATGAAGGTTTATAGAGATTTAATAAAAGATTTGAAAGATAAGGTTTTTAGTGAATCTGGAGAAACTTCAATGATGGATTCTAATAATGACATGATACCTGCTTTGGTTGGACTTCCTCAGCCAGACAACATTTCTGTTCATGCACCACAAGATATTCGGAACAAAGGATGTGGAAACAGGAGAATTACAAATGCTCGTCAAGAAGCTCTTAATAAAAAAGGTCCAGCGTTTCACAAAAGTTGCAAACACTGTGGTAAATCACAGCATAATGTAAGATCTTGCCAGTTTTAAAAGAATAAGTGATTAGAGAAAAGTAAATTGCAGAAGAGAATGCTAAAAGAGCAGCAGATATTGGAAACAAACAAGGTTCTGTTTCAAGGTCTGGGATAGATCTTTCAAATGATATCCATGGCATACCGTCAGAATTACCAAGACAAAGGTTTGTTTTAAAGAATTTATAGTTTTATACAAAAATAATTCAACAACTGAATTTTGTGTTATGATTTATATAGGACTGCTGAAGAAGTGATCAAGAGAGCAAAATCTAGAGTTAACACAAACTGTACTTCGGATGAAGGTGAATTTTTAAGGAAATTCAATTTTTGTTGAATTTTACTAGAAACAAATGTAACATGACCTTAGAGAAGTTGTTTTTCAGTCAAACACTTGTCAAACTTGAAAGAAATCATTCAAAATTGATCAAGTACTGCATCATTATTATATAAATATTTATATACATTTTTTAAGATTATTTTATTTTTTTGTACTTATGTATTTAGTGAATTAATTATTCTATATTAACCGTGTTTGTAGGTTTTAATGGAGCACATTCTAAAATTTTTGCAATCGGGGGTACCAGCCATGGACAATATAGGTTTTTGTAGATTTTAAAGGAGCACATTCTAAATATTGCGCTTGCAGAACGACCCAATCTGCTTGCAGGTTATAGATTTTGCAATGGACAATTTAGGTTACAGTTTTGGTATTAATAAGATAGGAGACACAAGTAAACTGAGGAAGATGTTTTTGAAAACCTATTATTGAATTTGTTTGAGAACCTATTATTGTTTTGATGAATTTTTTTACTTTTTGATCTATATTTTTCATTTGTCTGTGCAATTTTTTACACACAAATTCTATATCTTATTGTTACTTTTTACATATAATGTGCACACAGATTGTAACTCTATAAAATCATTCAGTTTACTATTGGTGTATTTTTTAACCCAATCTGCTTGCAGATTGAACTTGATCTGCTTGCAGATTGAAACCAATCTGGTTGCTAAGAACTATTTTTGCGGAGATTATAAATGCAGATTTAATTTTTCAATAATCCTTTATTCACTATATTCATCTACTAAATTCACCTTCATCTGGTACAGTTTGTATTTTTTTAAAAAAATTTAAAATAGGTTTATGAGTAAAGATTCAGAATTTACAAACAAGTTTTGTACAAACTGTTAAACATTCCAACAAATTAACTAGAAGTCATTGTGACAGATAATTTCTTCTGCTTCACCTAAATTACAAGACAAACTAATCATATCCCAAAATCTTATTTATTATCTTCGTCACTCGACCTTTTCTATGCGTCAAGTCCATCCCAAAATGTTCACCTAAATCCACACACAAAATTTCAGTCAAGTGTGAGAACATATATAAAATAATTATATTAATTAATTAAAATAAAAAAATAAAATTTTAACATACCAAGCTGTGACATTACTGTATTTAAAGTTGCCTATATCATAAGACAAAAAAAAAATTGTTAATAGTTGTATATTAAGAATAAGTAATAATATTTTTTTCATATGTTTTTTAAAGTACCTTATTTAAATCTGTATCCTTTAGCATTGTATCAATAACTTCGTACAACTCCTTTTTGGTCTGATCTCCTTCTTTTTCATTTTCACTTTCTGTTTCTGAATCATTATTTATCTCAATTGGTTTTTCTTCACTCATACCAACACCATTTTTAACCACAACATTTTTGCTTAGCTTTTTTAAAAGGATTCGTTCAGACTTCCTTCTTCTTTGAATAATTGGTTTTTTTAGCCCTCTCTTGTTCAATGTTAACATCTTCATCAAAATCAACATATCCAATATTATCACTGTTAACATCGTCACTCCCTGTACTTCCATTTCCAGTATCCGAGGATCCATCTATATTATCAATGTTTGCAACTTTTAAATAAATTTAATACTATAAAATGAATTTGCAAATAACAGAATAATTTTTTAATATTGAGTTCAAAATCAATTATCTGTAAGCAGATTGGGTCAATCTGCAAGAAGAACGAGATCAATCTGCAAGCAGGTTGGGTTAATCTGCAAGCAGGTTGGGTCAATCTGCAAATAGGTTTGGTGAATCTGAAAAGTAGATCGGGTAAATCTGGTTGGGTTTTTTAATAATTTGTGCATGCATATTTTTGGAGGTTAAATCTGCATGTAGTTTTTGAGTTTAATCTGCTTATGAATCATTGTGAAGAAAAACAATTTTTACTCAATAAATCAATTACCTGAATGAATCAGTCCATCATCACCATTACCCGTGCCTTCATTGTGTTTACCCATTCTATCATCATCATCATCATTACTCCCTGCAACATCATATTTAATTAAATTTTTTGAAACTTACTTTCCAAATACAGATTGGGTTAATCCTCTTGCCTTAATGTGCAAGTAGATTGTGTCAATCTGCAAGTAGGTTGGGTCAATCTGCATGCAGGTTGGGTCAATCTGCATGCAAGTTGGGATTAGGGGTAATTATCTAAGCAGATATGATTCAATCTTCAAAGATTGAAAAACAATCTGTACCTAGTCTATGCATCTAGCACCTAGTATATGCATGTAGCACATAATATATGCATATAGATTGGATCAATGTACAAGCAGATTGAGTTAATATCCAAGCAGATTGGTTTTTAGATAATTGTACAATCACATTTTGGTTCAATATGCAACTAATTTTATATTCAATATGTTTATGTTTACAATGAACAATTTTGGTTCAACAAATCAATTACCTAAATGATTCTTTCCATCACCACCGTTCCTCATGTCTTCAGTGTCTTTATACAAATCACTGTCTTTGTCACTAATAAATATGTCTCTGTCTCGAACATCATACCAGGATTGATCATCTTCATCTCTTCCTGCGACATCATATCAAGTAGTTCTAATGACATTTCTCATTTACTTGTGTTGAAATTCTCTTCCGTTTCTGACGTTTATTCTGGTCCAAATTCTCCACATTGCGAAATGTTTATCGTTTATAAGCAACTGATTGTTATTTAATTATGTATAGACACCAATGTTCATTATGCATTCTTTTTTACTATTGTTGTGATTTAACCTAACCTGGTTGAAGATTGAACCCAATCTGCTTGCAGATTGAACCCAACCTACTTGCAGATTGAAGATTGACCCAACCTGCTTGCAGATTGAAGATTAAACCCAATCTGCTAGCAGATTAAACCCAATCTGCTTGCAGATTGAACCCAATCTGCTTGCAGATTGAACCCAACCTGGTTGCAGATTGAACCCAACCTCGGTTGCATATTGAAACAACCTGCTCACAACCCAGAAAATTAATTTTGAATCTATACACTTAACCCATAAAATTAGTTCAATATGCAACTAATTTTTATATTCAATCTGTTTTAATGTTTACAATGAACAATTTTGGTTCAACAAATCAATTACCTGAATGATTCTTTCCATCACCACCGTTCCCCATGTCTTCAGTGTCTTTATACAAATCACTGTCTGTGTCACTAATAAACATGTCTCTGCCTCGAACATCATATCGGGATCGATCATTTTCATCTCTTCCTGCAACATCATATCTTTTTAATAGACATTAACAGAATAACAGATTAATATACAATTAGGGATGAAAAATCAATTACCTAAATGATTGATAGCACCACCACCGCTGCCTGTGCCTGCAGCAATATCCTTCCTCATATCACTAATGTCATTACGTAAAGACTGAATCTCTTCAAATACTTTCTCTTTAAAATCAACTAGGTCTTTCTTAACCATGTCAATCTTATTATAAAAACCATTGATGACTGACATAAGATTCTCATTTCTGTCATTTGTTTTGGATTGAGTAGTTCTAATGACATTCTCATTTACTTGTGTTGAAATTCTCTTCCATTTCTGACATTTATTCTGGTCCAAATTCTTTTCAACAACTTTATCAACCTGCTCCACATTCTTTTCAACAACATTATCAACTTGCTCTTCGTTTATTTCATCTTCATTCTCTTCAAAAACCGTATCTTTGTTTTGTAATTCATTTTCATCTTGCACCTATAATTCATAAACAATATCAGTGAATGCTTTTTTATTATAATAATTAACTTCATTATTTATATATAGGAAATAATGAAGTTAAATTTCAGTACATTTTCTTCCCTTTGATTATCATTTTGCTCCAAATCTTGTAATCCATAGACATATGGATTTTTAATTCATTTCTTCATCTCCACATTGGTGGATGTGCTTTTTTGTTTATAACTCGTTGAAAGACTTTATGATCCATTTTACGAACCACTTCACTTCTATGATTCGATGTAAGAAGAAGATATTATTCTTTCCCCAAAAATTCTTCAAACACCAAAGATAGCAATCGTATAAATGGGACATTATTTTTCCTTGGATCTTCATTAACGATTTGAACTAACTCAGTAAAATATAGTTCAGAGTAATCTATTCTATCTCCCGTAATAAACGAGCTCAGAATCTGAATTTCAAATTCCTTCACATGTGTTTGACTACCAGATCTGTAACTGAGGCTCCTAACAATCCCCGAAAGTATAAAAGCCCATTTTTCAGAAAAATCTTTCATCATAACCCCTGATGGAATATCTCTTTTACAACCAATTTTCTTCAAATTTTTCATTGCTTCTTCTATTGATGGAATATCCACAAAATTACCTTCAGTAGGTAACTCAATAACTTTCCTTAAAATTGATTTGTCAACAGCTATATGTTTTGTACCATTCAATATTGAACCAGTTATAATACTATTATCATCGTTGGTGTTGCATGTAAACCACCATTCACCTAACAAATCAATGTAAAATTGTGGTATAGTTTTAAAATACGATGCTCTTAGAGGATGTGATTTCATAAATTTACATAATTCTTCAAATCCTTTATTTTTCTTGTGATCTGGTATATCAGTAGTTACTATACGGTTGTTGATTCTTACCTGAGATGCTTTTTTCTCCTCTGCAAAAGTTTTTGCTTAATTTTGTATCACTTGTTGCGTAGGTTTGTAAATCCAACATTTAGACATGATTGAAGTTGAATCGTCAATTAAGTTTTGATATCAACAAAGATTTTTTGAGTGATAGCGTCTGGTAGGTGAAAGTTAGTGAGTATTTTAAAATTAGGGTTTCAAATAAAGCAAAAATGTTTAATTAGAACTCTATTTACACCTCTTTCATTTTAAAATAATATTTAAATTTAAATATTTTAGAACTCTATTTAAAAAATATAACAATTAATTTTAATTCTTTTTTTATATTTCTAAATATTTGGAACCAATTTTTTTAAGCCCAAAAACTGATTTGTTAAGCCCAAACATTATTGACTTGGTAAGCCCAATGGCATATTTTCTTTTTCAGTTTCTGGCAACCGAAATCCTCATTCAAATTATCACTTAAAAATACAATCTAAAAAAACTGATCAGTTGAAACCAATTTCATCAATCAAAACTCTAACGTTTTCCCGATTATTCTTCGAGTTCTCCGTTCAACATCAATTATGCCTCCAGTTAAGCCTTCGAACAAAAATGATGCTAAATCGGAATTATATGAATACGAACCAACGCCAGAAATGCAAAAGCTTCGAGTAAAGCCATTCAAAGAACGCAATATTGCATCAAAGGTAACGCCTAACAATAAAATTGCGAATATTATTATTCCAGAAAAAAGAGTTGACATAGGATATGAAGATTTAGTGAAGTTTATGCTTTCACATCCATTGCATTTCTCACATGTTAAAAGTCCTCCATATCTTTACAAAGTAATTTTAGCAGAATTTTGGTACAGCTGTAGAACAAACAATGATAACACTGTTATTACTGGTTTTGTTGAGAATGGTAGGACTAGGGTAGCCTTTAATAAGCAAATTTTAAGGAAGGTACTAGGATTACCTAGTGAAGGAGATTTCGAGGCATTTCCAGAAAGAGAGGAATTGTTTCAAAATTTGATTAGAATTGGATATGATTGTAATTCGAAGGAACAAAAATATAAGATAAAGATCCCTGATATTTGTTCACGATGGGCTTTTATAAGTTCATGTATAATAAAATGTTTAAGTTACAAATCAGGGAGTTTCGATCTATTGAACGAGTTTGAACTGCAAATTCTAAACTCCTATATTACAGGAGTTAGAATTGATTTTGCAGAACTATATTTTAACCAGCTGGTTCGATTAGTTAATCAGTCTCCAAGGGTGAACAATGTTCCGTTCACTAGATTGTTATCATTGTTGTTTGAAGAAGTTTTGGGAAAGAATGCATATCTTGTTTTGGGAGATACTTATAAGAAAGATAAGGTCCTGACTGTGGATGAAAGAATCTTCAATAGAAATTTTGGTGAGAAAGACCAACCAATAAGTTCAGAAATGAAGAAATGGATTAAAAAACCATATGTCGTACAAGTTGTTGAAGAGAATGATGTTGCGCAAAATGTTGAAGATATGATTCATGATAATGTAAGCAACTAACACTACAAAATTAATTACTTGTATATATATTATTTGTTATACTTAATAATTATAATACTATGTTTTTGTTTATGTATTATAGCTTGACTCTGTAAATAAAGAGAATCTGTACCAAGTTGTTGTTGTTGTTGAAGAAGGAATCAGTAGAGATGTTGAAGGGCATTCAAATGAGATTCAATTATATAGTCAGAAAAGAAAGAGAGATGAAAAATGAAGGAACTGGTCAAATGGATGTTGAGATGGATTATCAAGACACTGCAAAAACATCTACTCAACCAGAATCTTCAAAAAGTAACGCAGATCTGTTTTCAATTATCAATGGTCTTTCTAGTAAATTTGATATGTTTCAGAACGAGTATCGTAAATATCAAATTGAAGTAAATGATAAGTTTAAAAAAGCGGACGATCGGATGAATGATTTGAAGAAACTTATTGATGAAAATGTAATTAAAGTGACTGCTGATTTGAATGGGTTAAGGAACGAAGTAAATAAAACACTATCGGAGCAACAAAAAAGTTTTGAGCAGGGTTTGAAAGATATTCAAACAAATGTTAAAGAAGTGGATGGCTTGAAGGTTATAATCGGAAATGTTGAAAAAGATTTGTCGGAAACCAAAAAAGATTTTAAATCAAATTTTATCACTCGAAAACAGAGTACTGAAAATGATGTTATGGAAAAGGTAAATGTAAAGGATGATACACGAATTGAAAAGCCAGTCTGCAATGAGGAAACTGGAGCTGCAAATGTTGAAGGACAGACTGAAATGATGTCTTGCAAAGGTATTTTTATATACTGATCACCTCAATTTTAGTTAATGTCTGTTATTTTTGTTAATGTTAATTTCTATCAATGTAACAATGAGAAAGTTCTAATATAGGACCATGTATATTTTTGTAAAAACATTTACCTCAACTGTCACTGAGATGTCTAAAGAAATCAGAGATCAAACTAACGTAGAGGTACTCATTTGAAAAATTTACCTCAAGTGTCAATGTGTTGATGCTTTGTTTTTAGTGTGTTTCTATATATTTTTGTTTACAGGTCTTGACTTTATTACATTGCTACATTTTCAATATATGTAGAAATCTTCAATTTTTTAGTCTCTTGGATCTATCACTTTTCTGAATATTTGTTTTGCTTCATTGCAGATTTCGGGTAAGGATGGCAGTGGATCTAAAAAAATCCGAGATCCGCGGATATTCGCGTCCGTGATGGGCGGATAAAATCAAAAATCTTTACCCGCAGGTGGGCGATGGATGTAATTTTGTACCCGCTGACGGGTCGCGGGTGGGTGATGGATGTAATAGATTCGTTGCGGGTAAAATCCGATCCAAAAATCCGTAATACCCGTTTGAATAATCCACGGATATACCCGTTCTAAATGGGTTGGGTGAAAATCTCCACCTTTAATAAATCGCTAATAGGTAATAATTTACTTCGTATAAGTTTCTACATTCCTTATATCATTTTGGTACGGAACTTTTTAGTAACTAGAGCAACTTACAATTACATATTACATATATTATATAATCAAAGCGTGTTGTTGTTTGTTTCATTTATTAGATCATCTTAGTAAATTTAATTTTTACCTATCACTTAAGTAATTTGTCAATCTACTGTATGATTAGGTTTAACAACTAAATTTTGATTGTTAATATCAAACATTGTATGTTTACATATATTAGAAAAAAGGTATAGTTATTATATCTTTTCTCATTTTATAATATCGTAAACATGTGTATATGATTGGATGATGTTTTTCATGTCACTTTGAATTATGTAATGATATTTATTTTTGATTTATGAATACTTTAATTTACATATACTGCATGAATAAGATCTGCGGGTAAATCCGCAACCCACGAATATCCGTGGGTACGGGCACGGATCTAAAAATAAATCCGTTAGCCAAGATCTGCAGGCTAATGGATCTTCAAAAAATCCGCGGGTGCGGGTGGTGGATGTAGTGGATCCACACCCACGACCCGCGGGTGCCATCCCTGATTTCGGGTGATAACATTTATAATGTAAATAATCAGATTGGGTCAATCTGCAACAAGATTGGGTCAATCTGCAAGCAGGTTGGGTCAATCTATACGCAAGTTGGGTCAATCTGCACGCAGATTAGGTCAATCTGCAAGAAGATTGGGTCAATCTTCAAGTATTGTGTAATTTGTACTAGCAGATTTGGTTAAATTTTCAAATATTTTTTTGGTTTTAATCTGCTTATCTTTACAATCAACAATTTTTGCTCAACAAATCAATTATCCAATCCATCACCACCACTACCCGTGTCTTCATTGTCTTCACCCAATCCATCATCATCATTTTTGGATATATGAAGAAATCTTAAGTTTTTTTTAGTCTCTTGGAGCACTTTTCTAAATATTATTTTTCTTCAATGCAGATTTTGGGTGATAACGAGACTGTTGATTCTAGCATGAATGATGTCATTGACTGTAATTATGTGATAATGAATAGTGTAGAAAATGAAAAGCTGATGGATGATAGAGGGAAAGAGGATACACGAATTGAAGAGCCAGTCTGCAACGAGGGAAATGGAGCTGCAATAGTTGAAGGACAGACTGAAATGATGTCTTGCAAAGGTATTTTTATATACTGATCATCTCAATTTTAGTTAATGTTAATTTCTATCAATGTAACAATGAGAAAGTTCTAATATAGGACCATGTATATTTTTGTAGAAACATTTACCTCAACTGTCAATGAGATGTCTAAAGAAATCAGAGATCAAAGTAACGTAGAGGTACTCATTTGAAACATTTTACCTCAAGTGTCAATGTGTTGATGCTTTTGTGTTTAGTGTGTTACTATATATTTTTGTTTACAGGTCTTGACTTTATTACATTGCTACATTTTCAATATATGTAGAAATCTTCAATTTTTTAGTCTCTTGGATCTACACTTTTCTGAATTTTTGTTTTGCTTCATTGCAGATTTCGGATGATAACATTTATAATATAAATAACCAGATTGGGTCAATCTGCACGCAGATTGGGTCAATTTGCAAGCAGGTTGAGTCAATCTTCAAGTATTGTGTAATTTGTACTAGCAGATTGGGTTAAATCTTCAAATATTTTTTTGGTTTTAATCTGCTTATGTTTACAATCAACAATTATTTATCAAGAAATCAATTATCCAATCCATCACCACCACTACCCGTATCTTCATTGTCTTCACCTAATCCATCATCATCATTTTTTGATATATGTAGAAATCTTCAGTTTTTTTTAGTCTCTTGGAGCACTTTTCTAAATATTGTTTTTCTTCAATGCAGATTTTAGATGATAACGAAACTGTTGATTCTAGCATGAATGATGTCATTGATTGTAATTATGTGATAATGAATAGTCTAGAAAATGAAAAGCTGATGGATGATAGAGGGAAAGAGGATATTAATTCAACAGAAGATGCAAAACAAACAGGCAAATCAGACTTTATTACTCGAAAACACAGTGCTGAAGATGTTGTTATGGGAAAGGTAAATGTAGCTGCAAATGAAGATCCAATATGCAATGAGGGAAATGGAGCTGCAAATGTTGAAGGACAGACTCTAATGATGTCTTGCAAAGGTATTTTTATATATTGACCACCTTAATTTTTTGTTAATGTTAAATTTTATCAATGTAACAATGAGAAAGTTTCTAATATAGTACCATGTATATTTTTGTAGAAACATCTATCTCAAGTGTCAATGAGTTGTCTAATGAAATCAGAGATCAAAGTAACACTGAGGTACTCGTTTGAATGTTTTTTAGTACATGTTTTTATGTGTTTGTTAAGGTGTTTTGTTTTACGGGTCTTTAACCGATTACATTGGTACATTTTTTGGATCTTGACTGATTACATCTGTAGAAATCTTTCAGTTTTTTAGTCTCTTGGATCTATCAGTTTTCTGAATATTATTTTGCTTCAAAGCAGATTTTGGGTGATAATATTTATAATGCAATAACATAATAATATTTTAATATTCAGTTCAAAATCAATTACCTACAAGCAGATTGGGTCAATCTGCAAGCATATTGGGTCAATCTGCAAGCAGGTTGTGTGAATCTGCAACAAGGTTGGGTCAATCTGTAAGAAGGTTGGATCAATCTGCAAGCAGGTTGGGTCAATCTGCAAGCAGGTTGAATCAATCTGCAACCAGGTTGGGTCAATCTGCAACAGATTTGGTTAAATTTTCAAGTAGTTTTTGGGTTTAATATCCTTATGTTTACAATCAACAAATCAATTATCCAATCCATCACCACCACTACCCGTGTCTTCAATTTTTTAGCCTTTTGGATCTATCACTTTTTCTGAATAATGTTTTTCTTCAATGCAGATTTCGGGTGATAACATGGCTGTTGACTCTAGCATGGATGATGTCATTGAAATTCGAAATAAAGATACTTGTTTTTCAAGTGATAAAAAGAAACTTATTGTGTTAGTTGTGAACGGGTTACTTATTCACACAGTACCTTGCAAAGATCAAACAAGGAAAGTGGACTTATTTACAAGAAATGGAAAAGCAGGTTATAATTATTCATTACTTTTTAAGTTTATATTATGAATATATACTTATTTTGTATGTACCATATAAATATAGTTGTGTATGATAATATTCCAGTTTATAAGAGACCACATTGTGATGATTTTTTGAAATTTTGTTTCGAGAAATTCAATGTAGGTGTTTCGTTGTCAATGCAATGGTAATTTATTTTTGAATCATAACATTTAAAAAATAAAATATATATTTAATTTATTTGTTTATCATTTTTCAATTCAAATGTTGTTAAAATTTTTCTTACAATCACAATTTGGATCCGATTGTTCAACATCTGCAGGAAAGTGCAAATAATGAATTTCAATTTTGCTGGGTAAGGAAGTATTTTTCTTGTAATATATGAATGTGAATCTGCATACACTGAAACTCAAGCTGTATATAGATTCAATGTCAATCTGTTTTTTTCATGAATGTTAAATCTGCATTTTATTTGTTGCAGGACCAATCTCACTGTACAAGAACAGCTTCTTACACTCTTTATAATCCCAATAAAGAAATTTTTTTAAAGAGTTGAAGAAAATTTGGGACAAAGGAGAGTAAAATCAATCAAACACGATACTTATAGACAACAGTCCTTATAAGGCAATATGCAACCCTGTAAGCTACCTTTATTCAATTATTTGTTTTAAATATAATTCACCTATTACTATTAATTATTAATTGTTAGTTTCCTAAGCATGATCTCAAAAATTTTCAGCCCCATACTGGAATATTCCCCCATCCTTGGAAAGTTGAAATAATAGAATATAGCAGTTTGGGTATGAAAATTTAATCTCTGTCTCCTAACAGTCATTGTGAAAAATGTTGTGCTTCTCATAAAAACAATTTGATTTCACAGGACATAATGGCGATCTTCGTAATTGGCTAGAGAAATTCGCATTATCTGATGATATTAAAACATTTATGCAAGCAAATCCGTTTGGTCAAGAACCCATCACACCTAACCATACCTCAACCATACCTCATGGGAATTCTATGCTAGTGTGATTGCTAAAGTAGAAGCATCGTTTGACAGTAAACAAGATGTGATTAATGATATTTCCATGGATGCTATTTTTAATGATGGTTTGAAATTAAAAGAATTTATCAATGAATCACCATCAAAAATTGAAAGTTTTCACAGCAATAACTTGGATATTGTGTAACATCCCGCCTTTTTCCGTTTACTTTTCCGTTTAACTATTTAAGTTCCGTTATATGTTTATAACACATCTCGTTAATACGCGTTTGAATTATCTCGTTTAGGTAATTCCCGTACCCGTTTCCTAAGTTGAGGGACTAAAGTTGCCAAATGGAGAAAGAGATGACTAGGTCAACTAGTCAACTCTTTCCTCTCCATTCATTTTATCACCTCCCAAATAATACTTCACCTTTTTCTCTCAAAACCCTCAAACCTTCAATCATCATCCAAATTCGTTCAAGAAGGATTCGATCAAAACAAATTGCATATTTGAACTCCTCGTGATCTCCTCTTCGTTTCCATACCGATTTCATCAATTTTGGGTAACTTTCTAAAATCACTAATTCTTGTGTTCTTGAGATTTTTAAGTTATAAGGTTGTTAATTAGTGTCTATGGCTCGAGTCTAGTTTGTTTATGTGATTTGTATGCTCGTTTTTGATATTTTGATGTAACTAGTTCATATTGAAAGAATGCTTGCTTAATCTTGAGTTTTAGGTGTTCATATGTTGTTGAATGATGAAAGTTCATGTTTTAATTGTGTTCCTAGCATCACTAGCTTCAAATTGGTATGTAGGTTGACATGGATTAGTTTCATATGCAAGATTGTTGAATTTGTGATTTTGGATTAGGGTTTGATGAGCTTTACATGAACTTTTGATGCGTCAAATGCTATGAGATATTGTTGTTAAGTGTTTTGTTGCAATGTGTGTTTGATTACCTTCGAAACGGCATAACATACATGTAAATTGGTTGCCCGAATCATAAAATGCGTTTTTGGAACTTAAACTTTGATTATGAATGTTTAATTACGGTTTTTGGTTATTGTAAGTGGAAGTTTGATTGATGAAATGTGCTTAGTTGTATTCCTCGTCAAATTACCTTTCCAACGATATATAATAGGCATTATAAGTGTTTGCGGGTCAAGAGTTGGGTTGGAAAAGGTTTTGGCTCGTGCATACTTGGGAAAAACAGAAACAGACCTGCACAGATGGTGGCGCGGCGCGCCCCTACCCCGCGCGGCGCGCCAAATGGCCTGGCCAGAATTCTGTCCAACTTGGTCAATTTTTGAATAATGTTTGCTATGCTACGCACCTCCGATTCACATGTAACTTGTCCTAACATGCTCATACATGATTAAGAACCTCAGAAAAATAGTTCGGGACACGACCCGAACGTGTTGACTTTTTCGTTGACTTTGACCGACCAAGTTTGACTTTTTGTCAAACTTAATCAATTAATTATACAATCTTTCTAACATGCTTTTATACTTGTGTCTTGCATAAAACTTGATGATTTGATTCACATGCTATATTAATCGAGTCGTATTGAGCCATAGGACTAATTGAACATCTTTGACCCTTCGTGACTATCGTTATTGATACAACCTATTTGTTTAGGTCAAGACTAGCATTGTTCTTTGCACACGTTACTTGTCGAAGTACTTTTTGGTTCGTGCATACAAGGTGAGATCATAGTCCCACTTTTACTCTTTTAACTTACTTTTGGGATGAGAAAACATAAACGATACTTTTGAACTAAGTGAACACAAGAACGGGAAAACAAACATTCTACATACGAGTTTAGAACGAAAATCCTCAATCCGATTATCATTAGTTACATCAGATGGTGTAAGCGAGAACTTATGTTATATGGCCATATGGGTTTGACAAACCCTCATTCAAACGGTTCGCTACCGTTTACGAATGAAATATATTTTCGGGAACAGTGTTGTTCTAGCACTAATTGATGGGGTATTCAACGGACGGAACGTTAAGCTTTGATAATTGGGTGCTCGTGAATATTAACTTTTAGAATGTACTATGGCTTTATCGATGTTGCAAATCTTGTGGTTCAACTTACTATTACTCATTTACTTGTTTAAACCTATGAT
Source organism: Rutidosis leptorrhynchoides (assembly GCF_046630445.1). Lineage (NCBI taxonomy): Eukaryota > Viridiplantae > Streptophyta > Magnoliopsida > Asterales > Asteraceae > Rutidosis > Rutidosis leptorrhynchoides. The sequence goes on along the minus strand of NC_092340.1, from coordinate 10,417,820 downwards.
TTCACCAACGTTTTCGTTGACAGATTCTCTATGTTTTTCTCAGGTCCTTGAACTTAGGTGATACATGCTTCCGCTCATACTATTTGATACTTGCATTGGATGTCGAGTATACTTGCATACGTGGAGCGTCTTTTTGACTACTTTTAATCGTGTCGCACGTGTTTCATACAAACTTTAAACATTGTTATGTACTTGTTATGGAAACTACTTTTGTAAACTTTGAAACACCCTTATTTATGAAATGAATGCGACATACTTTTCGGTCAAACTTTGTTATAAAGACTTACGACCATGTAATGGGACCATACGTAGATGACGCCGTCATTTGACGATTTGTCGGGGTCGCTACATATTGATATTCAGAGTGCTAAAGCATTAAAGTTTTTACAAGTGAAAGAAGAAGATGAAAGTAGCAGTCATTTTGGATACGATGATCGATACGTAAAGTGGCTGCAAGATCTATTCAACATTAAAGTGCAATTGAGAAAGAAGTTTTTAAGATGTAAGCATCCCAACAAAATCGAGGGTTGCTTTTATTCGTGGAATAGAGATCAAGTTATGATTGAGTTATCTTTATCAAAAGGTTTGACTTAAAAGACTAGTTTAGACGATTTGCAATTACTTGGTTTAAAGGAATGGAAGTTTATCAATACCCATGTGAAGAATATAGAAGATAATGCAATGAAGACTGTTGTTGTACACAAGATTTTGAGGCTGTTTCAAATCTCTTACAAACTGAATCTAATTACTCGAGAAGAGTTCAAGGCATGGTGTATGGCAAACAAAATTACAATAAGAAAAAAATCTACTGGATTAGATATAGAGAAAGAATCATATATAAAGCATCCAGTACCTAAAGAAATCACTTTTGTTTATAAGATGTATGTTAAGACTGATGACTTTGAGCGCTTATGCTACGAAGATAAAAATGGTGTTGAGTGCTTTCAAAGTGTGAACACTCTTAGTAAGCAGCATGTACTTCACTGTATTGGTTTGTTAAAAGAATGCAAGAAAGAAGATGCGTTTTTGTTCAGAAAATAATTAATAAAAAGCGTGGTCAACAAATTGTATATGGTAAAAAAAAGTTTCCTAATTTGGAAGAACTATCTTATACGATTATTCTGGAGTATCAAAAATTAAATGATATAAATGCTGAAGAAATGGTCAAATTGTTGAAGAAGAAGGGAGTATGGAAAGAAGCAATGAGAAACAAGTTTAAAGATTTGCTAGATAAACAGAAAGGTAAAAACATAACCGGATAACGAACAGATGTCTAAAAGGTACTTCAAATAATCCATCCCAGCTTTTCAATTTATATTACATGCTAAAGTATGTATGTCTGGTTCATTTTTCTGCTTTTTTCAGTATGTTTAAATAAACTACTTATTTTCTGATAATGAAGTGTTTTAATTTTTTTCTTCATCATCACTTTTTTCAGTAAGTAAATCTACTATCATTACCTAGCGTTTGAATACTAAGGATATGTAAAATGTAATTTGTTTCCTGTGTTTATCAAGTTACTTTATTTATATAATCTGATTCTTAATCTTTTACACATATTTTTAATAAACATAATCAAAATCAATTACCTGCAAGCAGATTGAGTCATTCTGGAAGCAGATTGGGTCAATCTAAAAGTAGATTGAATCAATCTGCAAGCAGATTGGATCATCTGCATGCAGATTTGAAGCAGATTGGGTTCAATAAAAAAATGGAACAACCAACTTGGCAGATCTACGATCTATCTATATATTTTTTAAATTTCGTATATCTACAATTTTGCTAGACTGTAAATATTAATATAATTTTTTTTTCAGGCTATCCAACCGTTCCTAGTATCAAGGCTGAATTATGTCTTACGAATGAATGTTTTTTAAATTTCTTTAAATATGTATACAATTTATTAATGTTTAATAGATGTACTGGACTTAGAAGATAAAGGTAAAATTTTAATAGGTACCAACCAATCGCTCAACGCTAAGCAATTCTAGTATTTTTGCAAGAAACAAACTAAAAGTCATTTTTGTACACATACAGACTGAAGTGTTAGATACAGATTGAGGTGATGGTGAATTTACTAGATATCATAGGTGATTTTACAATGTGAATTCACCCAAAAAAACATATAATTAGTTACAAAACATCAACAAACCAATTTGAGTTGTATTTCTTCAAAATTAAGTTTATGGTTATGGTTATTGTGAGCAACTAAATAACAGTCATGCAGAAATCATGGCTCATATTAAATAATCCTTTATAGTCCAATTACACATTGTGGCCCATAGAACACAATTTTAGTTTCAAAATCACCCAAAAATGGCCCAAGTTCACACAATTTTTTATATATATTTGACAAAAAATATCTACTCACCCCCACACATTTACACCTTCACCCGCCATATCTCTTTGCTTCCAAAAGCTTGTCAACTCCATGCATTGCCTTCCAAGCTTCCACGACGAAATCAGGTAAGTGTCTTTTATCGAGCAATATTTAGGTTAGTTTACAGTAAACAAAGCACTTTACATTCATAAAAAACTTCATCGATTTCAGTGTAAACTGTTCCAATTGATTACAAAGTCCTTCTTCGATTCAGTGTAAGTTCGATTTTACAAGGTCGTTATTGATTTTACAAAGTGCTGTTTGAAAATTCCACAACTGTAGTATAAAGTTTGCATTTTGAAATTTAGGGTTCTTTTGTGATGGTTTACTAATATAATGCTTGTAAACTAATTTTAGAGTTCATTTAGTGATTATAAACATAAGAGGAATTTTATTACATTTTACACTTCAGTTCAAGAATGTTGTTACTGATATAATCGTAAACTAATTTAGGGTTCATTTAGGGTTCATTTTTAACATATTGGGGGAAATGTTTATCGTTTATAAGCAGCTGATTGTTATTTAATTATGTATAGACACCAATGTTCATTATGCATTCTTTTTTACTATTGTTGTGATTTAACCCAACCTGGTTGAAGATTGAACCCAATCTGCTTGCAGATTGAACCCAACCTGCTTGCAGATTGAATATTGACCCAACCTGCTTGCAGATTGACCCAACCTGCTTGCAGATTGAAACCAATCTGCTTGCTAATTGAACCCAACCTGGTTGCAGATTGAACCCAACCTGGGTTGCAGATTGAAACAACCTGCTCACAACCCATAAAATTAATTTTGAATCTATACACTTAACATGTAATCTATATTCTTGATGTTATGTAACTAATTATATTTACTAACACAATATATTCTTTATAAAATCACCTATGATATCTTGTAAATTCACCTTCACCTTAATCTGTATCTAACACTTTATGCATGTATGTGTACAAAAATGACTTTTAGTCTGTATCTTGCCAAGATTGACATTCAAGTTTCAGACACACTTCATTTGCTCCATTTTCTCATCTTCTTCTCCTCAATGTACTTACATCTAGTGAATTCACCTTATAAAATCACCTATAATATCAGGTAATTTTATTACTTTTTACACTTCAGTTCAAGAATGTTGTTACTGATATAATCGTAAACTAATTTAGGGTTCATTTAGGGTTTATTTTTGACATATTGGGGGAAATGTTTATCGTTTATAAGCAACTGATTGTTATTTAATTATGTATAGACACCAATGTTCATTATGCATTCTTTTTTGCCACTAAACAGGTTGTTTTTCAATGGCATCTAATTCAACTAAGTGTGTTGCAAACAATAAGCAGTTGCAGACAAAACAAGAGAGTATTGAAGTAATTGAACTGTCATCAGATTCTGATGACAGTTATTATGGTTTTATAGGTAACATAGCAAATCTTGAAGATAGTGATTCATCTAATGACGACTTGTCTGATGATGAAATTAGCATTACAGTGACGGTACAACGTGGAAAAACATGGGTAAGTTAGTTGATTCAATTTTTTCATTTATCAATAAACTATTATACATATAGAATCGCCAAGTTTGTAATCCTTAATTTTTCTCATATAGCGGCTACCAAATGAGTTTGTGATGGTGAAGTACCTAAAAGCTGGGATGAAAGTTATTTTAGTGAATGATAAAGGAGTAGAGTTCTAGTGTCGATTGATGACAGAAAAAGAAAAGAAAAAACCAAACTTTGCTGTATCAGGTGGGTGGACTAATTTCAAAAGTAAGAATAAATTGAAGCCATACGATGAAGCAGTTATGATGTACAACATGTGTGAAAAAAAGTTTTTTATGTTGGATGTGAAGAGGAAGAAAAAGAGAATCCATTAGTTAAATGGATAACAACAATGAATAGTTTGACAAGTTTCTTTTCGGGGTCGTTTACAAGTATATTGATGTAGTTGTTACTAATGTATGGTTTGTAATATATTTGGGACAGTTAGCTTTTATGTCTTATGAATGTCTAATTATGTATTTTTTTGAACCTATGTAGGTGTATAATATGCTGTTATATATTTTATTTATGTTCTAGGAATGAAAACTATCTTTGTATGTTGTTTTTTGTAACAACATTTTTTTGTACTGAATGGATGTTGAAGTTCAAGTATTACAACTTTGGTGAAATGTGTCTTAATATGTTTCAAGATACCAATCTAATATGTTTTCAAGATACCAATCTAATATGTTTTCAAGATACCAATCTAATATGTTTCAAGATACCAATCTAATATGTTTTCAAAATAATATACTAGTATTAACAAAAGGCGATTGTCATGAGGAAGTAGAGCAAGGCGACCTGATGACATAATATACTAGCATCAAGGTTGAAGAAATTGGAACTCAAGGAGTTCTCAGTGGAATCATTTCTAGGAGTTCTCGGAGAACTCGGTGAGAACTCAGAGAGTTCTCAGTGGTTGACTTTCGTTGACTTTTTGGTATAATTTTTATGATAACCAAGATTTGAACGAGATTTGACCCAATCTCTGCTTCAAATCTTCTAGCAGAATAACCCAAACTGCATGCAGATTGACTCAATCTGCTTGCAGATTGACCAAATCTGCTTGCAGAATAACCCAATCTGCTTGCATGTTGAAACAACAATGATTAAAATAAATACACAGAATGAAACAGCAATGATTAAAATAAAAACATAAACAAATCATTTTAACAAAATAGAAATATTAAAATGATAGATAACTAGTTTTTAAAGTAATTAACAAACTTCTCAACCAAAATGAACTACTATCTAACCATATTTCTTTCGTCTTTTCTCAATTCTCTTGAATGCATTTCGCTCCGTCTGCAATGTAGCTTTTCTTGACATTCCATCATAAACATTCATCTGAATTTCTATTGTATTCAACTTCGTATTCTGGTTACAAGTTAGGATTCTATGTAAATATTTGTAACGAAGACTATTCAGTTGTTCCATTAGCACTTCTCCATTTTTAAATCCACAATTCCATTTTGAAAATGAAGTCCCCATGTAGGTCTCCATATTCTCATCAAAAATATTCCACAATCAACAACATTACCTCTTGTCTTCCATGGCAAATCCATTAACTCAAAATTTTCAAATGTAAGTTTCTCAATGTTTGGATGATTTTTATTTTTACAGTATCCCACCAGCAGTTTGCCCTGCATAAAAACAATTAAATTTTAAAAATATTGTTCAATATGTAAAATTAAGTTAGCTGTATAAATACTTACCAAAATTCCAGTTCTTTTCTTAAATTTGATGTGTATATTATCTCTCACATCTTCATAATCCAAATTGTCAATAACATAGTATTTGTTGGTTTGCATATTGAAGCATGTCAAGAAATAATGATGATTCAACAGAATAGGGAATAGGATCTATTTGAAATATAAAGTTATTCATCATGATTTATACTTCAATAATTAATAAATATAAATATATATTTAACTAACCACATTTGCTTTTTCTAGTGGATATTCAATTAGACTTAACCAAGCATCCATTTCTTCTTCAAAATTTGTTGATATAGTAACATATCCTTTCGATATATCTTGATTAAGTTCTTTCAACATTTCATCAGTCTGTAAAAATTAACTAATTTAAAAGTTTTATTTTGTGCTTTGTATTCATTTGAATCATTTTATGTTTACAGAGTATAAAGGTAGTCTATAACAAATTAGGCAAGATTGATATTTCAATCTGTGCACAGTTTTGAGTTTTCAATGTGTGCCAAATTTGAACAGATTCAAGGTCAAAAATAATAAATTGAAAGTCAAATTTCACAGATTCAAGGTTAATTTGAACAGATTAAAGGTTCAAATTGAACAGATTCAATTCTTATAAAATTTAACATATTCAAGCATAAAATTTAGCAGAATGAAGGTCAAAATTGGACAGATTGAAGGTCAATTTATGTGCAGATTGAAATAAGAAAAAAAAAACCATTTTTAAATTCACTTATATAAACTAAAGTCGGACTGCGAATTAGAAAGTCCAAGGATACTTACAAAACATCTTGTGTTACATAGTAATCTTCTTAATATTCCCTCTTTCTTTTCTTTCTCCTCAATATTCAAAATCAAACTCCAAGCTTCAATAACACCAACATGCACTTCTGAATTTGGGATTAGGCTCTCCATTACTACTTGTGTACAAAAAACTCTACTTGTGTGCGGGAACATAATATCACTGTCACATTTAAAATTGCATACATAAAAAATTATTAGAAAGAATAAAACAATTTTATTGTATTTAAAGCGTTTTTTATTTTTGGATTCTTACTGGGGTGATGGCGTGCCGGAAAAAATTGCTTTACCCAATTTCATCTCAATTGATGTTATTTTAGAATTAATGTACACGGGTCTGTTGTACAACATTGATTTAGATATCAATAATGGTTGTTTATCTGCTCTTGTATTATCATGAGCATCAAACTTCTTTTCATGAGGTTTGCCAATTTCACTATCCATCATATTCATTTTTGATCTTCGAACATCATCTTCCATTGACAACTTTCTTTATTTTTGCAAGTCTAAAGATTTTTCATTTTTTTGGATATTTTTTTCTTTAGAAAATCCAAATCCTAGACTGAATGTTGGTGAACATGGTAATTCTGCAGGTTTGAACACAATTTCTAGTTGCTTTTTCGATGATGATTCTTGTGCATTTTTTTCTGCAATATCTGCTGCAATACAAGCATCGCCCCATAAACTATTTGATGTAGATTGACTTTTATTTGCAAGTATATTCACATCTTCTTCGCTCAACATGGCAGATTCTTGAACTCTTGTTTCTATCTCAGCACATTTATCATCAAGTTTCAAACACTCCATCTGTTCCATTTCCCATCTGCTTCTCCTCATTAACTTGTGCATACACCTTAGCTGCTGCAATATCCGTTGCAATACCAGCTTCGACCCATATATCATCTGATGTAGATTGACTTTTATTTGCAACTACATTCACATTTTCTTCTCTCAAAATTGCAGATTCTTCAAATCTTGTTTCTATCTCAACACCTTTATCATTGTCTTTCAAACACTCTACATTTATTAAATTATCTGTATTGCAATTTCCTTTTTTGATATTCAACAAATTCAACCTTTTTATGTATTGATTGACATATTTAATCATTTCACGTTTAACCGAGTCTACTACACCATGTACTTTGATATCATTTGGATAGTATTTCAATGTACTTTCCATTTTTTGTAGCAACTCATCACCTTTTTCAGTTACTATTGTGGACAATGATTTTATCACACCACAATCATACTCCTGCACAGTGAAGAAAATTATTAAATGTCTATTTTACATAAACCCAATTATAATTATAAATAAATTCAAATATGACTTTGTTTTTTTACCTCTGTTTCTTCTGTGACAGAATCATCATCATTATCATTCAAATTAATCATATTTTCTCCATCATTTGATTCTTCACTTTCACTTTCGTAAGTTCTAGAAACTTCTTTATCGTCAACTATATTAATTAAATTGCAATTTAATTTTTTAGTGTAGATTAACAGAATAATACTTGAAAATGAATTTGCAAATAACAGAATAATATTGTAATATTTAATTCAAAAGCAATTACCTGCAAGCAGGTTCGGTCAATCTGCAAGCAGTTTGGGTCAATGTGCAACCAGATTGGGTTTAATCTGCAAGCAGGTTGGGTCAACCTGCAAGCAGATTGGGTTTATTCTACAAGCAGGTTGGGTCAATCTGCAAGCACGTTGGGTCAATCTGCTAGCAGATTTTGGGTTTAATCTGCTTATGAATCATTCTTAAGAAAAACAATTTTGGCTTAACAAATCAATTACCTGAATGAATCATTCCATCATCACCGTTACCCGTGTCTTCATTGTCTTCGCCCAATCCATCATCATCATCATCACCATTATCATAATAACTCCCTGCAACATCATATTCAATTATTATTATTTTTAAATTTATTTTACAAATACAGTTTTTCACATCTTCCTAAAATGCACCTAATAAATTGCGATTTAATTTTTCAAATACTTTTTTTAAAGGAAACAATTTTTCAAAATATTGAAATACGTACCTTTATCTTCATCTTGTAATGTTGTAGGTGGACTATAAACAACAATTTGTTTCATATTAGATAAATTCTTTAAGATACGTTCATTCCCAAAACCATCATCATTTAACTCATCTTGTTCTCTTTGCATCAACATATCAGTTATCCAGTTCATTATTTCAGGTTTTGCCTTATCACCATGTTGATCTGTCATTGAAGTCTTACTAACGTACCAGACCTAAAAGAAACGATATGTAAACAAGTTGTAAGATTTTTTTGTATCTATTTGTATGAATAATTAATTATTCTCATAAAAAAAAGTAATAAATAAATACTCACCACCAAAAACGTCAAAGGACCAAGATACAAATTCTTACTTTTATCCGCGCACCAATCATCTTTACTTCTTCTCTGACAATCAAGAATATATCCACACCAATCCATTTTTATCACAGTATCTATTGTAGCTATTGATGGGAGGAATTTTTGATTTACAGAGTTATTTTTAACACCTTCTGCCATTATTGTCATTATCAATACTAATATCTTCAATTTAAAATCAAATCCTCCATTTTTACTAGACATAATTGAATCTTGAACACTTGTGACAAATATTCTTTGTGTTTTTCTAGCAACTTTCAGAAATTGACGTCTGAACTTATTAATAAACCATGTTGTACCGATACCTGCTCTGTCTACGGCATTTACATGTATTTCTCCACTTGGGAATCCAAGTATATCATATACATCTTCTTTCGTAATTTGAAGAACTACCGACCCTAAATCAAGTTTCAACTCTCTTGCATTTAATCTTTCAACAAGCCATAAACACAATCTTCTAGGTAATTTATTAATTCTAAAAGGTATCAAACTTTGAAATCCCATATCAATCATATCTTTTTTCTGTTCATCACTTAAGTTTTCTGTAACTTTAAATAATGACTTTGGACTTTGCCTCGTATCAATAGATTCTTGTTTTTTTTTTTGTTTATACGTTGTAACTTTTGTTGTCTTTTTTCTGTTTGTAAATTTACTCTTTGTCTTTGAATTATTCTTGACTTTTAATCTGAAACTCACTTCCATATTCTTCTTTTTTCCTTTGCTTTTACCCTCTGATTTGTACAAGGATATAGCATCAGAATCACTTTGTTTTGTTTCTGCAAAAAAAAAAAAAAAAAAAAAATATATATATATATATATAACCCAAACTGAATGTGAATTCCCTAGATGGACATATACGAAGGTGAAGGTGAAGGTGAAGGTGAAGGTGAAGGTGAAGGTGAATTCACTAGATTGACCCAAGCTGAGTGCAGTATGTGAAAACAAATATATACATATACGTAGGTGAAGGTGAATTCACTAGATGGACATTGACCCAAGCTGCTTGCAGATTGACCAAACCTACTTGCGCATTGGACCAAATCTGAGTGCAGATTGACTCAACCTGCTTGCAGATTTGACCCAACCTGCGTGAAGATCAACTAAACCTGCTTTGCAGATTGACCATACCTTCTTGCGCATTGGACCCAACCTGCTTGTGCATTGGACCCAAACTGCTTGCAGATTTATATACATATATAACAACAATATTTATACACTTAAGTATGTTCAAACTGTATTTTTTCACATAAAGATTGAAATTATAGATACAGACTGATAGATGAAGGTGAAGGTCAAGGGTGAAAGTGAATATACTAAGTGAAGGTCAATTTCGATTATAGCATATGTCATTTTTTAGGTGATTGAAAAATTAATGTATGCAGATTAATACCAAATTTCAAGTTTGGAAAGATACACACTGAAGTGTTAGATACAGATTGAGTTTTTTAAATAGTTCAAATACACCATATATAATACATTATAAACAAAGGTGAAGGTGAATTAACTAGATGAAAATTGACCCAACCTGTTTTGCAGATTGACCAAACATGCTTGCGCATTGGACCCAACCTGTAGTGACCCGAACTTTTCCATGTTTATATATATTATTTGAGATTGATATTTACATGATTAAATATTTCCAACATGTTAAGCAATCAAACTTGTTAAGACTTGATTAATTGAAATATGTTTCATATAGACAATTGACCACCCAAGTTGACCGGTGATTCACGAACGTTAAAACTTGTAAAAACTATATGATGACATATATATGGATATATATATAGTTAACATGATACTATGATAAGTATACATATCATTAAGTATATTAACAATGAACTACATATGTAAAAACAAGACTACTAACTTAATGATTTTTAAACAAGACATACATGTAACGATTATCGTTATAAAGACATTTAATGTATATATATATCATATTAAGAGATATTCATACATGATAATATCATGATAATATAATAATTTAAAATCTCATTTAATATTATAAACATTGGGTTAACAACATTTAACAAGATCGTTAACCTAAAGGTTTCAAAACAACACTTACATGTAACGACTAACGATGACTTAACGACTCAGTTAAAATGTATATACATGTAGTGTTTTAATATGTATTTATACACTTTTGAAAGACTTCAATACACTTATAAAAATACTTCTACTTAACAAAAATGCTTACAATTACATCCTCGTTCAGTTTCATCAACAATTCTACTCGTATGCACCCGCATTCGTACTCGTACAATACACAGCTTTTAGATGTATGTACTATTGGTATATACACTCCAATGATCAGCTCTTAGCAGCCCATGTGAGTCACCTAACACATGTGGGAACCATCATTTGGCAACTAGCATGAAATATCTCATAAAATTACAAAAATATGAGTAATCATTCATGACTTATTTACATAAAAACAAAATTACATATCCTTTATATCTAATCCATACACCAACGACCAAAAACACCTACAAACACTTTCATTCTTCAATTTTCTTCATCTAATTGATCTCTCTCAAGTTCTATCTTCAAGTTCTAAGTGTTCTTCATAAATTCTACAAGTTCTAGTTACATAAAATCAAGAATACTTTCAAGTTTGCTAGCTCACTTACAATCTTGTAAGGTGATCATCCAACCTCAAGAAATCTTTGTTTCTTACAGTAGGTTATCATTCTAATACAAGGTAATAATCATATTCAAACTTTGGTTCAATTTCTATAACTATAACAATCTTATTTCAAGTGATGATCTTACTTGAACTTGTTTTCGTGTCATGATTCTGCTTCAAGAACTTCGAGCCATCCAAGGATCCGTTGAAGCTAGATCCATTTTTCTCTTTTCCAGTAGGTTTATCCAAGGAACTTAAGGTAGTAATGATGTTCATAACATCATTCGATTCATACATATAAAGCTATCTTATTCGAAGGTTTAAACTTGTAATCACTAGAACATAGTTTAGTTAATTCTAAACTTGTTCGCAAACAAAAGTTAATCCTTCTAACTTGACTTTTAAAATCAACTAAACACATGTTCTATATCTATATGATATGCTAACTTAATGATTTAAAACCTGGAAACACGAAAAACACCGTAAAACTGGATTTACGCCGTCGTAGTAACACCGCGGGCTGTTTCGGGTTAGTTAATTAAAAACTATGATAAACTTTGATTTAAAAGTTGTTATTCTGAGAAAATTATTTTTATTATGAACATGAAACTATATCCAAAAATTATGGTTAAACTCAAAGTGGAAGTATGTTTTCTAAAATGGTCATCTAGACGTCGTTTTTTCGACTGAAATGACTACCTTTACAAAAACGACTTGTAACTTATTTTTCTGACTATAAACCTATACTTTTTCTGTTTAGATTCATAAAATAGAGTTCAATATGAAACCATAGCAATTTGATTCACTCAAAACGGATTTAAAATGAAGAAGTTATGGGTAAAACAAGATTGGATAATTTTTCTCATTTTAGCTACGTGAAAATTGGTAACAAATCTATTCCAACCATAACTTAATCAACTTGTATTGTATATTATGTAATCTTGAGATACCATAGACACGTATACAATGTTTCGACCTATCATGTTGACACATCTAAATATATTTCGGAACAACCATAGACACTCTATATGTGAATGTTGGAGTTAGCTATACAGGGTTGAGGTTGATTCCAAAATATATATAGTTTGAGTTGTGATCAATACTGAGATACGTATACACTGGGTCGTGGATTGATTCAAGATAATATTTATCAATTTATTTCTGTACATCTAACTGTGGACAACTAGTTGTAGGTTACTAACGAGGACAGCTGACTTAATAAACTTAAAACATCAAAATATATTAAAAGTGTTGTAAATATATTTTGAACATACTTTGATATATATGTATATATTGTTATAGGTTCGTGAATCAACCAGTGGCCAAGTCTTACTTCCCGACGAAGTAAAAATCTGTGAAAGTGAGTTATAGTCCCACTTTTAAAATCTAATATTTTTGGGATGAGAATACATGCAAGTTTTATAAATGATTTACAAAATAGACACAAGTACGTGAAACTACATTCTATGGTTGAATTATCAAAATCGAATATGCCCCTTTTTATTAAGTCTGGTAATCTAAGAATTAGGGAACAGACACCCTAATTGACGCGAATCCTAAAGATAGATCTATTGGGCCTAACAAACCCCATCCAAAGTACCGGATGCTTTAGTACTTCGAAATTTATATCATATCCGAAGGGTGTCCCGGAATGATGGGAATATTCTTATATATGCATCTTGTTAATGTCGGTTACCAGGTGTTCACCATATGAATGATTTTTATCTCTATGTATGGGATGTGTATTGAAATATGAAATCTTGTGGTCTATTATTATGATTTGATATATATAGATTAATCCTATAACTCACCAACATTTTTGTTGACGTTTTAAGCATGTTTATTCTCAGGTGATTATTAAGAGCTTCCGCTGTCACATACTTAAATAAGGACGAGATTTGGAGTCCATGCTTGTATGATATTGTGTAAAAACTGCATTCAAGAAACTTATTTTGTTGTAACATATTTGTATTGTAAACCATTATGTAATGGTCGTGTGTAAACAGGATATTTTAGATTATCATTATTTGATAATCTACGTAAAGCTTTTTAAACCTTTATTGATGAAATAAAGGTTATGGTTTGTTTTAAAATGAATGCAGTCTTTGAAAAACGTCTCATATAGAGGTCAAAACCTCGCAACGAAATCAATTAGTATGGAACGTTTTTAATCAATAAGAACGGGACATTTCACAACCTGCGTGCAGATTGACTAAACCTGCTTGCAGATTTGACCCAACCTGCGTGCAGATTGACTAAACCTGCTTTTTGCAGATTGATCAAACCTGCTTTTGCATTTTACCCCAACTTGCTTGCACATTGACTCAACCTGCTTGCAGATTGACTCAACCTGCTTGCAGATTGACTCAACCTGCTTGCAGATTTGACTCAATCAGCGTGCAGATTGACTCAACCTGCTTTCGCAGATTGACCAAACCTGCTTGGACATTGACCCAACATCCTTGCAGATTGATTCAACATGTGTGCAGATTGACCTAATAAGCTTTTTAGATGATTTTAACTAGGTGATACAAACAAAAGAGAGTAATTAACTAGTTCAAAATACATGTATAATTCAACATTATTTTAGGTGATTTTATTAGGTGAACTTACCTTGAGAACCATCTATATAGTGAAAAGAAGCTTCAGCATCAGTAGAATCGTCTTTAACATCATCAGAATGATCAACAGATGTTTCACAAACACTTTCGTTATTTGATACGCTTAATCACCTCTTTTTATACGAACTTGAACTAATTGATTCAGATTCGTTTAAAGATTTATTTTTCATCTTCGTCATTTGTGATTTGTGATTTTGGATTGATCTCTGTTTAAATTGGGAAACGTTTGATTGATATCAAAAATTAGGTCACAATTGATCTCTGTTGAAATTTGGGGGAAACGATTTGATCGATACGGAGCGGCGTATTTTTAAGGGTGAAATGTCAAAACTACCCTTCCGCGTATCTCAGTTCCTTGGGTTCTCTGCATACCCTAGTTCTCCATGGATCTTCACCCTATATATAGTATATTTATATTATTATTATTATATAATATTATATATAATATATCGTAAATTTCGTAAATATTTATAAAAAGAATAAAAGTCAAGATGTGGGGATAATCGACGAAAGTTTTGAGGCTGTGTAGATATATACATACATTTACGTTTAATATAATTATAATATTTCATAATTTTTTTTGGATGGTATATGGGTCTGGAAGTGCACCGTATGTTCATAAAAGTTGTTTTCCGTTGTAATCATCCCAAAAATGGGCAGATAGCAATCTAGATAAAAAGGTCTTTTATTCTCCTTCCAAACCCTTTCCTCTCTTCTCCTTTCTTTTCAAGAAAAAAACTCAAGAATCTTTGATTAGTGTTTTATCCATCCCTCTCCTTTCTTTTCCGCTCAATAAAAAACTCGAGAATACAGCCTATAAGAGTGGATTTAATCGTTACCAGGAGCATCAACCACGGTTTCGCTTGACTTTGCTTGACTTATTGTCTAGATCATCTGCAACCTGCGAAATACATGGCGCTATGTTATACTCCATAAGATTCTGTGATAGGCAAAAGTGTCTTGCTTTCTTAAGCTTATCATCTACGTAGTCATTCATGCCTAATAACCATGATGTCTAGATCATCGCTTGACTTTGTATTTTCTCTCTCCGGGTTAGGCGATTTGGCGGGAACTTCTTCATCTGCCATTTTTGCCCTAATTTTGAATTTTCTACACGTTTTTTCCAGTCGTTTTCAGTAATCTGTACAGATCCTTAATCCAATTCACGTAGTGTTACTCGTTTAGCTCTATTTCGTTACTAATTGTTGTATAATGTCTCCTAATCTTCGTAATTCAAAACGAAAAATCAAAATTCCGATCAAATTCTCGAATACGATTCATAGCATGAAATCAAAGGAGATCACAAGCGAAGCAAATTCAGAAATGGAAGGTGAGGCTGAATTGCAGAGTGTAGAGATCAATCAAAAGGAGAGTAACTCAGATACACGCAAGGATGAGGAATTAGACATTAATTGTGCAGATAAATATCCTCCTCTTGGTACGAATCTCAAATTTGTATCTAATTCTACTAGTGAGCCTATTGTTGCTGATGTTATAGATTCTGTTGATGAGTCTAAGGTTGTAGAAACTAAGTCTGATGAGGTTGAGAATAAGGAAGTAATGGCTAATTCATATGCTCGTATTGTTAAAGATGAAATAGATAAGAAGCTATGCTTTGTACCACTGACAGTTGATGAGGATGGTACTGAGATTGTCATTTTTGATGAAGTGTTTGTGGATGAAGGTGCTAGTAGGTGGAATAAAACTGCCTATGGCTATATTATTGGGGGTAATATGCCATATGGACAGTTACAGTTTAACCTCAGGCAATTGTGGAAAAAAATATGGCATAAAAGAAATAACGATGGATCAGAATCAGATTTGTTATTTCACTTTTAGGAGTATGGAAGGTATGAATGAAGTAATAGAACAAGGTCTGTGGATTGTGAATGGTAAACCATTGTATGTAGGAAAGTGGAGTCCACATTTAAATATTGAAAAAGTTGAACCATCTAAACTGCCAGTTTGGGTTAAGCTCTCAAATGTTCCATTATTATGAAAGGGTTTAGGAAAGTGGAGTCCAGGTATAAGTGCTATTTCTAGTAAATTTGGTAAGCCAATTATTATGGATAATACAACTGCAAGTATGTGTCATAAGGGCACTGGTAGAGTGGGTTATGCCAGGGTTATGATTGAAATGAAAGCAAAAAAGGGATATCCTGATCATGTTGACATCTATTATAAAGACAAAATGAATGTCACTAAGGGTATTAAGAAGGTTAGTGTGGATTATGACTGGAAACCAGCAATGTGTTCCCATTGTGCTGTTTTTGGTCATAACCATGATGTCTGCAAGTTAAGACCTAGAACTAGTGTTGAATTAGAAGTGAAAATCAACAAAGTTGTCACTGATAAGGAAGGGTTTGTGGAGGTTAAGAATAAGAGGAATGAGCAAAAAGCTAAACAACAAGGAAAACAAAAGGAACCTAGTAAGCAGGTGTATGTACCTAAGAATAAGGTAAAGACACCTGACAAAAGGTGGAATTTGAATGAAAATGCTATGAAAGGGTTTAAGCAATCATTGAACAAATATGCTGCTTTATCTGATCATGATGAGGATAGCAGCTCATCTAAAGAGGATCAGGGGAGCCCAAGTGAGAATGATATTCTGGAATTTACAGGAAATGCTCAAGTTGCAGTGGGTGCTAATGAGGTATATGGAAAGGATCCATCATTGCTGGAAAAGTTATTATAATTCTCATGGATTTTAAAATAGCTTGCTGGAACATTAGGGGTATGTGTAGTGACCCGAACTTTTCCATGTTTATATATATTAATTGAGATTGATATTTACATGATTAAATGTTTTCAACATGTTAAGCAATCAAACTTGTTAAGACTTGATTAATTGAAATAGGTTTCATATAGACAATTGACCACCCAAGTTGATCGGTGATTCACGAACGTTAAAACTTGTAAAAACTATATGATGACATATATATGGTTATATATATAGTTAACATTATATTATGATAAGTAAACATATCATTAAGTATATTAACAATGAACTACATATGTAAAAACAAGACTACTAACTTAATGATTTTGAAGCGAGACATATATGTAATGATTATCGTTGTAACGACATTTAATGTATATATATCATATTAAGAGATATTCGTACATCATAATATCATGATAATATAATAATTTACAATCTCTTTTGATATTATAAACATTGGGTTAACAACATTTAACAAGATCGTTAACCTAAAGGTTTCAAAATAACATTTACATGTAACGACTAACGATGACTTAACGACTCAGTTAAAATGTATATACATGTAGTGTTTTAATATGTATTTATACACTTTTGAAGAACTTCAATACACTTATCAAAATACTTCTACTTAACAAAAATGCTTACAATTACATCCTCGTTCAGTTTCATCAACAATTCTACTCGTATGCACCCGTATTCGTACTCGTACAATACACAGCTTTTAGATGTATGTACTATTGGTATATACACTCCAATGATCAGCTCTTAGCAGCCCATGTGAGTCACCTAACACATGTGGTAACCATCATTTGGCAACTAGCATGAAATATCTCATAAAATTACAAAAATATGAGTAATCATTCATGACTTATTTACATGAAAACAAAATTACATATCCTTTATATCTAATCCATACACCAACGACCAAAAACACCTACAAACACTTTCATTCTTCAATTTTCTTCATCTAATTGATCTCTCTCAAGTTCTATCTTCAAGTTCTAAGTGTTCTTCATATATTCTACAAGTTCTAGTTTCATAAAATCAAGAATACTTTCAAGTTTGCTAGCTCACTTCCAATCTTGTAAGGTGATCATCCAACCTCAAGAAATCTTTGTTTCTTACAGTAGGTTATCATTCTAATACAAGGTAATAATCATATTCAAACTGTGGTTCAATTTCTATAACTATAACAATCTTATTTCAAGTGATGATCTTACTTGAACTTGTTTTCGTGTCATGATTCTGCTTCAAGAACTTCGAGCCATCCAAGGATCCATTGAAGCTAGATCCATTTTTCTCTTTTCCAGTAGGTTTATCCAAGGAACTTAAGGTAGCAATGATGTTCATAACATCATTCGATTCATACATATAAAGCTATCTTATTCGAAGGTTTAAACTTGTAATCACTAGAACATAGTTTAGTTAATTCTAAACTTGTTCGCAAACAAAAGTTAATCCTTCTAACTTGACTTTTAAAATCAACTAAACACATGTTCTATATCTATATGATATGCTAACTTAATGATTTAAAACCTGGAAACACGAAAAACACCGTAAAACCGGATTTACGCCGTCGTAGTAACACCGCGGGCTGTTTTGGGTTAGTTAATTAAAAACTATGATAAACTTTGATTTAAAAGTTTTTATTCTGAGAAAATGATTTTTATTATGAACATGAAACTATATCCAAAAATTATGGTTAAACTCAAAGTGGAAGTATGTTTTCTAAAATGGTCATCTAGACGTCGTTCTTTCGACTGAAATGACTACCTTTACAAAAACGACTTGTAACTTATTTTTCCGACTATAAACCTATACTTTTATGTTTAGATTCATAAAATAGAGTTCAGTATGAAACCATAGCAATTTGATTCACTCAAAACGGATTTAAAATGAAGAAGTTATGGGTAAAACAAGATTGGATAATTTTTCTCATTTTAGCTACGTGAAAATTGGTAACAAATCTATTCCAACCATAACTTAATCAACTTGTATTGTATATTATGTAATCTTGAGATACCATAGACACGTATACAATGTTTCGACCTATCATGTCGACACATCTGTATATATTTCGGAACAACCATAGACACTCTATATGTGAATGTTGGAGTTAGCTATACAGGGTTGAGGTTGATTCCAAAATATATATAGTTTGAGTTGTGATCAATACTGAGATACGTATACACTGGGTCGTGGATTGATTCAAGATAATATTTATCGATTTATTTCTGTACATCTAACTGTGGACAACTAGTTGTAGGTTACTAACGAGGACAGCTGACTTAATAAACTTAAAACATCAAAATATATTAAAAGTGTTGTAAATATATTTTGAACATACTTTGATATGTATGTATATATTGTTATAGGTTCGTGAATCAACCAGTGGCCAAGTCTTACTTCCCGACGAAGTAAAAATCTGTGAAAGTGAGTTATAGTCCCACTTTTAAAATCTAATATTTTTGGGATGAGAATACATGCAGGTTTTATAAATGATTTACAAAATAGACACAAGTACGTGAAACTACATTCTATGGTTGAATTATCGAAATCGAATATGCCCCTTTTATTAAGTCTGGTAATCTAAGAATTAGGGAACAGACACCCTAATTGACGCGAATCCTAAAGATAGATCTATCGGGTCCAACAAGCCCCATCCAAAGTACAGGATGCTTTAGTACTTCGAAATTTATATCATATCCGAAGGGTGTCCCGGAATGATGGAGATATTCTTATATATGCATCTTGTTAATGTCGGTTACCAGGTGTTCACCATATGAATGATTTTTATCTCTATGTATGGGATGTGTATTGAAATATGAAATCTTGTGGTCTATTATTATGATTTGATATATATAGGTTAAACCTATAACTCACCAACATTTTTGTTGACGTTTTAAGCATGTTTATTCTCAGGTGATTATTAAGAGCTTCCGCTGTCGCATACTTAAATAAGGACGAGATTTGGAGTCCATGCTTGTATGATATTGTGTAAAAACTGCATTCAAGAAACTTATTTTGTTGTAACATATTTGTATTGTAAACCATTATGTAATGGTCGTGTGTAAACAGGATATTTTAGATTATCATTATTTGATAATCTACGTAAAGCTTTTTAAACCTTTATTGATGAAATAAAGGTTATGGTTTGTTTTAAAATGAATGCAGTCTTTGAAAAACGTCTCATATAGAGGTCAAAACCTCGCAACGAAATCAATTAATATGGAACGTTTTTAATCAATAAGAACGGGACATTTCAGTATGTGCCACAAGGATAAGCAAGATGAATTAAGGGATTTTATTAAAGAGGAGAAGGTGAGTGTATGTGCCATTTTGGAGACCCATTTAAAACCTACTAATATTGATAGTGCATGTAACTATGTTTTTTGTAGATGGAGCTGGATGTCAAATATTGGGTTAAGCTCTAATAGTTGCAGAATTGTTATTGGTTGGGATGATGCTAAGGTGAATGTGATGATTGTTCAGGTTGCTAGACAGGTTATTCTGTGTCTTGTTGAGACTATAGATAAATGCTCTAAGTTCTACTGCAGTTTTGTATATGGTAGTAATAGTGACAATGAAAGGCAATTATTATGGAATGATTTAGGTATTCATGCCACTATCTCTAAACAGCAACCATGGTTATTGATGGGTGATTTTAATGTCACCAAAAGCATTAATGAACATAGTGCAGGGTGTTCTCATATGTCTGAAGATATGAAAAGTTTATATAAGTGTTTAAATGATATTGAGGTGGATGATATGGGCAGAACTGGTTTCTTTTTCACTTGGACAAAATCTTTAAAGAACTCCTTGTGTAATGTGCTGAGGAATTTAGATAGGATCATGTGTAATGAGGTATTTCTAACCAAATACAATAATGCATATGGTATATTCCACCCATTTATGATTTCTGATCACAACCCTGCTGTTCTGGGTATTCCAATGGGATTTAGCAAAAGGAAAAGATCCGTTAGGTTCATGAATCATGTGGCCTATAAAGATAATTTTTTGAGTATTGTTGAGGAAAAATGGAATACAAGTATGACTGGGTATAAAATGTATCAAGTGGTCTCAAAGTTGAAAATTCTCAAAAGGGATCTTAATAGATTAAATTGGGAAGGGGGTAATGTTTTTAATAAAGTTAAGGAGCTGAAGGGCAAACTTAAACAATGTCAGATAGATGCTGAAAAGATGCCTCATGATAACCAAACTTAGATCACTGGCTACTGCTACCTTATTAGAATATGAGAAAGCTAAGATGGATGAACTTATTGTTCTTAAACAAAAAGCTAAAGTTAAATGGCTTGAAGAGGGTGATAGGAATACTAAATTCTTTCATAGTATTCTTAAGAGTAGAAAACAGAAATGCAGTGTTGATAACATTTGTGATGAGAATGGGATTAGTTTCTGTGATGAGCAAGTAGGAGTGCAATTTGTTAAACATTTTCAGAATTTCTTGGGAAAGGGTAGTCAGTGTAAGCAAGTTGGTGAGATGGGTGATATTTTTACTACAAAACTATCCACTTCTGAAGCTCTTGATATGGTTAGGCCTATTGAAGATGATGAAATTAAGAATGCCATTTTTATATAGATGATGACAAAGATCCTGGTCCTGATGGATACTCTTCTTTATTTTTTAAGAAAGCCTGGAGTATTGTTGGTAAAGATGTTTGTTTGGCTGTGAAGGAATTTATTGATACTGGCAGGCTGCTAAAAGAGTTAAATGAAACTCTGATTGCATTGATTCCAAAGATTGAAACACCATCAAAGGTTTCTGACTTCAGGCCTATTACTTGTTGCAATGTATTGTACAAGTGCATCAGCAAAGTAATCACTAACAGGTTGAAAGAAGGGCTTGATAGGGTTGTTAGCTGCAACCAAAGTGTCTTCATCCCTGGAAGGTCTATACATGATAATATTTTGGTTGCCCAGGAGGTTCTAAAGGGATATAATAGAGTTAAAGGGCCTAGTAGATGTGCCTTAAAGATAGACATTCAGAAAGCATATGATACAGTCAATTGGTGCTTTTTAAGGGACATTCTTAATGGTTTTGGGTTCCATCACAGAATGGTACGGTGGATTATGGAATGTGTGACCAGCTCTTCATTTTCTATTTGTGTAAATGGTGGGTGGCATTGATGGATTTTTCAAAGAGGGGAGAGGACTTAGACAAGGTGATCCAATGTATCCTTATCTTTTCACTCTTATTATGGAAGTTCTGTCTATTATAATTAGTAAATACACAAAAAGCAATAGTGGGTTCAAATATCACTATCAGTGTAAGAAGATGATGCTAACACACATTTGTTTTGCTGATGATTTACTGGTTTTTTGTCATGGGGATGTTAAATCTGTGAAAATTATTAAAAGGGACTTAACTGATTTTGGTGACACATCAGGTCTGCTACCAAATATGAGCAAAAGCACCATTTTCTTTAGAAGTGTAAATCCTGTGACTCAAGGTAAAATTGTGCAGATTCTTCCATTTGAAGTGGGTATTTTACCTATGAAGTACTTGGGAGTTCCCCTTCTTGCAAAAAGGCTGGGTATTAAAGATTGTAAGAGCTTGGTGGACAAAGTTAGATCTAAAGTTAATAACTGAAGATTAAAGAAGCTTTCTTATGCTGGAAGGCTGCAATTGGTTGCATCTGTCTTGTCTGCTATGAAAACCTATTGGGCCTCTGTGTAACCTTACCTTATGGTACAGTGAATGAAATTGAAAAGTTGTTAAAAGGATTCTTGTGGGCTCAGTCTGACAGTTCAAAGGGTAAGGCAAAAGTTGCTTGGAAGAATGTATGTATCCCAAAAGATCAAGGAGGGCTTGGGTTAAGGCCTTTAAAAGAATGGAATGAAACTCTTATTGTAAAGCAGATTTGGAGGTTGATTGCAAAACAGGATTCCTTATGGAGTAAGTGGGTCAATGTGGTAAAGTTAAAAGGAGTGAGTTTTTGGGATATTAATCCAAGTTATAATGATAGTTAGGGATGGAAGTTTTTGTTGAAATTAAGGGAGAAAGTTAAATTCCATGTTGATATTGATCATGTTAATGGGTCTGTTAAAAATGTATGGGTCACTAATGAAGGCAAGAAAGTTCCTTTTTCAACCCATCAAGTCTGGACAGATTTTAGAGTCAATAGACCAAAAGTTTCATGGAGTAATGTGGTTTGGTTCAAAGGTTTTGATCCTAAACATGCCTTTATCTTATGGCTTGCTATGCTTAATCATTTGAACACTCAGGATATAATTGTGATTTGGGTGAAGAATCAGAATTTTAGTTGTGCCCTCTGTGATACAGAGATGGACTCTGTAAATCATCTTTTTTTTAAGTGTCCATTCAGTTTGAAGGTTTGGAGTTGTTTAAAATTGAAGCTTGTGTTCAGGGGCCTGCAGGATCAGTTACATGAGATTGTACATGGTATCTCAAATTAATATCTGGAATGTTATTAATAGATTGGTTGTTGCTGTTAGTGTTTATTTTCTATTGCAGGAAAGGAATAACAGATTATTCAAAATGACCAAAAGGTCTGCCGAAGATATTTGCAAAGATATTCACAAATTTGTTCAATGTAAATTGCTGATGTATAAAGTTAAGCATAATGTTGCCAATGGGGCTTTGCCTCATTGGTCACCATGTTAACATGGTGTTCGAGGAGATCAAGGGTTCGAGTCTCGGGGGGGGGGGGGGGGGGGGGGGGATTTTCGTGAATTAACTCTAACCACTAACATTGCCTTTCAAAAAAAAAAAAAAAAAAAAAAAAAAAAAAAAAAAAAAAAAAAAAAAAAGTTAAGCATAATGTTGCTGTTAACAGAGTAGCTAGGGTATGGGGTTTGCAGCTGAAAGATGGTAAATTTTACCTTTAGTATGTAGCTGGGAGTTGTATAGGCTGATTTTGAAGTTTCTGTATTGTTTTTGTGTTTCGTTTTGGGCTTGGGATATGTCCAGCCCTTTGTATGTTTTTTGAAATTTAATATAAGTTCTATGTTTGCCCGGAAAAAAAAAATATAACAATACATTCAAATAAATCAACCCCCACAACAATGACATTGTTCCCCATACCAAACATTTATAAAATCAATTCAAAGATAAGCGTGCCAAGTATAACTAACTGACGAGTTCATAATAATTGATGTATATAGCGGATGAAATTTTATACCAGTTCATAATAATCTGTGCTCACGGTGGCGCTTGAGCACAGATTTTCCTGGAAGGGCATCTGAAAAAATAAGAAAAGAAACAATAATTCTATAATTCCAAGCCAAATGTGATAGAACCAATATTCCCTGTGGATTTATGAAACAAAGGAGTGAGTAATTATGAAAACCATGGATTGAAATATTTACCAAAAGATGCCATAACAGTTACACCTGACTCACATTGATCTTCTACTTCAACCCCTATTATTAAAAAATAAACAAAACAAGTATATTCTATTATGGGCCAGTTAAATCAAATGTCAGCTTATTTACTACTGTATTTGGGCACACATGTGAAACCTATATTATATATTAATCAAGAATGTTTTTTTACAAAAATCCAAAAGTAAAACAGTTACATGAGCATACATACATTAAGAAAATTAAAATGATGCATGAATATAAATAAAAATAATTTATTACAGAGTAATAATTATTTACTAACAATCCATCCTTATGGTTTGTTGATTACAAAAAAGGAAGAGTTTTAATATGGTAGCCTGGTAGGTATTGTATGTATGTATGTTAGAATATCTCTTCAGAGCAATATAAAAATTGTTATAAAAAAAAAGGTTTTTGAATTGCTAAATGTAATAAAATTGGGGGTCTACGCAGTGGAAATTACAATACGCAAATCCACATATTCTAAATAATTAATTAATAAGCTATAATCTTACGTAGAGCTTAATAATTCAGACTCCACCTCCGTTATAACATAAATAAAATCAAAGAAGATTTGAAAAAATAAGAGTGGTTACAATTATTCTTTTTTAGGGTCTCGTAATTCTTATCCCAATCTTCGTTGTTGAATTTAGCCAATCGCTGTTCAATTTTAGCCTTCTCCGATTTGAACAGCTCCGGATTGTTTTCACGAAGATCAAGTAACCATTTAGTTGCCCCGCGGGGAGGACCTCTGGGAAAACGAGCCGGTGGTGGTGGTTCTATTTTATAGAAAAGATGAGCTTTTGTCTCTCTAAACTTTCCGAACTTAATTTTCATCTTTTTGTTTGTTTCTGAAATTGAAATTAAAAAGGATGATGATGATGATGCATAAGACTATTTAATCCCCAAAATACATACACACAAATATACTTCAATTTTTCAAACCAAACTCTCCAAAATTAAATACCTAGACATAAAATAAATTTAGAGAATATATATATAGTATTCTCGACCAATACCTAAATCCGAAAGACAAGATGAATTATTCAACAACAATAATAATACATCAATTTCAATGAAAGGATATATAGAAAAAAAATACCTGTAGAAATTGCTTTGAGCTTGGATGGGTATGTTTGACAACCGGAAGCTGGTAGCTTTAAGCTAGAAGCTGGAAGCTTGAGCTTTTTTGATGTATTTAATTTTTTAGAAAAATAGGTGGAGCTGTTAAAAAATAAGTAAAATAGACATTAGAAAAATAGTTAAATATTATCATCTGAAATTAATAAAACATAACAATAAAATTACATCATCAGTCATTACTAGTCCTAATGATTATAATCACTAAAAAAATTATGAATCCAAGTGTGTAAATACCATCCAAATCAGATAACAGCAATAAAAAAAAACATGCAGATGATTGTTACACCGAACACAGTTGTGAATCCAGTGCCAAGTGACTTTTCACATCTTTTATTCTCCTCCACATAGAAAATTCTAAATAAAAAAATCAAGAACAAAATAATGTGTTCTGCTAAATGCCTAATTAATCTACATAAAAACTAAAAACTTCAAGCATCTACAACCTTCACCCATTCAACAAAGTGACTATCATGTAATTCGACAAACAAACATAGTACATTAAAAGTGTTAAATATTCTCCACTTAAAATAACTTAGTAGCCGTTGTTTCTTCAAAATTTGTTTGAACTTCATTAACTTGAAAGTAATATAATACTGATGCTAAATCTACAATAGATAACTTACAGTTTACATAGCCGCCTCTACAATTACCACATGGTATCATTATATATTAACTATAAAATTGAACATACATACCGTGAATGACGCAATCGATGGTAAATAAAAGTTCTCGTTTATATGATTGAAGATTTCCAGCCTACAATCTAGAAGCCCGCCTTCTAGATATTCAAAGTAGGCAACCTTGACAACTCATATGGAAGTAGCAAAGTTGATGACGATGACGGCCGCCAACCTTCTCCGTTCACACCATTCCACCGCCATAGAATTTTTACTATAAATAGAGGTGCAAACCTCAGTTGTAAATTATCCTAAATCACTCAGAGAAGTGTAATCACAACCTAGAGAGTGTGTGTGAGTTTTGAGAGTTTTTTTTGTAAGAGTTTTGTAATACTCTGTAAATCTATTCTTGTGAGTAATAGAGTTGTTTTTCTCTCAAATTTATATCTCCCAACGTCCAGGCGATCCCCTCTTCCTAACAAGTGGTATCAAGAGCTTGGTTAGAGACGTTGGTTGAGTTTTTGGGTCTTCTGAAGTTTTCTCAAAATTCAATTTTGAGTGTACCATTGGATTCGTCTCGTCGAACCGAGTCCAACGCAAAAAACGGCGACTTAAACGGAGTTATAACGAGCCCAGAAAACGCGGTCAAAGTTTGGTCAACTCGCCGGAATCTCGCCGGAGAAGAAGACCGGTGCTGGAATTTTTGCCGAGGAGACGATCACTGTAGCAGTACTGTAGCAGTACTGTAGCAGTACTGTAGCACTTCTGAAATTTTACAATTTGGTCCCTGAAATTTTCAGAATTTTATTCTTGGTCCCTGAAGTTTATAAAAATTATAATTTTGCCCCGTAAGTGGAATTTAAGCCGCGAAGTGTCTATTCCACCATTTTCAACCGTTCCGGACGTAACGGTGATCTCTGTTTTCTACAACTCAACCCCGTTTGTGTTGAAAAATTATTTGTAAGGTGATAATGTCCACAGAAGAGTCAACATCATCTTTCGGAGCTATGATTATGCTCACAGCCACAAACTACACGCTGTGGAAACCTCGAATGGAAGATCTCCTCAGCTGTAAGGATTTGTTCGATCCTATTGAATTGAAGGGTATAAACCCTGATTCTGCCAAAGAGAAAGAGTGGAAGAAATCAAACCGAAAAACTATTGGTCAGATCCGTCAATGGATTGATCATAGTGTCTTCCACCATGTTGCACAAGAGACAGACGCATATGTCCTCTGGAAAAGGTTGGAGGACATGTACCAGGCCAAGACTGCTCAGAATAAAGCCCTGCTGATGAGGCATTTAGTCAACATGAAGCTCAAAAGTGGAACTTCAGTTGCCGAGCATACCAGTGAGTTCCAGAGCTTGGTCAACCAGTTATCGTCTGTAGAGATGCCACTTGGCGATGAAGTTCAGGCGCTACTGCTACTTAGTTCCCTTCCCGATAGTTGGGAAACGCTGGTAGTAACACTCAGCAACTCAGCCCCGAATGGCAAACTTACCATGTCAATGGTCAAGGATGCCCTATTCAGTGAAGAGGCAAGGAGAAAAGACATGGGCACAGATCAGACCCATGCCTTTGTCACAGAGAAGCGGGGGAGACAGCGAATGAGTAGCAAAAATAAATGGAGAGGCAGAAGCAAGAGCAGGGGCAGGTCAGCTGATGGCAGAAAACCAACATATAAATGTCATCATTGTGGATTAGAGGGACATATGAAGAAGAACTGCTATAGATTAAAAGAGGAACAAGGTCAAAGCAGTTCACAGCCGAAGAAAAAGGGTGGAGAAACATTAGTTGCTATCACAGGTGATGTAGCTTATTGTTCAACCCATGATGAGACATGCCTTCACATCTCACGAGAAGAAGCGGAATGGGTGGTAGATACTGCAGCTTCCTACCACGTGACTCCATACAAAGAATACTTCACAACATACAAAGCTGGTGACTTTGGAGTTGTGAAGATGGGAAATTCCAGTTCCGCTGAGATTGTCCGAATTGGAGATGTCAGGATAAAGACAAGTTCTGGGAGCACAATCACTCTGAAGGATGTCCGCCATGTGCCAGATCTTCGGCTGAATTTACTTTCTGGGATAGCTCTCGACAAACAGGGCTATGATAGTCATTTCAGTAAAGGCACATGGAAATTGTCAAGAGGCGCTATGATAGTCGCTCGAGGACACATTTGTGGCACACTGTACAAGACTCATGTGAAGATCTGCACAGACAGTATTAATGTTGCAGAAAAGGAGGCTTCACAAAATTTATGGCACCAGAGACTCGGTCACATGAGTGAGAAAGGGTTGTCTACCCTAATAAAGAAGGAGCTTATCAATGTAGACAAGGACGCTGCACTAGATCCTTGCAATCATTGTCTGTTTGGTAAGCAACATAGAGTCTCGTTTAATTCCTCTTCAACGAGAAGATCAGAGTTACTCAGTCTGGTACACTCTGATGTTTGCGGTCCCTTAGAGGTTGAATCAATTGGTGGCAACCGATACTTTCTAACGTTTATCGATGATGCTTCTCGAAAGGTGTGGGTATATTTCTTGCGGACGAAGGACCAGATGTTCGATTACTTCAAACAGTTCCATGTCATGGTAGAACGTGAGACAGGAAAGAAGTTAAAGTGTCTTCGATCCGACAACGGCGGTGAATACTCTTCCAGGCAGTTCGATGCCTATTGCAGATCATATGGCATCCGACATGAGAAGACGGTCCCACGTACCCCTCAACATAATGGTATAGCAGAAAGAATGAACCGAACAATCATGGAACGTGTTCGGAGCATGCTCAGTATGGCTAAGCTGCCAAAGCCATTCTGGGGAGAAGCAGTCAGAGCCGCTTATTATTTGATCAACCGATCTCCATCAGTACCACTGAATTTTGAAGTTCCGGAGAAACTTTGGTCTGGAAAGGATCCATCATACTCTCACTTAAGAGTATTTGGATGTTTGGCGTACGCACATGTATCCAAGAAGCTCAGGCAGAAGCTGGATGCAAGGAACACTCCATGCATATTCATAGGCTATAGAGATGAAGAATTTGGATACAGATTATGGGATCCAAAGGAGAAAAAGGTGATCAGAAGTAGGGACGTAGTGTTCCATGAAAGCCAGACAATAGAAGATATTGAAAAGCCCACAATATCTCAGAAGTCAAATGTTGCTGCTCAGGTGCCAGAGGCAACAACGAAATCATTCATGAGAAATGAATTTTCAGTACAAGAAGAAATGCCAGAAGTAGAAGATAATGAGGAAAATGACGGTGCTGAGCAGGGGGAGCCACAACCCCATATGCCAGACGTTCCAGCACCATCACAAGGTCAAGATGATGGTGGATCTCCTCAGAATGTTCCAGAAGTTCGTAGATCTGAACGAGGTCGGATTCCATCGAGTAGATATCCAGAATCCGAGTACCTTCTACTTACTGAACATGGAGAACCGGAGAGTTTTCATGAAGCAGTAACTCATAAGGATAAAGAAAAATGGTTGCTCGCAATGCAGGATGAGATGGATTCTCTGCATAAAAATCAAACTTATGAGATTGTAGAACTTCCACGCGGGAAGAAGGCACTGAAAAATAAATGGGTGTTCAAGCTGAAAAAGGAAGGTAGTGGAAAAGTGGTGAAATACAAAGCACGACTTGTAGTCAAAGGATTCCAACAGAAGAAAGGGATTGATTTTGATGAGATATTTTCACCAGTAGTCAAGATGACTTCAATTAGAGTCATACTTGGATTGGTCGCAAGTATGAACTTGGAGCTTGAACAGATGGATGTAAAGACAGCTTTTCTTCATGGAGATTTACATGAAGAAATTTACATGGAGCAGCTGGAAGGTTTTGAGGTTTCAGGAGATAACCTCGTATGCAAGCTGAAGAAAAGTTTGTATGGTTTTAAGCAGGCACCTAGGCAGTGGTACAAGAAGTTTGACTCGTGCATGGTGAGTCACGGGTACAAGAAAATTGCAGCAGATGAGTGTGTCTACATTCAGAAGTTTTCTGAAGGAGATTTCATTGCTCTTCTACTATATGTAGACGATATTTTGATCGTAGGGAAAGACGCAACGAAGATCAACCAGGTGAAGAAGGAACTCTCTAAGTCTTTTGACATGAAAGACTTAGGACAGGCTCAACAGATTTTGGGAATGCAGATAACCCGAGACAGGAAGAATAAAAGGTTATGGCTATCTCAAGAGAAGTATATTGAACGAGTGCTTTCACGTTTCAATATGAACAATGCCAAACCTGTTAGCATTCCATTAGCCAACCATTTCAAGTTAAGCAAGAGTTCTTGTCCCTCATCCAAGGAAGAGATCGGGGAGATGTCTTCAGTACCATATTCTTCAGCAGTTGGAAGTTTGATGTATGCAATGGTGTGTACAAGGCCCGATATTGCTCACGCAGTGAGAACAGTGAGCCGTTTTCTCTCGAACCCCGGGAAAGAGCATTGGAATGCGGTAAAATGGATTCTCAGATATCTTAAGGGTACAACGAATCTATGTCTTTGTTACGGGGGAGCTGATCCAATCTTGAAAGGCTATACAGATGCGGATATGGGCGGAGATCCTGATAGTAGGAAATCTACTTCAGGATTCATTTACACTTTTGCAGGAGGAGCTGTTTCATGGCAGTCAAGACTACAAAAGTGTGTTGCATTATCCACAACTGAAGTAGAGTATATTGCTGCCGCAGAAGCTGGAAAAGAAATGTTGTGGTTAAAGCGTTATCTCCAAGAATTTGGAATCAAGCAAAAGGAGTACAAGGTACATTGTGACAGTCAGAGTGCTCTAGATTTGAGCAAGAACTCCATGTACCATTCCCGTACAAAACATATTGATATTCGCTATCATTGGATACGCGAGGTAATTGATCGACAACTGTTGAGACTAGTGAAGATCCATACAAAGGAGAATCCTGCGGATATGTTAACAAAGGTGGTGACTCGAGAGAAGTTGGAGTTATGCAGAGACATAACTGGAATGTTTGTGGATTCGGCTGGAGGGGGAGAATTGAAGATTTCCAGCCTACAATCTAGAAGCCCACCTTCTAGATATTCAAAGTAGGCAACCTTGACAACCTTGTACGAAGTAATTAATAATTTAAGGGTAAAATTTTCATTTTAATCATTCAGTTATTCAGCACAACAAGTAAACAACATTATTAATCAACTCTTGAATATATATAGTCATTCTAAATCCATATTGTCATCTTTATCCATAAGGAACTTAATGAAAAATAAAGTAAACAGGTTTTAATCCCACGATTAAGGGACGATAAGTTTTAATCTGAATGTCTTGTGCAAAATGAAAAGTCAAGTTCAAACACAAAACAAGACAGAACATCTAAATGCAGTAAGATTAGAACTATTTTGATAAACATAAATAATATAATACAGTACACCATAACATAAAGGTTTACAATATGCATGTTTAACAAAACCAAGAGTCAAGTTCAAAAGCCAAAACAAGAATGAATTTAATTATTACAGCCACTTAAACGACCTGTCTTGATTCAACATAGATAAATAACAACTTAAAGGTGAAACCCAAGTCAGCACTATAAGAGTGGATTTAATCGTTACCAGGAGCATCAACCACGGTTTCGCTTGACTTTGCTTGACTTGTCTAGATCATCTGCATCTGCGAAATACAAGGGCTATGTTATAAGGTTTTGTGATATGTATAACTGAATTTGAAAAACGTTCCTAACATCTAGACGATTTATTAATTACTTTAAAATTTTAAACCAACCCCGATAAAACTCACTTGATTTGCTTTTTTCCTCAGTCCTGCGGCGCTTGAGCACTGGTGTTCTTTGCTCGTCATCTATTAAATAAAAAAGAAATATATTAATACCACAATGATAATAAGCCAAATGTGATATGTGTGAAACAAAGAAGTAAATATGAAAACCATCTAATCTCTAGACAAGAAATGGATTGGAATACTTACCGGAAGTAGTTGCCTTAGCAGTTACACCTGAGTCACGTTGATCTGCCAGCCCTATTATTAAATAAACAAAACAACTAAATACTAGACAAAATTGCCAGCTAAATCAAATTTCAGCTTATTTATTTACTATTTGAGCACACAAGTAAAACCTATAATGTATAAATCAAAGAATGTTTTTTTTTTTTTTTTTACAACAATCCAAATTAAAAAAGTTACATGAGCATACATACATACATTAATAATATTAAAATGATGCGTAAATAAATAAAAATAAATCAAAGATTTGAAAAATAAGAGTGCTTACTACGCTTCTCTTTTAGGTAGATAAGACGCTTCTTATCCCAATTTTCGTTGTTCAATTCAGCCAATTCCTCTTTAATTTTAGCCACCTCCAATTCGAACTGCTCCGGATTGTTTTCACGAAGATCAATTAACCATTTACGTGTCCCGGGGGGGGGGGGGGGGGGGGGGGGGGGGAATGCGAGGCGGTAGTTCTATTTGACAGTAAAGATGCCTTTCTGTCTCTTTAAACTTTGCAAACGTAAGTTCCATCTTTTTTTTTATTTTATTTTTTTTGTTTCTGAAATTGAAATTGAAATTAAAATTAAAAAGGATGATGATGCATGAGACTCTATTTAATCCCCAAAATACATACATAAATATACTTTTATATCAATTTTTCAAACCAAACTCTCCAAAATTAAATACCTAGACACAAGTTTAGAGAATGTATTTACAGTATTCTTGACAATATTAATAATTCAATGAAAAAATAGATAGAATATAATTGCTTTGCAGAGCTTGGATGTACCGAATGAGTGAGACGAATAAAAAAAGTGCCGGTTGTTTATTTATGTCTACCAGGGCAACATTGAAGGGATATTACATCGTTAGCCCAGACCCAGCTTACCCATGTTTCGATTTCTTAATTCGACTTAAGAACCCATGTGGCCCAATTTAAGCCCAATTCTAAATGACACAAATTAATAGGTAAATTGGTCAATATGCCCTCATTTCCGAAAGTCTTCAACAATATAATTTTAAAAAATCGAAATTAATTTTCATCTTTTTGTTTGTGAAATTGAAATTAAAAAGGATGATGATGATGCATAAGACTCTATTTAATCCCCATAATACATACACACACAAATATACATCAATTTTTCAAACCAAACTCTCCAAAATTAAATACCTAGACATAAAACAAATTTAGAGAATATATATATAGTATTCTCGACCAAATACCTAAATCCGAAAGACAAGATGAATTATTCAACAACAATAATAATACATCAATTTCAATGAAAGAATATATAGAAAAAAAAAATACCTATAGAAATTGCTTTAAGCTTGGATGGCTATGTTTGACAAAACTAACTTTTTATATGTATTTAATTGTTTGGCAAAATAGATGGAGCTGTTAAAAAATAAGTAAAATAGACATTATAAAAATAGTTAAATATTATCATCTAAATTTAATAAAACATAGCAATGAAATTACATCATCAATCAGTCATTACTAGTCCTAATGATTATAATCAGTAAAAAAAATTATGAATCCTAGTGCGTAAAACCCATCCACATCCAAATCAGATAACAGCAATAAAACAAAACCAAAAAAAAATATGCAGGTGATTGTTACACCGAACACAGTTGTGAATCCAGTGCCAAATAATTTTTCATATCTTTTAATGCATAATATAATATAATATAATATAATATAATATAATATGATCGAATTCTTCCCCTCCACATAGAAAATTCTAAATAAAAAAATCAACAACAAAATAATGTGTTCTGCTAAATGCCTGATTAATCTACATGAAAACTAAAAACTTCAAGTGTCTACAACCTTCACCCATTCAACAAAGTGACTATCATGAAATTCTACAAACAAACATTGTACATCAAAAGTTTTAATTATTCTCCACTTAAAATAACTTAATAGCCGTCGTTTCTTTTGTTTGAAATTCATTAACTTGAAAGTAATTTAATACTGATGTTAAATCTACAATGGATAACTTGCAGTTTACATAGCTGATAGCCTGATAGTAGCCTCGACAATTACCATATGGTATCATTATATATTAACTATAAAATTGAACATACATACCGTGAATGATGCAATCGACTGTGGAAGAAGACAAGTGAGTGATCGAACTGTATGATATGATGCAATCAACGTGTGCAGAGCAATCCCAGGATTGATTGAGCCGTATGATGCAATTAATCGTTTTCTATTCTTATTCTCTAGGGCAACTTTTGTATTCCATATAAATTACACCAATAAAAAGGGTAGCCAGCCTCAGGCCCAGCCCATCGACTTGTAATTTCTAAACCTGACTTAAGAACCCATGTGGCCCAACACTATTTCTTAAGTCAAACGTGAAACCAAAAGGATATGTAGCCCATTATACAATTACAAATATACAAATATATAACAAACCAAGGTTGTTTTGTCATTTCCCATGCTAATTTTGTAGGTTTTAATGTCGTTTTGATCTTGCAGTTCTCGATTATATGATGTCGTTTAATGTAAATAAAAGTTTTATTGGACTGAAGTTTTAGTTTAACTCGTTTGAGTTAAGAGACTATGGGACACATGCCTTTTATTTGAGTGTCGACGGGTTTAATTAACTATTTAATTGTTTAAAATTGAATTGGTTATTACACAGTAAAAAAGTTATCCTTTGTTCTACATCCAGATGCATTATATCATCCGGTCTTCAAATTAGCTTCTGAAGAAGATTCGGAATTCTTGTCTTCTGTTTTGATATTCCGAGTTTCTTTGTCCTGATTGCTATTGTTGATGGGCATCAAAGTACTGACCAAAGATAGCCTTAATATCTTAAACTAGTTGGGGTAAGAATAGTTCGTTCCACGGGAGATTGTGGTCAAAAGTAAACAATTTTCAGGAATTGATTTTGATTGAACTAAGTTGCATTTAGTAATTAAGACGATTAAGTTAGGAAGACTTAAACTTTAATGATTATAAGCAAAGAACATAAACAAGAGATCAAAAACAAAAGGCATGTTTACGATAAGGACATACAAGCTATCTGTAAGGTAACCAAATGGAAAATGCCGAATATACCTCTAACATATGATCCTTCATCAAGTTTGATGATATATTTATTAGCTGACTTCTTAATTGACACATTTAGATTAAAAGTAAATATGGGGCCCATTTTGTCTCTCAGCGTCGTTGATTCAAATTCAGCCAATGATATCTGAATTGGGAGGAATTTATTAGGGATTAGGGATGACTCAAGATTTGGGAGAGCACTATGTGTCGTGCTTGGCATCTAAAGCGCTTTACATATGATCTAACGTATTTTGATATATTTGCAAATATATCTTGTTTTTCTGACCTAAGAGTCCTAATTATATCTGTCTTTTAAATCAAAGGGTCTATGCTTTGACATGACAACTATCTTGCTTTGCTATTGTCGTTGTTTTTGAAAGATGGTGTACCTTAGTTACATGGAATTGATATTGTCGTTGTTTTACTTCCAAGTTTGTTTCGGTTTGGTTCCGCTACGATTTTCAAGTTAAACAGTTTTAAACCAAATATTGAACATCACTAATCTGAATGTCTTGTGCAAAATGAAAAGTCAAGTTCAAACACAAAACAAGACAGAACATCTAAATGCAGCAAGATTAGAACTTTTTTGATAAACATAAATAATATAATACTGTGACGCTTGAGCACTGGTGTTCTTTGCACGTCATCTAATAAATAAAAAAGAAATATATTAATACCACAATGATAATAAGCCAAATGTGATATGTGAGAAACAAAGAAGTAAATATGAAAACCATCTAATCTCTAGACAAGAAATGGATTGGAATACTTACCAGAAGTAGTTGCCTTAGCAGTTACACCTGAGTCACGTTCACGTTAATCTGCCACCCCTATTATGAAATATACAAAACAAGTAAATACTAGACAAAATTGCCAGCTAAATCAAATTTCAGCTTATTTATTTACTATTTGAGCACACAAGTAAAACCTAAAATATATAAATCAAAGAATTTTTTTTTTTTTACAACAATCCAAATTAAAAAGAGAAAATTACCTAGATAGACGCATTGAAACTTCTCTCTCACATATAAACGTTGTCAGACATATTTTTTCAAGAGTAGACATTGACTTCTCGAAAATAACTCGGTCAACCCTCGCGCATCGCGAAAAATCCTTTAAACCAATTAAAAATCCCCACGTGGCTACCATACTCGCGTATCGCGTAATTCTTGTCTCGAAAATCACAAATCTCTCAAAATTATGTCTCGGAACAACCGGTTAGGGTTAATCACGAAAACCCTCTCGAAATTTGTAATAATTCGCGAAAATTGTGTCTCGATCTGAGGGCTAGTCGTGAAAACACATTTCTATACCAGAACAGTTGCATAAGTCGCGAAAACCTTCTCGAAAACAACAATCATCGCGAAAATTTGAATTATTTCGAGAGATTGTTTTACCCAATGCACCACCGATAGTTGTGTTCTTGGACTGTTAGCGTTTCATTCAATTAGTTTCATACATCGCAACTACCTTCACCTTCTCCATCGCCACCGCCACCATACACCACCTACATCATCACCATCGTTAACCATCGCCACCAATAAAGGTATATGTTGATTATCTCTTAGTTTTTGTTTCATATTGAAATTTCAGTGATTGTTTTTTAATGAATTTTATTGTTACTTTCATAGTCTTAAACATGATTGTTGTTTAATTGCTAGTGATGCACGATTGTAGATCTGAGTTTCATTGTAGATTTGATTCGCATTGAATTTATACCCTTTTTTACTATGTAAGAATTGAATCTGCACGAGTCCTTTAATGTTTATGTATAAGTTTTGATGTTATGTGATACCAAACACATTTGAAGATTGTTGAAGTTTAACGCTAACTTTTCAGTAACCTTTAGTACTAGCTAACATACTACTTAGACCATTCGTAACGGTAGGGGGCGTGAGTTGGGAGCGTGGGTTGCTTTTTGATGACTAGGACGTGAGGGTGGTTTGAGTGAAGTAGTGGTGGTGTGGGTTTGTGGTGTGGGTTAGTGGTGTGGGTTAGTGAAAAGCTGATGTGGCATTTTATTTTTAATTTTTCTATTTTATTTATTGCTTTATTGAATTTATTATTAATATTTTCAAATTTAATTTTTAAAATTCAAAAATAAACGGATTTAAAATCCGACCGTTATTTTTTTTTTTTTCAAAAACGGATACTTTTTCACCTATAAATACACCCACTAACCCAATTCATTTCACACACTTCACTTCTCAACTCAAAATCAAAACACTTCCAATCAGTGAAAATGAAAAAAATTCCCCCAATGATTGTTGCATACGATGTTCATTACGGGGGTGATTTCCGTAATCATATGATGGTCTACAAGTCTGGAAAAAAAATTTATCGAAGGAATCGATATCCGTGACGTTGGTTTAGACGATCTGCTAGCCTTTCTGAAGGCAAATGTACCGTGTGAATACACGGATGTGTTGTTTTTTGAAGACGATTATGATGATGAGATGGAGGCAAGTTATCTCCGTACCTATGATCAATGGTACGGGATAAAAGATACCATTGAAGAACGTGGTAACCGCATTACTCTGTATGTGGTTCTTGAAGATGAAGAAACGTTGGGTTGGCGTTACATCGATGAAGCAGCCGAAGAAGAAAAATAAGAACCGATGGCTCCAGAGTACGACACAGATGGTCGTTTTTTTGATGAACTCTACTGAATTCATCGATGTTTGTATTGTGTTTTAAGATCTTATGTTGTATTTCAGTTTAATGTAGTTCGTGTTTAAAAAATGTAACCGTTTGTGTGTTGAATAAAAGTGATGTTTAAAAATAATATTACATTACTCAATAAGTAAACACGAAGAACATTAATATTACATTACTCAAAAATAATATTACATTACAACAATATTTTCTTCCTTAGGTACAAATGAGGTAAAGTCGCTGAAGCACCGACTTATAGATCAATGACTTCAAAACAGAATATCGTAAGTTTCTTATAACTACATTTTATGGTAAATATTATAGTATATATTTAGTTGTAGATTAATTGTTATCTTTTTCTTTTCAGGAAAAATACTATTATTCGGATGTTGTAATAAAGTCTAAGATCAACATTGTGTGTAAAATAAATAGGTTATTTAGGTTATATAGGTTTAGATGTCGGCAGATATTTAATGAGACATGTTTTGGACAATTTTTGTGGGCTGACTGTAAATTCGGAGAACCTTCGTTGATACATTTTATGATTTCCAACTTAGTTGATGTTAATTATAAGACGGAGGGCTTGATTTTTGAGGTTGCCAGGAAGAAACTATTTTTTGGCCCGAAGGAATTCATGTTAATTACTGGTTTGGAATTTGGAAAATTACCTAGAGTATCTGGAACATGTTGCGTACCTTTTTATACAACCTCCACAATATCCACCCAACCAGCCCTATAACTTTTCCATTCAAAATACTCAAGGTCTCGACCAACCACACAATTATTATTTTTCAGGTCCTCAATATTATCGTCCACCTACAATTCCTGAAAATTTTGAAAACCATAATGATAGTAAACAAACGTTTACTCAATACCTAAAAACTCCAACTTCATTTTCAATCCCTTCCAAAGAAAATGGACTTTACAACTCGTTTTTTCCACATCATTCTCACAATAATCGTAATTCATCTGCCGTTGTCGGTACCTTTTTCCACAATTTTTTCCCTGAGCGTAACACAAATGATAAAGTTGAATTAACGGAAGAATATGCCGTGGATCTCGGTGATGATTGTGATGACAAGTTTGGCATAAAAAGTGTCGAACATTGTCACAATGACGAAGATGATGAAGATAATGAACATGGTGAACATCGAAAACATGTTGAAGTTGAAAGCTCTGATGGTGATCACAATTTCATCAGTGAAGAGGAAGATGAAGAGGAAAATAAAAATGATGATTGTCCACCGAAATACATGACTCCGAAGGACTGGAAAGAAAATACATTTTCTTTCATGCCCAACCCCCCACCAACCCCTGCTCAAAACTTTAAACCAATCACATTACCCAAAATAAATGATAATAGAAATATTACGTTAGTCAAAGATGTTTGGTTTGTCAACAAAGATGAATGCCAGAAGGTTATTGCACACAATTCTATTCAAGAGGGATATGAATATAAGATAAGAAATTCTTCTAAAACCAGATTTGATGTTGTGTGCATTAATAAAGGATGTGGCTGGAAGATAAATACTTCTCGCGCGACACATGGAGATCCTTTCCACGTTACCTCCATAAATGACACACATACTTGTCCAATGACAAAAATCAAAACAAAACACCACAACGCATACAAAGCTATATTGGGTGATTTGTTGACCCAAAAGTTGAAAGATCCAAATAGAGTTTATAGGCCAAAGGATATAATCGAATACATTGGTGATACTTATCACATTAAAATAAGTTATCAACAGGCTTGGCGTGGTAGGGAAGCAGCTTTGGAAAAGTTGAGAGGCGGTCATGCTGAATCGTTCAATAAGCTTCCGTATTACTTTTATAACTTGAAGTTAAAAAATCCTGCCACATTCACCGAGATACTGACCGATCAATATGGTCTTTTTGATATGTGTTTCATGATGTTGGGTGTTTCGGTAACAATATCTTTATCTTTTACCTTATTACTTTTACACAAAATTATTATATCTACTGCAGCAAAATATTAAAATATGTACTTTAACATAAACTTTTACTATCTTTTTAGATACGGACGTTTCTAAAAAATCTCATACCCTTAATCATTGTTGGCGGGGCACACTTAAAGGGGAAATATCCAGGGTCTAATTTGGTTGCTGTGGGAATGGATGGAAACAATAATATTGTCCCACTCGCTTACGGGATCTGTGGCGGTGAGTCTGGTAGAACTTGGACTTGGTTTATGACTAAGTTAAGACAATGTATAGGCGATGTTGAGAATTTAGTTTTCATTTCTGATAGGCATTTAGGTATTGCCCAAGAGATTCGTCAAATCTTCCGGCTGCTTTTCATGGTATATGTTGTCGTCATTTATTGATGAACATTGATTTACCAAAAAAACATGATTGGCTCTTTTGGAAAATATGCAAAGCTCATACAGTGAGACAATTTGATTATTACATGGAACAACTTCGTATCATTAATGAAAATGCATATGATAAGCTTAACCGTGTCGAGTTAGGTAGATGGTCTAGGGCTCATTGTCCTGTAAATAGGTATAACTACTTAACCTCTAATTGTGTTGAGTTGGTAAATTCATTATCAGCTTGCGCATGAAAAATGCCTATAACAATGATATTGGAATTTTTT
This sequence comes from Rutidosis leptorrhynchoides, assembly GCF_046630445.1. Lineage (NCBI taxonomy): Eukaryota > Viridiplantae > Streptophyta > Magnoliopsida > Asterales > Asteraceae > Rutidosis > Rutidosis leptorrhynchoides. The sequence goes on along the minus strand of NC_092340.1, from coordinate 10,377,590 downwards.
AGAGGTTTAGTACAAAGATGGTCTTTTGAAAGACGTGCACTTGGAGGTAAAATACCAAACTCAATTTAAATTACATGTTTCACTCATTAACGTGATATTTATGAAATGTGCTTAATTGTGCAGAGAAGTATGAAAAACTTGGTCATATACTTACACCTTACGCGGAGACAAAGATTTACAAAAGAATACGTAAATCTAACATGTGGAAAGTGTATGGGATTAGTAAAACGCGTTACCAAGTCAACGATGGAAAATCTAATTGTCTCGTAGACTTGCAAACCAAAGAATGTTCGTGTAAACAATGGACTAACTCTGGTTTACCATATGGTCACGTTATCGCGGTATTTAAGGAAAATGGTATTGATAACTGTGCTGATTTGGCGAAACAATGGTTCACAATGGCAAGTTATACGTCTACCTATGCTGAGGAAACTACCTTTGTAGGTGATGTTTGTAATTGGGTTATTCCATTTAATTATCAAGTTTTGTTACCTCCTACAACAAACAAGCGCAATGCTGGTAGACCCAAAAAAACGTCAAGAATTCCATGTCAAGGCGAGAGGGTGAAAATAAGAGTTTGCAGGCGATGTGGTGCTGACGATCATCAAAGTATTCATTTTCGTGTCTCCATGACTTCAACAAAATCATATTTTTTTCCCACTTGTGATTTGAAACAACCATAATGCTTGTTAAACATGTTTAGTATTGTTTTAACCTTATGTTGTTTAATTTAATTAATGTACATGCATTTAAATTTGCTATCATATTGATTCTTAGTTCGGTGTTTTACTAGATTACTTTACTTAACACTTGTAGATGTTTTGAGGTAGACAATCACACCCTATAAAGTTTCCAATTAAGCTAATCACCATGGAGCTAACAAGTGTTCAAATGCTACTGCGACTTAATATCCAATTCCTTTCTTGTTTTCTTATATCAGCTCAAACTTTCACACATGTTTTCACACATATTTATAAAAACAAGAATATACATAAAATATAAATATTAAATTGACAATTTATATAAAATGAAATGGTAGGTCTAGCGGTATCGAGTTAATCCTTCAATCATGATGTTGTGGGGTTCAAAGTTCAAGGATGTACAAAATATAAATACATTTAATTAATTGACTAGTTCCTACTTGCTACATCTTACATGCCCATAATAAATCAAACATCCGCTCTCGATACCATAAACCGGCATGATGAGGCGGTACGAGAACGGGGTGTTGAACCGACTTCTTAAAAGCTAATCGATATAAAAACATACATAAAAACACACCACAATCACCCGAACCCAATGCTTGTTGTGGAGTAAGATGGTTTGGATGAACCGTAAAGGTGATCTTGTACTTGTCGAAATCCAATCCTTTACTCTCCAATATGCCATTCATTTGTAAGTATTTTGGGAGCTTATCCTTTAAAATTGTCTCCATCCTCGTCTAATAGAAGCTGCACACTGGGACTCCATTCACTTCACAAATCATGCTATCATAATAGGTGATGACTCCGGTAATGATATCCAACACCATAATACAATAATGTGATTTTTCCTCGTTTGCCGGAATGAATACCTAAAAAGTTTTATTATTATTAGACAACATATAAATCTTCAGTGTGTATAATACTTTACGAGTTTTAAATAGAATAACATGAATTGCACGACATCTTAACGAATATGCATAGAGAGTAAACAGAGTAAAGATGACAATATCTTAGTAGACAACATATAATGTGGTAAAAATGTACTTATTAAATAAGTAACTTACGTGTGTGACGTTCTTCCAATCACCAGGATAAAGGTAACCGTTACATTAATTTGAAGGAATCTCATAATATTCATGGTCCTGGACTGAAGTTAGGAAATAACAATCGACTGTAGACCAATTGCCATCTTCAGGGCGCAGTCTATTTAAATAATCTATCCATAGCTTAATATGCTGTTACAAGGTACATTACATAAACTAATTAGTATGATGTTAGAAGATATAAATGAGTGACAACCCCATACTCACTTAACCCTAATAATAATAACAATTAATAATTATTATGACACATTTCTACTTACATCATCTGATAGCCATCCCTTTTTGGTGTCATAGTCGGGGTTTTTGCGGTCAAGGATATATTGTGTTGGTGTTGGCCGACGTAGTAAAGCATACCAAAAAATTCTATAAACATCCAAAACAGAGTCAGAGTAAATGTGTATCTTAAATCTATCTCCATTTTCTGAGCTTATCCAATCTTCAAATTCTGGAGGTATGTATGGTTGATTTCCAGCACCTGGTCTCCTTACAAAATCCTATACAATACAATAATAGTAACAACAGTGACAAATTAAGGTTACTTAGTATATGTATTTAGACGAATAATCTACGCGCATTTAACTAAAGGTAAAATAATTAGCAAACAGAAACTGCAACAGTTTAAGAGGATGATAAATGCTACTTAATAATGACTAAATGACATAGTTTGCATGGTAACATAGAGTAAATGCAAAAACATGATGTTATTCGAACTGCTCTGGATTGTTTTCACGAAGATCAATTAACCATTTACGTGACCCGGAAGGAGGGAGGGGGGTAAAGATGTCTTTTTGTCTCTTTAAACTTTGCGAACTTAAGTTCCATCTTTTTATTTTTTATTTTTTTGTTTCTGAAATTGAAATTGAAATTATAATTAAAAAGGATAATAATACATAAGACTCTATTTAATCCCCAAAATACATACATAAATATACCTTAATTTTTCAAACCAAACACTCCAAAATTAAATACCTAGACACAAATTTAGAGAATTTATTTACAGTATTCTTGACAATATTAATAATTCAATGAAAAAATAGATAGAATATAATTGCTTTGCAGAGCTTGGATGTGCCGAATGAGTGAGACGAATAAAAAAAGTGCCGGTTGTTTATTTGTCTACCAGGGCAACATTGAAGGGATGTTACATCGATAGCCCAGGCCCAGCTTACCCATGTTTTGATTTCTTAATTCGACTTAAGTACCCATGTGGCCCAATTTAAGCCCAATTCTAAATGACCATAAATTAATAGGTAAATTGGTCGTTATGCCCTCATTTCCGAAAGTCTTCAACAATATGATTTTAAAAGATCGAAATTGCAAGATATGACCCATGTTCAGCTTGACAGCCTTTTTTGCTCGTGAACACGCACCAAAAACCACACAACTCGCTTGGTGCAATGTGTTTGGTGAATGAACCTTGGTGCTTGGTGTTTGGTGCTTGTTGGGCAAGAACTTTGAATGGACGTATCGGAGAAACGAGTCAAGAAATACGTCTATTCAAATTTCTAACATTTTTTCACCAAGCACCACTCACCATCGGTGGTGCTTGGTGCGAGTTTGCGAGGAAAAATGGTTGTCTCGCTGAATATATTGCACACACGCATCACGCACGGGTTTGCACGCATCATGCGTAGTGCGTGACTTTTTGCAAGGTCGAATTTTTAAGAACATATTGTTAAATACTTCAAAAAATAGGGGCATATTTGACCAATTTCCCCAACTTAATATACAATTCCTTAACGTTTAATCAACTGAAGCCCAGTTGAGAAAACACGTCTCCAATAAGCCCATTTGCAAATGCCTCACGGTAAATAATTCTAAGCTAGAGCTAGCATATGAATTTTTTTTAAACTATATAGTCAGTGACTCAGTTGCATATTTCGTGATGGTCAAATTATCACTATAAATTCATATGTTTTAGATCAGAGGCTAAAGAGAATCTAGTTTCAAGTAGGTCTAAAACTATTACTTAAGTTCCCGGAGAACCAATGGCGGAATCACTATAAATTCATATGTTTTAGATCAGAGGCTAAAGAGAATCTAGTTTCAAGTAAGTCTTAACAAAATATAATTTTGAGAAAAATGTAAACAAAGATTGTTGATCATCAACAACACTAGTTGTTCGGGCAAAAAAAATTCAAGGATTGTTTTTTTTGACCCATGATTTAACCTAAATTAATGAACTAAAATCATATCAATATAAATTTAAGAAATAAAATCATATCAATATAAATTTAAGAACTAAAATCAATGGCGACTCCACTTGTATGCCCGTGGGGTCACGGGACACCAATAGTTTGAAAATTTTTAGTAAAAAATACTCTTTAAAATTGTGAAGGACACCACTAAATTTAATCGCAGGACCTCATATATTTTTCAAATTTGTAGTTTTTCTTTTAAAATGTTTAGAATACCACTAAAGTTAACTACTCGGACCCATGTATTTTTCGAGTTTGTAGTATTTTGAAAGTAAACTACCACTAAAATAGCATTAAAATATAATTTATAATTAAAAAAAATTCAGGACCCCATTGCGTTTTAATCTTGGAATCGCCACTGACTAAAATCATGGAGTATCAAAATAGTTGGTATAATGTAATCCTATCCTAATCCTAATTTATATTAAACAATGAGCACTTTGCAATTACAATTTACAGTACACCAAATTACTCCGTATTATAGATGCTATACAGTTATAAGTTTGGTCCACCGAGAATTGCAGCAATTACAACTTACAAGTACACTAAATTATTATAGATACAAAGGCTTAAACGTTAAACGATAAATAATTAAAAAAAAAAAAAAAAAAAAAAACTTACAGAGGTAACAAAACAGACGAGCAGTTTGCAAGAATTGTATGTACACCTACGAACTCCTTTTTTGCTTTTAATATTTCGTATGCTTTTATTTAAATATAAATATACTTCGGTAGTTTATTAGGGTTTTTAACATATTTGATACTCCCGTAGGAGTTTTATGATTCGAAAATCTTGGGCCCATAGTTACATTTAATAAAATAGACATGTTGATCGCTCCATTGAGGGTGGCTAATTTATATTTGGGCTAATTTATGTAGTAGATATCCAAGACTCCTGGGTCCAATGGGGGTGGCTGAATACCCTCTATCTTGTGGAGAACTATATCCTTCCGAAGGTGAAGGAGCCGGTTCAGTCGTTCAAATGAGCTTCCGTTATGAAAAAACTAACCATTGATTAATCTTTATCTAGTCTAGTCTAGTCTAGTCTAGTAAAAGTCAAATTGTTCAAAAATCACTTAAAGCTTCATAAGAACACATTTTTTAATTCAGAGTTGAGTTTTGCAAATTAGTCCAAATTTTGAATTTTGGAGACTATATTGTTTTACGTAGGACTTAATAGTTAACGAGATTATTTAACATATATTAGATGGACTAATGATGTGAATTATATGAAATGTCATGGACAAAAATATTTCAGGGTGTCTGACAAAAAAGTAACAGTACCTTTTTTTTTTCTTTTTTTTTTATCATCGAAGCTTAGCTTGAGTGATATGGATGGGATCCAACTTGGGGTACTGGCGTACTGCCAACCCGGTTTGATTCTCACTCCAAGCAGGGAGTTTTCAACTTTTAATTGTACTGTCAACATTAATGCGACTTGGGAAGGTCTCTGTGGGGTTTTCCCAACCTTCCATGGTACTGCCAACATCGTCGCGAATTGGGTTTCCTCCTCACGCGTGTATGGGTGACAAATGAGAGCATTCGATGTCGATATCGCCTTTAACAAAATCCTAACAATCCACAAATGTAACTCCGGATCCATAGACCATAGAATACAAACACTAATAATAGTTATACAATGAGATCACAAATCAAAATCACATTATATCATACATCTATCATTTCACAACAGCAGCTTTTAAAGTTAATCCTATCCTAACAATCTGAAGTGGACACTTCAAAAACCAATAATAAATACGAAACGAATAAATACATGCTACATGATCAACTAGAAACCTGACTCTGTGATGAGTGGGACTCTATCGATTCTGACCCATGAAAAGATACGTTAAGTTCAGTATCCACATTTGTAGCTTCGTGCATAGACGTTATTGGTGTAGAATTTACATACTGTACATCTGCATCTTCTTTATCGATTGGTTGTGGAGACATAGGAGTGGAGATGGCTGCTGGTATGGTTTCAAATCTTGATTTTTTGGGTTTCTCCTGCTGCTCATGTTGATTACCAACAACAAAACTGCCAACCACAACCTAATTATATATATGTAAATAAAAGTTTGGATTATTGAACTGAAGGTTTGAATAAGTATGAACATAAAGTAAATTTCATAATGTAATCTCTTCTGCTAATTATAAATCTCAAAACTTTATTAGAATATAAAAAATTATATATAGATAGAAGTTTATTCATCCATTGTCTCACAATAAGTGGGGAAATTTCAACATTTTTGTTTGTTAATGTTAATGAACAGGCACACTTTATATACTTGACCAACAAAATTACAATAATTCCGTTGGTTGTTACGATAGAGGTGGTAATACTGACCCATTTAAAAAGAAAACATGACATTGTGCCCTGCAGTTGAGAACATGTCACTTAAACAGATTGACAAGAAAAGGGTCAAAGGGTATGACCAAAAAGTCTTTACATCAAAATGAGTACATCTTGGTAGAATGAATATTTATGTTTACACCGAAAAGAGTTGCATTATATCTTGATAGGTCCTACCCAACCCAACATCGTGTACTTAAAAGTTACGAAGTATCTGTTTCGACTCATTATCCTCATTATACATAAAAAGACTAATAGATATTACAGGTAATATCTGATATGTAGTCAATCCTACAACTAGCACAAAGACGTGAATTTTTCGAAGATATGGAAAAATATAAAACCTGAACAGGACCAGCAGCCAATAGCATACCGGCAAGTCCTCCACCTAAAACACGTCCATCTGGGCCCGCCAAAGAAACGCTCATCCCTCCTGACCGACCTTTGACCCCTCCAATGTCTTTAGGCATGAATGCTCCCGATAAAGAAAGAATCTCGAACAGACCCTGCATTCACACAAATATAAACAAACTTTTATATGGATCGGGACGACCCTATATAACAAAATGATTGTAGTATAAAAAGAAGTTTAAAGAACACATAAAATGTGTCGCACCTCACCTCATATGTTAAAGTACCTCCACACGAGTTAGGTTGATGAAGTGTGACATTCGAAATCGCACCGGTTGCAGTTATAACACATATAGCTCTAGACCCTTGTTGCGCAAACGATATTATTTTCTTGTTTACATCCTGTAGATGTATATCCCATAAGGACCTAACACTACAACCAAATAAATAAAAACTCAAATGAATGCTATAAAATGTACCTCTCCAACATTGACTATAATTAAATGTGGTGTAAAATTAGCGCCAGCGGAGTGTGCAACTCGTTCATCTACAATATCAAGATCAACAACAATTAAAAGAATATAAATCGTAAATAAATTCAAAATAAAAATGTTCACATTTACATAAAGAATTACTCCATTTATTTTTTAATAAATTCATTCAAACTTATTTGGTCAAAACTAAAATTTTTAAAAAATATTCTGAACTCAAAAAATCTACTACAGACAATTTTTGGGAAAGATGTAGTACAAAATTACATAAATATCCTTTATGAGATAATAAATAACTGAGCCAACCTGAAATACCAAGATCCACTTTCTGTTTTTCGTTGATGGAATTTAAAGACTTCGCCGGACTATGATTCCAGCCGGAGTAATCTCCGGCGATCGGAATCGAAGACGAAATTGGCATCGGAGACAAAGCCACCTTAGGTTTCCCTTCAGGTCCGTACTTTCTTGGTCTACCCATTTTTTTCTTAATACCAAGTGAGCCACGTGTCACTGCACCCATCTGACCTGTCACTCGCTGTGGGTCCCCAAGCGTTGACTCACCGAAATTTATTTCATGCCCTGAACTACGAATCTCTTCCATTTTTTAAGATACTTATACCTGTTATGTTTTTGGAGTTTATAACTATCTTTAGTGGATTGGTTCTTGAATATAGACTTTGAAAATCTTAAGAATAAGAGTATATGAGTAAAGAGAGAAAGGAAGAAACACTATGGATGTAAGTGTGAGAAATGGTACATCTTTACAAGCATAACTCATGGGTATTTATACTACAAAAAGATACTATGGAAGTGACCCCAAGTTGACTATAAAATTGTACCAAAATTGACTATCCATACTTGCATTATTGTAGTTCCATACTTGCACAATTATTATTATTATTATAACACTCCCCCTTGGATAGCAATTTTGTTTGTTAAAGATCAACTGTAAGTTACTGCCTCGTTAAAAACCTTGGCCAAAGAAAAACCCAGTGGGATAAAAACTTTAGCTAAGGGAAAAAGAGTGCAGTATATAGTTGACTCCCCCTCAAGTAGACATTGCTGAGCTGTTACATCTTTTGAACTTGCCTCATGCCAATATTGTGAACATGCGTTCTGAAAATAGCAGTTGAAAGTGCTTTGGTGAAAAGATCAGCAGAATTTTGATGGATTGAACATATATCATTTCAATCTAGTTGTCCTTAATGATGTCTTGAGTGTATGAGAAGAATCTAGGAGGTATGTGTTTTGTTCGGTCACTTTTGATATATCATTCTTTCATTTGTGCTATGCAAGCTGCATTATCTTCATAGATAGATGTTGGACTTTTATCGGGTTCTAGTCCATAAGAATAAGTAATGAGTTGTGTCATTGATCTCAACCAAAAACATTCCCAAGTAGCTTCATGTAATGCAATCACTTCGGCATGATTTGATGATGTTGCAACAAGTGTTTGTTTTTGAGAACGCCATGATATTGCAGTACCTCCATTTAGGAATACATATCCAGTTTGAGATTTAGCTTTATGTGGATCAGATAAATAACCTGCATCTGCATAACCAACCAAAACTTGTTTTGATTCGTTAGAATAAAATAATCCTAAATCGGTAGTTCCTCGAAGGTATCGAAATATGTGTTTGATCTCATTCCAGTGTCTTTTGGTAGGAGCATAGCTGAACCTCGCCAACAAATTAACTGCAAAAGAAATGTCAGGTCTTGTACAATTTGTAAGATATATAAGAGCTCCAATTGCACTAAGATATGGTACTTCTGGTCCAAGAATATCTTCATGATCTTCACATGGACGAAATAGATCAGCTTCAATATTGAGTGATCTAACAACCATAGGAGTACTTAATGGTTTTGCCTTGTCCATATTGAAACATTTCAAAATCTTTTCAGTATATGTTGTTTGATGTACAAGTAAACCATTAGGCATATGCTCAATTTGTAAACCAAGGCAATACTTGGTTTTTCTGAGATCTTTCATTTCAAATTCTTTCTTTAGAAGTTGAATGGTTTCATTGATCTCTTTATTTGTACCTATGATGTTAAGATCATCGACATAAATAGTTTACAATCACATATCCGGACATTGTTTTCTTAATAAGAACACATGTGCAAATAAGATTATTTTTATATCCTTTTTCTTATCAAGTAATCACTTAATCGATTATACCACTGTATCAACCCATATAAAAATCTTTGTGATTTAATGGAATACATTTCCTTGTGTTTTTGCATTAGATGCTTCTGATACCTTAAACCCTTCAGGTATCTTCATATATATATTACTATCAAGTGATCCATATAGATAAGCAGTAACAACATCCATTAGATGTATTTCTAAAATTTTTTAGAAACTACCAGGCTGATTAAGTAATTTCATCCATAACAGGAGAATAAGTTTTCTCATAATCAATTTCTGGTCTTTGAGAGAAGTCTTGAGTTACAAGTATAGCTTTACCTTGTAACTTCATTTTTCTCATTTCCTTTTCGGGTAAAAATTCATTTGTGTCCCATACGTTTCACATCTTTAAAAGTGAAAATGATTTATCCGAAAACTTTTCTTTTATTGAGCAATTCTAATTCAGCTCGTATATAGTCATGTCTATTTTGACATTCAATGACAGATTTTGGTTCCAGCTCATCATCTTTATTCATGATGTCATTATATGAAAAATTCTCATCAATATTTGTCATTCCATTTCAATTTCATATTATTGCATAATTTATTGCAATTTATGTATTTACATTTATCAATATCCTCTGCAGAAGGAATATTGATTTGTGGTTCTTTTTGAACACTTTCTTTTATCTCATTATCAGCTGATTTTTCTTTTCGGGGATTTTTTATCTTTGGAACCAATTGGTCTCCCACGTTTCAGGCGTGGCAAAGACTCATGAGTGACATTTCCAGCTTTTAGAATTTCAATTCTAGCTGAAGCATTTACTGCTGGTATATATGATTTAGTCACCCTTTTTGTATCTGTAAATGCATCAGGTAATTTATTTGCAAGTTCTTGCATATGCATTATTTTTTAACTTTCTTTTCGCATTCTTTTTGTGCGATGATCAAGATACGTTAATTTATGTTCACACCATGAAACATATTTTTCTTTATTTTTCATTTCTCCCCCTAATCTAGGGAACATTGATAATCAGCAAAACGTGCTGTAAAAACATCACCCGTTATAGGTTCAATATATCTTATAATTGAAGATGTTTCATATTTAATATATATATCCCCATCCTCCTTTGAGGACCCATTTTAGTGTGTTATGGTTGTGCAACTAGAACATACATTGCACAATCAAATGTTCTAATGGTGGGAAATATTTGGCTCTCTGCCAAAATCAAGTTGTAGGGGAGAATATTTATGAGTTGCACTTTGTCTAATGTGAAATAATATCGCAGCATGTAAATTTGCATGTCCCCATATATATCATCTTGAATTCTTTCAAGAAACATTGGTGATTCTTTCTCAATGTGTTTTTCATTAATCACCATATGTGCTTTTCATTGATCACCATATGTGCTTTTCATTAATCACCATATGTGCTTTTTCATTAATCACCATATGCGCTTTTCATCATATATCCTTTTCACCATATGCGCTTTTAATCATATGTGCTGCGCTTTTCATCATATGCGCTTTTAATCATATGCGCTGCACTTTTCATCATATGCGCTTTTCATCATATGCACTTTTTATCATATGCACTTTTCATTATATGCGCTTTTAATCATATGCGCTGCGCTTTTCATCATAGCTTTTCATCATATGCGCTTTTTATCATATGCGCTTTTTATCATATGCGCTGCGCTTTTCATCATATGCGCTTTTCGGTGCTACATAGATATTTCTCATTATCTGTTATCATTTACTGATAATCATATCCATTATGATATATATATCAGAGAAACTCAATCAATTTCTCTTTGATTTTGAGAAAACAATGCATTGTTTATCAGAAAATTTGTACCATTTGGTAATATGAATTTTTGCCTTTTCTGTTCCTTCAAGTTTGCAGGACCTGATATAGTATTTATAATTCCTTCATTTGATTTAAATCAATGAAATATTTCTTAGATTTGATCATAGTGTGTATGTTACCACTATCTACAATACATAGGTCTTTACCATTTAATTGATGATGTATTTCAGCAAGATTCATACTAAAAATTCAAATAAGATAAGCAAATAATGAGTTATATTTCAGCAAGATAATCAAATTATATTACCTGCAAACAAGTTACAATCTGAAGTACATAAAAGATAACACTTTAATAAACATATGTGTTATCGTCTAAAACCATTTATTTATGAGTGATACATAACAAGCTAGGCATCTTAGAAAATTCAAACCATTCAAGTCTCAAGGTAGCTCAGGGTTTATTTAATCAAGATTTTTCAACAGATTCACTCTCGTTTTCTTTTCTTTATTGGGACTTATTTGTAGAGCTAAATAAGATGTTCATGTATTCAAGAAATAGTTATGCACAAGGAATTCAAATGATTCCAAACTTTAATCGCGCTCACAATTTGAGCATCATGTTCCCTTCCGCAACTTGGAAATCGGTTCTGTCGAGAACATCCCAAGGTTCAGTCGAGAACCTCGCAAGGTTCAATAGTCAGGAAAAAGAGAATATCTTTCACTGTCAACGTTTAAAGTTCACACATAGTGATCTTTTCAGGTCTTTAAGCATGAGTACAAACCGTATTTAGAAGCGGAGCAACAATCGTACTAGTAATAGTACTAGTAGCAAACGTCATGATCAGCCCAATTAATCATCCTAAACAGGTGTCCACAAAAATTCTGAACATTTATCCATGCCACGATTATAATCCTAATTCTAAAAAGATCATGAACATTATCAATTAGTCATTATAAACTTTAAAGTAATAGTTAAGGATATCAATATTTTTATATTTATTTATCCAAATATAACTAATAACTAATCTTTATAATTCAAGTAATAAGATTAGATATCTTCATGAATATGCTCATATACATAATTTGATATAATATATGATTCTAAAATATAACCTGGTCTGATTCATAATTATATTCATATGAATCAAGCAATATCAATTTACAAAACGAGGTATATATATATTATCTAAGCATATTAACTCTCAATTGATATACGTAACAAAATTATATATAGTGGAAGTGATTATGATCTACACAAACACAATTGAGAATAAAATTTCAAAGATCCACCAACGCATATAACAACTATGTAGACAATACAATACATATGTCCTTTTGTTTTATTTTATATATGTTGACAGAAAGCATAAGCAAAATAATTATGACTATTTTTGTAAACAATCAAATAATATGAACAATAGTCATAACAAAGTAATACTCTGTAAATCACATGTGCTACAAATAAACCTTAAAACCATATACTATTACATTACTGTGTAAATAGAATTCAAGCACTATATGTATTCGGCCACAACAAGCAAAGATATTAATAGTACAATTTAATAACATGCATAAATAATACTCTGTATTCATTTATAATATAATATATTTTCACCACATTTGTTTTAAAGCAAACATACTATGGCGTATAAATTAGTCAAAAAAAAGGCATTGTCGAACCAATTTTAGTGTATTATATTTACCTTATATAAATATAAACTAGCATATTATTACCTTATTATGCCCCAATCCAATTTCTAACGCATAACATCAACATATATGTTATAAGTCCATAATTGATAGGACCAGGCATAGCTATTCGTAAGTCGTAACACAAAAGGTAGAACATAAAGCACAACGATTTCTAATTATATCCAATTACAAGCATATCAATATCACTTTCGTGGAACATTAAATCTGTTTAAGTTTGTAGATAAAATATATATACGAAACTGAAATTATTAAACATATGATCACAAACTTAATAATCAGATTTCTAATAAATAATCAAAAAGAAAAAGTTAAAACGATCTAACCGATTTTAAAGGTTGAATGGGGCTTGTGTTTAACACAATTCCCTTAAACAGATTCGTCGTCTGTTCCCAGGGTACACCTGTCCGAAGCAGCGTACTGCCGGACTTGAACACTTGCCTTGATTAGTGACTTGTACTTGCTTAGATAAACCTTGATTATACGGAGCACTTCGTGCTGATAACGTGTTATGTTTTTGGAGTTTATAACTATCTTTAGTGGATTGGTTCTTGAATATAGACTTTGAAAATCTTAAGAATAAGAGTATATGAGTAAAGAGAGAAAGGAAGAAACACTATGGATGTAAGTGTGAGAAATGGTACATCTTTACAAGCATAACTCATGGGTATTTATACTACAAAAAGATACTATGGAAGTGACCCCAAGTTGACTATAAAATTGTACCAAAATTGACTATCCATACTTGCATTATTGTAGTTCCATACTTGCACAATTATTATTATTATTATAACAATACCCTAATAACAGTATAATTACTTAAAACCCCACTGATCAGCAGATAAATACAAATTTAAATTTTAAAATGCAATCAAACTAAACAACTCTAGATTCTAAAATTATAACAGTTGGAAAAACAGTTTAACGAGAATTACAGCTCTTTGATCATAATTGTTTTCAGTATCGGAACATTCAGAGAATATCAAATTAACATTTTTGTGGTAAAAACAAGAGAGCAAAATATATCAGCTTGCTAAAAACAATTTTAAGAAATGAGATTAGGGTTCTGAAGGAAATGAAAGACGGTGATAAAAAATAATGTGTGAAAATGATAATGATAATGAATTAAATCAAAAAATGATGATTTACTTTAAATTAAAGTATATAATATTGAAATGCTACTAGTAGTGAGTAGAAGTGTATATATTATTTTATTAGATTTAAGAGTCCGTGCGTTGCATGAGGACTCTTCCGCAAACAATCTTGAATCTTAAAATGATATAACAATTAACAATATTATGCAGACAGTGTCACAAATACTTTTGTGGGTGAATTCCTTAAGAATGTTTTTTTACACAAAACACATAACTAAGAGTTGGATATAACTTCATCTTTGTTTTAGACAAAACACGTACAGTAAGGAAAATAAATAGGACATGATCATTGTTTGTAACTATATATTTTGGGTAAGTGAGGAAACCCTCCTATGAAGTAGCACATTGGCCTCCCATAAAAGGTAAAATCTCGGGTAATCAAGCCCCCCGAGCGCGAGACCTGGTACCGGGTGAATTGCGCATTATGCGCACCCTCTGCTCCCTCTAGTCACACTCCATTTTTGAACAATTTGGCATAGCCAGAGATTGAACCTGTGTGGTGTTATCTCTCTCTCTCTCTCTCTATATATATATATATATATATATATATATATATATATATATATATATATATATATATATATATATATAATAGTATTCGAAAATGTTAGTATTGATACTGATTAGCTGTATGATACAGTTACAATGACGAAACCCTTCATTATTCAAGACCGATACATACTAGATGGGGTCCTTGTTGCTTTAGAAACCGTAGAGGATCTCAAAGCAAAGCGAAATAAAAGTTTTATCTTTAAGGCAGATTTTGAAAAGGCTTTCGATTGTTTAAATTGAGATTTTTTGGTTGAAATCATGAGGCTTATGGGTTTTGGAATCAAATGGATCAATTGGATAAAATCGTGCCTAAATTCTACCTCGATATCGGTTTTAATAAATGGATCACCATCAGAGCAATTCTCCCCAAAACGTGGGGTTCGACAAGGCGACCATCTTTCACCTTTTCTTTTCATTATTGCAAATGAAGGCCTAAACTACCTTATAAATTTAGCAATTAGGAAGGAAATCTTAAAAGGAGTGGAATTAGGCTCCGATAAGATAATTGTCTCCCATCTTCAATTAATATGCCGATGACACGATTATTCTAGGTGAATGGAAAAAAAACATTTGGTTCGTAACACTCTAAAAATTCTAAAATGTTTTGAAGACGTTTCGGGATTGAAGGTTAATCTAAACAAAAGTTGTGTATATGGAATCGGGCTCTCAAAAGAAGAACTAAGTTTGCTTGCTTCATGGTTTGGGTGTTCCGAAGGTGAGTTTCCTTTCTTGTATCTAGGGTTACCAAGCGGGGCAAATACGAGAAAACAAATTCATTGGCAACCGGTGATTGACAAATTCAACAAACGACTTTCGGAATAAAGCTAAATCTTTATCTTTTGGCGGAATATTGACACTAATCAAATCTGTCCTAAGCAGTTTGTTGCTATATTTTTTTTCTCCCTTTTCAAGGCCCCGACATCCATTTTAAATAAACTCGAAGGTTTGCGTCGTGTATTTTTTTGGGGCGTGTCAGAGGACCGGAAAAAAATGGTTTGGGTTAAATGGGATAAAACGTTGCCTCCTTACAAATTAGGAGGTTTAAATATTGGCTCTTTAAAAAATAAAAATTTGGCTCTTTTAGGTAAATGGTGGTGGCGATTTAAAACGGAACAAAATGTTTTATGGGTAAGGGTTGTAAAAAGCTTGTACGGCCAAAATGGTGGGTTAGACCCGATCCCTTCGGTTAACTACAATAGTAAATTGTCGAGTAGAACATGGTTTAATATAATATGTATCGGACACACCCTAAATAATTTAGGTTGCAATTTCTCTAACTCCTTTGTGAAGCAAATTGGTGTAGGCAAGGAAACTCTATTCTGGACGGAACCATGGTGCGATATTGGACCCCTAATGAACATTTTTCCAAGACTTTATCGACTCGAAACAAAGAAATCGGCAACTGTGTTCGAAAGAGTTCGTTGGAATGATCAAGATTCGACGTTAAACTGGAGCTGGATCAGGCCCTTAAGAGGAAGATTACATGGAGAACTGCTGTCACTTACTTCCAAAATTAACTCTTGCGTAACAACTGGAAAAGACGAAGATGTATGGAGATGGAATTTGGATGGCTCTGGCGAGTTGTCTACCAAAAAGCTGCTGTCCATTTTGGAGGAACTGTCTGCTGCCAATGTAATTGGTAATTCTGAAACACTCTTAAATAATCTAATTCCACAAAAGATAGGTACTAGTATTTTAGTTTGGCGAACGATCCAAAACAAACTCCCGATTAGATCGGAGCTAGACAAAAGAGGGATTGACTTGCACTCAGTTAGATGTCCTGTTTGTGACGAAGATGTAGAGACTCTAAAGCATACACTAATCGAGTGCAAATCGGCAATGGACGTATGGTCAAAGCTTCGTTCATGGTGGAAACTAAATCCATTGATATATCAGTCAGTTCATGAGATGTGTATAGGTGATGATCCTGCAATAAATTCAGACCATGGTAAACGGTTATGGCAAGCTATTACATGGATATCTGGGTATTATATTTGGAAGAATCGTAACTCTCAATTATTTAGAAACGAACATCTAAATAGTGCTTCGTTACTTAATGAGATACAAATCAAAAGTTTTGAGTGGATCACAAATCGATGGAAAAAAAAGGAATCTAGATTGGTTTACTTGGATATAGAATCCTATTTCATATGATGTTATCGTAACTCCAAGAGCGGGAATTGGTTAAGGCTCTCCAAAGAATAGCGGAATTGAAGAGTGCTGCGTTGGCAGATGATCTTTTACCTACACTTAAATGGTAAATATGACTGACCACTTGTTTCTTGGGATAACTAAATTCGGTTGCGGTAGAGGTCTAATGTTCTTTTTGATGTATAGTTGTTTTTGGCTTATTAGTTATTATGGGCCACCCTATTGTTTGTAACTTCTCATTAATCTTTAATAAAGTGTTTGTTGCCTTCAAAAAAGAAAAAAAAAAAGTATACCTTATTGGCCCTCCAAAAAAGTGCACCAAATTTTTGAGAAGTCTTCAAGTGACGTCCCTTTCTATTTTCCAAGAATAATTTTCGGTCAACATTTAAACTTGTGTCCATATTTATATAACCCGATCCATATCCCAAAATAACTTGAACACTTTTTTCTTGGCTACACTATCGTTTTGGCTTCTCTGCAGAGGTACATCATGTACCTATGTTACCTACAATTGTTGTCATGTATTTTAAATTGTTCACTGATATTTTTGACTTAGTGATAACTAGTTGTGGCGCCCTCGCGATGCGGCGGAAGAACGTTAGCTAAATTCGATTATGAAAAGTATATAAAAAAAAAAATAGAAGCAAATGACATAAACTGAAATGGGTAAAAAAAAACTCAAAGTATAAAAAAAATCAAATAATAACAATAACATAAAAATAACAATTATATTAATAGTAGCAACATTAACGATTTGTAATAAGTGAAAAGTTATGTGGTTGATTATTAGTAAATGGAATGTTATGTGTTTGATTTCTAATAAACGTAAAGTTAAACTATAATGATAATAATAGCTGTGGTTGAATTACGGAAGATTGAAAGTTTGTTGTAAAATTATAGAAACCATAAAGTTTACTATTTATAAGGTTTTACCTTTTAGTAAATAGGTATAATATAATTATGTGGTCGATTTATAATGAATGAGAAGTTTTATGTTTAAATTATAAAATGTGAAAAGTTTGTGGTAAGTTTATAAAAGCTATAAAGTTAACTATTATAAAAGGTGTGGTTGAATTTTTTTTTTTTAAAAAAATTTTGTTGTAATTTTGTAAACCTTATGAACTTCACTATTCATTTTCCCTATTACTTTTGGATATATAAAATATAGAATAATAATAATAATAATAATAATAATAATAATAATAATAATAATAATAATAATGAATAATTATTAGATAGTAAAAATTGTGTGGCGGATTTATAATGAATGAGAGGTTTTGTGTGTGAGGAGTTTGTGGTAAATTTGTGAAAACTAGAAAGTTAAGTGTTAGTTAGGGTGAGGTTGAATTGTAAAAAAGGAAAAGTTTGTTGTAAGTTTGTAAAGCCTATTAACTTTACTATTGATTTGAGGTTTCTCATTTAGATATATAGATATAATTACTAGACCACAATCAACTTCAGCAAATTGTTTAATGTTGTGCTAACTTGTTTATAATTTATATTTATAATTAATAATATCATTAATAAAATAATATAAACACAAATTGGTAATTTATCGTTTTCGACTCTTCAGCAATAATCGACTTTGCAACAAGATGTTTGATGACTTTAGTTTGATTCACAATCTGTTATCAATGATTTAAATATGCTTAAAGGTCGTCGAGCCTAGTTATAATTTTTTCATCTTCATAAATATATGATGTATGACGATTACTTATTTTGAAAAGTAACACACTTGTTTTGGCCCTCCTAATGAAAAACCTCAAGTTCCGTCACTGAAAACGGGTATTGGTTAAATTGGATAATTTGCTCTTTATATTCAACTTCAACCAACTTTAATCGTCGAGTTTGAATGTAAATAATAGTTTGGTAGATAAGGTCGAAAATATCAATAGTTGTACATGATATAATTAATGATAGTCCCTTAGAGTTGTTATTAGAAAACTTCTTTTATAACTTCTTTCATATAATAAAACTAAAATTATGTTTACGTTTTGAAAAAATCAATATTTTTATGCATATATGAGCAAGTTTAATAATAAGATTAACAAATCAGAAAAACAATAAATAAAATTTAAATGTGAATATTAAACAAATTGGTTTATAGTCCGTATGTAGATGGAAGGCTGTAAAGGCAAGGTCGGGATGTGGAATAATGGCACGTTACCTATTATTCTATCTATGACCAATTCGTTTACTTTAAGACTACTTTGACCACAAATTTATTTCCGATGCGGTGAACACATGTAAGATATATGTTAAACTAATCACATTAGTGGTAGAGGTGAGTGTAACGTAACAACTACAGTCTGTGTAAGATTTTAGTTCATGTGGTAAGGATTTAGTATATAAAAAAAAAAAAATTAAACAACAGTCTGGGATCAACCAAAGGACTTAACCACATACGCGTTCATCTCACACAGTTGCATAACTCGTCCCCAACTGCTGCCTAGGAGTAAACCCGACCCAATACTAGAATATGGGCGGTAAAAACCCTTCCCCCACTGCTCCCGCAACGCGATGTGAGGAAGACACTATTTAAGGGTAAATTAGCAACCTTGTATGTAATGTTTTATTCTACGGGAGTTGAATTCCTGACCTCTCGCTAAAAGAGGCAAGCTACTAACACATGAGCTATAATAGAATGTTTAAGGATTTAGTAAAATTGTGGGATGAATGAGTGTAGTGAAAAGGATTCTGGATGTTATACTAATGGGATGTTTGTCTTTTTTTTCCATTAAATTTTATATAGATAAAGTAATGTGGATATTGAATGATTATATGTAGGAAGTAGTGAATGAATAATGTTGCTTACTATATTGAATAACCATGTTAATAATAAAAATAACTATTGTACCGTTCGAATAAAAATTTATGATTTTTTGACAAATCTAATTATATAGGAGTAACTAATATTTTGAATCGGTATCTATCTATATATTTATCTATCTATATACTCTATATTATAATAAACACAAAATTAGGTCATCTAAATCTCTAACTATGAATTCAAAATTTTATGACGCTGCATGAATTCGTAGGGTGTAATCTCGAATTCTATTTTAGTCGTGTGTTCTTTGGATGAAAATTAGGGTTTTTTTCGTGTTGGTTGAACTTGAATGAATTGAATTTGAAGAACCCCGTTTTCTATTTTTCATTCCGTGTATTTTTTAATCTTTAAGGGTATTTTAATCTCATTACTATTAAACTTTGAGATTATGAGGTCATACCTTTGTCATCTTCTTTTTTTGTGTGTTAACGCATATAATAATTCATTCATTGCAATTGTGATTGCATAATTGAACTTTGATTATATTGTATAGTCTAACTGATTTCGTTTGATTGGATGTATATGAAGCTTTTGAATTTGAGTGTGGAATATACTCAAATGTCTTTTTTTTTTGGTAACCTGGGTATCCAACATTTTTTAACTGACTAATCCAAGGGCGACTACCCGCTTTGCGAGCAGTCCGGAGTCATTGCATGCGAACCTCCGTGGCCATGGGGGAGAATAACTTTGTGGGTGCAAAGATTCGAACTCTTGACCTCCACATTGGAAGGTCAGGGTCTTACCATGTCACCACCAGTCCACCACCCTCATGGTCTTACTCAGATGTCTTTGCATTCATGTAAATAACAGTAGTTATTATGTAACAGAGAATCTGCTTTTAGATCCATGGCCATAGATGCACACCTTTGTAAATTTAATCGATAATCATTTAGTATGCTTACATAATTTAACAATCCTTCAGTACGCTATCATCATTCCCAGATATTAATCCATAGTACACTAACAGATTGGGCTTGATTATGATATACATTAGGGAATATCACCAAAATGCCCATTTTTTTTAAACTTGTTGACTGACATCCCTTAAAAAAAGTTTGACAATTTGCCCTCGCAATGCGCAAGAGGCCTTACGCCCTTGCGTGCTTGCGTCCTTGCGTTTAGGCCCAACTGCAAAAACAGCCTTGCGTCCTTGCGTCTTATCCGGTTAAGATTTTCTTGATTTTCTGGATAAGATTTTGGTAGATTTTTGTACTTTTACGGATAACCTTTTATTTCTATATAATCAGACTACCTGGAACTCTAGATTATCATTTTCATTTCACTTCATTTCCACATAAATCATGTCATTACAAGCATCATTAAGGTAACTTTCAACCATTTTTTCACTTGGCTTTTTAAATAATGAGTTGTAGTGATAATGAAACCTTTGTTATGCATATATGTCGTGGTGGTTATTTTCAATGTAATAATAACTTACCTACGTATTTGCCTCTAGATTGTTTAGAACACGATTAAAACTCCCAGTTGCTCCACAAAAACCAATTACTCGAAGAATATTGTTAAAAAATGTTTTTAGAAAAATTAATTTGCCATCTAATGCACTTGTTTTAATGAGATATGTTGTCGATAGTCATGTTTTTGATATTACTGATGATTATGAAAACTTTCGTGATTTTTTACAACATGCAATCTCAAATGCCCCTATTGATATTTATATTGTCGACAAAGTAACAATGCATCAACTCCCAGAAAACTTTCAGTCACTGCAAAACCTACCAACACATGATGTCCATCAAAACCTACCAACACACGATGTCTAACAAATCCTACCAACACACGAGTCCCAAACAAACCTCCAGACACACAATTTGGAAGAAGCACGACCTGAAATACCACCTCCAAACACTGAAGAGTTTGATTTGTTCAAATATGGAGTTGAGAACGTATGTAAAATTAAAAAAACAGATCACCCTTTTGAATCAGTTGTCGCGTCTAGTGATTCGGAGGAAGAAAATGAAAGAGAAGATCAAGATGAAGAAGATGAAGGAGATGAAGAAAAAAAAGATGTATTCTGGAATATGCCACTTTTATTGAGTGAGCATGACCAAGACACTGAATCTACGAGTCAAATACCAACCAGTTATAGGGTATTCGATTTGATTAAAGTTCGACAAACTTTTTTGAACAAGGATGATTTTGTAAACCATCTATACACAAAATACCTTGAAGAAAACTTTCAAATTAAGCCTGTAAAGTCGGACAAATCTCGATTCACCGCTAAATGCATATTGCGAAATTGTGAGTGGAAATGTAGTGCATACAAAATACGCCACACTGACAACTTCATCGTAAAGAAATTGCATGACGTACACACATACTCACGTACCCAAATTATGGGAAATAATAAACATGCAGCCAAAAAGGTGTTAGGAAGTATTCTTATGGAATCGTTCAAAGCTGCAAATCGAGACTATAAACCAAAAGATATACGTGATGATGTTGGCAAACGTTTTCGGGTGAGCATTTCTTACAATCAAGCATGGAGAGCCAAGTGTCATGCAATAGAGATGCTCTGTGGCAGTATGGATGACTCGTTCAGAATGCTTCCCATTTATCTTCATAATATTAAGATTCATAACCCGCATGACAAATGTGGTGACTGACAATGAAAATAGATTTGTGATGTGTTACATGTCTTTTGGCGCAATTGTAAGTATCATTCATCCTAAATTGTTTTTTTCTTAAAATAATAGCAATCTCATTTGATTTTTGTGCGTTCAGATTCGATCATTTGTCCAAAATGTTCGCCCGGTTATCATCGTTGATCGTGCACATTTGAAAGGTGGATACTTGGGTACAAATTTAGTTGCTGTTGCAATGGATGCCAATAACGGTTGCCATTGGCTTATGGAATTGGTGAAGGCGAGACAAACGAGGTTTGGTCATGGTTTTTTGGCAATCTAAGAGATCATTTAGAGAATTGTGGCATGAGTAATCGTATGTCAGAGATTACCTTTATTTCTGATCAAGCTCCTTCAATAGCATATGGTATTTCAAATGTGTTTCCTGAAGCTTTCACGCTTTTTGCGCACATCATCTATTTATGAACATAAAAACGATGTCCAACAAATCTAAATATTTTGAATGGCACTATTGGAAAATGGTTAAGGCTTACCATTTGTCAGATTTTCAAGATCATGTTAGTGTATTTCAAAGAAGATTGAAAGCGTCTTACACGTATCTACATGACGTTGGTTTCAACAAATGGTCGAGAAATCAAGCTGATCTTGTTAGGTATGCATACCTTACTAGCAACAGTGTAGAGTCTATTAACGCTCTATCCAAACATGCTCGCAAGGACGCAAATATTGCCTTGCGTCTGACAGCTTAAACAGACGCAAGACGTAAAACAAACCATGTGCCCGCATGTAAGTGGGCGCGCATGGACGCAAAAGTGACCTTGCGTCTGACAATTTAAACAGACGCAAGACGCATGGCATGGCAAAAGTGACCTTGCATCTGACAATTTGCCGGACGCTCACTTTTCCGTTGGAGCATGGAATGTACTAGTCCAGGATCATTACCCGGGTATGAAAGATCTAACCACAGACCAAAACATGTACTTCTAAATATTTTTTCTTGTTGCTCGGTCAACAATTTCTTGACCTGAGGTATCACGGTCAACATATTCTTCATGATCAATTTACCTTCCACATAGCCCTGTAAAAGTCATAAGAACATCAGCAGAAAAAACACATAGACGCAAGATGCAATATCTAGCTTGCGTGCCAATAGTAAACGACGCAAGGACGCAAAGTGAACCATGCGTGCATCATGCAATCAGACGCAAGGACGCAAGGTGTACTTTGCGTGTAACTTAAATCAAAGACGCAAGACGCAAGGTTAACCTTATGCAGTACGTTTAACACCTCAGATTTTTTTTTTTTTTTTAAATACAGCGGAAGACCTGTTTATCATATATATAATATAAAATCCACTTGAATATAATATTCACGTTAATATTTAAAAATCCGAGTGTTATATTAAACATTAAAACAACTTTTAGTATAAAGGACACGACATCAGAGTTTCCGGCTTTGTCAAACATATCTTCCAGCATCCCATCTTCACCCTGAGAACTATCATGCAACAAATTCATAACCTGCAGGGAAGATGTGGGGGATTAGCACGAAGCTAAGTGAGTGGAACTAACCACATGTAATAGCATACTGGAACCGTCATACTAATCATGTCACATAGTCTAACACATAAACATCACCCAAGTGCTGTCTACAGAGACTCTGGCTGCTCGGCCAAACCATTAACCACCAGTTGATCGGACTGGGGCTTACCAGAAGTTCCTCCACCATCGTATGTATATATATAATCCACACGCGACGAACGCGTCATTCACATATATATACACCTCGATTGTCTAGGCTACCACATGAGGAACCCAACCCGCAGGTTGATCTCTCCTACCAAGGCTACCACACAATAGGGACGCACTGGGCTCCAGCAGACAAGCATCAACTAACATGTAGTCATCACAACATACTAACTAACCATAGTAGCAAGTATATCTAACAAGCATGACAATCATAATACAACATGCTACTCTATACTATATACTCCAGTTAGTCCCACTCACCGATACCGGAAATACTCAGTAGTCTAATATCACTGAGTCTTCTCCTCGTCTGTCCTCGTCTGTATCACCTGAGAACAATACTCACAAGTTAGCAACTCATATTTTAATAACTAACAATATCACAATATTCAAAATCACTTATATATATATATATATATATATATATATATATATATATATATATATATATATACTTGCACAATATATACATATATACACACTTGCATAATATACACACACACATATATGTATATATATATATATATATATATATATATATATATGTATATAAACTTACGCAATACATACATATATTTTATTATTACACACTTCATGCCAAATAGGCTGGTAAAAGTCAAAATGGGCGAACACATCTCGAACGAATCAAAAATACATACATACGGGTCAACGGGGTTAATAAGGCCGATTCACACATATGTATTCACACATATGGGCGGGTCACAACCGACTCACAAAGTTTGCTACTTACAACATTCATAGCAAAATCACTCTTAAATAATTAAAGTCCCAAAACAAAACCACAATTGGGTTATGAGTTCAAATGGGCAATCTAACCACTTAAACACACACTTTATTTTAATTTCATCCAAATGGGTCATGACAAACGGGCGAGTAAACATCAAACCATTTATGACAATATAAGTATGATCAAAGGAGTACGAGCCACGACAAACCGAATATTTCGTACAAAAATCCACGTATACCATTTACTACCCAAGTTACGCTAACCAAATGGGTCATGGTCTAAAATGACAAAACCAAATAAACATAAAATTATACCAACGGTTCGGGGTCGAAACAATTAAAATAAACCAACCCGTACACCAAAAAAAGACAACCACCGCCACCGGCCGCCAACCGCCACCACTAGCCGCCAGCAGCAGAGGTGACAACTGACCAAAACAGCAGCATAAGCTGCGTCTGCAGCAAAAAAACAGCAGCAGCAGCAGCAGCTACGCTGCTTTGGTGCTCGGTCTCGCCCACTTGTTCTCGATTCCGGACTATTTTTCGGCACATAAACATGTTAACCCATAACCATAAACAAGTTACTATCAATTATCCAACTTAAATCTAACACTTATCAAATAATTTCATCACTAAAATTAAAGATTCAAACACCCATTTGCATCTTTAATCATCTTATACCATTTTAGTCAAGAACACAAAATTACCAAGAACAACACAAGAAATTAGTGATACTAACATGTATAAATCACTAAGCAATCTTCTTAGAAATTACCATTGAATTAAATTAAGATTAATCGCTAAAATCACAATTTCATCATTTTTTCTCAAGAACCCTAAAACATGAAATTATTCCCAAATTAAAGAAGACAAACCTTGTTTTAGTTGTTAGAGATGCACAAAATTCGGATGTGAGCTTGAATTTAACCACAATCTTCATCAAATTATGGTTAGGGTTTATGGTGGTGATGGTGTGCTCGTGACAGAGAAGACGAGAGGGAGAGAGGATGAGAACACCACTTAAAGCTTGCAATTTTACTTCATTCTCTTTATCAATTTGGAAGATTAAGGTTTTTGTATGCATGTGTGTGTTTAGATCGATTGAAAACAGAAAAGGAGAAGAAGAAAACCATGTACAGTAAATAAAACAAGGGGAGGGGCGGTTTTTGGCTCTTTGTGATGACCCGTCCAAATCCACTTGGACGAATACATCATTCATTGATTTCATAGTGAGGTTTTGACCTCTATATGATACATTTTGTAAACATTGCATTCTTTTGAAAAGGCACACCATAAATGAATATATAAATCCAAGGTTTTCGACGTCTAATGATCTCTACGTATAGACAATCAACGTAGATAATAGTTTACCATAATACATCCGTTGACAATGCAGTCAAAATAAGATACATGGTGATGATTTTGTGAATGCAAAGTTTTCTCGAATAAAGCATGTATGACTCCATGCACATATCTTGTATAACGTATAAGCAAACAGCGGAAGACTTCTAGAAACCTGAGAATAAACATGCTTTAAAGTGTCAACACAAAGGTTGGTGAGTTCATAGTTTTAATGTTGTGCATAATCTGTATATAAAGGTGGATCACAAGATTTCAGTTATTTCATCCAGAAACGTTTATCAAAATATTCTACGAAGTTGAGCACCCTGGTAACTAAACTTTAACGTTATAATAAGTACCCCTGTTTTAACATACATGCAACCAACATGTACAATACACGCAATCCAACGTGTACTAAACTCAAATAGCATACGTCTGTTTTATAGTTCAGGCTAGGGTTTCTAAACCTGGAACAGACGGGGATGTCAAACCCTATGGATCCATATATAACTACTCGCGCCCACCAGTTATTATAACCGACAGTTACTAGTTACCAAAGCTAAGGAATTTTCGGTTCAAACTCGGTGTAGAATTTAGTATGTACTTGTATCCATTGCGTTTAAAATAAAGTGCATGTATTCTCAGCCCAAAAATATATATTGCAAAAGCAATTAAAAAGGGAGCAAATGAAACTCACCTTAGCAGCACATAAGGTCATTCACCGAAATGTGACCGAAACTCCGAATGAAAATTAACCGTAGATCTCAACCTAGAGAACATATGTTGGTCAATACATATTTAATAAGCTAGGTCGGGTCATAGTGTATCGCAATCCTAATGCTCGAGGCCGACATGCAAAAGTTAACAAAAGTCATCTCAAAAGTCAACCTAACCCAATATGATCTTTAAATCTATACATGTTTATTATATTAACATTGTATAAGTCTTGATAATTGAACGAATTTATAGTTTATCAAACTCAAAATATTATTTATTTCAGGAGCTATATTATATTTGAATTATCATGGCAATCGAAAATATTTTATTATTTCACATAGTTTTCCAATACTTGTAAAATCAGACTATAGTGTTTATAGAGCTTTAAAACATGATAAGACAGTCAACTTTGATAATTGTTCAACAAAACGAGACGTGCCTTATATAGAAATTCATTTACTCGATTAGTAATATCTAAAAATCCAATATATCAATCTCATAGACAATTTGTTTAAATATTAATTTACAGATTCAAACACAATTTCAATTAACGTCAAACATAATTCAGTTGACCATATCTTTTAATTCGTTCATCGAAATCACGCGATTTCTAAATGAAAAGTTAATAATTTTTCACCAGCTTTCCAAAAACATGCATATCATGTACTTTATATCAGTAGCATATGTATCAAATTCGTGATTCATCATAAACTATCTAACGACAAAATTAAAGCATACAAGCATGCATAAACATATATTCTCGAGCACTAGACATGGATACACTATTAATATATAAAAGATAAGATGTGAATGTTCACGTACCAATATTGTGATTCAATATTGTAGGAAAGTACGTAGACGCAACGGAGATGATAAATACTAGTTTGACTCACGAGCAATACCCCCAAACAATACCCATAACCTCCATAGCTATAACCCATAATTTTCTTAGCTCCATCCCGCTCGAAAAATTCGTTTTAAAAACATTCGAGCAGAACTTCGTCGTAGTATTTTATGTATAAATAATAATAATGCTAATACTACTAATAATAAGATTAAAACTAATATTAATCTTAATAACAATAATAATATAAATAATAATAATTAATAATAAAATAAATAAAATGAATACGGAGTAAGTAATATGAAGATCAGAGGAAGAAGTGTGCAACAAATGAACCAAAAACGTCAAATTTTATAGACTTGAGCCACCAAACCTCCCCATGTGATCGCATGGGGATTGAGCCTTAAGGCCATGCGATCGCATGGTGGCTTTTCCCAGCTCACATCGCATTATAAATCTTGCCGACACATTTTATGTATACTTATATACAAGGTTGAAAAAGACACGAGACGGGGCCGAAACGGTAGCGACCTCAAAACGTCGTAACGGAAAAAACGGGGCCGAGACGGGGTCGAAATGGACGTTGACTAATGTTGACTTTTATATATATAAATATATATTTACACATATTTTTGAGCTAAAAAACTTTGTTGACAAATTTGTACCTATATTTGCTATTAGCCTTAATATAATACAAAATGGAATACTAAATTAAGTCAATTTTGATTGATTTGATCGACTTATGATTGATTTTAACAGAATTTCTGACTTTTGACCGGTGTTGACCCAATTTTTCCTGCATTTGACCTGACTTTTGACCGTTGACTGACTTATAAGAAAACGGGACGGGGTCGAAACGGTTTAGTCACCAAAACGCCGCAACGGGCGTCGCAACGGACGCAACGGACGCCGTTTACAACAGTGCTTATATATATTATTTAATAAATTATATATTTAATCTTTAGAATTAATTAAATATTATATTATATTCTCGTGCATAGTTGATTTGTAATTTTAGCACCGATGAATTGTACGTTGACGCTCGACTTACGTACCGGTTCCGGTTTTTCGAACGCATTTTCGTACGCTTAGAAAACTTGTACTTTACGTTTCGCGATGTGTACCTTTATCAATAATTAGACTTATTTCACCAATGAGTATACTAATTAAAATGTAACTTATACTTTTGAGTGTTATGGTCATTTGCTTCCTAAAATCATCGTCCTAATATATATATATATATATATATATATATATATATATATATATATATATAATAAAATTATTTTAAATTTAAACGTTTTATGACTAAGTTATTATTATATTTTTATCACAGTATAAAATATATATATATATATATATATATATATATATATATATATATATATATATATATATATATATATATATATATATATATATATATATATATATATATATATATATATATATATATATATATATATATATTTACTCATGTCTAGTTACAAATATTTGTTCGTGAATCGTCGGTCAGAATCATATCAATTTTAAATTTAAATTTGGTCGAAAATTTTCGGGTCGTCACAGTACCTACTCGTTAAAGAAATTTCGTCCCGAAATTTGATAGAGATTGTCATGGCTAACAATAAAAATATTTTTCATGACGAATATGAGTTGATAAATAGAGTTTCATCATTATTGACTAATATAGATAAAACGATTCGATTATGTGAAGCGTACGAGTGAAGCTATCGCAAAACAGTGAAGATGAGTAAATACATGTTCGCCTTAACTGGTGACGTAGTCATGGTTGATTTCCGGAATTCAAGGGATTTAGAGAAAATCTTTGCAATAAGATTTGGTTCTTCGGTAATTAAGGAAATTAGGATCTTCTTTGGTTAAATGCAATAATCTGTTTTGATTGCTGTGTTAGATATTTCACTATAAATCCACTCCCTTCATTTTCCTTATTTCCACAGCTCACACATTCTTTTCTTTCTCCCTCAATTCATACTTTAAAGCATTCGTCAATATGCTCCATCCCGTTCTGATTCTTGATATACTCCTAACTTTCATATCTATCATTCTTCTTTTTCATCTGCCGCCGAAAGAATCTATTCACTTCTACTATACTCTTGGTTTTATAGTGTTTTTAGTTCTCCCGTGTCTTTACGTTGCAATACTTATTGATATACACGGTTTGTAATTTATGTATTGTCGTCGGGCTTTATATCTTTCCTTATTTTTCGGAGTCCCTGCTTCTGTCTTTCTATAATCATTGACATCCACAGTTAATGCTCTATCTTATTTGCTGCGATTTATACTCCCATTTCTATTTCGGAGCTTCATGCTTTTGTTTTCTTCTTCCCGACTTCAAGTCAAGCGAATAATGGTTCAAAATTCGTAGGTATGGAGTTTCGAATGATCATAATATACAAAGCAGAAAGGAAAGGTAATAGCACGATTTGATTTGTCAAATTACCAGAATATCCGGAAAAAACCGAATCATCAAGAAAATATTTTCTTGATATGTTTAGAGGTTAAATAGAATGAAAGAGTTATGTAACATGGTTCATGATGAGGGTATGATCTGTGAACCTTTATCACGTTCCATTAGAAACTCATCATGACTTACTGTAATATAATCACGTTGATCAAGTGTCATTATATTATACTAACTCATGCTTCGATTCCCAACACTTTTTCAAAACATTCATAATTTAAACTCAAAGGTTTACAGAATATAGAAACTAAACAGTTTCCTTTATGATGTAATACAGATAACGCGAGGAGATAAATGATTTCAGATAAGGATAGTTATGAAAATATCTTAAGAAATATCGAGGATATTTATAATGAAAGACACGATGATATCTTAGAACTTCTAATATCGAAGGATGATGAAAAACATTTGTCCGTAAAGGTTTAGAGTCAGGAGCAAGGTATTCGTTAATGACTTCAGTAGATAATGAATCATTTGGATTCTTTGAAGACAGGTTTAGTCTTTGTGATTAGTCCACAGCCTCCTTCATGGTTTGCTCAATCCGTTTTCCAGTTCCCACTTTTCTGAGCTTTGCCAACACACTATTCTTTATCATCAAACTTTTGGCCATTAAGACCATTTACAGTTTTGCTGCTTCATCAGCTTTTTCAACATTCAGAGTATTAATTCATAGACTGGTTGCTTTTCAGAATTTCAGAATAAAAGCTCATAATTCTAAGAGATGAATGTTATATGTATACATATGATGTTTTATAGTCTTGAATGATACGAATATTTTTCTGGGTTTTATGAATAGAAGTGATGTTCTAGCACATTTTAGAAGTCAAAGTATAGCTTTGAAAGGTGTAGGGATCTGAGAGTGATGATATCGGTTATATCTTGACTTGGATTCTAATATGTTAAAATTAGAATATGTAATTGAATTTGAATGAGTATGGTTGTTTTGATTTCTATGAAAGAATATATCTCGTTGTGAAAGTAGTGAGTATAGTTGATGATTTGTTGAATCAGAATCGAAGAATGTAACATATTAATTGTCAATTTTTATATCTTTCGGGTATTACCTACCCGTTGAAAGTTTCACAAGTAATATTTCGTACTAGAGATTTTTATTACAGTCTTTATGAAAATATATGTATGTATATTTTCTTTAGATGTAATACAGATTTAATGAGTTAATATCATATTAAGCTCATTTGATTTTCGGCTGGATTAGAAGTGAATAATCTCTAAAACATTAAAGATTTCATAATCTTCGCGGAGTATTTCACTAATGTAATTAATACTTCGTTATTTAGTTTTATTAATATTTCTTCAGTGAATCATGTTGGTGCTTATGGAACTCTTACTAACTTCGCAAGGTACGAATGATGTTTTCTGGAAAGTTTCAAGTACATCAAAAATGAAAGTGTAAAATCAAACATGTATTTGAATAATACACTTGATTTATTATGAAATGGAATCTATTAAGTCGAAGCAGAGATTATAGTTAACGATTGTTAAGTCATTAACGAAGGATGTACATCATAGCATATTAATAACATGAACTAACTGAGTAGTTAAGATTCACACGTAATAGCTTAGTATGAAAAGATTTATTTTGATCTCAAAATTCATATATATATATATAAAATATACATATAATTTCTTCAGAGGGAATGAGTTAATACTTCATAACTCGTTGATATGATATACGCGTTGTTGATTAGTGATGATGTTTGCGTTGATTATGGATCTGGCAGAGCTTGTGATGTTGTAGATGCTGCTGATGCTGACGGTACTGAAGGTGCTGGTGATGCTGACAGTACTATTGATGCTGCTGGTAAAACAGATCTAGCTTGTAAATCGTGCACCATTCCGATCAGGGTTTTATTTCATCATTTCTATTCGCTCACTCATCTGGTTTACAATTAGAACTAGAATAAGTAATCTCTAAAACTTTTAGAAACTACATATTCTCTGCAGAATATTTCTTCGATGAAGTTATGAATCAATACTTCATCGTTTGTTGTTGTTGGTATTCCTTGGTATCTATGGTGCGTATGACGTTGATGTTCGAGGTACAGATTGTGATGTTGAGGTGTGGGATGCGGATGTTGTTGTTAGTGGTGGTAATGATACTGTTGGTGTTGATGATGGTGGTACTGTTGATGCCGGTGATGCTGCCGGTGCTTGTAATCTTTGCACCATATTCTCCAAAGCCACTACCCGAGCGCGAAGCTCGTTGACTTCTTCTACTACACCGGGATGATTGACGGTTCGGACGAGCGGATGAATAAGATCCAGAATTTGAGATAGTATATAATCATGACAAGATACTCTGGAGATGAGAGAGAAAATGGTATTACGAACAGGTTCGCCGGTAAGTGCTTCAGGTTCTTCGCCAAGAGGGGAATGTGGTGGATGGAAGGGATTAGAAAATGGTATTACGAACAGGTTCTACCGAGCTCTTAGAGCATACCTTCAGAGTTTGGTTTACGTTGTTTCAGCTCTTATTGCATCTAATAAGTGAAGGTACTTCCTTGGGCATTTCAATGAACTTGACAGTCGGGATTTTACGTTGTTTCAGAGTTTGGTTTCACGATTCAATATTTCAACCGGTTCTCCTAGGAAAGAAAGTTTGTCATTGATTGTAGGCTCGTCGAAGAGGATAACAAGTTCTTGTTTCACAAGACACTTCTTCAAGTTTGATACACGGAATGTAGGATGAACGGAGCTCAATTGAGTCGAAAGATTGAAATAGTAAGCAACGGGTCCAATAAGCCCCAAGATTTCAAAAGGATCAAAATATCGCGGATTTAGCTTTCTACGTTTCTCAAAATGGATTGCACCTTTTCAAGGTGCGACTTTTAACATTGCATGGTCATCCACTTGGAATTCAAGAGGTTTACGTCTAACATCGGCATAGCTCTTTTGGCGACTACGGGCCGTCTTGAGCCTTTCTTGGATTTGAATAATTTTTCGGTTGTTTCATGAACGAGTTCGGGTGCGGTGGTTTGCTTGTCACCTACTTCGGTTCAACAATTTAAGAAAACGACAATTACGGCTATACGAGTCTTCGAAAAGCGTGGCGTTAATACTCGAATGAAAATTATTGTAGAAAGAGAATTCGGCTAAAGGCAAATACTTTTCTCAAGTAAATTTGAAGTTGATAACGCAAATTCGTATTATGGTTTCCAAGGTTTGAATCGTATGTTTGCTCGGTCTGTCGGGTTGTGGTTGATGTGCGGTACTCATGTCTAAACGTGGTCCCGAGGCTTTTTGTAAGGCACCCCGAAATCTAGAAGTGAAACGAGGATCTCGATCCGAAATGAGGTACATTTCTTTAAGGTATATTGAACAAGTTCGTTAGGACTTCAAAACGTTAGTTAGAACAAGTTTCTCAAGAAATTCGCGCCGCGAAAGATTTATCGGTTTCCGAAAACGTTCGTTAGAGCAAGTTTCTTATCGGTTTCTGAAAACGTTTGTTAGAGCAGGTTTCTTATCGGTTTTTGAAAACGTTCGTTAGTCACCCTCGTAGTAAATACTAGTATAACGTGAAGAGTCTCTCTCTCCATTGAGAATTTAGAATAAAGATTTCCTTAAACGGAAGTACGAGTGTAAGGCGAGAGAAGTTTCCGCCTCGATGTGAGCATAACAAGCATATTGTAGTTCGTCAATAAAATTGAACGAAAACGAGATAGTATACACGTGTAACATATGGTTGATGTCGAAAGAATTTGTCATTCATTTGGAAGCATAAATATGGTTCGACAATAATCGACGATGTGTCCCGGGTATGGTTGTTATCAGTATTCTAGGAGTTTTCAGATGTTCAAACAAGAAAAATGAAGTCATGTACATGGCACATGGTGGTGATTAGGTTTATCGAGTCCAATCACCATCACGTCTCATTAGAACTTTGGTATGACTTACCATAATATAACTACTTTGATTGAGTGTCGTTATATTATGCTAACTCATACCTCCATTCCCACATCACTCCATAGAATCAAGTTTGTGTAATCGTGAAGTTTTAAAATGAACAAAGGGTAACGACGTCTCTAACGTGACTCGTATTGGATCGAAAGAATTAATGCAACTCTAAAGAAGCGTTCCCCGAGGGAAGTGTATAAATGATTGTTCACATCAATGCGGTTCAAGTCAAACATTAATGTCTTTAGGCACGAGAAAGAGTAACGAATTATGATAACGAGTAGTACGTAACCGTAGTGATAAATAGTGATGACGATACTCATCTAAAGTAGTGGTGGTAACTTTACAACATTTGTGGATAGTAAGCTGAGACGGGGTGAATAACAACGTGGGAGACAGAGTTCCCGAACTAGTATAACTAATGAAGTCGTCGTCATCCTTACAAGTATGAATCTTGAAATTAACGTGTGTCACCATAAATGGCAGAGTACAAGTTCGTATGATGAAAATTTGGTACCATTAAGATGTTCACCTAAGAAAAATTCAAGTATAATGCACAAGTAGTCAAGTAAGTGCTATCTATAGCAAATGCAAGTCAGGATGCAATGATTAACTATTCGATTGTAGTCTAGATTCACTAATGCGTCCTAACGACTCAGTCAGACACACTAATGCATATCCTAGTTCCCTACAACCAACGCTCTGATACCATCTGTAACGACCCGACAAAATCGTCATTGACGACGCCGTTAACTTAGGTCCCGTTGTGTGATCATAGTCCCTAAATGAGACACGTTTGACCAAAATTATGTCGCATTCATTTGAAACGTATAAGACTTACAAAGTCTAGTTTACCAAATGGATCGACAACAAGTTTAAGTTTACAAAAGTAGTAATGTATAAATGAAATAACTTGCGACATAATTAGTTGAAAATCACGGTTGCTATAAATAGCATAAGTATGTAAACATTTATTTGAATCCAAAGGTGCTATCACTAGCGTATGCATGTATGCTTGACTCCAAGCAAGTAATCAAAGTGTATGCATGTATGCTTGACCCCAAGCAAGTATGAGTGTACACGGAAGCATGTATCAAATTGCCATTCATGAACCTGAGAAACATATAGAAAACTGTCAACGAAAAAACGTTGGTGAAATCATAGGTGTTTGTAAACGTTGTTTTTGAACCACAAGATTTTGTATTTCCATAACGTTGATTATCTAAATCGTTGCATTCCAAAAGTATGATCGCGAGCACCCAATTATCAAGACTTAACAGTTTTGTACCCTGTTACGTAGTGTTAGAACATACACTAAACCCGAAAATATATTTCATCCGCTAACGGTAGCGAACCGTCCGAATAAGGCTTGTCAAGCCCATGTGATCACATAATATAAGTTCTCGCTTATACCCTGTAAGTGTAACTAATGATAATTGAATTGAGGCTTTTTGTTCTAACTCGCTGTGAAATGTTTTTTTTCGTACTTGTGTTCAAAGTATAAAGTATAAACCGTATATGTTTCTCATCCCATGATTTAAAAGTATAAAAGTTGTTGAAAAGATGGGACTATGATCTCACCTCGAGTGCACGAGTATAAATGTACTTCACAAAGTAAACGTGTGCATGAAAGTTGCTTAGCCTTGACCTAAACAAGTAAGTTGTATCAATTAACCGGTTACGACACAAGGTCGGGCGAAATGTGTTCAATTAGTTCTATGGCTCGTTACGACTTGAATATATAGCATGTGAATCACGTTGTCAAGTTTCATGAAAGAATCAAGTATAAAAGCACGTTAGAACGATTGCAAAAATGTTTGGTTAAGCTTGACTAAAAGTCAAACTTGGTCAAAGTCAACGAAAAAGTCAACGGGGTCGGGTCGGGTATCCGACAATTTTTCTGAGGTTTTTATTCATATATAAGCATGTTGGCCAAGTTTCATGTTGATCGGGGGTGCGTAGCATACTTAGAATTAAACAAAAACGCGTATTTTTGGACAGACGGGGCCCGGAGCGGCGCTCCAGAACCCTGAGCGGCGCTCAGTATGCCTGTTCAGCAAGTCTGGCAGTTTTTGAACACTCAAGCACGGATCCAACTTCAAACGATCATAACTTATGAACCGTATACATTCAAAACACGTATCTTATATCGTTGAAAAGGTAATTTAATAAGGAATACAACTAAACATATTTCATGATTCAAATCCATCATTAACAACAATAAAAACCTCAATAAATGATCGTTAAATGTTCAAAATCGAAGTTTCAAGTTCATAAAACGCATTTCTTGACTCGGGAATCCAATTTACACATACGATATGACGTTTTGAAGGTAATGAAACATACAATATAACTAAATACTTACTAACAACATTTCATAGCATTCAATGCGTCAAAAGTTTATTTTAAAGTTCATCAAACCCTAACCAAGATCATGAATTCAACCATTTTGCAAATGAAGCTTTTCTAAATCAACCAACACATCAGATTGAAGCTAATGATGCTAATAACACATTTAATACATGAACTTTAACATTTAAACAACATTTAATCACTCAAAACTCAAGATAAAACAAACCCATTTCAAGTTCGTGCTAGTTTATGCAAAACAACAAGATCGAGCAATTAAATCATATATTCATGCTAGACACGAGCCATAGACACTAACTAACACTATTTCAAGTCAAAAACACTAAGAACATGAAATCTAGAGTTTTAGAAATGTTACCCAAATGAGATGAAATTGGTACCAAAATGTAGAGGGTGATGAGAGGATTCCAAAAGTACAAATCGTTTTGTTGTAAGCTTTCTTGAAATGATTTAGATGATGATTTTGTGAAATGGGTGTTAGTGTGTGTTCTTGAGATGGAGAGAAAAAGGGAAGTAAGAAAAGAGAAAGTTGAATGGGTGGTGGTGGTGAAGTGGTTGACTAGTTGACGTAGTCACCACTTTGCCCCCTTGGCAACTTCGATCCCTCAAGTTTAAAAGCGGGTACGTGAATTAACCGAACGAATATTTTAAAAATGCAAATTAACGAGCGATGTTATAATTAAATAACGGGAATATTAAGAACGTTAGTTAACGAAAGATACGAATTTAGATAACGAAAGATATTATAAAAAAAAAAAGAGGGTGTTATAAATAAATTTAACGGAAAAACGCGGGATGTTACAATATTTATCATCTCGACATAGATAATGTGATATTGGACATGGTGTTTGTAATATCGACATTCGAGGGTTCAAATGACATGGGTTTTTGAAAGTCATATGAAAATTTACACCGAAAGTGTAATAACAGAGAGGATTTAGATATAACAAGTGATGATTAAGTATCAATGATCAGGAGATATCCATTTAGGATACATGAATGTAAAATTTCAAGATTCGATTGTTTACAACTTTTATAGTACATGAAAGTTTGTTAAATGAGTATGGGATAGATATATATTTTGATTAGAATGAGTTCTTCATATCTACTAATATCAAGATGATCATTTTTCTCCTTTCATGCCCTTTGCATTTGGGTTTTTGAACAGATAGCTTGAGAGTTTTTCTTTGATTCACTTTCTATTCCATACGTCATGATATTGGAATATATCTATGAATTACCGGAATATAATCACGTTGGCCACCGTCATTATATTTCACTAATTCATATTTCCATTCCAAGGTCACTCCATAAGGTCAGGATATGTGATCAATGATGATTTCTAATATAGTGTGTTAAGGATAGCAGCAATCTTAGCTGGATCGACAACATGTCGGTTTTAAGCCAAAATTTGCACTTGGAAAAGTTTGCATAGTGTTGTTTTTCTTAAGAGTTCAAGAATGAATTTGCAAATGTTGATCACGTCCTTTCTCACTCTTGGAGAAGATTGAAATGTCATCCATGAAAACAGTTACGAACTTGTCGAGTTATGGTTGACTAGTTTTAAGTTGCAGTCTTTATTGACTTGGTCGACTTTCACATCTTTGAAAGTTATAGAAGTTGTGAAAGTTATGAAATGGACATGGTCAAACGAGAAAGTTATGTAACGTCGTGGTAAGAGTTGGTGCGGTTGGGCGAACCATGATTGTTCACTACATAAGTGTAACGACCCTGGATTTTCCAATGTTAATTATTAATAATCATTATTATTAATACTTGTGATTAAACAAATGTATGTTATTACATTTACATGTTGCCATGATTGCCCGTACTTGACTTTAATTGCCCGAAACGTCTTTGTGACACACGAAACTTTCACGAATAATATTTTTAGAATATTATTTACATTCATGATTGATTTTATTAATCATTTTAATTAACTGAGGTTATTAGTTAATTACTTGGGCTTTATTTGGATTTAGATGTTAATTACTTGAACTTGGGCCTTTATTAGTGTTAATGGACCTATGAAGCCTACCCTACTTCTTTAGTGGACTTATTAGCCCATACTTACATGTAAGTAACCCATTTAAGTGTAACTGGTTAGTTTAACTCACAAGGAATCTAGTTACTACATAATCCCCATGCAAGCACACCTAATAACCAAACTATTAAGGCTTTTCATGCAAGTGACCATTAAACATTTCCCTTCCCTTTTTCTTGCTGCAGGCCGTCAGCCAATATGGGAGGCAAGGGAGTCTTTTTTTCAAACCTTGTTATTTGTTACTTGTATTTCTCTCCCATTTTACACACACTTTTACTTGCATCTTATTTTCTCTCTTTATTCTCTCTAATTCTTGTAAGTAACAAGCTTCTTCCTCCCTTCTTTTCTTTGACCAAACCGAAACTAAACACCCTTAATCTGAAATGTCCCATTCTTATTGATTAAAAACGTTCCATATTAATTGATTTCGTTGCGAGGTTTTGACCTCTATATGAGACGTTTTTCAAAGACTGCATTCATTTTAAAACAAACCATAACCTTTATTTCATCAATAAAGGTTTAAAAAGCTTTACGTAGATTATCAAATAATGATAATCTAAAATATCCTGTTTACACACGACCATTACATAATGGTTTACAATACAAATATGTTACAACAAAATAAGTTTCTTGAATGCAGTTTTTACACAATATCATACAAGCATGGACTCCAAATCTCGTCCTTATTTAAGTATGCGACAGCGGAAGCTCTTAATAATCACCTGAGAATAAACATGCTTAAAACGTCAACAAAAATGTTGGTGAGTTATAGGTTTAACCTATATATATCAAATCATAATAATAGACCACAAGATTTCATATTTCAATACACATCCCATACATAGAGATAAAAATCATTCATATGGTGAACACCTGGTAACCGACATTAACAAGATGCATATATAAGAATATCCCCATCATTCCGGGACACCCTTCGGATATGATATAAATTTCGAAGTACTAAAGCATCCGGTACTTTGGATGGGGTTTGTTAGGCCCAATAGATCTATCTTTAGGATTCGCGTCAATTAGGGTGTCTGTTCCCTAATTCTTAGATTACCAGACTTAATAAAAAGTGGCATATTCGATTTCGATAATTCAACCATAGAATGTAGTTTCACGTACTTGTGTCTATTTTGTAAATCATTTATAAAACCTGCATGTATTCTCATCCCAAAAATATTAGATTTTAAAAGTGGGACTATAACTCACTTTCACAGATTTTTACTTCGTCGGGAAGTAAGACTTGGCCACTGGTTGATTCACGAACCTATAACAATATATACATATATATCAAAGTATGTTCAAAATATATTTACAACACTTTTAATATATTTTGATGTTTTAAGTTTATTAAGTCAGCTGTCCTCGTTAGTAACCTACAACTAGTTGTCCACAGTTAGATGTACAGAAATAAATCGATAAATATTATCTTGAATCAATCCACGACCCAGTGTATACGTATCTCAGTATTGATCACAACTCAAACTATATATATTTTGGAATCAACCTCAACCCTGTATAGCTAACTCCAACATTCACATATAGAGTGTCTATGGTTGTTCTGAAATATATATAGATGTGTCGACATGATAGGTCGAAACATTGTATACGTGTCTATGGTATCTCAAGATTACATAATATACAATACAAGTTGATTAAGTTATGGTTGGAATAGATTTGTTACCAATTTTCACGTAGCTAAAATGAGAAAAATTATCCAATCTTGTTTTACCCATAACTTCTTCATTTTAAATCCGTTTTGAGTGAATCAAATTGCTATGGTTTCATATTGAACTATATTTTATGAATCTAAACAGAAAAAGTATAGGTTTATTGTCGAAAAAATAATTTACAAGTCATTTTTGTAAAGGTAGTCATTTCAGTCGAAAGAACGACGTCTAGATGACCATTTTAGAAAACATACATCCACTTTGAGTTTAACCATAGTTTTTGGATATAGTTTCATGTTCATAATAAAAATCATTTTCTCATAATAACAACTTTTAAATCAAAGTTTATCATAGTTTTTAATTAACTAACCCAAAACAGCCTGCGGTGTTACTACGACGGCGTAAATCCGGTTTTACGGTATTTTTCGTGTTTCCAGGTTTTAAATAATTAAGTTAGCATATCATATAGATATAGAACATGTGTTTAGTTGATTTTAAAAGTCAAGTTAGATGGATTAACTTTTGTTTGCGAACAAGTTTAGAATTAACTAAACTATGTTCTAGTGATTACAAGTTTAAACCTTCGAATAAGATAGCTTTATATGTATGAATCGAATGATGTTATGAACATCATTACTACCTTAAGTTCCTTGGATAAACCTACGGGAAAAGAGAAAAATGGATCTAGCTTCAACGGATCCTTGGATGGCTCGAAGTTCTTGAAGCAGAATCATGACACGAAAACAAGTTTAAGTAAGATCATCACTTGAAATAAGATTGTTATAGTTATAGAAATTGAACCAAAGTTTGAATATGATTATTACCTTGTATTAGAATGATAACCTACTGTAAGAAACAAAGATTTCTTGAGGTTGGATGATCACCTTACAAGATTGGAAGTGAGCTAGCAAACTTGAAAGTATTCTTGATTTTATGTAACTAGAACTTGTAGAATATATGAAGAACACTTAGAACTTGAAGATAGAACTTGAGAGAGATCAATTAGATGAAGAAAATTGAAGAATGAAAGTGTTTGTAGGTGTTTTTGGTCGTTGGTGTATGGATTAGATATAAAGGATATGTAATTTTGTTTTCATGTAAATAAGTCATGAATGATTACTCATATTTTTGTAATTTTATGAGATATTTCATGCTAGTTGCCAAATGATGGTTCCCACATGTGTTAGGTGACTCACATGGGCTGATAAGAGCTGATCATTGGAGTGTATATACCAATAGTACATACATCTAAAAGCTGTGTATTGTACGAGTACGAATACGGGTGCATACGAGTAGAATTGTTGATGAAACTGAACGAGGATGTAATTGTAAGCATTTTTGTTAAGTATAAGTATTTTGATAAGTGTATTGAAGTCTTTCAAAAGTGTATAAATACATATTAAAACACTACATGTATATACATTTTAACTGAGTCGTTAAGTCATCGTTAGTCGTTACATGTAAGTGTTGTTTTGAAACCTTTAGGTTAACGATCTTGTTAAATGTTGTTACCCCAATGTTTATAATATCAAATGAGATTTTAAATTATTATATTATCATGATATTATCATGTATGAATATCTCTTAATATGATATATATACATTAAATGTCTTTACAACGATAATCGTTACATATATGTCTCGTTTAAAAATCATTAAGTTAGTAGTCTTGTTTTTACATATGTAGTTCATTGTTAATATACTTAATGATATGTTTACTTATCATAGTATCATGTTAACTATATATATATATCCATATATATGTCATCATTTAGTTTTTACAAGTTTTAACGTTCGTGAATCACCGGTCAACTTGGGTGGTCAATTGTCTATATGAAACATATTTCAATTAAGCAAGTCTTAACAAGTTTGATTGCTTAACATGTTGGAATCATTTAATCATGTAAATATCAATCTCAATTAATATATATAAACATGGAAAAATTCGGGTCACTAGAGTACCTACCCGTTAAATAAATTTCGTCCCGAAATTTTAAGCTGTTGAAGGTGTTGACGAATCTTCTGGAAATAGATGCGGGTATTTCTTCTTCATCTGATCTTCACACTCCCAGGTGAACTCGGGTCCTCTACGAGCATTCCATCGAACCTTAACAATTGGTATCTTGTTTTGCTTAAGTCTTTTAACCTCACGATCCATTATTTCGACGGGTTCTTCGATGAATTGAAGTTTTTCGTTGATTTGGATTTCATCTAACGGAATAGTGAGATCTTCTTTAGCAAAACATTTCTTCAAATTGGAGACGTGGAAAGTGTTATGTACAGCCGCGAGTTGTTGAGGTAACTCAAGTCGGTAAGCTACTGGTCCGACACGATCAATAATCTTGAATGGTCCAATATACCTTGGATTTAGTTTCCCCCGTTTACCAAATCGAACAACGCCTTTCCAAGGTGAAACCTTAAGCATGACCATTTCTCCAATTTCAAACTCTATATCTTTTCTTTTACTGTCCGCGTAGCTCTTTTGTCGACTCTGGGCGGTTTTCAATCTTTGTTGAATTTGGATGATTTTCTCGGTAGTTTCTTGTATTATCTCCGGACCCGTAATCTGTCTATCCCCCACTTCACTCCAACAAATCGGAGACCTGCACTTTCTACCATAAAGTGCTTCAAACAGCGCCATCTCAATGCTTGAATGGTAGCTGTTGTTGTTGGAAAATTCTGCTAACGGTAGATGTCGATCCCAACTGTTTCCGAAATCAATAACACATGCTCGTAGCATGTCTTCAAGTGTTTGTATCGTCCTTTCGCTCTGCCCATCTGTTTGTGGATGATAGGCAGTACTCATGTCTAGACGAGTTCCTAATGCTTGCAGTAATGTCTGCCAGAATCTTGAAATAAATCTGCCATCCCTATCAGAGATAATAGAGATTGGTATTCCATGTCTGGAGACGACTTCCTTCAAATACAGTCGTGCTAACTTCTCCATCTTGTCATCTTCTCTTATTGGCAGGAAGTGTGCTGATTTGGTGAGACGATCAATTATTACCCAAATAGTATCAAAACCACTTGCAGTCCTTGGTAATTTAGTGATGAAATCCATGGTAATGTTTTCCCATTTCCATTCCGGGATTTCGGGTTGTTGAAGTAGACCTGATGGTTTCTGATGCTCAGCTTTGACCTTAGAACACGTCAAACATTCTCCTACGTATTTAGCAACATCGGCTTTCATACCCGGCCACCAAAAATATTTCTTGAGATCCTTGTACATCTTCCCCGTTCCAGGATGTATTGAGTATCTGGTTTTATGAGCTTCTCTAAGTACCATTTCTCTCATATCTCCAAATTTTGGTACCCAAATCCTTTCAGCCCTATACCGGGTTCCGTCTTCCCGAATATTAAGATGCTTCTCCGATCCTTTGGGTATTTCATCCTTTAAATTTCCCTCTTTTAAAACTCCTTGTTGCGCCTCCTTTATTTGAGTAGTAAGGTTATTATGAATCATTATATTCATAGATTTTACTCGAATGGGTTCTCTGTCCTTCCTGCTCAAGGCATCGGCTACCACATTTGCCTTCCCCGGGTGGTAACGAATCTTAAAGTCGTAATCATTCAATAATTCAATCCACCTACGCTGCCTCATATTCAGTTGTTTCTGATTAAATATGTGTTGAAGACTTTTGTGGTCGGTATATATAATACTTTTGACCCCATATAAGTAGTGCCTCCAAGTCTTTAATGCAAACACAACCGTGCCTAATTCTAAATCATGCGTCGTATAATTTTGTTCGTGAATCTTCAATTGTCTAGACGCATAAGCAATCACCTTCGTTCGTTGCATTAATACACAACCGAGACCTTGCTTTGATGCGTCACAATAAATCACAAAATCATCATTCCCTTCAGGCAATGACAATATAGGTGCCGTAGTTAGCTTTTTCTTCAATAACTGAAACGCTTTCTCTTGTTCATCATTCCATTCCAATTTCTTCCCTTTATGAGTTAATGCAGTCAAGGGTTTTTCTATTCTGGAAAAGTCTTGGATGAACCTTCTGTAGTAACCAGCTAGTCCTAAAAACTGGCGTATGTGTTTCGGAGTTTTCGGGGTTTCCCACTTTTCAACAGTTTCTATCTTTGCCGGATCCACCTTAATACCTTCTTTGTTCACTATGTGACCGAGGAATTGAACTTCTTCCAACCAAAATGCACACTTTGAAAACTTAGCGTACAATTCTTCCTTCCTCAATACTTCTAACACCTTTCTCAAATGTTCACCGTGTTCTTGGTCATTCTTTGAGTAAATTAGTATGTCATCAATGAAAACAATGACAAACTTGTCAAGGTATGGTCCACACACTCGGTTCATAAGGTCCATGAACACAGCTGGTGCATTAGTTAAACCAAACGGCATGACCATAAA
Organism: Rutidosis leptorrhynchoides; assembly: GCF_046630445.1. Classification (NCBI taxonomy): domain Eukaryota; kingdom Viridiplantae; phylum Streptophyta; class Magnoliopsida; order Asterales; family Asteraceae; genus Rutidosis; species Rutidosis leptorrhynchoides. The sequence continues at coordinate 10,333,191 of NC_092340.1, read as the reverse complement.
CTCGTAATGACTGTAACGTGTTCTGAAAGCAGTCTTTGGAATATCATCTTCTTTCACCCGCATTTGATGATACCCGGAACGTAAGTCAATCTTTGAATAAACAGACGAGCCTTGTAGTTGATCAAATAAGTCGTCGATTCTCGGTAGTGGGTAACGGTTTTTGATGATAAGTTTGTTCAACTCTCTGTAGTCAATACACAACCTAAATGTACCATCCTTCTTTTTGACAAACAAAATAGGAGCTCCCCATGGTGATGTGCTTGGTCGAATGAAACCACGTTCTAATAGTTCTTGCAGTTGGCTTTGCAGTTCTTTCATCTCACTGGGTGCGAGTCTATAAGGAGCACGAGCTATTGGTGCAGCTCCTGGTACAAGATCTATTTGAAATTCAACAGATCGATGTGGAGGTAGTCCCGGTAATTCTTTCGGAAATACATCGGGAAATTCTTTTGCGACGGGAACATCATTGATGCTCTTTTCTTTAGTTTGTACTTTCTCGACGTGTGCTAGAACAGCATAGCAACCTTTTCTTATTAGTTTTTGTGCCTTCAAATTACTAATAAGATGTAGCTTCGTGTTGCCCTTTTCTCCGTACACCATTAAGGGTTTTCCTTTTTCTCGTATAATGCGAATTGCATTTTTGTAACAAACGATCTCTGCTTTCACTTCTTTCAACCAGTCCATACCTATTATCACATCAAAACTCCCTAACTCTACTGGTATCAAATCAATCTTAAATGTTTCGCTAACCAGTTTAATTTCTCGATTCCGACATATATTATCTGCTGAAATTAACTTACCATTTGCTAATTCGAGTAAAAATTTACTATCCAAAGGCGTCAATGGACAACTTAATTTAGCACAAAAATCTCTAATCATATAGCTTCTATCCGCACCCGAATCAAATAAAACGTAAGCAGATTTATTGTCAATAAGAAACGTACCCGTAACAAGCTCCGGGTCTTCTTGTGCCTCTGCCGCATTAATATTGAAAACTCTTTCGCGGCCTTGTCCATTCGTGTTCTCCTGGTTCGGGCAATTTCTAATAATGTGGCCCGGTTTTCCACATTTATAACAAACTACATTGGCATAACTTGCTCCGACACTACTTGCTCCGCCATTACTCGTTCCGACACCATTTGTTCCTTTCGTTCTATTAACCCCTGGTCCGTAGACCTCACACTTCGCAGCGCTATGACCATTTCTTTTATACTTGTTGCAAAATTTGGTGCAGAACCCCGAGTGATACTTTTCACACCTTTGGCATAGCTGCTTTTGATTGTTGTTGTTGTTGCGGTTATTATTGTTGTTGGGATGATTGTTGTAGTTGCTGTTGTTGTTGTTGTTGTTGTTGTTGTTGTTGGGCCGTTTGTTGTAGTTACGATTGATGTTGCGATTGTTGGGATAATTGTTGCGATTGCTGTTGTTGTTGTATTGGTGATTCTTATCACCGTTTTCCTCCCACTTTCTTTTGACTTGCTTCACATTGGCCTCTTCAGCAGTCTGTTCTTTAATTCTTTCTTCAATCTGGTTCACTAGTTTGTGAGCCATTCTACATGCCTGTTGTATGGAGGCGGGCTCGTGTGAACTTATATCTTCTTGGATTCTTTCCGGTAATCCTTTCACAAACGCGTCGATCTTCTCTTCCTCATCTTCGAATGCTCCCGGACACAATAGGCACAATTCTGTGAATCGTCTTTCGTACGTGGTAATATCAAATCCTTGGGTTCGTAACCCTCTAAGTTCTGTCTTGAGCTTATTGACCTCGGTTCTGGGACGGTACTTCTCGTTCATCAAGTGCTTGAATGCTGACCACGGTAGTGCATACGCATCGTCTTGTCCCACTTGCTCTAGATAGGTATTCCACCATGTTAACGCAGAACCTGTGAAGGTATGCGTAGCGTACTTCACTTTGTCCTCTTCAGTACACTTACTTATGGCAAACACCGATTCGCCCTTCTCGGTCCACCGTTTCAATCCGATCGGTCCTTCGGTTCCATCAAATTCCAAAGGTTTGCAGGCAGTGAATTCTTTGTAGGTGCATCCTACACGATTTCCTGTACTGCTAGATCCAAGGTTATTGTTGGTATGTAGCGCAGCCTGTACTGCGGCTATGTTTGAAGCTAGAAAAGTACGGAATTCCTCTTCATTCATATTCACGGTGTGTCGAGTAGTCGGTGCCATTTCCTTCAAAATAGTCAAATGGAACAAGTTAATCATACAGAATATTAAGAGTAGTTAATAGTATTTCGTAGCATAATATGAACTCATTTATAAAAGCTTTTTCTTCATATTAGCGTTTTATAAGTTTAAATTCGGGTAGTACCTACCCGTTAAGTTCATACTTAGTAGCTAATATACAATTCAACTACTACAATTCTATATAAAAAACTGATTATAATAATATTTCGCGTTCAAACTTTTTCACAATATTTTACAAACTTACAATACCGCTTATTTTACATATAGCATGAAATATAGCACACAATAAATTTGATACAAGATGGTTGTGAAGATAATTCTAGCTAGTACACAAGTCGTTCAGCAAAGGCAATAAAGACACGTAATTCATACGTCCAGAAACAAGTCATGCATTCTGGTTTTACTAGGATTACTTCCCATCCTTGGTCTTGTGGAACATAACCGTTATGGCCGTTGATAAGACAGTGTGTTGTAACGTCGTCAAAGGGACGAGGGTTACGTAATGTCCAACAGTCCCGTAACAATCTAAAAACCTCATTTCTTACCCCAATTACCGACTCCGTCACTTGTGGGAACGTTTTGTTTAATAGTTATAGCCCGATGTTCTTGTTCTCACTTTGGTGAGAAGCGAACATTACTAATCCGTAAGCATAACATGCTTCTTTATGTTGCATGTTAGCCGCTTTTTCTAAATCACGAAGTCCAATATTCGGATATATTGAGTCAAAATAATTTCTTAACCCATTGCGTAAGATAGCATTTGGGTTCCCCGCAATATATGCGTCAAAGTAAACACATCGTAACTTATGGATTTCCCAATGTGATATCCCCCATCTTTCGAACGAAAGCCTTTTATAAACCAAGGCATTCTTGGAACGTTCTTCGAATGTCTTACAAACTGATCTCGCCTTAAATAGTTGTGCCGAAGAATTCTGACCGACTCTAGACAATATTTCATCAATCATGTCTCTGGGTAGGTCTCTTAAAATATTGGGTTGTCTATCCATTTTGTGTTTTTATACTGTAAAATAGACAAGAGTTAGATTCATAAAAAAAAAATACTTATTAATACAAGCAATTTTTACATATATCTTAAAGCATAAGCACACTATATTACATATATTACACCACACGAATACAACTATCTTATTCCGACTCGCTTGTTTCTTCTTCTTCGGTTTTGGTTCGTTTTGCCAAGTTTCTAGGGATATATGTTGTTCCCCTAATACGAGCCGTCGTTTTCTACATTGGTTTAGAAAAACCTGGTGGTTTAGAGGTTCCTGGGTCATTGTTACAACTTAAGGACTTCGGGGGTTGACGATACATATAAAGTTCATCGGGGTTGGAATTAGATTTCTCTATTTTTATGCCCTTTCCCTTATTATTTTCTTTTGCCTTTTTAAATTCAGTTGGGGTAATTTCTATAACATCATCGGAATTCTCGTCGGAATTCGATTCATCGGAGAATTGGTAATCCTCCCAATATTTTGCTTCCTTGGCGGAAACATCATTAACCATAATTAACCTTGGTCGGTTGGTTGAGGATTTTCTTTTACTTAACCGTTTTATTATTTCCCCCACCGGTTCCGATTCTTCTTCCGGTTCCGATTCTTCTTCCGGTTCCGACTCTTCTTCCGGTTCCTCTTCCGGAACTTGTGAATCAGTCCACGAATCATTCCAATTTACATTTGACTCTTCATTATTATTAGGTGAGTCAATGGGACTTGTTCTAGAGGTAGACATCTATCACATAATATCAAATGCGTTAAGAGATTAATAAATCACATAATATTCACATGTTAAAAATATATAGTTTCCAACAAAATTTCTTAAGCAATCATTTTTCAAATAAACACGGTCGAAGTCCAGACTCACTAATGCATCCTAACAAACTCGATAAGACACACTAATGCAAAATTCTGGTTCTCTAAGACCAACGCTCGGATACCAACTGAAATGTCCCGTTCTTATTGATTAAAAACGTTCCATATTAATTGATTTCGTTGCGAGGTTTTGACCTCTATATGAGACGTTTTTCAAAGAATGCATTCATTTTAAAACAAACCATAACCTTTATTTTATCAATAAAGGTTTAAAAAGCTTTACGTAGATTATCAAATAATGATAATCTAAAATATCCTGTTTACACACGACCATTACATAATGGTTTACAATACAAATATGTTACAACAAAATAAGTTTCTTGAATGCAGTTTTTACACAATATCATACAAGCATGGACTCCAAATCTCGTCCTTATTTAAGTATGCGACAGCGAAAGCTCTTAATAATCACCTGAGAATAAACATGCTTAAAACGTCAACAAAAATGTTGGTGAGTTATAGGTTTAACCTATATATATCAAATCATAATAATAGACCACAAGATTTCATATTTCAATACACATCCCATACATAGAGATAAAAATCATTCATATGGTGAACACCTGGTAACCGACATTAACAAGATGCATATATAAGAATATCCCCATCATTCCGGGACACCCTTCGGATATGATATAAATTTCGAAGTACTAAAGCATCCGGTACTTTGGATGGGGTTTGTTAGGCCTAATAGATATATCTTTAGGATTCGCGTCAATTAGGGTGTCTGTTCCCTAATTCTTAGATTACCAGACTTAATAAAAATGGGCATATTCGATTTCGATAATTCAACCATAGAATGTAGTTTCACGTACTTGTGTCTATTTTGTAAATCATTTATAAAACCTGCATGTATTCTCATCCCAAAAATATTAGATTTTAAAAGTGGGACTATAACTCACTTTCACAGATTTTTACTTCGTCGGGAAGTAAGACTTGGCCACTGGTTGATTCACGAACCTATAACAATATATACATATATATCAAAGTATGTTCAAAATATATTTACAACACTTTTAATATATTTTGATGTTTTAAGTTTATTAAGTCAGCTGTCCTCGTTAGTAACCTACAACTAGCTGTCCACAGTTAGATGTACAGAAATAAATCGATAAATATTATCTTGAATCAATCCACGACCCAGTGTATACGTATCTCAGTATTGATCACAACGCAAACTATATATATTTTGGAATCAACCTCAACCCTGTATAGCTAACTCCAACATTCACATATAGAGTGTCTATGGTTGTTCCGAAATATATATAGATGTGTCGACATGAAAGGTCGAAACATTGTATACGTGTCTATGGTATCTCAAGATTATATAATATACAATACAAGTTGATTAAGTTATGGTTGGAATAGATTTGTTACCAATTTTCACGTAGCTAAAATGAGAAAAATTATCCAATCTTGTTTTACCCATAACTTCTTCATTTTAAATCCGTTTTGAGTGAATCAAATTGCTATGGTTTCATATTGAACTCTATTTTATGAATATAAACAGAAAAAGTATAGGTTTATAGTCAAAAAAATAAGTTACAAGTCATTTTTGTAAAGGTAGTCATTTCAGTCGAAAGAACGACGTCTAGATGACCATTTTAGAAAACATACATCCACTTTGAGTTTAACCAAAATTTTTGGATATAGTTTCATGTTCATAATAAAAATCATTTTCTCAGAATAACAACTTTTAAATCAAAGTTTATCATAGTTTTTAATTAACTAACCCAAAACAGCCCGCGGTGTTACTACGACGGCGTAAATCCGATTTTACGGTGTTTTTCGTGTTTCCAGGTTTTCAATAATTAAGTTAGCATATAATATAGATATAGAACATGTGTTTATTTGATTTTAAAAGTCAAGTTAGAAGGATTAACTTTTGTTTGCGAACAAGTTTAGAATTAACTAAACTATGTTCTAGTGATTACAAGTTTAAACCTTCGAATAAGATAGCTTTATATGTATGAATCGAATGATGTTATGAACATCATTACTACCTTAAGTTCCTTGGATAAACCTACTGAAAAATAGAAAAATGGATCTAGCTTCAACGGATCCTTGGATGGCTCGAAGTTCTTGAAGCAGAATCATGACACGAAAACAAGTTTAAGTAAGATCATCACTTGAAATAAGATTGTTATAGTTATAGAAATTGAACCAAAGTTTGAATATGATTATTACCTTGAATTAGAATGATAACCTACTGTAAGAAATAAAGATTTCTTGAGGTTGGATGATCACCTTACAAGATTGGAAGTGAGCTAGCAAACTTGAAAGTATTCTTGATTTTATGTAACTAGAACTTGTAGAATATATGAAGAACACTTAGAACTTGAAGATAGAACTTGAGAGAGATGAATTAGATGAAGAAAATTGAAGAATGAAAGTGTTTGTAGGTGTTTTTGGTCGTTGGTGTATGGATTAGATATAAAGGATATGTAATTTTGTTTTCATGTAAATAAGTCATGAATGATTACTCATATTTTTGTAATTTTATGAGATATTTCATGCTAGTTGCCAAATGATGGTTCCCACATGTGTTAGGTGACTCACATGGGCTGCTAAGAGCTGATCATTGGAGTGTATATACCAATAGTACATACATCTAAAAGCTGTGTATTGTACGAGTACGAATACGGGTGCATACGAGTAGAATTGTTGATGAAACTGAATGAGGATGTAATTGTAAGCATTTTTATTAAGTAGAAGTATTTTGATAAGTGTATTGAAGTCTTTCAAAAGTGTATAAATACATATTAAAACACTACATGTATATACATTTTAACTGAGTCGTTAAGTCATCGTTAGTCGTTACATGTAAGTGTTGTTTTGAAACCTTTAGGTTAACGATCTTGTTAAATGTTGTTACCCCAATGTTTATAATATCAAATGAGATTTTAAATTATTATATTATCATGATATTATCATGTATGAATATCTCTTAATATGATATATATACATTAAATGTCTTTACAACGATAATCGTTACATATATGTCTCGTTTAAAAATCATTAAGTTAGTAGTCTTGCTTTTACATATGTAGTTTATTGTTAATATACTTAATGATATGTTTACTTATCATAGTATCATGTTAACTATATATATATCCATATATATGTCATCATATAGTTTTTACAAGTTTTAACGTTCGTGAATCACCGGTCAACTTGGGTGGTCAATTGTCTATATGAAACATATTTCAATTAAGCAAGTATTAACAAGTTTGATTGCTTAACATGTTGGAAACATTTAATCATGTAAATATCAATCTCAATTAATATATATAAACATGGAAAAATTCGGGTCACTACATAATCATCATCATCATTTGTTGTTTGATACTTGCTCTTGTTGTGATTAATTACTTGTTCTTGTTTATGGTTACATACTTGTAATAGTTGTTGTTCCTTACTAGTTTCAAGAATCAAACTTACTAGTTTCATTCTTCTTTTATCTTGTATTACAAGAACACTCAAGAACATAAACTTACTAGTTTATGATTCTACCTTTATTGTTTCAAAGATTGTAAGTTCATGGTTGTAAATTATACTTGAAGTTCATGAAGCAAACTTTAAAGTTTACTTTCTAAATATCAAGACTTAGGCTTGAATCTTTAAAGTATGCAACCCATGAACTTATTAACTTGTTTATTTATTTTACCACTTCATTCTTGCACTTTAATTTCATGTTTATTAGTTTAAATGGTCAAGTACTACAAGTTAGTCTTGATCTCATAACTTTCTTGAACTTAAAGTTAACTTTAAAAGTTCAAGAACATGTAAGTAATCTTTCTTTAATTTTAATTTCAAGTACTTGTAATGGATCTAAGTTCTATAGCTTATGGTCTTCTTATTTTGTCATAAACAAGAGCTTTAAAGCTTACATACACTTTATAAGGTGATAATCTAAGTTTTGTAACTTATGGTTTCATTAATGTAAATATACAAGTGTTATTACTTAGGATTTAACTTAATAACTTTAGATCAAGACTTTTGAGTCTTGGATCTTCAAGATCACACTAAGAACTATGTTCTACATCTTAAGATCTTATTTAGTTAGTTTACTTTCAAGTTTGTAGTTCAATATTACTTTTACATTTCATGTATGTGTTGAATCTAAGACTTTGATGTAACTTTGGTTCATCAAAACACTTGCAACACTTAAGTGAGTTGTGCTTCATGTCTTAGACTTACACTTGGGTTATGATGGTCAAACCTTGGTGAAAATGATGCAAACACATCAACGAGTTGTACACTTGAAGCTATATGTATCAAGGATGAGAACCATGATAAGCATCGAGCACCAAGAACCACTGGAACCTACTGACCCTAATGTTTTACTGTTTCTATGTCTGAACGTATGACCTGGGCTACTGTAAAGATGATTTTAAGATAGATATGTTCGAGTAGATAACTTTTCATTTAGGACTCGTCTTAATCCGAGTTACGGTTTAGGATTTATGGCCCTCCGATCGTCCCTATGTCCTTTTAACGTTGTGCTGAAAATTCTGACCTACTCGCACTTAGACCGTCGCCACGGTCAAACGAAGACGAGTTTGCTTCTGGGATTTTTACCACAACTAAAGGACTTATATACGGAGCCATGCCACTGGTCTCACCTTATTTCAGTAGGTATAGAGGCCGTGGTGACTGACCGAACTCAGCCTTTGTTTTAAACTCTTTTCATGAACGAAACTTACTTTACACCTTTTGTTTAATGATGAATGATGATGACCCTTAAGACCTTATTTACATACTTTTAAACCTATTCGGACGATTTACTGACTTATTAATATTTGACTTAGGTTGAGGACCGTTTGGATAACCTACACACATGCTAACTTCCCGACTCATACTTTACCGCTACTTATCATTGTGAGTTATAGCATTCCCTTTTTACTTTAACTATTTGGGGAACTGAGAATACATGCGTATTTTACGTTTTACATACTAGGCACGAGTACTTAAACTTTATATATGTGTGGGTTATACAACGGCATAAACATTCCCTTTAGCTCGGTAACGTTTAGTCATTGGTTTTTGAACCGGTGAACGCGAATCTTAGATATGGATCCATAGGGTTTGACATCCCCACTCGGGCTAGTTGCGCTAGCATTTAACGAGTGTTTAATACTTCGTGAAACATACACACTTGCCAAGTGCACTTTCAGGGGGTATATTATTAAACGTTAAGTTAGTTACCGAGTGCCCACGGTTAAACATATACTTTGTCATACTGATTTGGATTACTGTTTGAAATGCTCTTTGTAGCACTGAAATCTCGTGGCCTACCTTATGTTACTGTTATACTTAAACTATAGCTTACCAACATTCGTGTTGACATTTTTAAGCATGTATTTCTCAGGTGCTTAAGGTTTGCTTGCTTCCGCTGTACTAGTCATGCTTTGTAGACACCCGCTGCGCTTATTAGAGATGTCACCGCATGAAACGTTATTTTGCATTCAAACATGAAACTTCTGAAACGATATATTTGTAACGACCTATGGGTCACGTACTATTACATATGCTTGCTATTCGTAGAAGCATACTTTTGGGTTGTTAAACATTTGACGTTGGTTACGACGTCACCTTTTATTATGAATGCAAACTTGTTTTGAAATCGCATATAGTACTTAACCTTGTAATGATCCTGTCGTTGATGGTCCGTACATGATGAATTTGTACGGGGCATCACATTTGGTATCAGAGCATTGGTTATAGGGAATTAGGTTGCATTAGTGAGTCTAAGACCGACTTGAGTAGGATTCACTATTAGGACTAATCTACAACTTGCTAGTTTACTTGTTTCCGCTGAACTTACTGCATGCTGCTGCTTACTTTTACTGCTATACGCCGTATGCTACTACATGTTTTCACTACTGCATGCTACTATTTGCTTTCGATTGCATGCTACTGTGTTATATTACTGCATGTTACTGCTTAGTACTACTGCATGCCACTACCTACTTCTACTGCTGTATGAACTTGTTGCATGCTACTGATTACCTTTTACTGCTATGTAAACTCGCTGTATGTTTTTGCTTACACTCGCTACTTCATGCTACTATCTGCCTTTAACATATTACTTCGGTATGATACTGTTACTATTGCCATGCTACGAGCTGCTGTAGACGATCTAGGCTGCTGTAGTTGTTATGCCTGATTACACTCTTGCTACATGTCTACTATTCAATATACCGACTTGGAGAACTTATCTTTCCCGGTTCACATGTTTTCCTGAACTACTTTCCCACTCATCTAATCCTAAGAACTAGTAGTGTAATCCACCTGTTACTACTGCCCCATCGTTCCAGAGATCGAAACATTACTTCACGCAATCTAGAAGATTGTTCAGTTGACACATACCATGTACGCTTTCATGACCGTCACTCATCTCTTTCATTCTTCACCACTACTCGACGACCTAACGACACTTCTATATTTAGGCATTGGAGAAGTCGGGAAGACATCTCCTTTCACAAACTCATAGTGTCTTTCACTGATGCTCAGCCATACCCAAAGACTTGGGAGTCGCCTCAAGACATATCGTATTACTACTTGCTACACGAACAACTCGACACGAGACCCATATTGAATTTCTAGAAAGGAACCTAACGACATTACCTGAACCCGAACATTTTGAAGAAACTTCGGGACACTTAGGCATTAATACATGATCTACGGAACCTACGCACCCACATCGAGAAACTGTGAGATTAGTTATGTCGATTCTATTTTGAGACAACACAGATAAAGCACCGTTAGATGAAATTGAGTAGAACTTGAAGTGATCACGTTACATTGACCATGTGTAGTGATATTGGAATGAACGTACAATTTAGTACAATATAATGACACCAGGCCAGCGTGATTATATTGAAGTAAATCATGCAGAAGTTCCAATGTTACTACATGAGGAATATGGGGTGATCCAGGGAAATTTCTGGCAGGGATCACTTGAGCATACGCATTATAGTCTGTTAAAGGTAGGGAAGGAATAACCACGTAGCCCAGATATTATACAAAAGGGGCTTTGATTGCAGAATTGATAACCCGAAAATTTGTTATAGGTATCGACACCCTGGACATTTAAGGAAAAAGTTCTCAAATAGGAAAAACCTTGTACTGACTCTCAGTTATGGAAACCCGCATGGATCCTGATTTTAGTTAGGGTACGTTTCATCACAACGTTTTATTGTCTCAAGGTTGTTCAATACTGGAGCGATAGAAACCTTATATCTAAGAACCTTAGTGTTATGACTAATAAGCCAATAACAACCATGAGCGTTAAGTATTCTATAGGACAAGCAAAAGGTAAGCTGAGAAAGATAGAGGAATAACTTAAGGTAGTACTTTAAGATTAACAGGTGGGTCATTTGGAGATGACCTTATATTAACCAAACTTGGAAGTTTTAATGGAGTAGTTGAAAAGGATTGGTTACCTACGTACAGGCATATGTTATTTGAGAAGATTGAAAAAAAAAAAAAAATTTCACGGCAGTATAATAAGTTTTGTTGGAATGAACCTTAGGATTAACCTAACACCCGTCAATTTTGGGGAAATTGGATGCCATAGTAGGGGGTGAACTTTAAGATTAACTTAATACTCAACAAGTTAGGAAACTTGATGAAAATGTTGGAATAAACTGACTTTCAAGGATGAAAGCGGAATTTATTTGTAATGAGGAAAATTTATTCGTATACCTCGCAAGAATGGTGAAACTATTATGGGAAGAAATTCATCACTAAACTACCAAGGACGGTAAGGCGGTTAGGACATCATCTGGGTTATTATTGACCATCTCACCAAAACTGTTCACTTTCTAGCCATGAAAGAAACCGATACAATGGATAAACTTGCACAACGATACTTAAAGGAAATCCTATTTCATCACTTCAGCAATTCAAATTCTATATTGAAGATTTCCCAAGAATCTAAATTGATACTCATTCTTACGCAACTCTAAATCCTAACTTATTACGAGGAACTTCTTATTCGATGATAACCACAACATCATCCTTCTTACCTCGATATTAGTCATACCAGTTCGAAATTTTCCTAAAATCAATAAGTGGTTAAATCTCATCCTCATACTCGCCCATTTGTATCTCACTCATAAGCAACAACTTCACACTTAAGCATTTTTGGTCAAGGGAATTATGCCCTACTAATAGTCATCAATCACATATAAATTCAATGGTTTTTATTACCTCAAATATCACTCGAAATTTTCAAAAGTCTTTTACTCGATTTTCATCAATCTTTTCCAACTTGTAACCTACGGAATATGAAAATTTTGTTTGCCACAAAAATTTTACACACATTATTTTACTGTGCTATCCTCTCAAAGCTTTATAAAGATAAATTTATTTGTTTGCCATTCGTACAAATTTTTGAAATCATACCCGTTATATAAATTAGAGTAAATGATTACTTATTTTTGACAAATACATGTAGAATTTTACTCTCACTCTTACAAATCAAATCTTTTGTTCAAAATATATTATACTTCGAATGTTACGGGTTGTACATAACCCTAGTTTACTAGAACTTCGTTTCTTTCCATACATTGTCACCTTAAACAATTTCTATAAAAATTTTCGTTGCTTGCTATATAAAATTCTTCGTTGCTCATTCGTACCCAAGTCATCGTGAAGACTTTACAACCGTCGAAGTCGAGAGATTCATGTGTGTGTATGTGTTGAAGACACTTCTGCCACGTCATTCAGAGCCTTTGGGCATCCACCGACACTTAACACATTTAAAAATCATTGTGTTACCCCAAAGATCTTATTTTCCACGCCTGTTAGAACAATGCTCTTTCTTACATAACTCTAAGTCCTGACTTATTCAAAGGGATTCCCATTTAGTGGTATTAATACCATCATTATTCCGACTTTAATACTAGTCATAACCTGTTTAGCACTTTGCAAATTCAAGAAGCAATTAACTTCTCATCCTCGTGCTCTATCCTTCTGTAACGACCCGGATTTTTCCGATCATTTTATACCTATGAGATTAATATTTACATAAATTAAACCTTACCAACATGATAAGTAATCTAAATTGTTGAGATTTATGTTTTTAAAAAAAGTTTTACACAACGTTTGACCGTCCAATTTGACCGATGATATCACGAACTATATAACAAATGATAATTATACGTTTGTGTATATATATGTATTTATATATATTTAATATGATCTAAGAATGGTTTAACATCTCATTGTGTACTAATAACAATAAGTTATAAGTATACTTTGAGACTACTAACTTAAGTTTTCAAAATGATAACTATACGTAACGTTATTTGACATATATACCTTTAACCTATAATACTTATACAAGTATCGTATAAATATGTATTTAATCACTTTTAAAGGGCTTATATACATAAAACAATATAAGTATATTTACAAAAGATAGCTATATTTGAATTCTCGTTCCGTTTCCTCAAAATTTCTACACATATACCTAGAGTATATGTACTCGTATCATACCCAGCTCATATACGTATTTACTATTAGTATATACACATCACAATCACTTTATTAGCAGCCATGAGTCAGCCAATTTTGGATCTTAGCATGCATGGTTAATCAATTTGGCATATTACAAGACTTTTGCACAATATTACAAATTTATACATCTTTTCACCACCATTTATACTCCATTCCAATTTCATTTTTACTACACATTTTCTCTAACCAAAAACACACTCTTAGGAACCTTAAGTGTTCTTCACAATCTCAGCAAAAACCCATGAAGATCTAGCTTCAAAAACAAGCCTTAATCATCATAATAAATTCCTTACAAGAAAACTTCAATAATCCTTCCAAAAATACAAGTTTACTTCCAACCTTTTGATCCAACTCCACCACTCTTTTAGTTCTAGGATTTTTCTCATCTTTTACAGTAACTTTGTCCAAGTAACTTGAGGTAGTAACCTTGTTCATAACCTTATTCGATTCATATTTATATAGCTATCTTATTTTGTGTTGTAAAATTTTAACAACAAGAACATAGTTTGAATGATTTCAAACTTATTTGCAAACTAAATAGATCCTTCTAACTTAACTTTTAAAACACTTCAAGACCTGTAATATATCATAATGATATGCTAACTTAACAAGATATAACTTGGTTTTACAAAGAACATCTTAAAAACTGAATCTACGTCGTCGGAGTGCAACAGGGGGCTGTTTTGGGTTGGATAATTAAAAACCATCTTAAGCTTTGAATTGGAAGTTCATGTTCTGGAAAAATGATATTTCTTATGAATATGTTAACACATAAAAATTTCATGGTTTAACTCAAAGTGTAAGTATTTTTAGAAAAATGATCATTAAATGTTGTTTTTATGATGGAAAATGATCACCTTCATAAGTTTCACCAAAGTTTGACCTATAACCTGTGATTTCGAATACAACCTAAGGTATTTTCAGTTCATATTCTTAAAATTTGACTCGATCCAAGGAAGTGGCAAGTTGAACCAACAAAAACGGAGTTGTAATGAAGAAACTACGACTAAAACAAGATCGGGTATCCGAAGCTAGTTTAGCTACGAAAATATTTGGAGAAAAATTAAATTAATCATATATTTCTAATTAATATGATATTTCATATATATTTACTTATGATTTGATTTTATATATTTCAGGACCACCTGTAAACAACACGAGAAGATTAATCGTAAGACCTCATGATTGTACGCAACACGTCATTTGACAACACGGTACTTTATGTACGCAACACGTCACTTGACAACATGGTACCATGGGTCGAGATTAATTCTGATCAATACGAATACGATGGGGTCTTTATTTATTTTATTTAAGCAACTAATTGTGGACCGCTAACATCGGACTGCTAACTACGGACTAAGAAAATATTAAAAGTATATATATATATATATATATATATACACATATATATATATACATATATATATATATATATATATATATATATATATATATATATATATATATATATATATATAACGATTACTTAAAAAGAAAATATGTTGATATATTATATATATGGTTAGGTTCGTGATATCTATCGGAGACCAAGTCGTGATAAATACCTTCAAGGCAAAAGTGAGTATATAGTCCCACTTTTAAACTCTAAATATTTCGGGATGAGAATACATGCATTTTATGATTTACGTTATGGACACAAGTGATTAAAAATATATATTCTACGTTGAGTTGTACCACCGACATACTTCCCTGTAACTTGGTAACTATTATTTACATGAGGTATTGTAAACGCGAATCCTGTTGATAGATCTATCAGGCCTGACAACCCCAACCGGACTGGACGACCAGTATTCAACGGTTGCACAGTACTTCGTTTCGGTGACTACACTTGGTACGGTGTAGTAAGATTTCATAATAAAGGGAATATGCGACGTTGATTAAATGTTAAGTATGGTTATCAAGTGCTCAACAACTTAGAATATTTTTATTAGAACGTTTATATATGAAATCTTGTGGTCTATATTTATAACGCTGCCGGCATTAAACCTATATCTCACCAACTTTATGTTGACGTTTTAAGCATGTTTATTCTCAGGTGATATCTAAAAGCTTCCCCTGCAACATGTTGAATTTAAGCAAGATCTTGAGTATGCATATTTGTGTCAAAAATAAAACTGCATATCGGAGGATTTGTAATGTAAAATATGTTGGAAGTCGTATTGTTATTATCACATGTAAAGTTTGTAAGTCTAAGATTATCGCTAAACGATAATCATTATTAAGTTGTTTAAACCTTGTATTTGTAATAAAAGCTATGGTTTGTATTGTAAAAACGAATGCAGTTTTTGAAAAATGTCGCATATAGAGGTCAATACCTCGCGATGAAATCATATGTTATTGTATTCGTCCTTATGGTTAAGGTCGGGTTATGACACCTTCGTACCCCACTTTTTAGCAACGGCTGCGCACGTAAATATTTTTGGCCCAAAGACTTGGGTCCTGACAATTACCAAAACTACATTTATGTCATTAGCTTTCATTACCTAGTAACTGGTCACCCGACGATTCAAAGTTTTTCCACTCAATCCTTTCCAACTCGTAACCTTTGAAATACGAAAAACTATGTTTATCAAAGTTTTTACACGTTGTTTATTTGTACGGTCCTTACAAGATTTACAGACAATGAAAGTACTAAAAACCTTTCTGTCACTTATACGATTTATAAAATCATATATGTATAAATTTATACTTACTTATTTTGATAGTAAGTTATATCTTCAAATTATTTAAAAACCGCTCCTTTACCGAGTTATTCAACTTAAGTCAAATAGTTTTGTGCAAAATGGTACACGTTGTACCTACTTCCAAATTTACTAGGAACTTCGTTCCGTTTACGTTGTCACAACAAACGTTTAAAGGTTTTGTCCTTCAAAACTCCCTTAGTTGATTTTATTAAAGGTTTTCATATTAGACTACACCATGTATGGATCACACTTTTTTTTTCTTTCTCGCCCTCTGTTAGAGATGAAACTTACTATTAAGATCTTTGTTAAATACTCTTAAGCCACTTTGGATGGCGGTTTTATAAAATTTGTTAGAAAATCCTTGCACCCATAAAATGTTCTTTTAAAGCTAGACATGACAAAAACGTGGGCCGATAAATCAGTTTTCTGAGGTACACTCATTGGTTACCTCATTGTAGGAAAGGTACTAGGAAGGTTTCTATTCTCAATACTTCACGGTAAATCACAACACCCTCGTAAACCTCATCTTTATGAATCAGTATGTTGAGACACAAGAATCATTTTTGGAGATTCTTTTCACTCGGAGTAAACCATTCGTTAGGACCAAGGGTTCACGTATCTTCTCATCCGCACATCCCCTTTTAGTACACGGATAAATTCAGAACGAACCACTCGAAGAGTTCACTCTCATTCATAGATCACACCTTTCGTGCGACTTTCTTTCAGAAATGTAATATAAGATACTTTGAGAATCTATAAATCTTGATATCCCTTGGAAGGGGACTGCTTAAAACATTTACGACACTGATGTGGATACTCTATGTATTACTTCCCTTTTGGTTGCAACTGTATGTTGCTCTAGTTAACGTTAACCCTAACTTCAACATATGACTGAAGGGATGAAGTTACATTATGTAATCATGCTTTCATTTCATCCAAGGATAGGTTCACCTGCAGTAGGGTAAACTAGGTAATATCCCTCATTGTTCGTTCAGACCGTTCTGAAGACACTATGAATAATTACGGCTTACAAGTCCGATTGGTCACTTTTAGCTAAAATTTCAATTCACTTATTCAAATGAGACATTCTTAAATATCGAGTTCCTATGCCTATGGCCTCCTTCCGAAACCATGGGGTTGGTAAGATCCGTGGCTAACGATATCCAGACATCAAATCGCATGGTTGTAATCACTATGTTTTCCATTCTACCTGTCGGCTTATATTACGACATACACGCTCAATGTTTTCGATGAGCTTAGAATCATTCATGATGCATTTCACGCATCCAACTTATCGAAGACGCCTGTAAGGCTAAACACACCATCTTTCCTTTTGTGGATACACATTCAGATGACATACTCAGGTTAATCAGAAACGGAATCAATTTGTTGATCACTTAGGACAAGAGACTTAATTAACGGCAGATGCCTATTCATACTTTCATACGCCGAAATACCTTTCAAGGTAAACAACTTACTTCTGAGCCCACGAGTCTCACGGAACTTTGATACACCCCATCTTGTTCGAATACGGTACCATTGTCGGTCACTCCTTAAAATTTTGGGACGAAATTTTCTTTAACAGGTGGGTAATGTAACGACCCTGGATTTTCCAACGTTAATTATTAATAATTATTATTATTATTAATAATTGTGATTAAACAAATGTATGTTATTACATTTACATGTTGCCATGATTGCCCGTACTTGACTTTAATTGCCCAAAACGTCTTTGTGACACACGAAACTTTCACGAATAATATTTTTAGAATATTATTTACATTCATGATTGATTTTATTAATCATTTTAATTAACTGAGGTTATTAGTTAATTACTTGGGCTTTATTTGGATTTAGTTGTTAATTACTTGAACTTGGGCCTTTATTAGTGTTAATGAACCTATGAAGCCCACCCTACTTCTTTAGTGGACTTATTAGCCCATACTTACATGTAAGTAACCCATTTAAGTGTAACTGGTTAGTTTAACTCACAAGGAATCTAGTTACTACATAATCCCCATGCAAGCACACCTAATAACCAAACTTTTAAGGCTTTTCATGCAAGTGACCATTAAACATTTCCCTTCCCTTTTTCTTGCTGCAGGCCGTCGGCCAATATGGGAGGCAAGGGAGTCTTTTTTTCAAACCTTGTTATTTGTTACTTGTATTTCTCTCCCATTTTACACACACTTTTACTTGCATCTTATTTTCTCTCTTTATTCTCTCTAATTCTTGTAAGTAACAAGCTTCTTCCTCCCTTCTTTTCTTTGACCAAACCGAAACCAAACACCCTTAATCATCATCATCATTTGTTGTTTGATACTTGCTCTTGTTGTGATTAATTACGTGTTCTTGTTTATGGTTACATACTTGTAATAGTTATTGTTCCTTACTAGTTTCAAGAATCAAACTTACTAGTTTCATTCTTCTTTTATCTTGTATTACAAGAACACTCAAGAACATAAACTTACTAGTTTATGATTCTACCTTTATTGTTTCAAAGATTGTAAGTTCATGGTTGTAAATCATACTTGAAGTTCATGAAGCAAACTTTAAAGTTTACTTTCTAAAGATCAAGACTTAGGCTTGAATCTTTAAAGTATGCAACCCATGAACTTATTAACTTGTTTATTTAGTTTACCACTTCATTCTTGCACTTTAATTTCATGTTTATTAGTTTAAATGGTCAAGTACTACAAGTTAGTCTTGATCTCATAACTTTCTTGAACTTAAAGTTAAGTTTAAAAGTTCAAGAACATGTAAGTAATCTTTCTTTAATTTTAATTTCAAGTACTTGTAATAGATCTAAGTTCTATAGCTTATGGTCTTCTTATTTTGTCATAAACAAGAGCTTTAAAGCTTACATACACTTTACAAGGTGATAATCTAAGTTTTGTAACTTATGGTTTCATTAATGTAAAGATACAAGTGTTATTACTTAGGATTTAACTTAATAACTTTAGATCAAGACTTTTGAGTCTTGGATCTTCAAGATCACACTAAGAACTATGTTCTACATCTTAAGATCTTGTTTAGTTAGTTTACTTTTAAGTTTGTAGTTCAATATTACTTTTACATTTCATGTATGTGTTGAATCTAAGACTTTGATGTAACTTTGGTTCATCAAAACACTTGCAACACTTAAGTGAGTTGTGATTCATGTCTTAGACTTACACTTGGGTTATGATGGTCAAACCTTGGTGAAAATGATGCAAACACATCAACGAGTTGTACACTTGAAGCTATATGTATCAAGGATGAGAACCATGATAAGCATCGAGAACCAAGAACCACCGGAACCTACTGACCCTAATGTTTTACTGTTTCTGTGTCTGACCTACTACCTGGGCTACTGTAAAGATGATTTTCAGATAGCTATGTTCGAGTAGATAACTTTTCATTTAGGACTCGTCTTAATCCGAGTTACGGTTTAGGATTTATGGCCCTCCGATCGTCCCTATGTCCTTTTAACGTTGTGCTGAAAATTCTGACGTACTCGCACTTAGACCGTCGCCACGGTCAAACGAAGACGAGTTTGCTTCTGGAATTTTTACCACAACTAAAGGACTCATATACGGAGCCATGACCACTGGTCTCACCTTATTTCAGTAGGTATAGAGGCCGTGGTGACTGACCGAACTCAGCCTTTGTTTTAAACTCTTTTCATGAACGAAACTTACTTTACACCTTTTGTTTAATGATGAATGATGATGACCCTTAAGACCTTATTTACATACTTTTAAACCTATTCAGACGATTTACTGACTTAGTAATATTTGACTTAGGTTGAGGACCGTTTGGATAACCTACGCACATGCTTACTTCCCGACTCATACTTTACCGCTACTTATCATTGTGAGTTATAGCATTCCCTTTTTACTTTAACTATTTTGGGAACTGAGAATACATGCGCATTTTACGTTTTACATACTAGGCACGAGTACTTAAACCTTATATATGTGTGGGTTATACAACGGCATAAACATTCCCTTTAGCTCGGTAACGTTTAGTCATTGGTTTTTGAACCGGTGAACGCGAATCTTAGATATGGATCCATAGGGTTTGACATCCCCACTCGGGCTAGTTGCGCTAGCATTTAACGAGTGTTTAATACTTCGTGATACATACGCACTCGCCAAGTGCACTTTCAGGGGGTATATTATTAAACGTTAAGTTAGTTACTGAGTGCCCACGGTTAAACATATACTTTGTCATACTGATTTGGATTACTGTTTGAAACGCTCTTTGTAGCACTGAAATCTCGTGGCCTACCTTATGTTACTGTTATACTTAAACTATAGCTCACCAACATTCGTGTTAACATTTTTAAGCATGTATTTCTCAGGTGCTTAAGGTTTGCTTACTTCCGCTGTACTAGTCATGCTTTGTAGACACCCGCTGCGCTTATTAGAGATGTCACCGCATGAAACGTTATTTTGCATTCAAACATGAAACTTCTGAAACGATATATTTGTAATGACCTATGGGTCACGTACTATTACATATGCTTGCTATTCGTAGAAGCATACTTTTGGGTTGTTAAACATTTGACGTTGGTTACGACGTCACCTTTTATTATGAATGCAAACTTGTTTTGAAATCGCATATAGTACTTAACCTTGTAATGATCCTGTCGTTGATGGTTCGTACATGATGAATTAGTACGGGGCATCACAATAAGGGTGTATAGAAGTTTGATAAATCTGATAGGTCATAAGTTTGAAAAATTTTAAGCGAGATAAAGATGAATATGATATAAACGAAACACTTTATATCATTAAGAACGAGGCATTAAATAAGCCTTTATTACACGAGTTGGAAATGGGAATAATTTAAGGCATAGCCTTTACATAGATAGGAAAATGGAAAATAGGAAAACAAAGAACAAGATACGCTTCATTTCTTCTCTTTCTCAGCCATCACTTTCTCCATCACTTTGTCCATGTTATTCTTCACAAGTTTCTCTAGCCTTTCGGTTTGAGAGTCGAAGGACTCCTTCAAGATTTTGTTTTCTTTTTTCTAGGTTGTTTAGACGCAATTCTATCTGAGCAACATGGCATCTGCTATAATCTCTATTCTTCTCACAACTACTCTGAAGGTTGATGATATCACGCTTCACCATTACGTGCTCCATGTTATTACAAAATGATGGACTGGTTTCACCAGTAGTAGCCGGTTCGGGTTGCTTTCTCTTTAGAGTTGAGTTTTCAGATGATTCTTCAATAGGCTCTTCTTCCGGCTCATAATTTGAGAAGTCATTGTCGTAGTTAGGGAGATCTTGAAGAGCATCCCATTCGGGAGTACTCATCGGTTTATATACCAGTGAGTGATAAGAGCCAGAGTCAGCATAATTAGCAGGGCTTTCAGATCCTTGAGTCGGGTGAAACTCAGGAGAAGTAGGTAGAGTATCCGGGCTATAATTTGGTGAGGGAGGACCACCAAAGCCACAAGGTGGACTTTGGACTGGTCTTTCAGTGGAAGACGTTTCAGCTCCTTTTCGGTTGGCTTGAAAAGATTCATTTTGTTCGCTTGATGAGAGTTAGGCATCCTAACATTAGGAAAGAGATTTTGTTCAGTTTTAAGATAAGATTGTAAAGCATATGTTTTAAGATTACAAGGCAATCCTAACTGCTTTAAAGACTAAGGCAGGAAAGGTTATAGTTTCCTAGATTGCTAAGGCACCCTAGCTAACAAGTAAGACACACATAAAGATGCAGTCCTAGTTCTCTATAACAGCCTGGTTATGCTCTGATACCACTCTGTGACGTCCTCCATATAGGGTCTGGAAGAAAACGTCACTAATATCAAACAAACCAACATATTATAACACGAGAACAATACTATATGAATAAAACAAACTTTATTGAGTACGCAGCGGAAAATGAAATGTCGTTACAATAATGGAAATTACAATAAAGTAATTGTTTCAAATGCAAGAATAATAAATGCGATATCTCTTGATCCTAAGTCCAAGTAGCATCACATAAGTAGTAAGTAAGTAAGCTTGATCAATCGGTAGCTGAGACAAACATGCTAAAGTGTCAACCAAAAAGGTTGAATGAAATCATAGGTTTAACAATGTAGTGACCTGAACTTTTCCATGTTTATATATATTAAATGAAATTGATATTTACATGATTAAGTGTTTCCAACATGTTAAGCAATCAAACTTGTTAAGACTTGATTAATTGAAATAGGTTTTATATAGACAATTGACCACCCAAGTTGACCGGCGATTCACGAACGTTAAAACTTGTAAAAACTATATGATGACATACATATGGATATATATATATATAGTTATAATGATATTATGATAAGTATGTACCTCATTAAGTATTTTAACAATGAGTTATATACATAAAAATGAGACTATTGAATTAAGAAACTTGAAAACGGTATATATAACGATTATCGTTATAACAACGTCTTACTAATTACATATGAATCATTTTAAGATATTGATACACTATATATAAACATGTTAAATGATAAGTAAACATATCATTAAATATAATAACAATGAAGTACTTATGTAAAAACAAGACTACTAACTTAAGGATTTCAAAACGAGACATATATGTAACGATTATCGTTGTAACAACATTTAACAGTATATATATATCATATTAAGATATATTAATACATCATTATATCATGATAATGTAATAATTTAACATCTCATTAGATATAATAAACAATGTGTTAACAACATTTAACAAGATCGTTAACTTAAAGGTTTCAAAACAACATTTACATGTAACGACTAACGATGACTTAACGAATCAGTTAAAATGTATATACATGTAGTGTTTTAATATGTATTCATACACTTTTGAAAGACTTCAAGACACTTATCCAAGTACTTCTACTTAACAAAAATGCTTACGATTACATCCTCATTCATTTTCATCAACAATTCTACTTGTATGCACTCGTATTTGTACTTGTACAATACACAGCTTCTAAATGTATTTACTATTGGTATATACACTCTAATGATCAGCTCTTAGCAGCCCATGTGAGTCACCTAACCATGTGGGAACCATCATTTAACATCTAGCATGACTTATGAGCAAGGAAACAAAAACAAGAACTCCTTTTAACCCCACTCACCTTCACCACTCACCACCTACTCCATTTCACTTCCAATTTTCTTCTCAATTCTCTCTCAAAGCACACACACTCTTCCATGAACGTCTAAGTTACTATTTTTCCAGCAAAAATAATCAAATACAAGCTTTGGTTATTACCTATAATCATCATAAAAACAATTACTAAAGAACACATCAAGAACACTTCCAAGTTTACAAGTTTACTTCCAAGTTTCCTAATCCATTCCAAGCAATCATCTAAGATCAAGAAACCTTTGTTATTTACAGTAGGTTATCTTTCTAAATCAAGGTAATATTCATATTCAAGCTTTGATTTAATTTCTATAACTATAACTATCTTAATTCGAGTAATAAACTTACTTGAACTTGTTTTTGTGTCATGATTCTATTTCAAGAACTTCCAAGCCAACAAAGATCCTTTAAAGCTCAAGTTATTTTTTCATCATTTCCAGTAGGTTTACCTACTAAACTTTAGGTAGTAATGATGTTCATAACATCATTCGATTCATATATGTATAACTATCTTATTCGAAGATTTGAACATGTAATCACTAGGACATAGTTTAGTTAATTCTAAACTTGTTCGCAAACAAAAGTTAATCCTTCTAACTTGACTTTTAAAATCAAATAAACACATGTTCTATATCTATATGATATTTTAACTTAATGATTTAAAACCTGAAAACACGAAAAACACCGTAAAACTGAATATACGCCGTCGTAGTAACACCGCGGGCTGTTTTGGGTTAGTTAATTAAAAACTATGATAAACTTTGATTTAAAAGTTGTTCTTCTGGGAAAATGATTTTTCTTATGAACATGAAACTAAGTTCAAAAATCATGGTTAAACTCAAAGTGGAAGTATGTTTTCCAAAATGGTCATCTAGACGTCGTTCTTTCGACTAAAATGAATACCTTTACAAAAACGACTTGTAACCTGTATTTCTGACTATAAACTTATACTTTTTATGTTTAGATTCATAAACCTAAGTTCAATATGAAACTATAGCAACTTGAATCACTCAAAACGGATTTAAAACGAAGAAGTTATGGGTAAAACAAAATTGGATATTTTTACTAGTTTTAGCTACGTGAAAATTGGTAACAAATCTATATTAATCTTATCCTAGCTAATTTATATTGTATCATACATGTATTCTAATATATTATGTAATCTTGGGATACCATAGACACATATGCAAATGTTTTGACATATCATATCGACTCATGTATATATATTATTTAGAACAACCATAGACACTCTATATGCAGTAATGATTGAGTTAGCTATACAGGGTTGAGGTTGATTCCAAAAATATATATACTTTGAGTTGTAATCTAGCCTGAGATATGTATACACTGGGTCGTGGATTGATTCAAGATAATATATATCAATTTATTTTCTGTACATCTAACTGTGGACAACTAGTTATAGGTTACTAACGAGGACAACTGTAATGACCCGCACTTTTTCGATCGTTCTATATTTATAAGATTAATATTTATATAAATTAAACCTTACCAACATGATAAGCAATCCAAATTGTTGAGATTTATGTTTTCGAAAAGAGTTTTACACAACGTTTGACCGTCTAGTTTGACCGATGATATCACGAACTATATAATATATGATAATTATACGTTTGTGTATATATATGTATATATACATACTTAACATGATCTAAGGATGTTTTAATACCTCATTTTGTATTAATAACAATAAGTTATAAGTATATTTTGAAACTACTAACTTAAGTTTTCAAAACGATAACCATACGTAACGTTATTTGACATAAATACTTATGACCTATAATGTTTATACATATATCGTATAAGTAATGTATTTAATCACTTTTTAAGGACTTAAATACAAAAAACAGTATAAGTGTATTTACAAAAGATAGTTATATTTGAATCCTCGTTCCGTTTTCTCAAGATTTCTATACGTATATCGAGGGTATATGTACCAGTATCATACCCAGCTTCTATACGTACTTACTATTGGTATATACACATCAAATCAACATCTAAATCAGCCATATTACTGCCCTCCAAGAGAGGTAACCTTGATTGGATGCTAGCATGGAAAATTTCACAAGATTACAACATAAAAATCTTGTTTTGTCCCCCCCCATTCACGAAATTTTCACCTTATATACCCCATCCATTTTTCAATTTTTACTACATCATTTCTCTAGCTAGGAACACACACTTACAAGCCTCATGCATCCCTAAGAAATCCAGCAAAAATCCTCTCAAGAATCACCTTAATAACCACCATATCAAGATCAAACAAAAACACTACAAAATACTACTTTCATTTCAAGTTTATGTCCTAAGTTGCTTCCAACCTTTCATCCAATTCCATCACCCTTTTGGTTCTAGGTCTTTACTCCTCTTTTACAGCAACCTTGTCCAAGGAACTTGAGGTAGTAACTATGTTCATAACCTTATTCGATTCATATATATATAGCTATCTTATTTTATGGTATAAAATTTTAACAACAAGAACATAGTTTGAATGTTTTCAAACTTGTTTGCAAACTAAATAGATCCTTCTAACTTAACTTTTAAAATACTTCAAGACCTGTAATATATCATTAATATATGCTAACTTAACAAGGTAAAACTTGGTTTTTCAAAGAACACCTTAAAAACTGAATTTACGACGTCGGAGTGCAACCGGGGGCTGTTTTGGGTTGAATAATTAAAAACTATTTTGAACTTTGAATTGGAGGCTTATTTTCTGGAAAATTGATATTTACTATGAATATGTTAACACATAAAAATTTCATGATTTAACTCAAAGTATAAGTATTTTTAGAAAAATAATCATTTAAGGTTGTTTACATGATGAAAAATGATCAACTTCATAAGTTTCACTAAAGTTTGACCTATGACCTGTGATTTCGAATACAAACTAAGGTATTTACAGTTCATAGTCTTAAAGAGGGACTCGATCCAAGGAAGTGGCAAGTTGAATCAACGAAAACGGAGTTGTAACGAAGAAACTATGACCAAAACGAGATCGGATATCTAAGACTAGTTTAGCTACGAAAATAATTGGAGAAAATTAAATAAATCACATCTTTTTAAAATAACATGATATTTTATATATATGTACTCATAATTTAATTTTATATGGTTCAGGATCACCCGTAAACAATACGAGAAGATTAATCATAAGATCCCATGATTGTACGCAACACGTCATTTGACAACACCGGTACTTTATGTACGAAACACGTCATTTGACAACACCGGTACCGTGGATCAAGATTAATCTCGACCAATACATATACGATGGGGGTTTTTATTTATTTCATTGGGGGTTTATTAAACACCTAAAAATGAACCATTAAAATTGAATTACTAACATCGGACGGCTAACTACGGACTAAGAAATTATTAAAACTATTAAAAGTATAAAAAGTATATATATGTGACGATTGTTTAAAATAGAAATATATTGATAAACTATATATGGATAGGTTCGTGATATCAATCGGAGACCAAGTCGAAATTACATATCTTCAAGACAAAATTGAGTATATAGTCCCACTTTTAAACTCTAAATATTTCGGGATGAGAATACATGTATTTTATGTTTTACGATATGGACACAAGTAACTGAAAAATATATTCTACGTTGAGTTGTACCACTGGCATACTTCCCTGTAGCTTGGTAACTGTTATTTACAGCGGTATTGTAAACGCGAATCCTGTTGATAGATCTATCGGGCCTGACAACCCCAACCGGACTGGACGACCAGTATTCAACGGTTGCACAGTACTTCGTTTCGTGACTACACTTGGTACGGTGTAGTAAGATTTCATAATAAAGGGAATATGCGACGTGATTAAATGTTAAGTATGGTTACCAAGTGCTCAACCACTTAGAATATTTTTATTAAAACGTTTATATATGAAATCTTGTGGTCTATATATATATTGCTGCCGGCATTAAACCTATATCTCACCAACTTTATGTTGACGTTTTAAACATGTCTATTCTCAGGTGATAATTAGAAGCTTCCGCTGCAACATGTTGAATTTAAACAAGATCTTGAGTATGCATATTTGTGTCAAAAATAAAACTGCATATCGGAGGATTTGTAATGTAAAATATGCTAGAAATCGTATTGTTATCATTACATGTAAAGTTTGTAAGTCTAAGATTATCGCTAAACGATAATCATCTTTTTATTGTCTAAAGCTTGTATTAAAATAAGAGTATGGTTTGTAATGTAAAATAAATGCAGTTGTTCTTTTAAAAATGTCGCATATAGAGGTCAATACCTCGAAATGAAATCATACGTTATCTAAATCGTTCTTATGGTTAAGGACGGGTTATGACATGTGGTATCAGAGCGGTGGTCTTAGCGAACCAGGTTTGCATTAGTGTGTCTAACTGATAAGTCGTTAGGATACATTAGTAAGTCTGGACTTTGACCGGGTCTGATTTAAAAACCATTGCTTATCATTGTTGGTTAAAATTTATATGTAAATATTATGTAGTACTAATGGGTTAGTTGTTGTGTGATAGATGTCGGGCTCAAAACTTGTCATCACGTTCAGCGACTCCGAACCAGAATCTTCAGATGGTGTTCCAGTCATTAACCTATCCGATGACGAAAATAATATCTTTGGGGAAGACTCACAAATTCCGGATGAACCGACTATAGAGAACCCGGAAAGTGAACCCGAGGAGGAAAGTGAACCCGAGGAGGAAAGTGAACCCGAGGAAGAAATACAGGAAATTACAAAAGACGAGTTCGAACTAGGAAAGAAACGAAAGGCTAATGAATTAGAAAATTCAAATCCCGAGTTTAGTAAGGATGATGTGGCACCAACTCCACTAGACACTACCACCCCTATTCCCACTATTCCTATTCGTTCTATCCCGACATCCAGTTCTTCAGTCCCACAGCCAAAATATAGGCAGACAGCCAGGATAAGCGTTAAGCGATTCTTTGAACCTAAACGTCCTAGAAAATAGACCAAACGATGCGCTGCCGTATTAAACCATGGGATCATATAATGTTTTGTATAATATTATTAGTGTGGTTTATTTAATGTTCGATGTAAGATAAGAATATGTAAAATAGTGAAGTGTGAAATGCAATAATTTTCCATGGTTAAGTATTATTTAGATGGCAGTAATTGATTCTGTACTAAGCTATTAAGTATGGACATTAACGGGTAGGTACTACCCTAGATATAATTATAAAACGCTAATAAGAAGAAAAGGCTTTTATAATAATACCTGGTTCATATTATTAATAAGCTATAATGTACTGTAAATATACACTACATCTATAATATTCCATGTGAATAATTATTTTCTTTTCATTCTTATAGAAGAATATGGCGCGATTGAACCGAATGACGGAACAAGAAATCCAGGAACTCATCAATCAGCGAGTGAACGACAGAATGTTATGGGTCGAGGCTGCAAGAGGTGCTGCAGTTAACCCAAATCCTCGTGTGGGGTGCACTTACAAAACTTTTCAAGCTTGCAAGCCCTCATCATTCAGTGGAACAGAAGGACCGATCGGTTTAACCCGGTGGATAGAAAAGATGGAGACTGTGTTTAAAATCAGTGGTTGTGTTGAAAAGGACATGACCAAGTATGCATCGTGCACTTTACAAGATAGTGCACTCACGTGGTGGAAAAATTATGTGAAGGCTGTAGGAGGAGATGTAGCTTATGATACTCCGTGGGAAGAATTCAAAACAATGTTAATCAACGAATATTGTCCAAGGAACGAGGTTAGGAAGTTGGAAGATGAGTTACGAAGTCTGAAGGTTATTGGTACTGAAATCACCAACTACAATCAGCGATTCATGGAATTAGTTTTGCTATGTCCTGAATTGGTTCCAACCGAAGAACGGAAGATTGAAATGTACAAAGATGGTTTGCCCAAAAAGGTCAAGGCAAATGTTACAGCATCGAAACCTAAGACAATTCATGAAGCTATAACCATGGCAAACGAGCTAATGGATCAGGTCATCATGGATAAGAAAGTATCCAATACTGATGTGAAGGTATCAGGTAACAAAAGAAAGTGGAATGGAAATTATGATCGAGGTAACCAACAACAATCTTTTAAGAAACAAGAAAACACGCAAGGTGCGGGTAGTGGTTTAAGCTTTGGTTATAAAGGACAAAATCCTTTATGCAACCGATGCCACAAACATCACTCTGGTTACTGTAATGTGGTATGCAACAAATGTAATCGAAAGGGTCATCTTGCTGAAGATTGTAGGGCTCTCGTTACAAATACAAATGGTACCAAGACTCCTGCCACCAATGCAAATAGAACTGCTTTGGCTACCATTACTTGTTTTGGGTGTGGAAAACAAGGTCACTATAAGAGCCAGTGCCCGAATCCAGAGAAGAATATCGGACCTGCACGTGGGAGAGCATTTGTTATTAATGCTAGAGAGGCATGTGAAGACCCGGAGCTTGTTACGGGTACGTTTACCATTAATAACTTATCCGCATCTATTATATTTGATACTGGTGCTGATAGAAGTTACGTGTGTAGAGACTTTCACGCTAAATTGAATTGTTCATCATTACCTCTAGATGCTAAGTACATGATTGAGTTAGCTAATGGTAAACTAATTAAAGCCGATAAAATTTGCCGTGATTGTAAAATAAATTTAGCCGGAGAAACATTTAAGATTGATTTGATACCCGTAGAATTAGGAAGTTTTGATGTAATAATTGGCATGGACTGGATGTCCAAAATAGGAGCTAAAGTTGTGTGCGCCAAGAAGGCAATTCGCATTCCTCGTAAGGATAAAACGCCAGTAATGATTTATGGAGAGAAGGGTAACTCAAAGCTAAAACTCATTAGTTATTTGAAAGCTCATAAGTGCTTGAAGAAAGGGTGCTATGCTATCTTAGCACATGTTAATAAAGTCGAAAAGAAAGAAAAAGAGAAGTGCATCAATGACGTGCCTGTGGCAAGAGATTTTCCTGAAGTATTTCCGGAAGAGTTGCCGGGATTACCTCCATTTAGATCTGTAGAATTTCAAATAGATCTTGTACCAGGAGCTGCACCGGTTGCCCGTGCTCCATATAGACTTGCACCGTCCGAGTTAAAAGAACTTCAGAGTCAGTTAAAAGAATTACTGGATCGTGGATTCATACGACCAAGTACTTCACCGTGGGGAGCTCCAATTTTATTCGTCAAGAAGAAAGACGGATCTTTCCGAATGTGTATAGATTATCGTGAATTAAATAAGTTAACTATCAAGAATCGGTATCCACTACCGAGAATTGACGACTTATTTGATCAACTCCAAGGATCATGTGTGTACTCGAAAATTGACCTAAGATCGGGCTATCATCAATTACGTGTCAAAGAAGAAGATATACCGAAAACTGCTTTTCGGACACGCTACGGTCATTACGAATTTTTGGTCATGCCGTTTGGATTGACGAATGTGCCAGCTGTATTCATGGACCTCATGAATCGAGTTTGTAGTCCATATTTAGATAAGTTTGTTATCGTTTTCATTGATGATATTCTTATCTATTCCAAGAGTGAGCAAGAGCATGAGCAGCATTTAAGGTTGATATCAGAGTTGTTAAGAAAAGAACAGCTATATGCTAAATTTTCTAAATGTGCTTTCTGGTTGAAAGAAGTGCAATTTCTTGGCCACGTTGTTAGTAGCAAAGGAATTCAGGTTGATCCAGCAAAAATTGAAGCCATTGAAAAATGGGAGACTCCTAAGACACCAATGCAGATACGCCAATTTTTGGGTTTAGCCGGTTATTATAGAAGGTTTATTCAAGATTTTTCCCGAATAGCTAAGCCGTTGACAGCGTTAACGCAAAAAGGGAAGAAATATGAATGGACTACTGAGCAGGAGAGTGCATTTCAATTACTAAAAAAGAAGTTGACTACGGCGCCTATTTTATCGTTACCAGAAGGGAACGATGATTTTGAAATATATTGTGACGCTTCGCGACAAGGTTTTGGTTGCGTTCTTATGCAACGGAAGAAAGTTATTGCATACGCATCCCGACAATTAAAGATTCACGAGCGGAATTATACGACGCATGATCTAGAACTGGGAGCAGCCGTGTTTGCATTGAAGATATGGAGACACTACTTGTATGGGGTTAAATGCACTGTGTTTACTGATCATAAAAGCCTTCAACATATTTTCGATCAAAAACAGCTGAACATGAGGCAACGTAGGTGGGTTGAGTTAATAAATGACTATGATTGTGAAATTCGTTATCATCCCGGGAAAGCGAACGTGGTGGCCGACGCTCTAAGCAGAAAGGAACGAGAACCAATTCGAGTACGAGCGATGAACATAAAAATTCGCTTGAATCTCAACTCACAAATCAAAGAAGTTCATCGAGAAGCACTTACTAAATAAAATATAGGAAATGAAATAATGAAGAAGTATGAGAAGCAACTCGTTATACGGGAAGATGGAATTCGATATTTTGCAAACCGTATTTGGGTACCGAAGTTGGGTGGATTAAGGAAGTTGATATTGAATGAGGCACATAAGACAAGATACTCGATACATCCTGGAGTTGGAAAGATGTACCAAGATCTTAAGACACATTATTGGTGGCCTAATTTAAAGACAGACGTTGCAACATATGTTGGGGAATGTTTAACTTGTTCCAAAGTCAAAGCTGAACACCAGAAGCCGTCAGGGTTACTTCAACAACCAGAAATCCCAGAATGGAAATGGGATGGTATTACCATGGATTTCATCACGAAGTTACCAAAGACTGCCTGGGGATACGACACCATTTGGGTGATTGTTGATCGTCTCACCAAGTCTGCACATTTCTTGCCTATAAAGGAAACGGATAGAATGGAGAAACTATTACGATTGTATATAAAGGAAGTTGTTTCAAGGCATGGAATACCTATTTCCATTATATCCGATCGTGATAGTAGATTTACATCAAAGTTCTGGCAATCACTACAGGAGGCCCTAGGAACTCGTTTGGATATGAGTACCGCGTATCATCCGCAAACCGACGGGCAGAGTGAAAGAACGATTCAGATTCTTGAAGACATGCTCAGGGCATGTGTGATCGATTTTGGAAACGGATGGGATAAATATCTACCATTAGCAGAATTCTCGTATAATAATAGTTATCATGCGAGCATTAAAGCTGCGCCATTCGAAGCATTGTACGAAAGGAAGTGTAGATCTCCTATTTGTTGGAATGAAGTAGGAGATCGACAATTAACTGGTCCCGAGATCATACACGAAACGACGGAGAAGATAGTACAAATCAAGGAGAGATTGAAAACAGCCCGTAGTCGCCAAAAGAGCTACGCCGATGTTCGAAGGAAACCATTAGAGTTTCAGATCGGTGACATGGTTATGTTAAAGGTGTCACCGTGGAAAGGTGTAATACGCTTCGGAAAAAGGGGTAAACTGAACCCAAGATATGTAGGCCCGTTCAAGATTATCGAACGCATTGGACCGGTAGCTTATCGACTCGAGTTACCACAACAACTCGCCGGAGTACATAATACATTTCACGTCTCAAACCTTAAGAAGTGTCTTGCAAAGGAAGACCTCACCATTCCTCTTGAAGAAATCCATGTCGACGAGAAACTACAATTCATCGAAGAACCAATCGAAATCATGGATCGTGAAGTTAAACGGCTCAAGCAGAGCAACATACCGATCGTTAAGGTTCGTTGGAATGCTCGAAGGGGTCCCGAGTTTACTTGGGAACGAGAGGATCAAATGAAACAAAAATATCCACACTTGTTTTCCAATGACGCAAAATAGGTACAATTTTAAAATTTCGGGACGAAATTTATTTAACGGGTAGGTACTGTAATGACCCGCACTTTTTCGATCGTTCTATATATATAAGATTAATATTTATATAAATTAAACCTTACCAACATGATAAGCAATCCAAATTGTTGAGATTTATGTTTTCGAAAAGAGTTTTACACAACGTTTGACCGTCTAGTTTGACCGATGATATCACGAACTATATAATATATGATAATTATACGTTTGTGTATATATATGTATATATACATACTTAACATGATCTAAGGATGTTTTAATACCTCATTTTGTATTAATAACAATAAGTTATAAGTATATTTTGAAACTACTAACTTAAGTTTTCAAAACGATAACCATACGTAACGTTATTTGACATAAACACTTATGACCTATAATGTTTATACATATATCGTATAAGTAATGTATTTAATCACTTTTTAAGGACTTAAATACATAAAACAATATAAGTGTATTTACAAAAGATAGTTATATTTGAATCCTCGTTCCGTTTTCTCAAGATTTCTATACGTATATCGAGGGTATATGTACCCGTATCATACCCAGCTTCTATACGTATTTACTATTGGTATATACACATCAAATCAACATCTAAATCAGCCATATTACTGCCCTCCAAGAGAGGTAACCTTGATTGGATGCTAGCACGGAAAATTTCACAAGATTACAACATAAAAATCTTGTTTTGTCCCCCCCCATTCACGAAATTTTCACCTTATATACCCCATCCATTTTTCAATTTTTACTACATCATTTCTCTAGCTAGGAACACACACTTACAAGCCTCATGCATCCCTAAGAAATCCAGCAAAAATCCTCTCAAGAATCACCTTAATAACCACCATATCAAGATCAAACAAAAACACTACAAAATACTACTTTCATTTCAAGTTTATGTCCTAAGTTGCTTCCAACCTTTCATCCAATTCCATCACCCTTTTGGTTCTAGGTCTTTACTCCTCTTTTACAGCAACCTTGTCCAAGGAACTTGAGGTAGTAACCATGTTCATAACCTTATTCGATTCATATATATATAGCTATCTTATTTTATGGTATAAAATTTTAACAACAAGAACATAGTTTGAATGTTTTCAAACTTGTTTGCAAACTAAATAGATCCTTCTAACTTAACTTTTAAAATACTTCAAGACCTGTAATATATCATAAATATATGCTAACTTAACAAGGTAAAACTTGGTTTTTCAAAGAACACCTTAAAAACTGAATTTACGACGTCGGAGTGCAACCGGGGGCTGTTTTGGGTTGGATAATTAAAAACTATTTTGAACTTTGAATTGGAGGCTTATTTTCTGGAAAATTGATATTTACTATGAATATGTTAACACATAAAAATTTCATGATTTAACTCATAGTATAAGTATTTTTAGAAAAATAATCATTTAAGGTTGTTTACATGATGAAAAATGATCAACTTCATAAGTTTCACTAAAGTTTGACCTATGACCTGTGATTTCGAATACAAACCAAGGTATTTACAGTTCATAGTCTTAAAGAGGGAATCGATCCAAGGAAGTGGCAAGTTGAATCAACGAAAACAGAGTTGTAACGAAGAAACTATGACCAAAACGAGATCGGATATCTAAGACTAGTTTAGCTACGAAAATAATTGGAGAAAATTAAATAAATCACATCTTTTTAAAATAACATGATATTTTATATATATGTACTCATAATTTAATTTTATATGGTTCAGGATCACCCGTAAACAATACGAGAAGATTAATCATAAGATCCCATGATTGTACGCAACACGTCATTTGACAACACCGATACTTTATGTACGCAACACGTCATTTGACAACACCGGTACCGTGGATCAAGATTAATCTCGAACAATACATATACGATGGGGGTTTTTATTTATTTCATTGGGGGTTTATTAAACACCTAAAAATGAACCATTAAAATTGAATTACTAACATCGGACTGCTAACTACGGACTAAGAAATTATTAAAACTATTAAAAGTATAAAAAGTATATATATGTGACGATTGTTTAAAATAGAAATATATTGATAAACTATATATGGATAGGTTCGTGATATCAATCGGAGACCAAGTCGAAATTACATATCTTCAAGACAAAAGTGAGTATATAGTCCCACTTTTAAACTCTAAATATTTCGGGATGAGAATACATGTATTTTATGTTTTACGATATGGACACAAGTAACTGAAAAATATATTCTACATTGAGTTGTACCACTGGCATACTTCCCTGTAGCTTGGTAACTGTTATTTACAGCGGTATTGTAAACGCGAATCCTGTTGATAGATCTATCGGGCCTGACAACCCCAACCGGACTGGACGACCAGTATTCAACGGTTGCACAGTACTTCGTTTCGTGACTACACTTGGTACGGTGTAGTAAGATTTCATAATAAAGGGAATATGCGACGTGATTAAATGTTAAGTATGGTTACCAAGTGCTCAACCACTTAGAATATTTTTATTAAAACGTTTATATATGAAATCTTGTGGTCTATATATATATTGCTGCCGGCATTAAACCTATATCTCACCAACTTTATGTTGACGTTTTAAACATGTCTATTCTCAGGTGACAATTAGAAGCTTCCGCTGCAACATGTTGAATTTAAACAAGATCTTGAGTATGCATATTTGTGTCAAAAATAAAACTGCATATCGGAGGATTTGTAATGTAAAATATGCTAGAAATCGTATTGTTATCATTACATGTAAAGTTTGTAAGTCTAAGATTATCGCTAAACGATAATCATCTTTTTATTGTCTAAAGCTTGTATTAAAATAAGAGTATGGTTTGTAATGTAAAATAAATGCAGTTGTTCTTTTAAAAATGTCGCATATAGAGGTCAATACCTCGCAATGAAATCATACGTTATCTAACTCGTTCTTATGGTTAAGGACGGGTTATGACAACAGCTGACTTAATAAACTTAAAACATTAAAACGTATTAAAAATGTTGTAAATATATTTTGAACATACTTTGATATATATGTACATATTTTTTATAGGTTCGTGAATCGACCAGTGGCCAAGTCTTACTTCCCGACGAAGTAAAAATCTGTGAAAGTGAGTTATAGTCCCACTTTTAAAATCTATTATTTTTGGGATGAGAATACATGCAGTTTTATAAATGTTTTACAAAATAGACACAAGTGATCAAAATTACATTCTTTGTTGAATTATCGAATCGAATATGCCCCTTTTTAGCTTGGTAGCCTAAGAATTGGTGTTTATTATAATTGCCACCAATTGACGTGAATCCTAAAGATAGATCTATTTGGCCCAACAAGCCTCATCCGAGTTACGGATGCTTTAGTACTTCGATTTATCATGTCCGATGAGAGTCCCGGAATGATAGGGATATTCTATATGCATCCTCGTAAGGTCGGTTACCAGGTGTTCAAACATATGAATGATTTTTATGCAGATTGCATGTTGTTTAT
Organism: Rutidosis leptorrhynchoides; assembly: GCF_046630445.1. Lineage (NCBI taxonomy): Eukaryota > Viridiplantae > Streptophyta > Magnoliopsida > Asterales > Asteraceae > Rutidosis > Rutidosis leptorrhynchoides. The sequence goes on along the minus strand of NC_092340.1, from coordinate 10,296,473 downwards.
GAGAAATGGAAATATGAAATCTTGTGGTCTATTATTACGATTTGATAAATATATAGGTTAAACCTATAACTCACCAACATTTTTGTTGACGTTTAAAGCATGTTAATTCTCAGGTGATTATTAAGAGCTTCCGCTGTTGCATGCTAATTTATGGACAAGAGTTGGCGTCAGCATGCTTGTATAATATTGTTTAAAAACTGCATTTGAAGACTTAAATTGATGTGTAATATTATTGTAAACCATTATGTAATAATCGTGTGAAAATGCTATATTTTAGATTATCATTATTTGATAATCGTCGTATTATTTTTAAACCTTTATCGATAAAATAAAGGTTATGGTTTGTTTTAAAATCGAATGCAGTCTTTGAAAAACGTCTCATATAGAGGTCAAAACCTCGCAACGAAATCAATTAATATGGAACGTTTATAATCAATATGAATGGGACATTTCAGTTGGTATCCGAAGGTTGGTCTTAGAGAACCAGAATTTTTGCATTAGTGTGTCTTACCGAGTTTGTTAGGATGCATTAGTGAGTCTGGACTTCGACCGTGTTTTTCTTCAAAAACGATTGCTTAACATTTTTTGTTGGAAACTATATATTATTAACATGTAAATATTATGTGATAAATTAATCTCTTAACATGTTTGATGTTGTGTGATAGATGTCTACCTCTAGTACAAATCCCATCGACTCACCTAATAATAATGAAGAGTCGAATATATTTTGGGAAGATTCACAAATTCCCGAAGAGGAACCGGAAGAGGAGGAATCGGAAGAAGAGGAACCGGAAGAGGAGGAACCGGAAGAGGAGGAACCGGAAGAGGAGGAACCGGAAGAAGAAGAGGTTCCGGAGGAAGAAATATTGATACCTATAGTAAATCGATTAAATAAAAGAAAATCCTCAACCAACGGACCAAAGTTAAAAATGGTCAATGGTATTTCTGCCAAGGAAGCAAAATATTGGGAAGATTACCAATTTTCCAACGAATCGGATCCCGATGAGGATTCCGATGATGTTATAGAAATTACCTCGACCCAATTTAATAAAGCAAAAGAAAATAATAGAGGAAAAGGTATAAAAATAGAGAAACCTAATTCCAACCCCGATGAACTTTATATGTATATGCAACATCCGTATTTCCTAAAATGTAACAATAACCCGGGAACCTCTAAACCACCAGGTTTTTCTAAACCATTGTGGAAAATGACGGCTCGTATTAAAGGAACACCATATATCCCTAGAAAATTAGGAAAACGAACCAAGTCCGAAGAAGAAGAAACCAGTGATTCAAATTAGAGGGTTGTAATCATGTTGTGTATTATATGTATTGTAGTATGCTTGTACTTTTATGTTCTATGTAAAAATTGCTTGTATTGTTTGTTAATTATCTTTTACGAATCTAATCCTTGTCTATTTTACAGTAAAAAAACATAATGGACGTTAAGGGTAGACAACCGAATATTTTAGAAGACCTACCAGAGGATATGATTGAGGAAATTTTGTCTAGAGTCGGTTAGAATTCGTCAGCACATTTAGTTATGGCGAAATTAACTTGTCAAACATTTGAAAGACTTTCCAGAAATGCCTTAGTTTATAAAAGGCTTTCCTTTGATAGATGGGGTATTTCACATTGGGGAGACCGTAAGTTACGCCGTGTTTTCTTTAAAGCGTTAAATGCGGGGAACTCAAATGCAATTTTACGCTACGGGTTAAAAACCTATTTTGACTCAACATATCCCAACATAGGACTTCGAACTTTAGAAAGTGCTGCTAACATGCAACATAAAGAAGCATGTTATGCTTACGGGTTAGTGATGTTCGCTTCTCACCAAAATGAGAAAAAGAACATCGGATTTCAACTTTTAAATAAAATCTTCCCACAAGTGACGGATTCAGTAGTTGGGGTGAGAAACAAGGTTTTTAGATTATTACGGGGTTGTTGGACATTACGAAACCCTCGTCCCTTCGACGATGTTACAACATGCTATCTTGTCATTGGCCACAACGGTTATGTTCCACAAGACCAAGGATGGGAAGTAGTCTTAGTAAAACCAGAATGCATGAATTGTTTCTGGACGTATGAATTACGTGTTTTTATTGCCTTTGCTGAATGACTTGCGTATTAACTAGGATTGTTATCACAACTGATTTGTATCAAAGTTTTTATGTGCTATATTTCATGCTATATGTAAAATAGCGGTATTGTAAGTTTGCAAAATATTGTATATAAGTTTGAATGTGAAATATTATTGTATTCAGTTTTTCATATAGAATTGTAGTAGTTGAATTGTATATTAGCTACTAAGTATGAACTTAACGGGTAGGTACTACCCGAATTAAAACTATAAAACGCTAATATGAAGAAAAAGCTTTTATAAATAAGTTCATATTATGCTACGAAATACTATTGACTACTTTTAATATTCTATATGATTAACTTAATTCTTTTGGCTATTTTTGAAGGAAATGGCACTAACTACTCGTCAGAACTTGAACATGAGCGAGGAAGACTTCCGTGTTTTCCTTGCTGCGAACATAGCTGCGGTGCAAGCCGTAATGCAAAATAACAACAATAACTCTGGTTCTAGCAGTGGAACAAATTCCACAAGAACTCGTGTAGGATGCTCCTACAAAGAATTCACTGCCTGCAAACTTTTGGAATTCGATGGAGCTGAGGGTCCAATCGGATTGAAACGGTAGACCGAAAAGGTTGAATCGGTGTTTGCCATAAGTAAATGTACTGAAGAAGATAAAGTAAAGTACGCTACGCATACCTTCACAGGTACTGCGTTAACATGGTGGAACACCTATCTCGAGCAGGTGGGACAAGATGCTGCTTACGCACTACCGTGGTCAGCATTTAAGCACTTGATGAACGAGCAGTATCGTCCCCGAAACGAGGTCAATAAGCTTAAGGTAGAGCTTAGAGGATTACGAACGCAAGGTTTCGACATCACCACGTACGAACGATGATTCACAGAGTTAAGCCTATTGTGTCCAAGAGCATTCGAAGATGAAGAGGAGAAGATTGACACATTTGTAAAAGGGTTACCAGAAAGGATTCAAGAAGATGTGAGTTCACACGAGCCCGCCTCCATACAAAAGGCAAGTCGAATGGCTCACAAACTCATAAATCAGATTGAGGGAAGGATTAAAGAACAGGTGGCCGAAGAGGCCAACACGAAACAAGTCAAGAGAAAGTGGGAGGAAAATAGTGACAAGAGTTACCAATACAACAACAACAACAATCACAACTGTAGTGACCCGAACTTTTTCATGTTTATATATATTAATTGAGATTGATATTTACATGATTAAATGTTTCCAACATGTTAAGCAATCAAACTTGTTAAGACTTGATTAATTGAAATATGTTTCATATAGACAATTGACCACCCAAGTTGACCGGCGATTCACGAACGTTAAAACTTGTAAAAATGACATGACGATATATATATGGATATACATATGGTTAACATGAGATTATGATAAGTAAGTATCTCCATAAGTATATTAACAATGAGTTATATACATATAAACAAGACTACTAACTTAAGGATTTCGAAACGAGACATATATGTAACGATTATCGTTGTAACGACATTTAAATGTATATATATCATATTAAGATATATTAATATATCATAATATCATGATAATATAATAATTTAACATCTCATTAGATATAATAAACAATGGGTTAACAACATTAATTGAGATCGTTAACATAAAGGTTTCAAAACAACACTTACATGTAACGACTAACGATGACTTAACGACTCAGTTAAAATGTATATACATGTAGTGTATTTAGATGTATTAAAATACTTTTGGAATACTTCAAGACATATATCAAAACACTCATACTTAACGAAAATGGTTACAGTTACTTTCCCATTCTTTTCTTTCATCAAGTATTCTAGTCGTATTCTTACCCGTATTATACACAGCTTCAAAACGTACTTACTATGGGTATATACCAATAGGAACTAGCATGGGATTCCACTCTTGATTATGTCATGTATGACTAATCAATTTTAACTTCTACCATGAGCTAGTCAACTAACTAGAACTCCTTTTAACCCCACTCACCACTCACCAATTACCACTCATCATTCACTCCATTTCACTTCCAATTCTCTTTCTAATTCTCTCTCAACACACACACACACTATTATGAACGTATTTTTCCAGTAGTTAATCATCATCTTCATCAAAAATCACTTCAAGAATCAAGCTATAATCATCATAGGAATATCACTTCAAGAACACTTTAAAAATCCCTTCAAGTTTACTAATTTACTTCCAAGCTTTCTAATCCATTCCAAGTAATCATCTAAGATCAAGAAACCTTTGTTATATACAGTAGGTTATCTTTCTTATTCAAGGTAATATTCATATTCAAACTTTGATTCAATTTCTATAACTATAAACTATCTTAATTCGAGTAAAAATCTTACTTGAACTTGTTTTTGTGTCATGATCCTACTTCAAGAACTTTCAAGCCATCCAAGATCCTTTGAAGCTAGATCATTTCTTGTCACTTCCAGTAGGTTTACCTACTAAACTTGAGGTAGTAATGATGTTCATAACATCATTCGATTCATATATATAAAACTATCTTATTCGAAGGTTTAAACTCGTAATCACTAGAACATAGTTTAGTTAATTCTAAACTTGTTCGCAAACAAAAGTTAATCCTTCTAACTTGACTTTTAAAATCAACTAAACACATGTTCTATATCTATATGATATGCTAACTTAATGATTTAAAACCTGGAAACACGAAAAACACCGTAAAACCGGATTTACGCCGTCGTAGTAACACCGCGGGCTGTTTTGGGTTAGTTAATTAAAAACTATGATAAACTTTGATTTAAAAGTTGTTATTCTGAGAAATTGATTTTTATTATGAACATGAAACTATATCCAAAAATTATGGTTAAACTCAAAGTGGAAGTATGTTTTCTAAAATGGTCATCTAGACGTCGTTCTTTCGACTGAAATGACTACATTTACAAAAACGAATTGTAACATATTTTTCCGACTATAAACCTATACTTTTTATGTTTAGATTCATAAAATGTAGTTCAATATGAAACCATAGCAATTTGATTCACTCAAAACGGATTTAAAATGAAGAAGTTATGGGTAAAACAAGATTGGATAATTTTTCTCATTTTAGCTACGTGAAAATTGGTAACAAATCTATTACAACCATAACTTAATCAACTTGTATTGTATATTATGTAATATTGAGATACCATAGACACGTATACAATGTTTCGACCTATCATGTCGACACATCTATATATATTTTGGAACAACCATAGACACTCTATATGTGAATGTTGGAGTTAGCTATACAGGGTTGAGGTTGATTCAAAAATATATATAGTTTGAGTTGTGATCAATACTGAGATACGTATACACTGGGTCGTGGATTGATTCAAGATAATATTTATCGATTTATTTCTGTACATCTAACTGTGGATAACTAGTTGTAGGTTACTAACGAGGACAGCTGACTTAATAAACTTAAAACATCAAAATATATTAAAAGTGTTGTAAATATATTTTGAACATACTTTGATATATATGTATATATTGTTATAGGTTCGTGAATCAACCAGTGGCCAAGTCTTACTTTCCTACGAAGTAAAAATCTGTGAAAGTGAGTTATAGTCCCACTTTTAAAATCTAATATTTTTGGGATGAGAATACATGCAGGTTTTATAAATGATTTACAAAATAGACACAAGTACGTGAAACTACATTCTATGGTTGAATTATCGAAATCGAATATGCCCCTTTTTATTAAGTCTGGTAATCTAAGAATTAGGGAATAGACACCCTAATTGACGCGAATCCTAAAGATAGATCTATTGGGCCTAACAAACCCCATCCAAAGTACCGGATGCTTTAGTACTTCGAAATTTATATCATATCCGAAGGGTGTCCCGGAATGATGGGGATATTCTTATATATGCATCTTGTTAATGTCGGTTACCAGGTGTTCACCATATGAATGATTTTTATCTCTATGTATGGGATGTGTATTGAAATATGAAATCTTGTGGTCTATTATTATGATTTGATATATATAGGTTAAACCTATAACTCACCAACATTTTTGTTGACGTTTTAAGCATGTTTATTCTCAGGTGATTATTAAGAGCTTCCGCTGTGGCATACTTAAATAAGGACGAGATTTGGAGTCCATGCTTGTATGATATTGTGTAAAAACTGCATTCAAGAAACTTATTTTGTTGTAACATATTTGTATTGTAAACCATTATGTAATGGTCGTGTGTAAACAGGATATTTTAGATTATCATTATTTGATAATCTACGTAAAGCTTTTTAAACCTTTATTGATGAAATAAAGGTTATGGTTTGTTTTAAAATGAATGCAGTCTTTGAAAAACGTCTCATATAGAGGTCAAAACCTCGCAACGAAATCAATTAATATGGAACGTTTTTAATCAATAAGAACGGGACATTTCAGTTGGTATCAGAGCGTTGGTTTTAGAGAACCAGAATTTTGCATTAGTGTGTCTTATCGAGTTTGTTAGGATGCATTAGTGAGTCTGGACTTCGACCGTGTTTACTTGAAAAATGATTGCTTAAGAAATTTTGTTGGAAACTATATATTTTTAACATGTGAATATTATGTGATATATTAATCTCTTAACGCGTTTGATATTATGTGATAGATGTCTACCTCTAGAACAAGTCCCATTGACTCACCTAATAATAATGAAGAGTCAAATGTAAATTGGAATGATTCGTAGACTGATTCACAAGTTCCCGAAGAGGAACCGGGAGAAGAGTCAGAACCGGAAGAAGAATCGGAACCGAAAGAAGAATCAGAACCGGATGAAGCAATAGAACCGGTGGGGGAAATAATAAAACGGTTAAGTAAAAGAAAATCCTCAACCAACCGACCAAGGTTAATTATGGTCAATGGTGTTTCCGCCAAGGAAGCAAAATATTGGGAGGATTACCAATTCTCCGATGAATCGAATTCCGACGAGAATTCCGATGATGTTATAGAAATTATCCCAACTGAATTTAAAAAGGCAAAATAAAATAATAAGGGAAAGGGCATAAAAATAGAGAAATCTAATTCCAACCCCGATGAACTTTATATGTATCGTCAACCCCCGAAGTCCTTAAGTTGTAACAATGACCCGGGAACCTCTAAACCACCAGGTTTTTCTAAACCAATGTGGAAAATTACGGCTCGTATTAGGGGAACATCATATATCCCTAAAAACTTGGCAAAACGAACCAAAACCGAAGAAGAAGAAACAAGCGAGTCGGAATAAGATAGTTGTATTCGTGTGGTGTAATATATGTAATATAGTGTGCTTATACTTTATGATATATGTAAAAATTGCTTGTATTAATAAGTATTTTTTTTATGAATCTAACTCTTGTCTATTTTACAGTATAAAAACACAAAATGGATAGACAACCCAATATTTTAAGAGACCTACCCGGAGACATGATTGATGAAATCTTGTCTAGAGTCGGTCAGAATTCTTCGGCACAATTATTTAAGGCGAGATCAGTTTGTAAGACATTCGAAGAACGTTCCAAGAATGCCTTGGTTTATAAAAGGCTTTCGTTCGAAATATGGGGGATATCACATTGGGAAATCCATAAGTTACGATGTGTTTACTTTGATGCATATATTGCGGGGAACCCAAATGCTATTTTACGCAATGGGTTAAGAAATTATTTTGATTCAATATATCCGAATATTGGACTTCGTGATTTAGAAAAAGCGGCTAACATGCAACATAAAGAAGCATGTTATGCTTACGGATTAGTAATGTTCGCTTCTCACCAAAGTGAGAACAAGAACATCGGGCTACAACTATTAAACAAAACGTTCCCACAAGTGACGGAGTCGGTAATTGGGGTAAGAAATGAGGTTTTTAGATTGTTACGGGACTATTGGACATTACGTAACCCTCGTCCCTTTGACGATGTTACAACACGCTGTCTTATCAACTGCCATAACGGTTATGTTCCACAAGACCAAGGATGGGAAGTAATCCTAGTAAAACCAGAATGCATGACTTGTTTCTGGACGTATAAATTACGTGTCTTTATTGCCTTTGCTGAACGACTTGTGTACTAGCTAGAATTATCTTCACAACCATCTTGTATCAAATTTATTGTGTGCTATATTTCATGCTATATGTAAAATAAGCGGTATTGTAAGTTCGTAAAATATTATGTAAAAGTTTGAACACGAAATATTATTATAATCAGTTTTTCATATAGAATTGTAGTAGTTGAATTGTATATTAGCTACTAAGTATGAACTTAACGGGTAGGTACTACCCGAATTTAAACTTATAAAACGCTAATATGAAGAAAAAGCTTTTATAAATGAGTTCATATTATGCTACGAAATACTATTAACTACTCTTAATATTCTGTATGATTAACTTGTTCCATTTGACTATTTTGAAGGAAATGGCACCGACTACTCGACACACCGTGAATATGAATGAAGAGGAATTCCGTACTTTTCTAGCTTCAAACATAGCCGCAGTACAGGCTGCGCTACATACCAACAATAACATTGGATCTAGCAGTACAGGAAATCGTGTAGGATGCACCTACAAAGAATTCACTGCCTGCAAACCTTTGGAATTTGATGGAACCGAAGGACCGATCGGATTGAAACGGTGGACCGAGAAGGTCGAATCGGTGTTTGCCATAAGTAAGTGTACTGAAGAGGACAAATTAAAGTCCGCTACGCATACCTTCACAGGTTCTGCGTTAACATGATGGAATACCTATCTAGAGCAAGTGGGACAAGACGATGCGTACGCACTACCGTGGTCAGCGTTCAAGCACTTGATGAACGAGAAGTACCGTCCCAGAACCGAGGTCAATAAGCTCAAGACAGAACTTAGAGGGTTACGAACCCAAGAATTTGATATTACCACGTACGAAAGATGATTCACAGAATTGTGCCTATTGTGTCCGGGAGCATTCGAAGATGAGGAAGAGAAGATCGACGCGTTTGTGAAAGGATTACCGGAAAGAATCCAAGAAGATATAAGTTCACACGAGCCCGCCTCCATACAACAGGCATGTAGAATGGCTCACAAACTAGTGAACCAGATTGAAGAAAGAATTAAAGAACAGACTGCTGAAGAGGCCAATGTGAAGCAAGTCAAAAGAAAGTGGGAGGAAAACGGTGATAAGAATCACCAATACAACAACAACAGCAATTACAACAATAATCGCAACAATTATCCCAACAATCGCAACATCAATCGCAACTACAACAAACGGCCCAACAACAACAACTACAACAATCATCCCAACAACAATAATAACCACAACAACAACAATAATCAGAAGCAGCTATGCCAGAGGTGTGAAAAGTATCACTCGGGGTTCTGCACCAAATTTTGCAACAAGTGTAAAAGAAATGGTCATAGCGCGGCGAAGTGTGAGGTCTACGGACCAGGGGTTAATAGAACGAAAGGAACAAATGGTGTCGGAACGAGTAATGGCGGAGCAAGTAGTGTCGGAGCAAGTTATGCCAATGTAATTTGTTATAAATGTGGAAAACCGGGCCACATTATTAGAAATTGCCCGAACCAGGAGAACACGAATGGACAAGGCCGCGGAAGAGTTTTCAATATTAATGCGGCAGAGGCACAGGAAGACCCGGAGCTTGTTACGGGTACGTTTCTTATTGACAATAAATCTGCTTACGTTTTATTTGATTCGGGTGCGGATAGAAGCTATATGAGTAGAGATTTTTGTGCTAAATTAAGTTGTCAATTGACGCCTTTGGATAGTAAATTTTTACTCGAATTAGCAAATGGTAAATTAATTTCAGCAGATAATATATGTCGGAATCGAGAAATTAAACTGGTTAGCGAAACATTTAAGATTGATTTGATACCAGTAGAGTTAGGGAGTTTTGATGTGATAATCGGTATGGACTGGTTGAAAGAAGTGAAAGCAGAGATCGTTTGTTACAAAAATGCAATTCGCATTATACGAGAAAAAGGAAAACCCTTAATGGTGTACGGAGAAAAGGGCAACACGAAGCTACATCTTATTAGTAATTTGAAGGCACAAAAACTAATAAGAAAAGGTTGCTATGCTGTTCTAGCACACGTCGAGAAAGTACAAACTGAAGAAAAGAGCATCAATGATGTTCCCATTGCAAAAGAATTTCCTGATGTATTTTCGAAAGAATTACCGGGATTACCCCCACATCGATCCGTTGAATTTCAAATAGATCTTGTACTAGGAGCTGCACCAATAGCTCGTGCTCCTTACAGACTCGCACCCAGCGAGATGAAAGAACTGCAAAGCTAATTACAAGAACTTTTAGAGCATGGTTTCATTCGACCAAGCACATCACCGTGGGGAGCTCCTGTTTTGTTTGTCAAGAAGAAAGATGGTACATTCAGGTTGTGTATCGACTATCGAGAGTTGAACAAACTTACCATCAAGAACCGCTACCCACTACCGAGAATCGACGACTTATTTGATCAACTGCAAGGCTCGTCTGTTTATTCAAAGATTGACTTACGTTCCGGGTATCATCAAATGCGGGTGAAAGAAGATGATATTCCAAAGACTGCTTTCAGAACACGTTACGGTCATTACGAGTTTATGGTCATGCCGTTTGGTTTAACTAATGCACCAGCTGTGTTCATGGACCTTATAAACCGAGTGTGTGGACCATACCTTGACAAGTTTGTCATTGTTTTCATTGATGACATACTTATTTACTCAAAGAATGACCAAGAACACGGTGAACATTTGAGAAAGGTGTTAGAAGTATTGAGGAAGGAAGAATTGTACGCTAAGTTTTCAAAGTGTGCATTTTGGTTGGAAGAAGTTCAATTCCTCGGTCACATAGTGAACAAAGAAGGTATTAAGGTGGATCCGACAAAGATAGAAACTGTTGAAAAGTGGGAAACCCCGAAAACTCCGAAACACATACGCCAGTTTTTAGGACTAGCTGGTTACTACAGAAGGTTCATCCAAGACTTTTCCAGAATAGCAAAACCCTTGACTGCATTAACGCATAAAGGGAAGAAATTTGAATGGAATGATGAACAAGAGAAAGCGTTTCAGTTATTGAAGAAAAAGCTAACTACGGCACCTATATTGTCATTGCCTGAAGGGAATGATGATTTTGTGATTTATTGTGACGCATCAAAGCAAGGTCTCGGTTGTGTATTAATGCAACGAACGAAGGTGATTGCTTATGCGTCTAGACAATTGAAGATTCACGAACAAAATTATACGACGCATGATTTGGAATTAGGCGCGGTTGTTTTTGCATTAAAGACTTGGAGGCACTACTTATATGGGGTCAAAAGTATTATGTATACCGACCACAAAAGTCTTCAACACATATTTAATCAGAAACAACTGAATATGAGGCAGCGTAGGTGGATTGAATTGTTGAATGATTACGACTTTGAGATTCGTTACCACCCGGGGAAGGCAAATGTGGTAGCCGATGCCTTGAGCAGGAAGGACAGAGAACCCATTCGAGTAAAATCTATGAATATAATGATTCATAATAACCTTACTACTCAAATAAAGGAGGCGCAACAAGGAGTTTTAAAAGAAGGAAATTTAAAGGATGAAATACCCAAAGGATCGGAGCAGCATCTTAATATTCGGGAAGACGGAATCCGGTATAGGGCTGAAAGGATTTGGGTACCAAAATTTGGAGATATGAGAGAAATGGTACTTAGAGAAGCTCATAAAACCAGATACTCAATACATCCTGGAACGGGGAAGATGTACAAGGATCTCAAGAAACATTTTTGGTGGCCGGGTATGAAAGCCGATGTTGCTAAATACGTAGGAGAATGTTTGACGTGTTCTAAGGTCAAAGCTGAGCATCAGAAACCATCAGGTCTACTTCAACAACCCGAAATCCCAGAATAGAAATGGGAAAACATTACCATGGATTTCATCACTAAATTGCCAAGGACTGCAAGTGGTTTTGATACTATTTGGGTAATAGTTGATCGTCTCACCAAATCAGCACACTTCCTGCCAATAAGAGAAGATGACAAGATGGAGAAGTTAGCACGACTGTATTTGAAGGAAGTCGTCTCCAGACATGGAATACCAATCTCTATTATCTCTGACAGGGATGGCAGATTTATTTCAAGATTCTGGCAGACATTACAGCAAGCATTAGGAACTCGTCTAGACATGAGTACTGCCTATCATCCACAAACTGATGGGCAGAGCAAAAGGATGATACAAACACTTGAAGACATGCTACGAGCATGTGTTATTGATTTCGGAAACAGTTGGGATCGACATCTACCGTTAGCAGAATTTTCCTACAACAACAGCTACCATTCAAGCATTGAGATGGCGCCGTTTGAAGCACTTTATGGTAGAAAGTGCAGGTCTCCGATTTGTTGGAGTGAAGTGGGGGATAGACAGATTACGGGTCCGGAGATTATACAAGAAACTACCGAGAAGATCATCCAAATTCAACAACGGTTGAAAACCGCCCAAAGTCGACAAAAGAGCTACGCTGACATTAAAAGAAAAGATATAGAATTTGAATTTGGAGAGATGGTCATGCTTAAAGTTTGACCTTGGAAAGGCGTTGTTCGATTTGGTAAACGAGGGAAATTAAATCCAAGGTATATTGGACCATTCAAGATTATTGATCGTGTCGGACCAGTAGCTTACCGACTTGAGTTACCTCAACAACTCGCGGCTGTACATAACACTTTCTACGTCTCGAATTTGAAGAAATGTTTTGCTAAAGAAGATCTCACTATTTCATTAGATGAAATCCAAATCAACGAAAAACTTCAATTCATCGAAGAACCCGTCGAAATAATGGATCGTGAGGTTAAAAGACTTAAGCTAAACAAGATACCAATTGTTAAGGTTCGATGGAATGCTCGTAGAGGACCCGAGTTCACCTGAGAGCGTGAAGATCAGATGAAGAAGAAATACCCGCATCTATTTCCAGAAGATTCGTCAACACCTTCAACAGCTTAAAATTTCGGGACGAAATTTATTTAACGGGTAGGTACTGTAGTGACCCGAACTTTTCCATGTTTATATATATTAATTGAGATTGATATTTACATGATTAAATGTTTCCAACATGTTAAACAATCAAACTTGTTAAGACTTGATTAATTGAAATATGTTTCATATAGACAATTGACCACCCAAGTTGACCGGCGATTCACGAACGTTAAAACTTGTAAAAACGACATGACGATATATATATGGATATACATATGGTTAACATGAGATTATGATAAGTAAGTATCTCCATAAGTATATTAACAATGAGTTATATACATATAAACAAGACTACTAACTTAAGGATTTTGAAACGAGACATATATGTAATGATTATCGTTGTAACGACATTTAAATGTATATATATCATATTAAGATATATTAATATATCATAATATCATGATAATATAATAATTTAACATCTCATTAGATATAATAAATAATGGGTTAACAACATTAATTGAGATCGTTAACATAAAGGTTTCAAAACAACACTTACATGTAACGACTAACGATGACTTAACGACTCAGTTAAAATGTATATACATGTAGTGTATTTAGATGTATTAAAATACTTTTGGAATACTTCAAGACATATATCAAAACACTCATACTTAACGAAAATGGTTACAGTTACTTTCCCATTCTTTTCTTTCATCAAGTATTCTAGTCGTATTCTTACCCGTATTATACACAGCTTCAAAATGTACTTACTATGGGTATATACCAATAGGAACTAGCATGGGATTCCACTTTTGATTATGTCATGTATGACTAATCAATTTTAACTTCTACCATGAGCTAGTCAACTAACTAGAACTCCTTTTAACCCCACTCACCACTCAACAATTACCACTCATCATTCACTCCATTTCACTTCCAATTCTCTTTCTAATTCTCTCTCAACACACACACACTATTATGAACGTATTTTTCCAGTATTTAATCATCATCTTCATCAAAAATCACTTCAAGAATCAAGCTATAATCATCATAGGAAGAACACTTCAAGAACACTTCAAAAATCCCTTCAAGTTTACTAATTTACTTCCAAGCTTTCTAATCCATTCCAAGTAATCATATAAGATCAAGAAACCTTTGTTATATACAGTAGGTTATCTTTCTTATTCAAGTTAATATTCATATTCAAACTTTGATTCAATTTCTATAACTATAAACTATCTTAATTCGAGTAAAAATCTTACTTGAACTTGTTTTTGTGTCATGATCCTACTTCAAGAACTTTCAAGCCATCCAAGATCCTTTGAAGCTAGATCATTTCTTGTCACTTCCAGTAGGTTTACCTACTAAACTTGAGGTAGTAATAATATTCATAACATCATTCGATTCATATATATAAAACTATCTTATTCGAAGGTTTAAACTCGTAATCACTAGAACATAGTTTAGTTAATTCTAAACTTGTTCGCAAACAAAAGTTAATCCTTCTAATTTGACTTTTAAAATCAACTAAACACATGTTCTATATCTATATGATATGCTAACTTAATGATTTAAAACCTGAAAACACGAAAAACACCGTAAAACCGGATTTACGCCGTCGTAGTAACACCGCGGGCTGTTTTGGGTTAGTTAATTAAAAACTATGATAAACTTTAATTTAAAAGTTGTTATTCTGAGAAAATGATTTTTATTATGAACATGAAACTATATCCAAAAATTATGGTTAAACTCAAAGTGGAAGTATGTTTTCTAAAATGGTCATCTAGACGTCGTTCTTTCGACTGAAATGACTACCTTTACAAAAATGACTTGTAACTTATTTTTCCGACTATAAACCTATAATTTTTCTGTTTAGATTTATAAAATACAGTTCAATATGAAACCATAGCAATTTGATTCACTCAAAACGGATTTAAAATGAAGAAGTTATGGGTAAAACAAGATTGGATAATTTTTCTCATTTTAGCTACGTGAAAATTGGTAACAAATCTATTCCAACCATAACTTAATCAACTTGTATTGTATATTATGTAATCTTGAGATACCATATACACGTATACAATGTTTCGACCTATCATGTCGACACATCTATATATATTTCGGAACAACCATAGACGCTCTATATGTGAATGTTGGAGTTAGCTATACAGGGTTGAGGTTGATTCCAAAATATATATAGTTTGAGTTGTGATCAATACTGAGATACGTATACACTGGGTCGTGGATTGATTCAAGATAATATTTATCGATTTATTTCTGTACATCTAACTGTGGACAACTAGTTGTAGGTTACTAACGAGGACAGCTGACTTAATAAACTTAAAACATCAAAATATATTAAAAGTGTTGTAAATATATTTTGAACATACTTTGATATATATGTATATATTGTTATAGGTTCGTGAATCAACCAGTGGCCAAGTCTTACTTCCCGACGAAGTAAAAATCTGTGAAAGTGAGTTATAGTCCCACTTTTAAAATCTAATATTTTTGGGATGAGAATACATGCAGGTTTTATAAATGATTTACAAAATAGACACAAGTACGTGAAACTACATTCTATGGTTGAATTATCGAAATCGAATATGCCCCTTTTTATTAAGTCTGGTAATCTAAGAATTAGGGAACAGACACCCTAATTGACGCGAATCCTAAAGATAGATCTATTGGGCCTAACAAACCCCATCCAAAGTACCGGATGCTTTAGTACTTCGAAATTTATATCATATCCGAAGGGTGTCCCGGAATGATGGGGATATTCTTATATATGCATCTTGTTAATGTCGGTTACCAGGTGTTCACCATATGAATGATTTTTATCTCTATGTATGGGATGTGTATTGAAATATGAAATCTTGTGGTCTATTATTATGATTTGATATATATAGGTTAAACCTATAACTCACCAACATTTTTGTTGACGTTTTAAGCATGTTTATTCTCAGGTGATTATTAAGAGCTTCCGCTGTCGCATACTTAAATAAGGACGAGATTTGGAGTCCATGCTTGTATGATATTGTGTAAAAACTGCATTCAAGAAACTTATTTTGTTGTAACATATTTGTATTGTAAACCATTATGTAATGGTCGTGTGTAAACAGGATATTTTAGATTATCATTATTTGATAATCTACGTAAAGCTTTTTAAACCTTTATTGATGAAATAAAGGTTATGGTTTGTTTTAAAATGAATGCAGTCTTTGAAAAACGTCTCATATAGAGGTCAAAACCTCGCAACGAAATCAATTAATATGGAACGTTTTTAATCAATAAGAACGGGACATTTCAACAACCACAATCGCAACAACTATCCCAACAACCGCAACATCAATCTCAACAACAACAATCGCAATCCCAACGACAACTACAACAAGTATCCCAACAACAATAACTTCACCAAACGTCCCAACAACAATAACAACCACATCAATCCCAATAGCAATCTCAATGACAACAACAATCAGAAAATTCCATGCTATAGGTGTGAAGGATATCATACGGGTAAATTTTGTGAAGTAGTATGTACCAAATGTAATAGGAAGGGTCATGCTGCAGCGAAATGTGAAGTATTCGGACCAGTGACTAAAAGAACAAATACTGCCCACATTATTTGTTTTGGATGATGAAAGAAGGGCTACTACAAAACTACGTGCCCAAACCAGGGAAATAATAATGGGCAAAGCTGTGGGAGAGTTTTTAACATTAATGCGGAAGAAGCGCAGGAAGACCCGGAGCTTGTTACGGGTACGTTTCTTATCGATGAAAAACCTGCTTATGTTTTATTTTATTCGGGTGCGGATAGAAGCTATATGAGTCGAGATTTTTGTGCTAAATTAAGTGGTCCATTGACGTCTATGAATAATAAATTTTTACTCGAATTAGCAAACGGTAAATTAATTTCGGCAGATAAAATATGTCGGAATCGAGAAATTAAACTGGTTAGCGAAATGTTTAAGATTGATTTGATACCAGTAGAGTTAGGGAGTTTTGATGTGATAATTGGCATGGACTGGTTGAAAAAGGAGAGAGCAGAGATTGTATGTTACAAAAATGCAATTCGCATTGTACGAGAAGAAGGAAAACCCTTAATGGTGTACGGAGAAAAGAGCAACGCGAAGCTAAACCTTATTAGTAACTTGAAGGCGCAAAAGCTAATAAGAAAAGGTTGCTATGCTGTGCTAGCACATGTCGAGAAAATACAAACCGAAGAAAAGAACATCAATGATGTTCCCGTTGCAAAAGAATTTCCCGATGTATTTTTGAAAGAATTACCGGGACTACTCCACACCGATCTGTTGAATTTCAAATAGATCTTGTACCAGGAGCTGCACCAATAGCTCGTGCTCCATACAGACTCGCACTCAGCGAAATGAAGGAACTCCAAAGCCAACTACAAGAACTTTTAGAACGTGGTTTCATACGACTAAGTACATCACCATGGGAGCTCCTGTTTTGTTTGTCAAGAAGAAAGATGGTACATTCAGGTTGTGTATCGACTACCGAGAGTTGAACAAACTTACCATCAAGAACCGTTACCCACTACCGAGAATCGACGACTTATTTGATCAATTACAAGGTTCGTTAGTTTATTCGAATGCGGGTGAAGGAGGATGATATTCCGAAGACTGCTTTCAGAACGCGTTACGGTCATTACGAGTTTATGGTTATGCCGTTTGGGTTGACTAACGCACCAGCTGTGTTCATGAACTGAGTTTGTGGACCATACCTTGATAAGTTTGTCATTGTTTTCATCGATGACATACTTATTTACTTAAAGAATGATCAAGAGCATGAAGAACATTTGAGAAAAGTGCTAGAGTTGTTGAGGAAAGAAAAATTGTACGCTAAATTTTCAAAGTGTGCATTTTGGTTGGAAGAAGTTCAATTCCTCGGTTACATAGTGAACAAAGAAGGTATTCAGGTGGATCCGGCGAAGATTGAAACTGTTGAAAAATGGGAAACCCCGAAAACTCCGAAACATACACGCCAATTTTTAGGATTGGCTGGTTACTACAGAAGATTCATCCAAGATTTTTTCAAAATAGCAAAACCCTTGACTACATTAACGCATAAAGAGAAGAAATTCGAATGGAAGGATGAGCAGGCGAAAGCGTTTCAATTGTTGAAGAAAAAGTTAACTACGGCACCTATATTGTCATTGCCTGAAGGGAATGATGATTTTGTGATATATTGTGACGCCTCAGAGCAAGGTCTTGGTTGTGTATTAATGTAACGAACGAAGGTAATTGCTTATGCGTCTAGACAATTGAAGATTCACGAGCAGAATTATACGACGCATGATTTAGAATTAGGCGCGGTTGTTTTTGCATTAAAGCCTTCGAGGCACTACTTATATGGGGTCAAAAGTATTATGTATACCGACCACAAAAGTCTTCAACACATATTTAATCAGAAACAACTGAATATGAGGCAGCGTAGGTGGATTGAATTGTTGAATGATTATGACTTTGAGATTCGTTACCACCCGGGGAAGGCAAATGTGGTAGCCGATGCCTTGAGCAGGAAGGACAGAGAACCCAT
The DNA here is from genome assembly GCF_046630445.1 of Rutidosis leptorrhynchoides. Classification (NCBI taxonomy): domain Eukaryota; kingdom Viridiplantae; phylum Streptophyta; class Magnoliopsida; order Asterales; family Asteraceae; genus Rutidosis; species Rutidosis leptorrhynchoides. The sequence goes on along the minus strand of NC_092340.1, from coordinate 10,277,880 downwards.
TCGAGTAAAATCTATGAATATAATGATTCACAATAACCTTACTACTCAAATAAAGGAGGCGCAACAAGGAATTTTAAAAGAAGGAAATTTAAAGGATGAAATACCCAAAGGATCGGAGAAGCATCTTAATATACGAGAAGACGGAACCCGGTATAGGGCTGAAAGGATTTGGGTACCAAAATTTAGAGATATGAGAGAAATGGTACTTAGAGAAGCTCATAAAACCAGATACTCAATACATCCTGGAACGGGGAAGATATACAAGGATCTCAAGAAACATTTTTGGTGGCCGGGTATGAAAGCCGATGTTGCTAAATATGTAGGAGAATGTTTGACGTGTTCTAAGGTCAAAGCTGAGCATCAGAAACCATCAGGTCTACTTCAACAACCCGAAATCCCGGAATGAAAATGGGAAAACATTACCATGGATTTCATCACTAAATTGCCAAGGACTGCAAGTAGTTTTGATACTATTTGGGTAATAGTTGATCGCTCACCAAATCAGCACACTTCCTACCAATAAGAGAAGATGACAAGATTGAGAAGTTAGCACGACTGTATTTGAAGGAAGTCGTCTCCAGACATGGAATACCAATCTCTATTATCTCTGATAGGGATGGCAGATTTATTTCAAGATACTGGCAGGCATTACAACAAGCATTAGGAACTCGTCTAGACATGAGTACTACCTATCATCCACAAACTAATGGGTAGAGCGAAAGGACGATACCAACGCTTGAAGACATGCTACGAGCATGTGTTATTGATTTCGGAAACAGTTGGGATCGACATCTACCGTTAGCAAAATTTTCCTACAACAACAGCTACCATTCAAGCATTGAGATGGCGCCGTTTGAAGCACTTTATGGTAGAAAGTGCAGATCTCCAATTTGTTGGAGTGAAGTGGGGGATAGACAGATTACGGGTCCAGAGATAATACAAGAAACTACCGAGAAGATCATCCAAATTCAACAACGGTTGAAAACCGTCCAAAGTCGATAAAAGAGCTACGTGGACCTTAAAAGGAAAGATATAGAATTTGAAATTGGAGAGATGGTCATGCTTAAGGTATCACCTTGGAAAGGCGTTGTTCGATTTGGTAAACGAGGGAAATTAAATCCAAGGTACATTGGACCATTCAAGATTATTGATCGTGTCGGACCAGTAGCTTATCGACTTGAGTTACCTCAACAACTCACGGCTGTACATAACACCTTCCATGTCTCGAATTTGAAGAAATGTTTTGCTAAAGAAGATCTCACTATTCTGTTAGACGAAATTCAAATCAACGAAAAACTTCAATTCATTGAAGAACCTGTCGAAATAATGGATCGTGAGGTTAAAAGACTTAAGCAAAACAAGATACCAATTGTTAAGGCTCGATGGAATGCTCGTAGGGGACCCGAGTTCACCTAGGAGCGTGAAGATTAGATGAAGAAGAAATACCCGCACCTATTTCCAGAAGATTCGTCAACACCTTCAACAGCTTAAAATTTCGGGATGAATTTTATTTAACGGGTAGGTACTGTAGTGACCCGAACTTTTCCATGTTTATATATATTAAATGAAATTGATATTTACATGATTAAGTGTTTCCAACATGTTAAGCAATCAAACTTTTTAAGACTTGATTAATTGAAATAGGTTTTATATAGACAATTGACCACCCAAGTTGACCGGCGATTCACGAACGTTAAAACTTGTAAACACTATATGATGACATATATATATATATATATATATATATATATATATATATATATATATATATATATATATATATATATATATATATATATATATATATATATATATATATAGTTATCATGATATTATGATAAGTATGTACCTCATTAAGTATTTTAACATGAGTTATATACATAAAAATGAGACTATTGAATTAAGAAACTTGAAAACGGTATATATAACAATTATCGTTATAACAACGTCTTACTAATTACATATGAATCATTTTAAGATATTGATACACTATATATAAACATGTTAAATGATAAGTAAACGTATCATTAAGTATAATAACAATGAACTACTTATGTAAAAACAAGATTACTAACTTAAGGATTTCGAAACGAGACATATATGTAACGATTATTTTCGTAACGACATTTAACAGTATATATATCATATTAAGATATATTAATACATCATTAAATCATGATAATGTAATAATTTAACATCTCATTAGATATAATAAACAATGTGTTAACAACATTTAACAAGATCGTTAACTTAAAGGTTTCAAAACAACATTTACATGTAACGACTAACGATGACTTAACGACTCAGTTAAAATGTATATACATGTAGTGTTTTAATATGTATTCATACACTTTTGAAAGACTTCAAGACACTTATCCAAGTACTTCTACTTAACAAAAATGCTTACGATTACATCATCATTCATTTTCATCAACAATTCTACTCGTATGCACTCGTATTTGTACTTGTACAATACACAGCTTCTAAATGTATTTACTATTGGTATATACACTCCAATGATCAGCTCTTAGCATCCCATGTGAGTCACCTAACCATGTGGGAACCATCATTTAACATCTAGCATGACTTATGAGCAAGGAAACAAAAACAAGAACTCCTTTTAACCCCACTCACCTTCACCACTCACCACCTACTCCATTTCACTTCCAATTTTCTTCTCAATTCTCTCTCAAAGCACACACATACTCTTTCATGAACGTCTAAGTTACTATTTTTCCAGCAAAAATCATCAATACAAGCTTTGGTTATTACCTATAATCATCATAAAAACAATTACTCAAGAACACATCAAGAACACTTCGAAGTTTACAAGTTTACTTTCAGGTTTCCTAATCCATTCCAAGCAATCATCTAAGATCAAGAAACCTTTGTTATTTATAGTAGGTTATCTTTCTAAATCAAGGTAATATTCATATTCAAGCTTTGATTCCATTTCTATAACTATAACTATCTTAATTCGAGTAATAAACTTACTTGAACTTGTTTTTGTGTCATGAATCTATTTCAAGAACTTCCAAGCCATCAAAGATCCTTTGAAGCTCAAGTTATTTTTTCATCATTTCCAGTAGGTTTACCTACTAAACTTGAGGTAGTAATGATGTTCATAACATCATTCGATTCATATATGTATAACTACCTTATTCGAAGATTTGAACATGTAATCACTAGAACATAGTTTAGTTAATTCTAAACTTGTTCGCAAACAAAAGTTAATCCTTCTAACTTGACTTTTAAAATCAACTAAACACATGTTCTATATCTATATTATATGCTAACTTAATGATTTAAAACCTGAAAACACGAAAAACACCGTAAAACTGGATATACGCCGTCGTAGTAACACCGTGGGCTGTTTTGGGTTAGTTAATTAAAAACTATGATAAACTTTGATTTAAAAGTTGTTCTTCTGGGAAAATGATTTTTCTTATGAACATGAAACTATATTCAAAAATCATGGTTAAACTCAAAGTGGAAGTATGTTTTCCAAAATGGTCATCTAGACGTCGTTCTTTCGACTGAAATGACTACCTTTACAAAAACGACTTGTAACCTGTATTTTTGACTATAAACTTATACTACGTACTTTTTCTGTTTAGATTCATAAACTTAAGTTCAATATGAAACCATAGCAACTTGAATAACTCAAAACGAATTTAAAACGAAGAAGTTATGGGTAAAACAAAATTGGATATTTTTATTAGTTTTAGCTACGTGAAAATTGGTAATAAATCAATATTAATCATATTCTATCTAACTTATATTGTATCATACATGTATTCTAATATATTATGTAATCTTGGGATACCATAGACACGTATGCAAATGTTTTGATATATCATATCGACCCATGTATATATATTATTTGGAACAACCCTAGACACTCTATATACAGTAATGATTGAGTTAGCTATACAAGGTTGAGGTTGATTTCAAAAATATATATACTTTGAGTTGTGATCTAGCCTGAGACGTGTATACACTGGGTCATGGATTGATTCAAGATAATATATATCAATTTATTTTTCTGTACATCTAACTGTGGACAACTAGTTGTAGGTTACTAACGAGGACAGCTGACTTAATAAACTTAAAACATTAAAACGTATTAAAAATGTTGTAAATATATTTTGAACATACTTTGATATATATGTACATATTTGTTATAGGTTCGTGAATCGACCAGTGGTCAAGTCTTACTTCCCGACGAAGTAAAAATCTATGAAAGTGAGTTATAGTCTCACTTTTAAAATCTATTATTTTTGAGCTGAGAATACTTGCAGTTTTATAAATGTTTTACAAAATAGACACAAGTGATCAAAATTACATTCTATGTTGATTTATCGAACCGAATATGCCCCTTTTTAGCTTGGTAGCCTAAGAATTGGTGTTTATTATAATTGCCACCAATTGACGTGAATCCTAAAGATAGATCTATTTGGCCCAACAAGCCTCATCCGAGTTACGGATGCTTTAGTACTTCGATTTATCATGTCCGATGAGAGTCCCGGAATGATGGGGATATTCTATATGCATCCTGTTAAAGTCGGTTACAGGGTGTTCAAACATATGAATGATTTTTATGCAGATTGCATGTTGTTTATGAGAAATTGAAATATGAAATCTTGTGGTCTATTATTACGATTTGATAAATATATAGGTTAAACCTATAACTCACCAACATTTTTGTTGACGTTTAAAGCATGTTTATTCTCAGGTGATTATTAAGAGCTTCCGCTGTTGCATGCTAATTTGTGGATAAGAGTTGGAGTCAGCATGCTTGTATAATATTGTTTAAAAACTGCATTCGAAGACTTAAATTGATGTGTAATATTATTGTAAATCATTATGTAATAATCGTGTGAAAAAACTATATTTTAGATTATCATTATTTGATAATCGTCGTATTATTTTTAAACCTTTATCGATAAAATAAAGGTTATGGTTTGTTTTAAAATCGAATGCAGTCTTTGAAAAACGTCTCATATAGAGGTCAAAACCTCGCAAGAAATCAATTAATATGGAACGTTTATAATCAATATGAACGTGACATTTTAAACAAAAGTAGTTATCGTTGTTTTTAGATCACAAGATTTTGTTTTCATAAGTAGATCACACGGATCTTTAGTTGTCAAAGAAGATCACAAAGATCTTAAAAGTTGATCTCGTAGGGATCAAAAAGTTATGCCAGTTCGTGATATTTAGACTAAACGTTCAAAGTTTGCCCCAATGACAAGTTGTGTCTATACTTGTCGATTTAATTTCATTATTAAGTAATACAATGACTTAGTCAAATGTATCGGGGATGTTACTCCTGATAGGCCTACCCCCAATAATTAAGAATGCATTCAACGAGCAATTAAAAATATCACTGTAGGGACTTAGTCGGACATAGCCGGGTATAGCATAGTGTAACAGTTGGTACTTGTGTCTAAATTGTAAAAAGTAAAAGTAGCATGTGTCTCACCCCAAAAAGTTAAATAAGTTGCTAGCAATAAAGAGAGGGGCTATGAGTTCACCTTAGTAAGTAGGAGAGAGAGTTATTCCTCGAAATAGAAAGTTTGGATGAATGAGCAAAAAGTCAACCTATTGACATTTAAGAGTAGTTAAATGTTTTGCCCAAATTTAAGTTTAAGTATGCAAGTGTTTTAAGTATAGTTCGTTTTACTAAGTTCCATTCTTAGTAAGTTTCTACTTTTAGCAAGTTTCCACTTTTAGTAAGTTAGTGTCGAACACTAGTGAGTTTTCCTTAATAAGTCTACCACCTATTAAGTGTGAAAGTAACTAAGTGTATAATTATTATAGTCGGGTTGATATTGTGGACCATACCCAAACATCTATGCCACCGCCGAGTCACTAGAATGACCAGTTGTTACCGGTTGGCCCAGGATTTCTTGACCAAAATCTAAGTTTGGCATTCGTAATCCACAAGCGTCCCATAGTAGTACCAAGGATCACCCTAGGCCTTAAGTAGAGTTAACGTTCAAGTAATTTCACGCTATCGTGAATGACTATGGTAATCGTGTGTTATACTATAAGTAGTATATTATAAGTATTAGTAATAGCGTAAGTGTTAAGTAGTAGTATAAGTGTATAAGTGTTAACTAGTATTAGTAATATAGTATAAGTAGTATTAGGGTTTTATTAATTAATTAGGTTTAATTAATTAAAGTAGTATTTAATTATTAGGGTTTAAGTAATAAATATTTTAATAGTATTAAAATAGTATTAGGGTTAGGGTTTAGTAAAGTAATGATTATGTAATGATTAGGCTTATATATAATAAATGTTTAGGGTTTAGTAAATTAGGGTTTTATTTATCTAATGTTTATGTATATATATATGTATATCGTATATGTGTATATATATATACATATATATATATATATATATATATATATATATATATATATATAGTTTTTAATTTATTATTATTTTTTTATATATATACCGTATATATATATATATGTGTATATATATATATATAGAAAATATATTTTTTTTGTACATATATATATATATATACATATATATATATATATATATATATATATATATATATATATATATATATATATATATATATATATATATATATATATATATATATATATATATATATATAAACTGCATATGTATATATGGTATGTATATATTTGTTTCTTTTTTTAAATACTAACAAATCTTTTAGCAAATCTCTTGGGTTTAAAGATTAAACAAAATCACTTTTCTTTTTTTTTAAAAAATTTCGGTTATATGTATACATGCATATATATTTTTTTTATTAAGTATATGTATGTATATTAGCATGTGTTTATATATAGTATGTATATATCTGGTTACCCTTTTTAAACATTAACATAATCTTTGATAACCTTTTAGGGTTTTTAAGATCTAAACCCCCTTTTTTTTTTTAACCGTATATATGTATGTATATGCATATTTATATTTTTTTTTACATGAACATTATGAATGTTAAGATCATGCATGAAGATGATTATGAATATAAACATGAATTGAAAGATAGAATTTATAAGATTTGGATCTAGGGTTTTTACCTTGATAATGTATGATGAAGATTAACAAGAAAAGATGAAGAAAACTTGAAGATCTTGATGAACACGAAGAACGCGATGAAGATCCTTTGAAGATTGCTTGAAGATTACTTGAAGATGATGGTGGTGTGGTGGTGGCTATCTTGGCCGAATTCCACAAGAGAGGGGGAGAGAGATTTGTGATTTTTGGGAGAGAATTGCTAGAATGATTTGGTACAAGAATAGCTCTAGCCTAGGTCCCTATTTATACACACACATGGAGCATTCTAGAATTAGGGTTAGGTTAAAAATACTTGGAGGAAAAATTAGGGTTTAGGGTGATGCTTAGGGTGGCCAAAATTTTGAGGGGTAGGATGGTCATTTCCCCTTTTTTATTAAAAAATTCGGCTAGGGTTTTCATGGGAGGAGTTTGGAAATTTTTCGTTTTAGTCCTTGTACTTTAGATTAGCATAAATGACTCATTAAAGGTTCTAATTTAATTGTTTAAAGGCTACAAGTTTTAGAGTATTATATTTTGTTCACGAAAGTTTATTAGCCCATTATTTTTATCTTTTATTAACTTGTCGATTATTACACAAAGTTAATTATTATGTTTTATAATTCTTAACACTTAACAATTATTGACTAAAGTTTAATCGTTAAGTTTAATTATATTGTTTGGGCATTTAATATTGAAAAAATATACAATGGAAAAATGAGGGTCGTTATACCGACTCAGCACATTGACCAGGATAGTATTCCATAGACTACTTTACTTTATTTTAGTTTTATCTTTTTGAAGCATTGTACTAAAAAAGTTATATATGTAGTGGAAATGTTGCCTTTCTCTTTTTGTTCTTCATGCAAAAATATTATCAAAAGAGACTGATCCTTAGGAGACTGACCGTAGGAAGGCCCAACACTAGGAAAGTAACACGACCATAGGGAAGTAATCCTTCCTCAAACCTATTTCGATTATTACGCACTAAAATCTCTAAGTGTGGGGTAACCCCCGCAACTAACTTGGAAATTTTAGAAGTCAATATCCTTAATTTATAAAGTATTAACATATTCTTTCTAGAGAACATTAGGGACAATATTCTTTTAAGTGTGGGGTAATGGGTAAATATTTTAAAGGTTTTTAAGGTTTAAAGGTCGAGTAACCGTAAAACGCCAAGTTTTGAAAAATTCTTTTGTCCAAAAAGCAATTTAGCAATGGATATTGGGTGATTTCGAAATATTATTACCTTGTTTTGCCCAAAAGATCCAATAAAATTGCTAGAAATCGGTTTTCGGAACATTTATTAGAACGGAACGATTAAGCTGAAACTTATGTTTTGTGTTAAAAGATTTCTTTTAAGAAAATATGTAAAAGGCTACGCATGATCAAGCACGACCCCTACTCCCAAAAAGGTGAGGAATCTCGGACCCAAAGTATCTGTATGACCCATCAAATTTACAGTACTTTGTCATTTCAATTGATGAGCGTGCCGGTGTACGGTTCAAGTTAGAACTTGGTTCTGACATATGTTTCAAGGCCAATGGTTAGTAAGCGCCATACGTGGTGCAGGTGCGATACTCCTTCCAAAATCATTCTGAATAGAGAAGACATAAAGCCATCCGTTTCAGTTTCCACTTCACGCAATTTAAATCGACTAACTCACATACAGAGTTGATGAATAAGAAATATTCACCCCAAATTCACTCCCAAAAATACACCATTCACTTCCCTTTCCATTCATCAAAAGATCCAGAGATTAGTAAAGATATAGATCGATCAAATTCGCTTCAAAAGCACTTGTTGAAAGATTCCGAACCCCTGATTGTTTTTGATAGGTCAAAGACCTATTTTCAGTGAATTATCACTTCCTCTCTGGGCACCAGGAACGAAAGACAAAAGTTATGAAGAAAGGGTATGCCGAAAAAAAAAATCTTTGATGAAAGAGGAAAGTCTCTATAAATAAGACAAAGAAAAACCTGAGAAGTTGCCCTAAAGAAGGATGCCGGAAGAACCGAAGAAAATTCTAGACAAAGTCTTAGCAAAATCCTCTTCTTCCAAAGAAAACTTTTACGGATTCCAGGCCGTTCTCTATCCAAAAATGGATACTCCGAAGAATCAAAGTCTATCAAATCTCTCAAAAATCAAAAGATCTGAATACCTTTCACCGATCCACTTATTTACCTTTCCGCACTTAGGACTTTTAGCTTAAGCCAACTACTATCTTTTATCCTGGTAATTTAACTAAAAGACAATTATCCATTTGATCTTCAATTCGTTAATCCATAAAAAAACACGACACTAGGTTAACTTACACCTTCTACACCTTAGAAAGTAAAAGTAAATTTAGGCCTAGCACAATATAAATAAACGAAGACACTGTGTGCTACCGAACCGGACATCCTGCGACCTAACGACACCGCACAAATAAAACCGTCCGTTAGTAGCATATCAATGTTCTTCACAGTCTAATTTCCTTTATACTTGAATTCTAAATCCAACACGTGAAGCATACAAAATGAACATTAGTTTAGAAGGTGTAGGTAATGGTGGTGAACTATGGATCTGACAACCAATTTTGCCTTTGGCGCTGAACTTTTCATTGTAAATCCTCTTGTGAAGTATACTTTACTGATTACTTACTGCTTTGAATGAGTTTTCCAGATTTGCATCTTATTGCACGTGTATGTTAGAGATATATGCAAACAAATTTAAAGCAAGCCAGCTCCCTTCAAAAGATTGATATTTCTTAGAGTTACAACACTGACTGCTACAACACATACCCGAAGAAATCATCTCCAAGTGTGGAAGACTTGCAGTTCAATTATGGGATGCGACACCAACATAAATGAATCCAACACATTCTACAATTATTTATTTAGTCCATTAGAGGGAAGAATAAATTCCGTAGCAACCTCTAACAACTTATTTAAGCATTAAAACTTCTTAATTTAATGTTCTAAATCATAGTTATTACTGAACAATATTTGGGATTCATTTTGAACAGTAATTTTAATTTATGAATCAAGAAGCTCTGTTTAAGCAAATCATTTATATCTCTTGTATATAATAAAAAATTAAATGAGGTCACTAAAAATAATGCCTCTAATCCTAGCCATCTAATTCTAATGATCTATGTAATTTATACCATTAAAAGTTCTATGTAATCTATACTTAGGTCCAACAGTCTACAAGTATATAAAAAAAAATGTAAATAATTCCACTCTTTGTTAGTTTACAAAAAAATATTTAAACAATCTCACTCTTTGTTAGTTTCGGTAATTATGTCTTCTTGCTACTTTGATTACGAAATTAATCAGTGTCGAAAATGAAAGTCGAAATTGAGTGACTGAGACATGGGTGGAGATATCCCCAGTGTCTATTTGTAATGTCTATTTCAGTGTCCATTTATTATTTTTTAATTTATTTTTAATATTTATATTTTACATAAACAAATATTTATAAATAAAAATAACAAAAATATATAAAATAAACAACTTTCATTAATTTAAAACACAATACAACTAAAAAAAAAAAAACTTGAAAAACTAGCACTTGATTAAAATGAATAAATAGATTAACCCATCTTTTTTATCGTTTTGGCCCATAATAAAATTTTTAGCCCAAATATAAAACAAAAATCTGCCCATTTACCAAAACCTAGACTTCATCTTCTACATTTAGCACACCATCGTGAATCAATATGCAACCTGAAGAAAAAAAACATATTAAATGTTCCAGCGACACAATGGCTATAAATTCAAAAATCAAAAGGGCAACGGCTGGATTCTTCACCGTTAGTGGCTCGACCTTGAAGACCGACGGCGGCGACGACGGTGAGTCGGTGACCGACGGTCGATTCCAGCGTCGCTTGGTGACTAACGGCGAGAATGGATGCCGAGCACCGAGAGCTCTAATACCCCCAACCAAGCACACTCTTAGTAAGGTGTGTTATCTACTGCTTTTGTTCACATATCTTTTTATGTTGTGTATGCGTCAATGTGGACGGGTCAGGTGGGCCGTGTAACATAGAGAAATAATTTAATGTGACCCACCCATTCCAATACATTGTATTTAACCGATTAACATATTAGTTAACCGATTAACATATTAGTTAACTGGCGCACATCTCATTACCAAAACACCTAGCGAGACTAAGCAATAGAGACGGACGGTTACAACTTTGTTGCAACAAGTGCAACAAGAAAGTTGTAAGCAAATATTGCATCGTCAAGGTCAAGCGGGCATCCGTCTTCTGCAATCTTAGTAGCATCAAAATGGGTACATGATATGTTGCTTCATATAGACAGACTGTTTGCAGTAACTACTTAACAATTGGGTCGGGTTGGATTGGCCCGAACGGGTAATATTTTGTTAGATCATGATGATGATGTAATTCAAATGTTTAATTTAACAATGCTACATAGATTGGAGATGGATCAGATAGAGTGATAAAAGTCATTCTACAATATTTAACGCTATTGGACCCAACTACATTTACATCACTTTACGACTATGAAACATATGAGAAGTTACTTCTAATATTGTTTTTGCTTTCTAATCAACCTAACAAATATTTTATAAAATTCTAATAATGGGACAAATAAAAATTTGAGTTGACCCTTAAAGAAATCCCGCGAATTCGCGGGTCTTAAGCTAGTAATTCATAAATCAAGAAAACATAACCTTTAAATTACCTACGTTAATAACATCTATGATCTATCTATATTATATATAAAGCTCTAAAATGATGATGTCATCATTAAGGTAATTACTCTTTACTTTTCATAATGATGATGTCATAATTATATATTAATTTAATTAAAAAAATAATACGAAATCTTTTATAAAAGAAAATATTAATCTCTCCTAAATTGTAATTTTATTTTTCAAAAAAAAAATTAAAAGGCATTTATTATTAAGGAGAAGACCGAATGAAGACTATCCAAATCTCCCCTCTCTGAAAGTAATTTTCTTGGCAAGACTATCCAAATAGCACTACTAGAACAAGGCATTCCTTTACCTCTATTAAGGAGAAGACCGAATGAAGAAACAGATTTCATTCCGGTATATCTGGAACCCCAGTCAAAAGAGGACTGTGAGGAGTTTCCCGAACCTACCTTCGAAACTAAAGAAGACGTTTCTGAAGAGCAAGCATTAAGAAGGTCAATTTCCAGAAATGAAGAACGGATAGCATCAGTGACCGCTACTGAAGAATCGGAATTTCAGGATAAGTATGACTCGTTAGACCGAAAAGAGATAGCTAGGATGAAGCCATCTATCGAGGAACCTCCGGAATTGGAATTAAAGAAGTTACCCGACAATCTGGAGTATGCATTCTTAGAAGAAGAATTGCAACTCCCTGTAATCATCTCGAAAGACCTCACGCCACAAGAGAAGGTGAAATTGATTCAAGTTTTGAAATCACATAAGAAGGCAATTGCTTGAAAGATCTCCGACATAAAAGGAATCAGCCCCAACTATTGCACCCACAAGATTTTCATGGAAGATGATTTCAAACTTTCAGTTCAAAGGCAAAGAAGGGTCAACCCTATGATTCAAGAAGTCGTCAAGAAAGAAGTAATCAAACTTCTGGACGCCGGTCTGATCTATCCCATTTCTGATTCGGCATGGGTTAGTCCTGTTCAAATGGTACCCAAAAAGGGAGGGACAACCGTAATTCAAAATGAGAATAATGAGCTTATTCCAACTTGGGAAGTCACCGGTTGGAGGGTTTGCATAGATTATCGTAAACTGAACGATGCAACCCGAAAGGATCATTTTCCATTACCTTTCATCGATCAAATGTTGGAACGTCTATTAGGAAATGAATACTATTGTTTCCTTGACGGTTTTTCCGGCTACTTTCAGATTCCCCTCGATCCAAAGGACCAAGAAAAGACAACCTTTACCTGTCCTTATGGAACATTTTCTTATCGACGCATGCCCTTTGGGTTATGCAATGCACCAGCTACATTCCAGCGATGCATGGTAGCAATATTCCACGACATGATTGAACGTTGTATGGAAGTCTTCATGGACGACTTCTCAGTCTTTGGTAGTACCTTTGATTCGTGCTTGTCAAACCTTGACAAGATGCTCACCCGGTGTGAAGATTCAAATTTAGTTCTGAATTGAGAAAAATGTCACTTCATGGTTAAAGAAGGGATAGTTTTAGGACATGAGATTTCAAAAGCAGGAATAGAAGTTGATAAGGCTAAGATTGAGACCATTGCTAAACTTCCAGAACCTATCACAGTAAAAGCGGTAAGGAGTTTCCTTGGACACACCGGTTTTTACCGACGCTTCATTAAGGATTTCTCAAAGGTCACACGACCTCTCACTCATCTCCTAGGAAAGGAAGTTCCATTTGTCTTCGATGAAGAATGTAGAAAAGCATTCAACTATCTGAAGGAACATCTAACACATGCACCCATCATGATAGCTCCTAATTGGAGTTTACCATTTGAAATCATGTGTGATGTAAGTGACTTCGCAGTTGGATCTGTAATCGGACAACGGACAGATAAGCACTTTCATTCAATCTATTACGCCAGCAAAACCTTAACCGGAGCTCAAGAGAATTACACTACCACGGAAAAGGAGCTGCTAGTGGTAGTATTCGCCTTTGACAAATTCCGTTCCTATCTCATCATGTCCAAAACTATGGTTTATACAGATCATTCAGCCCTCAAATATCTATTCACTAAGCAAGACGCGAAACCAAGACTCCTACGATGGATCTTACTCCTTCAGGAATTCGATATTGAAATCAAAGATAAGAAAGGAGCAGAGAACGTCGCAGCAGATCATCTTAGTCGTTTGGAGAACCCAGCGATGGAACAACTTGCCAAAAAAGATATCAGAGATAAATTTCTGAAAGAACGGATTATGAGTTTAGGACAAACTCACATAGGATCACAATTCACTGATACTCCTTGGTATGTCGACATGGCCAACTACCTAGTTGCTGGAGTAGTACAGAAGGGAATGAGCACCTCCCAAAGAAGGAAGTTCTTCAGGGATGCCAAGTACTACTACTGGGAAGATCCTTACCTGTTTAGAATTTTCCCTGATCAGATAATCAGGAGGTGCGTAGATGAAAAACAAGCAGCAGGGATTCTTCACCAATGTCACCACGGACCAACTGGAGGTCATCATGGAGCAAACTTAACTACAAGAAAAGTCTACGAATCGGGATTTTATTGGCCGTCTATATTCTGAGACGCGCAAGAGCTTGTAAAGCGTTGCGACGCATGCCAAAGGCAAGGTATTATCTCTATGAAGAATGAGATGTTAATGTGTGTAGGCTTCGGTAGTTTAAGCCCAAGAAAAACGGGCCAGGAGTTTACTTGGTGACCAAGTTAGGGTTTGGCCAACCCTAATTGTTTGGGCCGTTTTTTTTTTAGGGTCCTAAGTCTATATATAGTCTCTCAACTGTACATGTATTGTATCACCTCCAAAAATTAATAATACTCTCTAGTTCCAAAGTGGATGTAGGTTTCACATCGAAACTGAACCACTATAATTCTCGTGTTCTTTTCTTTTTTCTATGTTTATTATTCGGCAATTGTGTTTTGTGATTATTAGGGTTTCTACTCTGATTAGGCAGATTAAGCCATAACATGAGATGCCTCGGACTAATATTCAAGCTTGCGAGATCTCCGATATATGGGGATTAGACTTCATGGGGTCATTCCCGAAGTCTAATAGGAAAGAATATGTCCTCATAGCAGTAGATTACGTCTCCAGATGGGTCGAAGCCCAAGCATTTCCAACCAATGATGCCAAAGTCATCACCAACTTTCTGAAGAGACTCTTCTACCGATTTGGATCTCCCCGCACTATAATAAGTGATAGAGGTACACACTTCTGCAATACTCAATTTATGAAAATGATGCAACAATACGGAGTTACCCACAAAATGTTCACTGCTTATCATCCGCAGACTAACGGACAAGCAGAGGTCACGAACAGAGCACTCAAAAGAATCCTAGAACAAACTGTCGGCCATCATGGAAATAAGTGGGCCGAGAAACTAGACGATGCTCTGTGGGCATTTCGGACTGCTTACAAGAATCCTCTAGGGACTACACCCTACCGCATGATCTATGGAAAAGCCTGTCACCTTCCGCTGGAACTTGAGTATAAAGCTCTCTGGGCGCTGAAGACCTGCAACCTCGATCCCTCAGTTACCGCAAAGCATCGGAAGATGCAGATGAACGAACTCGCCGAATTAAGAGACCAAGCATACGAAACGTCATACATCTACAAGGAACGAACGAAGCTTACGCATGATGCAAAATTGATTCCTACAAAGTTCGCTTCTGGAGATAAAGTTCTGCTCTTTAATTCTCGGTTCAAGAAGTTCGCCGGAAAATTTAGATCAAGATGGAGTGGCCCATACAAAGTTGTACATGCCTTTTTACATGGAGCCGTGGAATTGGAAGGACTTACTGGTAACTTCAAAGTCAATGACCACCAGCTAAAAGCCTATCTAGAAGACCACGATAAGGAAGAGCACCTCTTTTCCTTTGATCCATTCTGAAGATCTGACAAAGAAAAGTCGAGCTGTAACGACTTGATAAACAAAGCGCTCTTGGGAGGCACCCCTTGCTTATCCTTTTTATTTTCATTTATTTTTATTTCAATTATTTTCAGTCTAAAAATATTATCTCTGTGTACTAACAACTAAACGTCATACTTGCGCTTAGTACTTACAAGTTTGTTGAATGTGCTCAGGAAAAAATGCCAAGTTCAGGAGCTTCATTTTACATCCCAGTTCGTAGGAGGAGGACTCCTAGAGTTTACTCATTCGGAAGCAGTGCTGATCAAAACAGGCCATCAACAGGGCAATTAGGCCCAAGGCGATTGATATTGGAGAGTGTTGAGGAGGACATTGGCAAAACACCGCCAGCTCCTCCTGTTCGACGATCTAGACATTTAGCCAGGAGACTTGCTCAGCACACACAGCTACTAGAGACACATGAGCCATACACGGTGATAGACTCTGGAGCCACTTTGAATGACCCTGATGTTACATGGGCATTACTCAGAGACCAGCAGAGGCTCTACCGAGCTCTCAGAGCATACCTTCAGCGCGAGGGGATGCCGCGCAGTACTCTGGGCCCGTCGTCATTTAGGCTAGCGCGCCGTGTTCAGCCGACACAACAAGCTACCACCAGGCATTCCACACCGGCCTCAGTGTACTCAGTTGCTTCAGCTGCCATCCCAACACATGCTACTCCCGCTCCCATCACTCCACCTGCTCCAGTCACCGAGCCAGTCCCAATCACTGAGCTACCTGAGGGTTGTCACCTAGTCACGATTCTCATTTCAGTTGAGCCACCCACGGCCCAGGCATTTGAGATTACCGGGAAGATACCTGACGAGGAGCCTTTCCCGAGCCTATCACACTTGGAGTTACCGTCAGACCTTTGTCTGGATTCACTACTAGGCCCTGAGTTGGATATAGGGCAACCACTTGAGTACTTGCCGAGAATAGAGGATGATGATGATCGCTTTGGATACTTCGCAGCGCCGACTCAGCACATTGACCAGGATAGTATTCCATAGACTATTTTATTTAACTTTTAATTTTATCTTTTTGAAGCATTGTACTAAAAATTTATATATAGTGGAAATGATGTCTTTCTCTTTTTGTTCTTCATGCAGAAATCTTATCAAAAGAGACTGGTCCTTTCCAGCAATTAGGAGACTGATCGTAGGAAGGCCCAGCACTAGGAATGTAACACAACCATAGGGAAGTAATCCTTCCTCAAACCTATTTCGATTATTACGCACTAAAATCTCTAAGTGTGGGGTAACCCCCGCAACTAACTTGGAAATTTTAGAAGTCAATGTCCTTAATTTATAAAGTAATTAAAATATTCTTCTTCAGAAAACATTAGGGACAATGTTCTTCTAAGTGTGGGGTAATGGGTAAAGGTTTAAAGGATGAGTAACCGTAAAACGCCAAGTTTTGAAAAAAAAAATTGTCAAAAAAGTAATTAAGCAATGGATATTGGGTGATTTTGAAAAATTCTTACCTTGTTTTTGCCCAAAAGATTTAATAAAATTGCTAGAAATTTGTTTTCGGAACATTCATTAGAACGGAACGATTAAGCTGAAACTTATGTTTTGTGTCAAAAGATTTCTTTTAAGAAAATATGTAAAAGGCTACGCATGATCAAGCACGACCCCTACTCCCAAAATGTGAGAAATCTTGGACCCAAAGTAGCTGTATGACCCATCAAATCTACAGTACTTTGTCATTTCAATTGATGAGCGTGCCGGTGTGCTATTCAAGTTAGAACTTGGTTCTGACATACGTTTCAAGACCAATGGTTAGTAAGCGTCATACGTGGTGCAGGTGCGATACTCCTTCCGAAATCATTCTGAATAGAGAAGACAAAAAACCATCCGTTTCCGTTTCCACTCCACGCAATCTAAACCGACCAACTCACATAAAGAGTTAATGAATCAGAAATATTTACCCCAAATTCACTCCCAAAATACACCATTCACCTTCACTCCCCTTTCCATTCATCAAAAGATCCAGAGATTAATAAAGAGATAGATCTATCAAATTCGCTTCAAAAGCACTTGTTGAAAGATTCCAAACCCCTGATTGTTTTTGATGGGTCAAAGACCTATTTTCAGTGGATTATCACTTCCTCTCTGGGCACCAGGAATGAAAGACAAAAGTTATGAAGAAAGGGTATGCCGATAAAAAAAAAATGTTGTTTGATGAAAGAGCAAAGTCTATATGAATAAAGGCAAAAAGAAACCCAAGAAGTTGCCCTGAAGAAGGATACCGAAAGAGCTAAAGAAAATTCTAGACAAAATCTTAGCAAAATCCGCCTCTTCCGAAGAAAACTTTTATGGATTCAACGCCGCTCTCTATCCAAAAATTGATACTCTGAAGAATCAAAGTCTATCAATTCTCTTAAAATCAAAAGATCTGGATACCTTTCACCAATCCATAAATTTCCCGACCAAACCCTACAACCCGTCTTCCTCTTGAAAGAATGCCTAGGAAGAAGATCAGTGTCGTCCTTACTTAACCGGTGGAGATATCGATGCTTTACCAAGCCTATGATGAGAACTGTTACACGACTGGCTTCTGAGCGACAATACAATTAGAATAGGACACCCTAAACACTTGAGTAATATGAGTGATCCGCTAGTGAGAAGCCTGATCATGTATACTCTACATCTGAGAGTTGGAAAGTACGCATTTTTCACTATGGACGCAATTGAAATCTAGCGACCAAATCATCAAAGCTCGAAACTTTTTCTATACTTTCGAAAGATGTAACGACTTCTGATGAAGGCATAATAAAAAGATCTACGGGTTATATTCCCTCTTTTTTTGCTTGAGGACAAGCAAAGTCAAGTGTGGAGTATTTGATATCGGCCCAAAAGTCACATTTTTACCCCCAATATTAAGCCCTAGAACAATAAAGATTCAAAATTTATCGGCAAAATTATCACTTTTTCGGTTGATTTTGTAGATTAAGTAATTACAAAGGCGATGTAAAAAGAATCAAGTAAAATGGAGCTAAAACGAAGATTCTAGAGCGAAAACGGTGAAAGACAAGAAATCAAGTTACGATCCAGTGAAATCAGCTGACCAGGCAAACCAAACAGCTTGCCAAATGGCATTCCTGGCTCACAAACGACCTGCCAAACGGCCAGATCAAACGAGCACTTAAACGGCTTGACTTGCCAAACGGCTCCTGCAAACGGCCTGCCAAACGGCTTGCCAGCCGTTTGCAGGCAAAAATCAAGTCTATTTAAAGGGCTTTCTCCATCCATTTCAACACACACTCAATTTGTAATTCACTTTATATTTTCAAGCTTTTAGTTAGTTTTTAGTACTAGTTAGCTTAGCTTTTATTTTCCGGAGGATATCCCGGCGAGTCCCTGCGATCTCGGGCAGATTTCTTCGGCCTTTTCAGGTTTTTATCCAAAACGCCTGTCTTTTGTATTAAACATGTGTTCTTACTTTTTATGTTTAATAATGCGTTCTGATATTAATCTGTATGTTGCCATGATAGAAGTTTGGGTTAGCGTAATTATGTTAATTTAGTACGATTACTGTTATAATACTGAACTAGGAAGTCTGATAGATTTGTATGCTAGCATCTTAAGGATTGACCAACCTAGGTTGTGATCAGGAATTGTCCACCTATATGAAATTAGCTACTTCATAGGATTAAGACCCATGGTTATACTGTATCTGACGATTCTATGAACTCGGTATGGCCGGAGTTCCCGAGAGGCATTTAATGCGCTTTTAGGACACGAAACTTAGGAATTGAGACATGAATGACCTAGTATGCATATTGATTGTTCCAAAGAGACCTCTTAGGAGCTATTAAGATCTAGTTAGTGCCTTTACTGTGTGACCTAAGCCTATTGCATGTTCTTGTTTGATTGTTGCCTTAGGACTTACTCATATCAACTGTTTATGTATGCATTAGGTTTCTATCTGCTTTACTATCAGTATATCAACTGTAATGCTGTATAATGTTTGGATTGATATAATCTCATTAGTATGATGGAATGGTTGTTAGTTTTCACTTAAAGTTTTGCCAACTTAAACCGACGGATTTCTTCCGTTTGTGATCAGTGTTCAATCAACATGGCACGTTGTTATTCAGTTAACTAAACTGATAACGAGGGTTAGGATTAGAGCTCAACTCACTAATAAACCTAGTACTTTACTGAGGATAACCTCCGAGGTACAGCTACCTTTCAATTATACGACCAAGTGACATACTTCTCACTGCTCAAAGAGAACTCCGAGAGTTCAGAGACAATTAGGTCTGTGTAATTGGCTCATCCAACCAGATCTACATAATTCCAAGCATAGTCTTAACATAAGCATAATTACCTTTCCCTAACCCAACACTGATATCTTGGTCAACATTTCCCTGATCTGCATACTCCGGATATCCTTCCACTTATTTACTTTTTCCACACTTAGGACTTTTAGCTTAAACCAACTACTATCCTTTATCTAGATAATTTAACTAAAAGACAATTATCCACTTGATCTTCAATTCGTTAATCCATAAAAAAAAATACGACACTAGGTTAACTTACACCTTCTACACCTTAGAAAGAAAAGTAAATTTAGGCCCCGCATAATATAAATAAACAAAACCACTGTGTGCTACCTTGATCAACTGAATCAGACGTTCTGCGGCCTAACGACACCGTACGAATTAAACCGTCCGTTTCGGCCATATCATAAGTAGCACATCAATACTCATTACGGGTTTCTATTCTACAAATGGTAATCAGAGCTTAGGGGTTGATCTTGTCGGCCGCCATGAGCCTCTGTGTATAAGCCACCCGTCAAATATCTCATCCACTATCTCAAAACCTAACCGTTAGTTTCTTGGTTCTATTTCTGCTTCTTAATAGTCAGATGCATGTATTGTTCGAGTACACTATTAACCTCTATTCGTGATTATTGTGTTCTCTTTATCTTTCTTTTCTTTTTAATTCTTCTCTTGCTTAATTCTTTAACTATTTAAAATATATATATATAAATCAAACCACCTCTTCTGGTTCAATTTTTATTATTATCATATACCTTTTATGTATATTATATTTCAGCCATCCAAAAGTATCATCTATAGTATATTTCTTCCTCTTCTGTTTCTTTCTTCTCAGCCATCCAAAAGCATCATCTATATTATATTTCAATCTTTTATTATCTATAATGGTTTTCTATCCCGCTGTAATTTTCCCTTAACGTCTTGCTAGGGTTCATATTTTTATAAAATTATTTATTCTTTGACCGTAAAAAAAAATATTTATCTCAATCTCAATATGCATTTTGAACAACCCGGCCTACCACCTCCGATCGCTCTATCTTTGTTTTTATTTTAATTTTACGTTAAAAAAACCAATAGTCTTTGTCTACTCCTACTCAATAA